>NC_058094.1:80312500-81512500 GCF_020171115.1 Neogale vison | reverse complement strand
CCTTGCCATTGTCAAGTTAAGGTTGTTTTTCCCTCTAGCAAGACATTAACATGAAGGTAGTTGGGAACTTCCTGGAGGAATGTTACACTCTGCCTGTTTCAAGTATCTGTCAATGGGCTGCCAATTATAAGGACATTATAAGGACACAAAAGCTATTGCTTTTGTAAGTAAAATGAGGGAGACTCAGGTCTGGTTGGACTGTGGTCTCTACAAGTTAACTGTTCTCCCTTTAGGGCAGCCAGGAGTGCCTAAGGAATGTCACATATATCCCATGGGTGGGGGAGGAGGGTTGTGGGGTGTCAGTTTCTGCTTTGTCCTCAGCTTGCCTTCTGTTACCTCATCAAAGGGCAAGCTTGAATCTGTAGGTAATATATCATGATTACTGAAGGTTTTTAAATCACAAACAGAAGTAAAACTAAACATTTTGATGTAACAATTTTGATGCTACTGAGAAATTAAATTTCTCCTGGAAGAGAAATTGAAATCCACTAAGAAGTCAGTGGAATTAAAACTAGAAAGGGAACCATCAGAGTAAACAGTCTGTGATTTAGGCCCTGAGGTGCCAACATTTTATTGCTTTAACTTTCTTTTTTGATATATCCTTTTCAAAAGTTAAAACAAAACAAAGCAAAACAAAATGGGTTCCAGTGTGTTTAGAGAATTTCCTGGCATCTTTTGAAGTAATTTGACCAATTCATCTATTGATTTTCATAATTTTCTTATTAACCTATATTTCTTTTTAGTTGTATAAAATAGTGAGCTTTTATCATCATTATAAAAATAACATTTTTTAGTGAGCTGTTGACCATTTTATTTTGGTTTTTACATTCACTGAAGGTATTTTTTATTAGCATTGATAGGGAAAAACTGTACTCTAAGATGGCTGACCAAACCAGCAAGGGAATTCCAGTCCCTGTCTCAAAGCCCTTCTGGGTTCTTCTTTCCTACCCCGTTTCCCATGCACATGCCAAAAGTACCAAGTATGCGGAAGCAGAAAGGTATAAATCTCCCTCCCTGCTTGTGCTCAGGGGTCAGACTCTTGGAGGACAACCTCTTCTGAACCCACTAGTGTTAAAAAAACCTCCCACCCTCCAAAATCTCTGAGTGCCACTTGGTTCTTCTGCCAGGATCCAATTCAGGTTCCACAACAGCATGGGGCAAATCTACCCTCTTTTCTTTATAATTTCTTCTCTCTGTAAGGTTATAAAGTCTTTCGCCTTTCAGGGTGGGGACAAGTATTTAACTGCATTACTGCTTTTGTTTTTAAATGGTATCTACACAGTTTTTATAACTCATCTGGATACAATTTTGGGTGAGAAACTATTTTTTTTTTTTTTTTTTAGCAAGGCTGATGTCTTCTCTGGCTTATTTATGATGTGTTGATTTGGCTAACCTGGCCTCTTTTCTCTGCTTCTTTCTGAAAGGATTCTGTGGATCCAGGTTCTTCATTTCTAAGGTGAAGGGTTCAGTGATGGTTTGGCTGAGAGTAGAGAGAGGGGCTGGTGGGCTTGTCTGGGGCCCAGGAAAGAGATGCAGACTGAGGTATACGTAGGGTTTCATCTAGTGCTACCACGCACCCAGACTGTGGCCCAGGGAGCCCCCCGCTGTGTGAAGGATGGGGGTGCTAGTTTAAGGACCCAGAATAAATCACCCCACGCCTATTAGCCTTTTATGGTTATCAAAAATATGAAACTGCCTTTCTTTTCATGCATACAACTCCTAGGCTACAAGCTATATCATGTAATTTGATTTAACTTGAATTTCAAAAAAGGGCAGATCATTTGTTCTGAGCACTGAATCTTTTCTAAGGATGTTGTTAAGCATTGAAGCAAAGCACTTTTTAAAAGTAAGATAATAAAGGCAAGTAAGATAATAAAAGCATGGCTTTCCCCTATCCTTTCATTTAAATTCCTCTTCTCTGCCATATTTATCCTGTGAGCAGAAATAAATGAAGTGTACTGTTGTCTAAACTTGCTTCAGAGGGCACCTGGGTGGCTCAGTCATTAAGCATCTGCCTTCAGCTCAGGTCATGGTCCTGGGATTCTGGTATCAAGTCCCACACTGGGCTCCCTGCTCTGAGGGAAGCCTGCTTCCCCCTCTCCCACTCCCCCTGCTTGTGTTCCCTCTCTCACTGTGTCTCTGTCAAATAAATAAATAAAATCTTGGGGTGCTTGGGTGGCTCAGTGGGTTAAAGCCTCTGCCTTTGGCTCAGGTCATGATCCCAGGGTCCTGGGATCGAGCCCCGCATCGGGCTCTCTGCTCAGCAGGGAGCCTGCTTCCTCCCTCTCTCTCTCTGCCTGCCTCTCTGCCTACTTGTGATCTCTGTCTGTCAAATAAATAAATAAAATCTTTTTAAAAAATGATGAAAAAGAAGTAAATTTGTTTTGGGTACCTCTGCCAGGCACAGTTCTTGCCTTTCTGGAACTCATATAGAGTGACAGGCAGAAAAAATAGGACAATAACTGCAGGATAAAGACACACAATGACTTGGGGTCCCTGGATAGCTCAGTCAGTTAAGTGTCTGCCTTTGGCTCAGGTCATGATCCCGGGGTTCTGGGATGAAGTCCAGCATTGGGCTTCCTGTTCAGTGGGGAGCCTGCTTCTTGCTCTGCACCCTCCACCCCATTCTCTCCCTCTCTCTCTATCCCTCCCCCCAGAGATACACAAATACAGACAACAAGTTTAACAGTCTCAAAGACATCTTCCATGTATATTGAATATCTTAAGATACTGGTTCAATATGATGCTTATAGTTTTTGAATTTTGGAGATCAGAGGGAGGATGAAAACAGTCAGATGAGACTGAAAAGAGGGAAGACTGGGAGCACAGCCTCTCCACACCTACCCACTGGCCCACAGTGACTTGCATATAGTAGATAATGAGTGAGCGTGTGAATGTAATAACACTGCTTGTGCTGGAGTGTGCAAAGCTGGGAATAGGTGTCAATTTGAGATGAGAGTATTTCCATCTGCTGGCAGTAGTTGGATTGGTAATGATGGAAGTCATGGTCCTGATCCTGGGCTAGTCCATCCACCTCTCTAAGCATCAGTGTCCTTATGTTAGCTAGGGTGCAACAGATGTTACTCAATCAGAGGGCTGAAAACCAGCAGCAGAGGGGAAGTGGGAGAAGGGACACAAAAGGGAAGGGATATGTTTTGTTTTGGAGAACCAACAGTTCCAGCCAAGGAGATGACCTGCTGGGAGTTTCACCTGAGAGCCCTGTGCTAGGTGTGTCTCACCCAACAATGCGCCACCCCCACCCCCGTAGGTGAGCCAGTTTGAGTGAGATTGGAGCTGAGAATCTGCACAGAAGTTCCCCTGAATTGTACTGAAGTTACCTTTTACTAATTAGAGTACTAAGATCTCCTCCTAGGGGTGGAGTTTTCAAGCATTGTTTGAGGATATGGATGTATGCATTGGTGTATTGATGTGCTGAACATGTGTAATTGAACCAAAGGGCCTAATGGAATTTGTTTAAGCTCCATAACTGTTGTGCAATCTCTCTGTCCTGGGCCTAAGACACTGAGTAGAAGCTTCCTATACTACCCTGAAGGGAGCCAGTGCTTTGAGAGCTATTTCCCTGTCTCCACATTTGTCACAATAATCAGAAGTTCTTTGGTTTCAGCACTTCCACTTCAGTTCAGCACTTGTGTTCGATTTAATGCACCTCAAGTGATGTGGTTTTGGAATATAGGTGAGGTTCAGTGGAGTGAGGTCTGGAGCTGATGACCAAGAAAGAGTTGTTGAGATGTCTTTGGTGTGAAATGGATGGTGGTTTATTAAAAGCATGGGCGCATGACCTGTGGACAGAAAGAGCTGCTGCCCTGGGACCGTCAGGAATGGCTGATTATACACTCAGGAGTTGGGGGAGTAAGGAAAAGGGGGTTTCAAGAGGTTTTTTTATATGTTAAAGAGGACCTTAAGGATACTGGAGGCTGTCAAGCTAAATTTGTTTTTCCCTCTGGCAAGGCATTAACATTAAGATAGTGAGGGGGGGGGGAGGAGTCAAGATGCAGAGGAATAGAAGGGTGAGATGACATCAGGTTGCAGAAGTGCAGTTAGATAGTTATTGAACCTTTCCAAACACCTGCAAATCCAACAGGAGATTGAAGAGAAGAGCAGCAGTTCTAGAAACAGAAAATCAACCACTTTCTGAAAGGTAGGACTTGCAGAGAAGTGAATCCAAAGTGATGGGAAGACAAACCGTGGGGGGAGGGGCCGGCTCCCAGAAAGTGGTGGGGCAATGGAGCACAAAATCAGAACTTTTAGAAAGACTGCTCCACTGAGGACATGGCTCCAGAGCCTAAGCAGGGGTGGAACCCGTGTGGGGACAGCGTGATCTTAGAGTACTAAGATCTTAGAGTACTAAGGGGTCACAGAAGGATCAGGGGTGTCTGACTGTAGCAGAGCTCACAGATATTAGAGCAGGGAAGCTGGCAACAGAGACGGAGCTGAGGAGTGAGCTCTCAGCTTGGTATTACCTTAAACTGTGATCTGTGGCAGTCAGGCCACTGCTCTTTGAGCAGGGATCCCACAAGTGGCAGATCCAGGGAGACTCACCTTCCTTCTCTGGAGGTAGGAATCTGCTGGGTTTGGAGACTCCAAACATGACTGTATGCCAGAGACAGAAATGCTCAGTCACAGGCCAGGTGAGCTCAGAGAACTGCTGGAGACCAAGACAGGAGTGATTGATGTCTTTTCTCCTGGGGCATACTAAGGAATGGGGCCCTGAGCTCTTGGCTCCTCTGGGCCAGAGACTGGGAGGCAGACATTTTCATTCCCATCCTCCAGAGCTCTACAGAAAGCCTTCAGGGAAAAAAAGTTCCAGAGAGCAAACCGAAGAAGGAAATTACTTAGCCCAGCCCCTGGCAAGGACGGTGCAATTCCACCTCCGGCAAAAACACTTGAGAATCATTACAACAGGCCCCTCACCCAGAAGATCAGCAAGAACATCCAGCCAAGAACAAGCTCACTGATCAAGGAGAACAGCAGAATTTGAAGGAGGGGAAAGCAAAGCATGGAATTCATGGTTTTTTCCCCATGATTCTTTAGTCTTGCAAAGTTAATTAAATTTTTAAAAATTTATTTCCTTTCTTATTCTATTTTTTTAACTTTTACTCTTTCCTCTTTTAATGTTTTTTAACTACTTTATCTTAACAATACCTTTCTTTAAAAAAATCATTTTGAATCTTCATTATTATAGTCATATTTTATTCTTCATTGTATCTAACTTCATTTTTTTCATACATACAGGGTTTTTTCTTCTAAAAAATTCTGGGATACAACTTCTTCTAATAGATCAAAATATACCCTAAATCTAGCACAGGGCTTAGTTCTAGGCTCCAGCCTGAGCAAATTCTCCTAACTTGCTTTATCTTTCTTTTCCCACCCAACTCATCAACTCTCTCTCTCTCTCTCTCTCTCTCTCTCTATATATATATATATATATATATATAGTGGTTGTTATTGTTGTTAAAATTTAAAAAAAAAATTTTTTTGAACTTTTTACCCCTTTTCTTCTCCCCATGATTTAGGATCTCTTCCTATTTGGTTAACACACATTTTTTCTGGGGTCTTTGCCACCCTTTTAGTATTTTATTACCTCATTCATATATTCTTATCTGGATAAAATGACAAGGCAGAAAAACTCACCACCACCACCACAACAACAACAAAAAAAAGGACAAGAGTCCTAAAGTACTAAAGACTAGGGACTTAACCAGTACACACGTTGGTAATATGTCAGATCTAGAGTTCAGAATGACAATTTTCAAGGTGCTAGCTGGGCTTGAAAAAGGCATGGAAGATATTAGAAAAACCCTGTCTGGATAAATAAAAGCCCTTTCTGGAGAAATAAAAGAATGAAAATCTAACCAAGCTGAAATAAAAAAAGCTATTAATGAGGCGCAATAAAAAATGGAGGCTCGTACTGGTAGGATAAATGAGGCAGAAGAGAGAATTAGTGATATAGAAGACCAAATGATAGAGAATAAAGAAGCTGAGCAAAAGAGAGATGAACAATTACTGGACCACAAGGGTAGAATTTGAGAGATAAGTGACACCGTAAGATGAAATAATATTAGAATAATTGGGATTCCAGAAGACAAAGAACGAGAGAGGGGGCAGAGGGTATATTGGAGCAAATTACTGTAGAGAATTTCCCTAATATGGCAAAGGGAACAGGCATCAAAATCCAGGAGGCACAGAGAACTCCCCTCAAAATCAATAAGAATAGGTCCACACCCCATCATCTAATAGTAAAACTTACAAGTCTTAGTGACAAAGAGAAAATCCTAAAAGCAGCCTGGGACAAAAAGTCTTTAGCAATAAATGGTAAAAATATTAGATTGGCAGCAGACTTATCTGCAGAGACCTGGCAGGCCAGAAAGAACTGGCATGATATATTCAGAGCATTAAATGAGAAAGACATGCAGCCAAGAATACTATATCCAGCTAGGCTATCATTGAAAATAGGAGAAATTAAAAGCTTCCAGGACAAACAAAAACTAAAAGAATTTGTAAATACCAAACCAGCTCTACAGGAAATATTGAAAGGGGTCCTCTAAGCAAAGAGAGAGTCTAAAAATAGTCAACCAGAAAGGAACAGAGACAATATAGAGTAACGGTCATCTTATAGGCAATACAATGGCACTAAATTCATATCTCTCAATAGTTACTCTGAATGTAGATGGGCTAAATGCCCCAATCAAAAAGACACAGGGTATCAGAATGGATTAAAAAAAAAAAAATCAATATGCTGTCTACAAGAAACTCATTTTAGACCCAAAGACACCTCCAGATTTAAAGTGAGGGGGTGGAAAACAATTTACCATGCTAATGGACATCAAAAGAAAGGTGGGATGGCAATCCTTATATAAGATCAATTGGATTTTAAGCCAAAGACTATAATAAGAGATGAGGAAAGACACTATATCATACTCAAAGGGTCTGTCCAATAAGAAGATCTAACAATTATAAATGTCTATGCCCCTAACATGGGAGCAGACAACTATATAAACCAATTAATAACAAAATCAAACACATTGACAATAATACAATAATAGTAGGGGACTTTAACACCCCCTCACTGAAATGGACAGATTATCCAAGCAAAAGATCAACAAGGAAATAAAGGCCTTAAATGATACATTAGACCAGATGGACACCACAGATGTATTCAGAACATTCCATTCCCAAACAACAAAATATGCATTCTTCTCTAGAGCACATGGAACATTCTCCAGAATACATCACATCCTGGGTCACAAATCAGGTCTCACCTGGTACCAAAAGATTGGGATCATTCCCTGCATATTTTCAGATCACAATACTCTGAATCTAGAACTCAATCACAAGAGGAAATTTGGAAAGAACTCAATACATGGAGACTAAAGAGCATCCTACTAATGAATGAGTGGGTTAACCAGGAAATTCAAGAAGAATTGAAAAAATTTATGGAAACAAATGATAATGAAAACACAACTGTTCCAAAATCTGTGGGACACAACAAAAGTGGTCCTGAAAGGAAAATATATAGCCATACAAGCCTTTTTCAAGAAATAAGAAAGGTCTCAAATATACAACCTAACCCTACACATAAAAGGAGTTGGAGAAAGGACAGCAAAGAAAGCCTAAAGTCAGCAGAAGAGAAATCATAAAGATCAGAGCAGAAATCAATGAAATAGAAACCAAAAGCACAGTAGAACAAGTCAATGAAATTAGAAACTGGTTTTTTGAAATAATTAATAAGATTGAGAAACCCCTGGCCAGACCTACCAAAAGAGAAAGGACCCAAATAAATAAAATCTTGAATGAAAGAGGAGAGATCACAATCAACACCAAAGAAATACAAACAATTATAAGAACATATTATGAGTTACTACGCACCAGCAAATTTGACAATCTTGAAGAAATGGATGCATTCCTAGAGACAAATAAACTACCACAACTGAACAAGGAAGAAACAGAAAACCTGAACAGACCCATAACCAGTAAGGATACTGAAGCAGTCATCAAAAATCTCCCAACAAACAAGAGCCCAGGGCCAGATGGCTTCCCAGGGGAATTCTACCAAACATTTAAAGAAGAATTAATTCCTATTCTCCTGAAACTGTTCCAAAACAGAAATGAAAGGAAAACTTCCAAACTCCTTTTATGAGGCCATTACCTTGATCCCAAAACCAGACAAAGATTCCATCAAAAAAGAGAATTACAGGCCAATATCCTTGATGAACACAGATGCGAAAATTCTCACCAAAATACTAGCCAATAGGGTCCAACAGTACATTAAAAGGGTTATTCACCACGACCAATTGGGATTTATTCCTGGGCTACAAGGTTGGTTCAACATCCGCAAAACAACCAATGTGATACAATATATTAATAAAGGAAAGAATAGGAACCATATGATACTCCCAGTATATGCTGAGAGCACAGTATCCTTTCTTGATCAAAACTCTTCACAGAGGAGGGACAGCCAGCATAAAGTCACACATATGCCTTAAGAAAACATGCCTCTACATACATTGTGTATAAGTAAGGCTGAGGCTCCTCTTTGTACAGAGATTTTAGTATTATAATGAGGTAAATGTTATTGTTGGTCATGCCAAGGGCCATACATGGTCCATCGGTGCAGACCAGATTCAGGGGTTTAGCTCAACACATCTGGGTGGTCTGGGCCAAGCAGAAGTTTCTTCAGGGCAATTGCTATCACCTGATGGGTGGTTTCTGGTTTCATCTGCCAGAGTTAATTGGCAAGTCATAAAGAAGTGCCTAAAGAAAAATGTAAGACAAAGGTTGCAAATACAAGCAGTAAAGTGAGTACGGGAAATCAAGGTCAGGTCTTGGGGTCTAGTTGGTAACACTTCATTGGAGATATGCATCACAAATATCTTCTTCCAGTCTGTGACTTGCTTTTTTACTCTTTTGGTGGGGTCTTTTGATGAATTATAGTTCTTATGTTTCAGTGAAATGTAAGGTTTCAATCTCTTAGTTGCTTTTCATGGGTCCAATTTAAGAATTTTTTGTTTTCCCCAGGGGAAGAATGGGTATTTTTCTGTTTTCTTCAAAGAGTTTTATTATTATATCTTCCACATTTAATTTCATAATCCGTTTTAAATATACTCTCCGTGTTTCAAATGCATTTTGTGCATAGTATGCAGGCAAGGTCAAGGCTCACTTTATTTTCCATCCGGTAACTTTTAAGAAAACCATCCTTTCCCTACTAAGTTGCAATAGCTTTGTGGTAAATCAGGTAATTGTATATATGTGAATCTATTTCTGGACCCTGTTTTCTTTTCCATTTTATTCTGTGAGCAGAAACCAGGACTGTATTTGTGAGGCTATAGATAGTAATTTCTCAGCATGCTATTTTTAGATTGAGACATGAATGCTTTTGCCTTCATAGAGTTCTTTTGATTCTTTTCCCTGACTTACTTTCCATCCCTTTATAAAGACAAAGATAGCAGTGACCTCCCGGACATGCACTGGCAATGGTGACCCCAGAACTTTTTTACTATAAATTTTATTATGTTTACTTTGTCTAATAGAAAAAAAAATTATGTCCCTTAACCCAAAAAAGAAAAAAAAGTACAATAATATGAAAGGAGCAGTTATTTTTCATTATTTTTCATTTTTCATATTCCTGACTGAAAATGAATACCTACTAGAAATAGTCTACAAATGTTTTGAGATCTCAGAGAAATAATAGTTTTATAATCCAAGATTTGGCTTTTCCTATTATGTGTAAAGAAAATATTGCATCAGTTTATCTTTAAACTTGGCATTTAATATAGTAATTAGTATAGATATTGATGCAATCTCCATATTTGCACTATATATTTTAAATTATCTTTTAATTAGAAAGATAAATGTTTAGTTCTTGCTTGTGAATGGAAACATTAAGTACAAGAAACAATACTTTTACATATTATGGCTGTTATATTTTTATAAAATGAAATTCCATATGTTCTTCATAATCTGACAAGTACAAAAAAATTCTCCTGATGTAAGTATTGATCATAGTTTCTCTGATGCATCCAGTGGAACTAATATACCAGATTGAATTCTCTGTAAGTCCTCAGTCACTGAACACTTGCTATCTTATGAAAAAAAAATTTTTTAAGATTTTATTTATTTGACAGAGAAGAGAGAGATCACAAGTGGGCAGAGAGACAGGCAGAGAGAGGGGCAGAGAGAGGGGGAAGCAGGCTCCCTGCAGAGCAGAGAGCCTGATGTGGGGCTTGATCCCAGGACCCTGGGATCATGACCTGAGCCAAAGGCAGAGGCTTAACCCTCTGAGCCACCCAGGCACCCCTTATGAAAACCTCTTAAGTCTATCTCACAATGTACCTGGCTCCCCCTAAAGTCACACATATAAATAGGTTCAGCAATATGTGCAGCCTTAATTTTTAAATTATGGATTTCTCTTTTCTCTTCCCTCTAGATTCACTTGTGCTTCTTCAAAATGTTAGGGGAGTTTTCCGAGGTCCTATATAACACCAAAACTTACTGATAAATGACAGCTACCTGAATCATTCAGGCAAGGAAGTTTCTGTTAAGAGAATAAACTTAGAATTAGTGGTCATTGTCCCACAGAATCCAATTTTGGCTAATTTGTACTGTGAACAATGTGCAGTTTGTTTGCATTCACAACATATACAAAGTAAAGATGGGAGGGAGCACTTTGTTGCCTGAGGTCTTCAACAAAGACCTTAGTGAAGATAAGCCAACTACAGCTAGAGGAGATACATTTGAAAGAAGTGATATAGCTCATCACTTTACCAGTTCAGTGATTTTTGAAGCATGTAAACTTATGTTAAGAAACATTAAAAAGGCAGTTTTGTATCAGTCCCAAAAGGGCTTATTTAAATTTCAAGATGGTTAATGAACTTCTTTTGTGTGGAAATGAAAAAAATAAATCTAGACCAATATATGCTTTTTTCCATTTACTGTGTAATATGGTTAGTTCTCTAACATCTTTAATTCCTATGTCAAAAATAATTTTTCACATATGTCATGTTTCTCATGAAAATTATACTCCATTTAGAGAAAAGCAGAATTTTCAAAATCAAAATGGCTATATCTAATGAATGAGTCAAACTAAAATAGGGATCAAAATGTTTAATTTGTTTTCTAAAATTTTCTAGAAATCCATATTTTAAAATTATTTTAATGTACAAAATATGGATATTAGGTCATTTTTAAGTGCTTCTCTCTTATTTCCTTTTTTCCCCAAGGTTTTTGTTTTTTGTTTGTTTGTTTTTTAAGATTTATGTATTTATTTGACACAGAGAGTGAGATCACAAGTAGGCAGAGAGGCAGGCAGAGAGAGAGGGGGAAGCAGGCTTCCTGCTGAGCAGGGAGCCCAATGGTGGGGCTCGATCCCAGGGCCCTGAGATCGTGACCTGAGCCGAAGGCAGTGGCTTAACCCACTGAGCCACTCAGGGTGACCCCACCCCAAGGTTTTATTTTTAGGTAATCTCTACACCTAATGAGGAGCTCGAACTCACAACCCTGATATCAATAGTTGCAAGCTGTACCAATGGAGCCAGCCAGATGCCCCAAGTGCTATTCACATTAAGTTTAGAATGGGAATTAAAATTTTTCTCTACAAATTCTGTGTTAAAATCTTTATCCCAAGGAAAGATAGAGGGAAGAGAGCAGAGATAGTTTTTAGTGTCTCTGTATCCCTAAATGCATCAGAGATGTCAGTTGCTACTTCCATCTGACGTGCCACCATTTAACTTTTGTGGGATTTTGGTGGTGGGCTGGGGTTAGGGTGGGGTTATATGCCTTTTGTTTTTTAAAGATTTTATTTATTTGGCAGAGAAAGAGAGCGCACGTGCACAAGCAGGGGGAGGGACAGGCCGAGGAAGAGGGGGAAGCAGATTCCCTGCTGAGCAGGGACCCAAACATGGGCTAGATTCCAGGACCCTGGGATCATAACCCGAGCTAAAGACAGATACTCAACAGACTGAGCCACCCAGGTGCTCCAATAATAGCATTGATGTAGAAACCTAGGAAGACCACCACCCTACAACCCTAATTAGTGTTTTGAAACCACTTCTGAAAGTCTTTCTAGGAATGTATAGATATTTGTATGGCACTTTTCAATATGCAAAATACTTTCACTTAATTTCTCTCATTGTGATCATCACAACAAGGCTGTAAGGTTAATTTCTTCCAGATCACAGAAATTCCTACAGGGAAATTAAGGCTAATTCTGCCCCTTATCAGAATGTCACATTGTATCATGCCTACAATTCTAAGCAGGAGGATCTGTGTAAAACATCGGAATTTTCCTGAGGAAACAAGTTCTCTAGATGCTTATATTAAAAGACTTACCCAATGAATAAGGATGGCTATGTTCGAGTCATGTATTTTTGAGCTTCACTTGTGGGTATTGATGATATGGGGCTAGAGATAAATTGGGTTGGGAGCAGTCCTGAAATTCCAACATGAACAGAAAGTAGCTGACTGCAAGCACCTGACACAGGCAGCTTATGGTGCCCTTGGACTGCACCATCACTGTAGTTTTATCTTATTAGACCTCAGCATCCCTGTGGTCTACTGGTTCACCCTATTGGATAAAGTCCAGAATTTTCCCTTGGAGCAAAGGTATATTTCTTTCTAGTACAAAGGCTGGATTCAGATAGAAAAACAAAGGTCAACCTTTCAAACTCTTCGTTTCTTGAGTATTATCTTTGAAAATGTGGATGGTTCCTGTAGTAGACTAGCAGTTCATACTATTTTAAGAGGCTTCCTACAGAAGGTAATTGACTAAACATACTCCTTGTTGTTAATGAACTATATCCTTGTGCTGTCTCTTAATTTGTAGAACTTTCTTCAAGAAAGGGCCACAGTGACTGCTCATCACTTTCAGTAAGATCCAACTTTGTTATTATAGTAACCTTGAGTATATGGTTTCCCCCAAAACCTTGAAAAGACCTTGTGAGAAAATACTGTGCGAAGTAATGGTAATGAATTCATTGATATTAGACATCCTCCATTTCACAACTGTAGCCTTTTAAGGTATGCCACAAGTGCATTAGGAGGCATTTAGCTTTGACCCTTCTAATCAAAGTAAAACTTTTGAAGTTTACTATGTGAATACACAGAATCATCTTGATGCCCCACATTATTTAATGGAGATTTTCTGAATTTCATTCTTTTTTTTAAAATTTTATTTATTTATTTGACAGAGAGAGAAAGAGAGAGCACAAATAGGCAGAGCTGAAGGCAGAGGGAGAAGCAGACTCTCCACTGAGCAGGAGCCGAATGCGGAACTCGATCCCAGGGCCCTGGGATCATGACTGGAACTGAAGGCAGCCGTTTAACCTGAAAGAGCCACCCAGGTGCCCTTTGAAATTTATTGCAATCATAACCTTGTAATTACAAGCTCTGTAATTAAAATGATTAGAAATAATGTGGTAGTGAGCATTGAGGAGGTATTTTAGTATGTCTAAATTGCTGGAATTTTTAAGATTTATATGAAAATCTTGGAATTTCCAATTCCAGTTTGGCGTATTCCAATAAACACAACAAAGAACATATGCAGAGGGAAATCAGGTACCACCTAGAACTTGAGTAAAATGAGAAAAGTTTAAAGAAATAATTCAATAGTTGTCTGGAGAAATAGTCGTAGAGGCTGTGGATGTGTGGCTGGAATTTTAAAATGATTAGTCCAATCAGACAAGAATTTGGTTATAGTCTCATGGAGACAGGACTGGAACTTCATCACACTTTTAAAAAAACCAACCCCTGAACAACTGAAAAGGGCAGTGCTGACTACAGGGGTAATGTGAAAGGGAAGCCAGGAAATGCAGTAGGAAATGCAGCTGGGGAGACTGGTGAGTAGCATTGAGAAGGCGAGTCCCCACCTTGGACTCCCACAGCCGAACTGCTGTGGCCACCTGAAAGACAATTTCTGGCTCACTGGGCTACATTTTGATAATTCTGCTTCCACCAAGGGGCAGAATTCATCTGTTAGTATACTACATTCCCTTGGCAATCATATTACTGTCACAAGTGACTAAGGTTTGAGTTTATACCAGAATCACACCCCAGTGACATGGCCTGCCTTCATACAAAGACATGGAAAAGTTAGTACTTACTGATTCATTCATTCATTTATGGGAAAACGGTTTGAGTGAAGATATTTAGAATACAGAGCAGCATAGGCATGCCTGTGAGGTAAGTCATTCAAATCCCAAGAACACAACTTGGACACGCTGTGGAAGTGATTTCTTGACATTCCAGTTACATCCACAAGCCTGTACCCAACCACCTCTTAACACTATGAACTAGGATTTATCACGTAGCTCATGGGGTGAGATTTCAACTAACTCTACTGTGAATACTCTATTGATAATGGTAAATAGCCAGTTACTCAATTAATCAAAACTTTTTTGAAAAGCCTCACTAATGTTTTAAGGAGTGCACAACTGTTCAACATAGAGGTAGTTTGGGAAATACCAGGTACCAAAGTTGGAAGGTGACTTGTTCAGCATCGTAAATCCCTGCAGATGTCGGGATCAGAGTGATGACAGAATTCTTGTATAATTTTTGAATGCTCTTATTTCCAGGGTACAAAATAGGCCACAGTTGTAAATGTTGCTCACTCATGTTTTCTTGCACTCTTCAATGCTACAGGCTAAAGTATGCTGCTTTTAAGGATCTAGCTATGTATATTGTTGTATATGAAAACATTAAGGACAGAGTATACATTACTAGATCATGTATAAACTTTTTTTAAAAAAAGTTAATACCTGCATATATGGTGACAGTTCCAGAAATCATACTTCTAAGCAGGTTGAAGAAATAAACTTGTTGTACATAACTGAAATTGATGAGGTAATTCAAGCATCATATATACTTGTGGGATTAGGCTTTACACTTACAGGAGTTAGCTCATTCTTTAAGAAACTAAGCAGTTGATGTTAGAAGCTTGGACTTGTTAAGTAGACATCCACTGATACAGAATTCAAAGAGAATACAAGTGACACCTATGTGAGTTATTCACTCAGTAATATTACTGACTAGTGGAGGAATTAACTGATGGCATTTCTAAATCGGTCTAAGGAAGGAGTATTACAACATTAACTGGGAATTAGACTGTCAGAAGCATTTTTGCTATTAGGTTCCACAAAACATCTTGCAGAAGCAACATAAAACATTTATAAAAATAGCCTCTGAGTGTGCTGGAAATTCCTGAATTGTCCATTTTATAGTGATAGTTCAGTAAGAATGGGGGGATTTCTCTCTCTAGCAGGCCTAGCACCTGCTCTGAAGGGAAAAGATTCGGTGACATCTGTTAAAATGGCTGAACAGCACAGTATTTTAATGGGGGCACAGACACTAAATAGGCATTGCTAGGTATATTCTTATGTGATGCATACAATTATTGCTTTGATGAGAGCACATGGAGAATTAATCTTGCATTTTGTAGCACTGAGGTTTGCCACTTCTTTCCATTAACATGGGGACTGCTATTGCTATTAAGCCTTATTTAAGGTAGGAATGGATTCTTCCATGAAACAAGATGGGATAGGGAGGGAGACAAACCATAAGTGACTCTTAATCTCACGAAACAAACTGTGGGTTGCTGGGGGGAGGGGGGTTGGGAGAAGGGGGGTAGGGTTATGGACATTGGGGAGGGTATGTGCTTTTGGGTAAATTGGAAGGGGAGATGAACCATGAGAGACTATGGACTCTGAAAAACAATCTGAGGGGTTTGAAGTGGCGGGGGGGTGGGAGGTTGGGGTACCAGGTGGTGGGTATTATAGAGGGCACAGCTTGCATGGAGCACTGGGTGTGGTGAAAAAATAATGAATACTGTTTTTCTGAAAATAAATAAATTGAGAAAAAAAAAAAAGAAAAAAAAGAAAAAAAAAAGGTAGGAATGGAATAGGTGGAGTTCAAATGAAATGGTATCCAAGTCTGAGAAACCTAAGAAGTATGTAAACCAAATAGTTTAAGCTGACTGCCGTCTCATTACCACTATGTTGAGAAGTGTTTGAATTTCCATCTTATTCATAAAGATAATAAATTATAGAAAGCATTTTTAAAATTGGCCAAAGATGGCTTGTTTATATTCTGAGACTATGACTAATATAAAAGCTATTAGTGGACAATGACATTTTTAACTGCTTCCAGTTTTTACTACTAAGTAAAATTCGTATTTGTGGAAAATTATTTTAAACATTGAATTTTGTGGCTTTAGACATCATTAAATCACATTCTAGTCTAAAAAAATTTCAAGGATATCTATAACGATTTCTAAATATCAAGGGGGTAATAGCTACTTTGCACCTAACTTGAGAAAGAATTGTGATGGTTTAAAAAAGACAATTTTTATCCCCTGCTACTCCTTTGAATGTAAGTTGGTTCTGTTAGTTTGACCAAAAGACAAGTGACAGAATTTGATTTCCAAGCCTCAGACGTTTGCTACTTCTTTCAGGAATGCTGCATTGCTTAGAAAGCCAGGGTATTATGATGGAGGCCACATAGGGAACCCAAATATCCCTGGTGACAACCCCAACTAATCTTTAGACACTTCAGTGAATATAGAGCATCTAGCCTAAATTGAGTAAACAGGTGACTACAGCCATGTGAGCAACTAATTGTTTTGGAATGAACAGTTACACAATAAACACTTGATACAGAAATTGGTACCAAAATTGTGGGGCTGTCATAACAAAAGCCTAACATTTGGCACTGCCTGACCAAAGGCCAGAACAGTGAAGGAGTTGTCTGTGAAGGTTGGGAAAGTAGAGAAACTGTTACTGGAAGCTGGAAAGATGAGGACATTTTGCAGTAGACAAACAAATGGCAAAAGTAACAAATGTGTGCTTCCGGGTCAAGTTTCCAAGAAATGTTCAAAGTGACAACTGATTCATTTTAGCAGTGTATAATGAGACATGGGAGAGATGGTTCCAAAATGCAGGTCTCTGGGAAATGTGACTTGATGAAATGAAATACGAGGAAACATTTAAAAAAACTGAGGCGCTGGCAATTATACAATAATAGCACAAAAAGAAAAAACAACAGAGAAGCTTCAAATAGACTACGGGCTGTACAAGGAAGGAAATGTAATCCTAGCTCAGGACTTGGATCAGCAAACAGTATTTAGAGTCATGACAATGTAAATGCTAGTTGAAAAGTAACCGTAAATTACCGGAAAGAGAGCAGAGTGAGTTCTAATGAAATAATTAAAATTTCATATAAGACAGTAAACTGATAACAAATTATCAAGTAAACTGCAGTGTAGTTATGATTTGGTATATAAACTAAAAAAGTCTAACAAGTAAAATTTTACCTCTATGTGGTACAACTGGGAAATAGGACAGGGACTTAGTTAGGGGTGTATTAATTTTTTTGAAAGCATGTGCATGTCTTATACCACGAAAATTTTAAAAAATGAAAGTGAAGGTTAAGATAATTTTTGTTCATTCTGTTCTTAGCATATGTAGAGGAAGAAGAAATTACCCACATATTTTACATGTGCTTGAATTTTACTTGAAGAAAAATATGATTTAAACATTCATCCCTGGAATAAAGATATATTTCTATTAGAATCTGAGTAGTGAATTTAACAGCTTTTGACTCCGCAAAAAATCTTTACAATAGCTAATATTTATCCAGTATTTAATGTTTTTGAAATTGTTCTAAGTACCTTGTATTAATTTTCATCACTTAACCTTCAAAATGACCTTAGGAGGTAGGTCCTAATAGTATACCATTTTATACATGAGAAAACTGAGGTTCAGTTTAAGTTGCCCAAAGTTAAGGTTAGATCTAGAAATGGAACTCAGGAGTTCTGATGCCCCAAAGTACAATACACATTGACCATAACCAGAGGGTTAAGAACTCAGTGAGTTCTGACTTCCAGGTTTCATTTTTCTTTTTAACTAAGAAAATTGCATTTTCCTTACATGTGTTTTATAAAGGGATATATGAACACTGATAGGATGGATATAAAAGAAGAAAAACTAAGAGCAATAAAATCCAACATTAAAGAGGAGCATTAATGAAACGATGGCTTTCATGTGTCAGACCACTTTGATTCCACAGAACAATGACCACATATTTATGTGTGTGACAGGTACCAAATAAGTCAAAATAGTCCATCTGGCAGATTCATTTAGGCTCAACCAAATCTGCTTAACAAAACCATTCGGTATATAAAGTAGTTTATTGCTTTGGTTTTTTTGCATTGAGATGTCATGGAAGGATTGAATAGAAACATGTGAAATCATTTGCTCATTTATTCATTAATATGCTGTCAAATTCAGTTATCTATACACTATGGTGTTTATTCCATTTTCTGTACTATTAGATATACATATTTAAAAAAATATTTAACTTATTTTTAAGAAGAAATTAAATATTTTCTGAAAAAGAATCATTTAATTATTGTTCTCTAGCAACAAACCTGAAACAAGCCTCATCCAACTCAACTAACTCATTTAAATAACTTTGCTCCATAGCAATTTGTCTACATACCTAGTTTACACAATTCTATTCTACATAACACTGTTTTACCCTGTTACATAGTATATAGTTAAAGAACATTTTTGTAATAAACATGTTTCTCTTTTGATTTGATACAGAACAAGTTTTTCCACACTTCCCAGCAATCACTCAAATATATTAAAAACGTATCCTTCTTTAAAAGGCACACACATTTACAGGTTCAAATCTTTATTGTTTTAAAATTCTACATGTCTTTTACAATACAATACTTTGTTATTTAAATGACCTCTAAATGGTTAATGTACAATGAATATGCTTTTTCTGAAATCAAACCATGAATTACGATTTCATCAATATGACTATTCTAAACCAAATAATAAAGAGGTTGGGAAGTCTCCAGTGCTGCCTTTGAAACTGTCGATAGCACTGACTCTTCCCTTTAGAACCCAGGTAACCACTGTTGAAAGTGCTTTTGAAGATTGCTGATTATGGCTGATCTTATCATCAGTCACTCAAATTAAGAGTTTCTTTTTGTTTTGAAACATCAAAGGGCATTTAAAAAAATAAATGAAACAATTTGCTTTAGTAATCTACAGAGGCAAACTCAAAGTTATGATTATCTGCATGCAATAACACTCCTCTTTAAATAGTTTTGAAGAATTTATACATTTTATAAAGAATGTGTTTAAGAGTGCAAGTTTTCTGATATTGATTTCACAAAAGGACAAATGCTGGTAATAATAACTAACATTTAATATCTAAGTCCAAGCTAATGTATATGTAACAGGCAATTAATATGGCTAACCATAAGCCACAATGCAGGGTATGCCCTTTGAGAAAATGAACTAGTTTGGTCCGCATTTCTAGTTATTTGGGTAAAAAAACAAAAACAAAACCATTTTAACTCAGCCAAGGGTTTTGATGAATTTATTGTTCCTAAAACGTAGCCAGTTAAAAAGTAAGTGATATACACCAATGAAGTATATTGTCACGGTGACTTTTGTATAAAAAGATGGCCTGCTGTTTTTGGAGTGATGAGTAAGCACTGTAGGACAAATCAGAAAAACGTCACAGAAGGTTTAATTTCTTCCATAAATTATACTTTCTTATTCCATGACACAGCTTTCACTCTGTAGAACTTTGTCCCCAAAGGAACTTTAAATCTGTTTTGTGCCTAAGAAAAGAAGAAAAGGAATCACTTAAATGGGTAAAACCAAATTACAGAGGTGCTGTCCTATCACACTACTCAATGCTAGAGTACTGGGGGCTGAAAAGCATGGGTGAGGAGAAGTCTTTATAAAAGTATACAAGATCCAGCCCTTACACCTGAGAGTATACTGAACCACTAATACTGATGGAAGAAAGAGCTGGTAATCACTGCTCAAGAATATAGTACAAAGGGAGATATATGTCATGATTTTAAGTATCAAAGCACCCTCAAAGCACTGTTTTAAGTTTCATTAGTGTTTTGGAGCAGAGGGGCCCCAAATTACAGTGAGTCAGGAAAAATGCTCATTAGATTCCATTGATTCTTTTTTTTTTTTTTTCAATTTATTTATTTTCAGAAAAACAGTATTCATTATTTTTTCACCACACCCAGTGCTCCATGCAAGCCGTGCCCTCTATAATACCCACCACCTGGTACTCCAACCTCCCACCCCACCCCCCGCAACTTCAAACCCCTCAGACTGTTTTTCAGAGTCCATAGTCTCTCATGGTTCACCTCCCCTTCCAATTTACCCAAATTCCCTACTCCTCTCTAACGCTATAGCTTTGATACTGCTGACATTAGTCACGTACATTTTTAGTCACCAATTTTTTTGCATTCTTTCTTCAATAGGGGTAAGCATATGAAAATCAGAAAAAACAACTTGGCTACAAATAGATCCACTTTTAATCACCAGTTACACTGTGTGATTAAGAAAACATAATGGTTCTAGAACAGAAACTTGCAGTTATTTTCATGTACAGGCCAACTAACTGTTGGTAATCTACCTACAACCACTCGTTAAAGATAAATAACAGATATTTATAAAATTGGTGGTTCATACTCACAACTCATTAAATTCAAGGTATTAATGAAATGAGCTAAAGGACAAACCACTGCCCTACTAACAATTTCTAGGTGAAGTAGTTTGTGAATCTGAATCTTCTTGATAGTTTCTAGGTTTATATCTTTTGATGTAGTTTTTACCTTTTTGGCTTGACAGTATTCCTTTTCCATTACTTTTCCAAGTACCCAGGGTCTTCTAGATGCACCTGAAGCTGTTGAATGAAATTGTTAATTTCTTTTTAAAAGTAAGGATATAATCACCCATGAAAACATAACTGCCAGAATCAAATCAAATAAAGTTCTCTAAAGTAAAAGAAGGTATAAGACTTTTAAAACAAATCACTAAAATACAAAATTATTTGTAAATCGAAAATTAATTCCTTTTACTTTTCAGCCATAGTTTTGGCTTTTCTCACTAAATATAGATGATAAATCCTATCACAGAACTAACAAAGTTCAAGAAATACAAATAATCTAAGTACAAATCATGAACGAATAAATCTAGGAATTCTAAATTAGCTCAACGGTGCCATCTACTGAAAGTGCTAAGGAAGATGACGATGTCCATTTCTGAAAGCAGACAGTTACTCAGACAAAAATTTCTTTTCTAGGTTCAAAGCAAACCACCGCCCTTTTCTTTGGTGTTGGGGGTGGGGTGCCTTGAACGCCAGTGCTCAAGGGCAGGAGTTGCATCTGCCTGGCAGCCTGGTATGCCTTGGCATGGAGTGTTAACATCATCAGTGCAGAAAAAATGGCAGTTAAAGGGTTAAGAACCAAGTCTGGAAAGGCAGTGCTTATGTGAAGGGGAGATGGAAAATGTGGGAGGAGACAGGCTGAAAACAATAGTTCTCATAGAGCCAAAGTGTGACAAGCTAAGAAAATTTTATTTTTTAATTCATCAGAAGATACGTTTTTAAAAGAGTCGATTTCAAAAGTATTTGGCCAGTAAACTATCTGGTTAGGCTAAAGCCTTTGAAATTCCTAAGAAAAGACAAAACTGATTTTTATTCTGTAAACATTATTTGGCAACATACAAATGAAAGATATTGCAAGGGGTGCCTAGGTGGCTCAGTTGGTTGAGTGTCTGCCTTCAGCTCAGGTCATGATCCTAGGGTCCAGGGACTGAGTCCTGTGTTGGGCTCCCGGCTCAATGGGGAGTCTGCTTCTCCTTCTGCCCCTCCTCACAGTCATGCTCTCTCTCTTTCTCACTCACTCACTCAAAAACAAATAAACAAAATCTTTTAAAAAATTTTAAAAAGATACCATGAGTAAACTATTAGAAATAAAAATATATAGATGTATCACATGATAGAAAGATAAAAGCCCCTAAGCCAAAGGATATGGAAAATATTCTCAAGAGTAATATAGCACATCACAGACAATCCATGATTTCTGGAAAGAATGATCTAAAACTAAATACTTATGTTTTGTTTGAGGAGTAAATAAGTCCCACTGTCATGGGCAAAAAAACCACTATTATTATTCCCCAGGGCAATGACAGAAAGGTAGGGTAGCATCATCCCCAATTGGTATCCTCTGTTCTGTATTTCTCAAAAAAAAAAAAAAAAAAAAAAAAAAAAGGTTGGAGGGGAGAGAAGGCTGGAGTTCCTTGGTAAAATAAGATTGTTAAATTCTTTTCTCCAAGACCTCTGAGAACCTTTAAAATGGTAATGTGCACTGTGAATCTCTAAGAGTATACAGTGTTTCTTAGATTTATTTTCATTTATTTATTTATTTTTAAAAAGATATTATTTATTTATTTGACAGAAAGAGACACAGCAAAAGAGGGAACACAAGCAGGGGGAGTGGGAGAGGGAGATGCAGGCTTCCCACTGAGCAGGGAGCCCAATGAGGGGCTTGATCCCAGGACCCTGGGATCATGACCTGAGCCGAAGGCAGACACTTAACGCCTGAGCCACCCAGGCACCCTTCATTTATTTATTTATTTATTTATTTTTTAAAGATTTACTTATTTGTGAGAGAGGGGTAGAGAGAATGCATGCATGTGGAGGGAGAAAGGGAGAGAATCTTCAAACAGATTCCCCCTGAGCTTGGAGTCCAACACGGGCCCAAGATCACAGCCTGAGCTGAAACCAAGAGTTGCACATTCAACCAACTGAGTCACTGAGTTGATTTCCTAGATTTAAGCACTAACTCTCCTATTCTTGGGAAATGCATATTGAAATATTTAAAGACAAAGATCCATGATATAACTTAGGCTCATATGGTTCCAGGCAACAAAACAAAACACGCACCCATTTGTGTATATTTATGTGTTTTTACACTTAGACATACATGTGTAGAATAAGACAATGGGGCAAAATGTTAACAATAGCTGAATCTGAGTAAAGGTGTATGGGTCTTTTGTTTTTGCTCTGTACTTATCATGCAACTCTTTGGTAAATAAAAATCATTTTCAAATAAAAAGCTTAAAGAAATGAGACAAAAGAAACCCACAGAAAATCAAAACAATACCAAGTTCACTGTTTTCAAGACACAAAGCCAGTAAGCTGTAAGGTTATCCTCTCATTTTTCAAAGTCTTATGAAAACTATACAAGTGTGTGGACATTCACCAACAACCATGATGGACTGATTATGTGACATGGGCCTCGTTCAAGAGGTGGTATTTGCCCATGTTGGTTAAGTCATTCTGAAAAGAAACATCAATGTAAATGGACATACATTCTTGTATTTTAATAATACTATTTAAGCTAAGTATCCCAAGGTTTCTATTCTTCTAAGTTCAAAGTAATTATAATAGACATTGTAATTTGGTAAATTTTAACAAAACTATTTTTTAGAACGCCTTAAAAATTAAGTATTGACAAGTTTAATGAAAAACAAGGTAGGAACATAAGATGATAATAAATAAAAGATATTTTATAGCTGGAGAGACTATTTCTTCTAAAAGTAGTCTTTTTTGCCTTTTTAAATAAATGAGTGTGAACTAAGCTTAAATAGGCTGCATTTATATGGGAATTCTGATAATATAATTCTACTTTTGCTAGGGTATGAGATACTTGACCTAAATGCACTAAATATACTCTAATTTTGAACTGTCCAGAGACCAGGAAAATAATCTAATACTGATTTTATAAAAAACAACAAAAAAAAATTAAGCAGAGTTCCTTCTTAGTGATTTAATTCTGTCATACTCAAACAAGAGGGTAGAAAAATCTTTGAAATATTCTCTACACTCCAGGTTTAATAATTTAGTAATGGATGTGACACTTACCACCCTCACCTGGTTTGAGATCCAGGGCAGGCAGAGACTCCGAATGCAGAAAATACAAGGTTGGACTAACAGTAAATAACACATAATTGTCGTGGCGCTCATCTAGGATGATGAGTACCAAATCTCCAACCTGAAAACTGAATAAAGGAATATAATTTATTGTCTCAATAGTTACTGCCTCACTCTTCTGAAAACTTTTAAGTATATATTCTGCAATGTTCTACTCTATATTCAAATATCAATACATTATTAAAACTCACATTAACACATGATCTTTTTTTTCTTTTTTTCTTTTTTTTTAACTCTACCCTGCTCCCAGTGGGAGTGCTGGTCATACATAGCACATGTTCAAAGGGTGATGCCCATTGACACTCAAAGACCAAAATTTTTAAATCTCCAATACTATTGTTTAAAAAAACAAAAGTAATGCTTGGATAAGGGGGAGAAAAAAACAGTATTATAGTCACTAATCACAGGAAGAAGCTATTCATCTCCATTTCCATCTTAGAACATGAAACAAATTCCAAGTGAACTTATTTACAGTCACAGTGGAAAAGAAAGACTACATACTATTTCTTCTGTCTCCAGCTTTAGAGCTCTTCAATTTGAAAGATAAACCTACTGTGCTCAGTTCATGTACTTAGTTAGGGTTAAACAGGACAGTGAAAATTAATGCTTTGGGGTGAAGGCCCGAAAGGAGGAGCAAGGAAAGAAAGAAGTGGGTACAACTGCCCATATGCTTTAATTGGCTTTGTGTCTTCAGAATCATTTTTAGAATGTTGTTCAAAATATGAACAGGCATTTAAAGTTAATCTTTTGACCTTACTGAATTTACCAGTTCAAGTAGTTTCTTGATGGAATCTTTGGGGTTTTCTATATAGTACCATGTCATCTGCAAATAGTGTTAAGTTTTACTTCTTCCTTGCTGATTTGGATGCCTTTTATTTCTTCTTGTTTGACTGCTGTGGCTAGGACTTCCAATACTATGTTGAGTAAGAGTAGTGATAGTTACCAGAGGGGAGGCGGGTAGTGGCGATGGATGAAAAGAGGTGATGGAGATTAGGAGTACTTTTATCATGATGAGCAGTGAGTAACACAGAATTGTGGAATCACTATATTGTACACCTTAAACTAATATAACACAGTATGTTAACTACACTGGAATTAAAAGTAAAAACTTTAAAGAAAGTTAATCTCAGATTTCTTAGTTGTCAAGATAATTTAATTTAGTAGGTCCTGTTCCTGAAAAATCATCAAAATCACTGGGAAAGCTTTTAAAGGATAATAGCTTTTTCCTTAATTGCTCATTATACAAATACTTGATGCCTACCTAACAAGATGTGGCAGGAATGGTTTTGGCTAAATACCAGAACACCTTCAAAAAGGTAGACAGGGCCTCTCTTTAGGCAGTTAAATATTTTTTTTTCTTTTAAAGCTCATCTCAAAACTGGATTTGATTTGACATACAGCTGATACATAAAAGCAGATACCAGCTACCTTTCTAACATCACTGAGAAAAGATAAAATTCTAATTAGAAGTTGAAGGCCAGAAACCACAGATGTCTGACAACCAAAAATTTAGTTGACAGACCTATTTTAGACAAAAATAAAGGGTCTTGTAAAAATTTCTAGTTTACTGATTTTTGTATCTGTCCATAGGTATAGGATATGTGCTGTTCATGTGTTCATGTGCTGCTGACAATGCTTTTGAAAAACTTTATTACAGAGATCCTCCTTTTAATAGCCCATGCCAAAAACCAACATATTATGATGGGTGATGGGGTCCTGGAAGACTCTCTATGAAATTATTCAACTGATAAATAGCATATTATGAATTTGTAGTAGTATATCAATAAAATGAAATCTGAAAAATAAAAATGAGGAAACAGTATGACTTAAAAAATCTGACTCTCCAACCTACAATGTAAAAGGAAATAGGATGTAAAAGAGGTGGCATTAGCTGAAAAGTAGAGTCAAAAGGAATATTTGTGTATAATGATAATTGAAGCTGTAATGACTTCAAATATAATGCTAATGTTTCCAAGAATGATTTATGAAAACTATACTTTTTAATAAAAAATTTTTACTACCAATGGGTACAAAACACTCAGCTCAATGCACTTGAATCTGAAGGATTACAGCCACTGAAAAATATTTTCATTAACAATTCAATAAATTAATAAATTTTAAAAAATCAATAAATTTATTTCACATGGAAAACAGAAAATATAAATATAATACTTACTCTCTAATAGCTATCTTTTCAGAATGCCTTGAGGATACCGAAGACATGCTCTGAGACATCTAAAAAAAAAAAATGAATAAAGTTTATAAAATTAAAGTACCACATATATTTATTAGGTCCTTGTTGCAAAAATTTCTTTTGATATCACATCTGTGTCCCAGCTTTTAAGAGTCCAAATATTATGTTCACTAATGTAATTGCTTTTCTTCAACAATGACTTTCAGTGGGCAAATTCACCTACATTTTTACATATGGTATTTTTTAAATCAAATTTGGCTGCATTAAAAACTTTAAATATAGAATCATATTTTATTTATAATTACACAGTTAATATTAAATATATCACAGAATATAGATTGACAAGTTTTGGAGAAGCGCTTGCCAATTATAACACATCGGTTTCAAATCTTTCATTTTGGCAAAAGAACAAACCGAAAAACTCTTGAGCAAAAAAATCTTAAGGTCCAATATCTAATTAGGAAAAACAAATAGAATACTCCTCTGGTTAAAATAAGGGTGGGAGAAAAAAGTCCTGAGAATTGGTAAAGTTCTTCACTTACCTCCAAGGCAACTTCTGAGAACTTCAGTTTAAAAACCCACTATTCCCAGCAAGGGCTAAATAATGAGAGGTGTGATTGCCCTCCATTTCCTCTCCTGATGAGCACAATGGAATGGGACATGCTAGCTGATGTAGTGCTGCCTTAGCCCAGCTGGGACTGCTTGCTCTTCAAACAGGCTTTAATCCATTATTTAATACCATCACATGATACATGGGACATGTATCCCATGGTCTTGGGGCCTGAAAAGATGGCAATGATGCCTATATTTCCCAAGCAGAGTGGGTCCATTACACAGCTGTACAAATCAAGGACAGATAAATGAATTTCTCTTTGTTTAAGAAGTCTAATTCTGATGCTCAGAATTTTTTCCATTGCCCTCGGAACATTATCTGGAACGATGCAGGGTCTCATTAGCATTTGGAAACAAAACGAACAACAAATAGTAAATAGAAAGGCCTAAAAGTGTAGTAACTTTTCAGAATCATCAAAATGGTCTATATGCTGCCAGTGAAGACAAGTTTGATTGCCCATTTTCCAGACCATATTCAATTTTATTTTGATTTTTAAGTTTTTCATATATTTATTATAAAATAAACGAGGGCTGAGATTTAAGAAAACACTGTGTGAAAACAGTTGTAAACTAATATGAAAGTATGCTTTACACTAAGTTGTATCTTGGGGTGGCAGTGGGGTACTCTGGATCTGAAGGGCAAAAAGCTTTCATTCATGAACACTTCCCAAGTATCAACTGTGTACCAGTTACTAGTCTAGGTGCTAAGAACACAGAAAATTGATTATAATCCTTGCCAGACACAGCTTATATTCTACTGGAAATACTGCATAAAACAGCATACTGAATGATGTCTGGGATAGGCAATTCTTCTTAGTCTTTGTGAACAACAATTTCCTCTACTTAGAAAAATAGTAAATAGCCTTAAGATTATCTTGGTGATAAATTGACTGGAACGACTATAGACTAACTGACTATATGACCAATGACTACAGAATTAAGATGTGATTTACACTGTCTGAGTTGGGGAAGAAAGGCATATGAAAGAAAGCAGATGTTTCCCTATAAGACACAATTTTTAAAAAGCTCAATTCTAATCAGTACCTTAAAGTTTTCAAAAGTATTGAACACAGGCCTTAGATTATTCCTATTTTGTTGTAAATTACAATTATTAGAACTTGAAAAATTAAGTAATTCCTTTATTAAAACATGTAAGATCAACTGTATAACTGTTCAAGTAACTGGTTAGGTTTGCAGGTGACAGCTGAGCCAAGATTAATTCAAAACCATATAGTCTCTCATGCAAGGTGTCAAGGTCAAACAGCTCAAGTTAAATTTAAAAAAAGAGAGAAAAAAAAAGAGAAAGAAAGGGGAAGGGATACAATGTATTAACTATTCACACTTCCATGTGAACATGTTAATTTTCAAAAGGCCTATGAAGAGTACCTCTAACTTTGTTATGGACTTAAGAATCCTAACTTGATGTTATAAATACACATAATTATGGAATCCTAAGTGATCATAGCTTTTAATCAGAAAACTGCTTTGATTTTATTGATTGATTTTAACATTATATTAGTAAGGCAGTCCACTTGGTCAGTTCTATGGCCACATATAGTAACTCTGAAACAAGGTCATCACTCTGAGAATCAATTCATTAATGACCCACAAGGCCCAATGAAGCTACTAGAAATAAATTAATCAAGCCGTATACATCTCTGATGGTATTTATAGTGAAAGATATTGCAAAACATTTTGAAATGTTAATATCTATTTGGTAAGAAAAATAACTTACCAGTCTTTGATTTAACCGCTTGTTTTCTTCTTCTTTCAACTGTAATGTCTGCAGGAGAAAAAAAAGACCCCTGTGGTTTAATTCCTTGTACCTTCTCAAATTGAAACTTAGTAATTGTCAAAATTTCCTGAATCTTCACATTAATGTTCTGATCTACTATGAAAGATTAGGATATTCTTTTTTATGGGTCTTTTCCAACTGTTTTAATTATTTACAGGCATAAGAGAGAGTTAGAATAATTTTAGGTACATTTACCTAGTCCTAGAGTTCTCAGAATTTTACATGCATTAGAATTACTTGTGACACTTCTAAATATGCAGTATGTAGCTGAGCTCTATCCCCAAAGACTCTGTAGGGAATAGATATGAGACAGGGATAGGAATAGATATGGCCAAAGAGAAGGATTCTGTAGTTGTAACCCACACCCCACCTGATTCTGACAAAAGTGATCACACAACTCTTTAATTAAAAAAAAAATGTAGAAAATCTTAAAAGCCTAAGGAATGAAAAGTGGTCTATGAACAAAGATATGTTAACTTTAAATCAAAATTACATACAACCCAGTAGTACAACTGGGAGGAAACCACGACTGCCAATTTTTTCTTGTTCAATTAATCTCTTAAAAATCTCTTTTCTTCTTCGTTATTCATATTCTATTTTTGCCCAATTCTAGAAAATATTTACCTTGCTTTTGAAATACTTAAGTTCATAATTATAATGTTCTGTGCATTTTGAACCATTACTGAATAAAATCATTATTCCATATATTCATTTTATAAAGAACACCAATCTTTCTTACTGATAGAGACTTAAATTATTGGGAAGAAATGAAAAGGAAAGGACTGAGTTACTACTGCCAAACATTTAGCCAGTTGGATTAAAAAAAAAAATGACAGTATTTCTCAAAACGTTAACCATTAAAGTAACCATTAAAAGCAAGATTAACTTATAAACACAACTGTGTATGTTTTCAATACAAGGTTTATGTAACTGCATCTCCAAAGTGAACATAGCAAACATTGTATTTCAAGAAAGAAATTTACTTACTCGTTCTAACAGCATTATTCTCTGTTTTTCTTCAGAGAGCATATGAATATTTTCTCTAAAAGAGAATGATGTATTTTAGTTTAAGTTGTTAAAAATTCTTAACTTTACATTTTCCAATAAGATTTGGAAATTTTATACTAACTTTAACTATTAATACAGAGCACTTAAAAAATTTAAAGGTCTGTACTAAATTTTCAAAAGCAGCCTATTTAAATTAGGATACATTTCAATGGTATATATTCTTTGTACCGGGTCTTGAACCTAGGTCTATAAACTGTTTGAAATTATAAGCAAAACTTTGTGCATGCATTTTTCTAGAGATAAGGTCTTCTAAATTTTAAGTCCCCCCCCCCACTCTTCTTCCTCTTTGTGGGGTTAATCTATGTTACCAATCAAGTGGTACTTCTTGGGTGGCTTCACCATTAAAACTACAAACAAAATAAAATTCTACACATACTTGAGTAAGCTACAGAACTTAAAGTTTTATTTTATAAAAAAATAAACCAAATATCAATAGACTTCAGAAGTATTACTAAATGGCTATAAATGTGCCTTGTGTGAATCTGCCCATCACACTAAAATACTCAAAAAACTAACACCTCCATCACTTACCTTTTTTGCAAGGCAGGGAGAACACTGAAATTCTACTCTCCTATCATATTTCAAATACACAACACATACTGTATGTATGTGTATGTGTGTGTAATATATATATGTATGTATGTATGTATGTATATATATATATATATACACATACATATCCTCAGGTCTTATTCATCTTACAACTGAAATTTTGCACCTTTTCCTCCCACCTCCTGGCAACCACTTTTCTACTTTACCAGTCTGATTTATTAGTTAAAGATTCTTCATATGGGGGATACTATGTAGTATTTATCTTTCTCTGCCTGGCTTATTTCATTGAGCATAATGGCCTCCAGTTTCATCCACACTGTTGCAAAGGGCAGAATTTCCTTCTTTCTTATGGCTGAGTAATAATCCATTATATATTTTTATTCACCATTTTATCTATTCCTCTATCAAGAAATACTTAGGATGCTTCCTAAGTATGTTGGCTACTGTGAATAACGCTGCAATGAACATGGGAGTACAAGAATCTCTTTGAGATAATGACTTCATTTCCTGCGCATGTATATAACCAGAGATGAGACCGCTGGATCATACGGCAGTTCTACATTTAATTTCTTGAGGAACCTCCATACTGTTTTCTATAGTGGCTGTGCCAGTTTACATTCTCACAAATGGTACATGAGGGCTCCTTCTTCTCCACATCCTTGCCAGCTTTTGTTATCTATTGATTGTAATAACAGACATCCTGATAGATATGAGGTAACTGTTATCTTGTGGTTTTGATTTGTATTTCCTTGATGATTAGTGACACTGAGGAACTTTTCACATACTTGATGGCCATCTATATGTCAACTTTGAAAAAACATCTGTTTTTTTGCCCACTTTTTAGCTGGTTTGTTTCTTTGCTATTGAGTTTTGTGAATTCGTTATGTATTTCAGACATTGATAATTTATCAGATAAATGATTTGCAAATATCTACTCCCACCCATGGCTGGCCTTTTCATTTTGTTGATGTATAGAAGCTTTCTAATTTGATGAGGCACCACCTATTTATCTTTGTTGCCTTTGCTTCCAGTGAAAAAGCCGTAAATCAATGCCAAGGCCAATGTCAAGGAGCTCACCTCCTATATTTCCTTCCATGAATTTTATGGGTTCAGGTTATGTTCAAGTATTTAATCCATTTTGAGGTGATTTTTATATATGACGTTAACACAGGGATCCAATTTCATTCTTTCGTATGTGGCTATCCAGTTTTCCCAGCACAATTTTTTGAAGACATTGTCCTCTCCCCATTAGTTTTCTTGGCTACCTTGTCAAATTTTAGTTGCTTAGTATGTGGGGATTTATTTCTGGGATCTCCATTCTGTTCCACTGAGCCATGTGCTTATGCCACCTGTCTGATTACCATAGCATTTTAAGACAGTTTGAAATAAGGAAATGTGAGGTCTCCAGCTTTGTTCCTCTTACTCAAGATCGCTCAGGCTACTTGGTGTTTTGTAGTTTCACATGAATTTTAGGATTGCATTTTTCTATTTCTTTGAGAAATGCCACTGGAATTTTTATACAGATTGAATGAAATCTGCAGACTGCTTTGGTTAATAGACATTTTAAACAGTATTAATCTTGCAATCTAAGAACACAGGATACCTTTCCATTTATTTTTGTGTCTTCTTCAATTTCACCAATATGTTTTAGTTTTCAATGTACAAATCTTTCACCTCCTTGGTTAAATTTATTCCTAGGTATTTTATTCTTTTTGATGCAATTGTAATGGGACTGTTTCCTCAAATCTCTGTTAGTTCACTATTAGCATATAAAAACACTACTGAGTTCATTCCTTCCTGCAACTTTACTGAATTTATGATTAGTTCTAACAGTTTTTGGTGGTCTTTAGAGTTTTCTACATATGTCATATCATCTGCAAAAAGAAAATTTCACTCTTCTTTGCCAGTTTGGGGTTTTACAAATTTTCTTTTCTTGCCTAATTGCTCTGGCTATGACTTCCAGTGGTGAGAGTGGGCATCTTTGTCTTATTCCTGATCTTAAAAACCTTCAGCTTTGCACTAGTAAATGGATTTTTCATATGATCTGGGTTTCTCATATATGGCCTTTATTATGCTGAGGTACATTCACTCTATACACCTAACTTTGTTAAGAGTTTCTATCATGAAGGGACGCTGGAAATTTTGTCAAATGCATTTTTTCTTTCATATATTGCAATGATTAAATGATTGTCATCCTTTGTTTTGTTAATGTGGTATATATCATACTAATTTGCAGATACTGAGCTACCCTTATACCTGGAATAAATCCCACTTGATCACGATGGATGCTTTTTTTTTTTATTATTTTATTTATTTATTTGAGAGAGCAAGTAAAAGAGATCATAAGTGGGATGAAGGGCAGAGGGAGAAGCAGACTCCCAGTTGAGCAGGGAGCCCGATGAGGGACTCGATCCTGGGACCCTGGGATCCTGACCTGAGATGAAGGCAGACAACTTAACTGAGTCACCCAGGCGCCCCGTGTGCTCCTTGTAATGTACTATTGAATTCAGTTTAGTAACATTTTGCTGACAATTTCTGCATCTGTTCATTAGGAATATTGCTCTGGATTTTTCTTTCCTTCCCTTGTCAGGTTTTGGTATCAGGGTAATGCTGGCTTCATATATAATGAGTTCAGTGGAGTTCTTTCCTCTTCCGTGTTTTATAAGAGTTTCAGGAAGTTTGGTATTAGTTCTTCTTCAAAAAAATGTTTGACAGAATTCACCAGAGGAGCCATCTGGTCCTGGACTTTTCTTTGCTGGGAGGTTTTTGATTACAGATTCAATCTCCTTAACTATTAACTAGCCTATTGAGATCTTCTCTTTCTTAATGATTCAGTCTTGTTTGGTTGTATGTTTCTAGGAATGTATCCATGTCTTCTAGATTGTCCAATTTGTTGGGAATAGTTGTACACAGTAATCTCTTATGGCTCTTTGTAGGTCTGCTATTGTGGTAATGTAGTATTATAATTTAATGTTTTAAATTCTTTTGCATGTGTAATTCACAGATTACATTTTAAGCAACCTGACTGAGGCAGGAATTCTATCTTCTAAATGTTAATTCTTGTAGGAAGAAGCTTTGCCTAACATAAGGTCACAAAGACTCATAATTTTAGCTTTTACATTTAAGTCCATGATCCACTTTGTTAATCTGTCTTGTAAAGTAAATGAAAGATCCAGTTTCACTCTTTTCATGTGGATATCCAACTGTCCCAGCACCATTTTCTAAAAAGGCTATTATTTCTCCATTGAATTGTTGTCTTGGCAGCTGTGACCATAATGTAAGGGTTCAACTGACTATGAGAGCTTACTTCTGGACTTTCAATGATTTATAAACATATACATTCACATATACAAGCACACAGATATAGATGAGGCTACCACGACCGTCTTGATTGCCCTAGCTTTGTATTAATTTTTGTAATAAGGATGTGTACATTTCCAACTTCATTCTTCTTCGTTGCATATTATTTTGGTTATTTTGAGTTCACCACATTTCCATATGAATTTTAGGACCCACTGTCCACTTCTGCAAAAAAGGCATACTTCAACAGCAAATATTGTGCTGAATCTTCACATCACAAGAGTTCTGCTACCTCAACAAGATTAAGTCCCCCCCTTTTAAGATTTCATTTTTAAGTAATCTCTACACCCGGTGTAGGGTTTGAATTTACAACCCCAAGATCAAGTATGCTCTACCGACTGAGCCAGCTAGGTGCTCCAAGATTAAGTCTTCTAATCAATGAACATGGGATTTTTTAGGTCTCCAATTTTGTTAAACAATATTTTATAACCTTCAGTGTATATGTCTTGAGCTTCTTTTGTTAAACTTAAATATTTAGACTTTTAGTGAAATTCTTGGGACTGTCAATAACAAGAACATGTTATAGATACAAATAAAGATAGTTTTATTTTTTCCTTTCCAATATGGAATGGATGACTATAATTTCTTTTTCTTGCCTGAGTGCCCTTTATAGAAGAATGGATCTTTTTCTTCTTAATTTTTAGGGGAAAAGCATTCATTCTTTCATCACTGAGTATGATCTTACTTGTGGGTAAGATGCTTTTTATTAAATTAAGGAAGTTCTCTTCAGTTCCTGCTTTACTGAGTGTTTAAATAAAGTATCTCTTTATTGATACTGATAGGGTATATTACATAAACTAATTTTTAAATATTCGGCCAATATTGCATTCCTGAGATAAACCCAATAAGAATCCCCTTTATGTATTGTTGGATGTGGACTATTAGTATTTTCTGAGAATATCTGAATCTATAGTTATGAGATATTTTCATAAGTATTAGAACTGAATTTGATGTGGAGTTTCTCATTCAGTAGGACTTGGAAGGGTTCTAAGATTTTAATTCCTAAGGAGTTTAATGCTAGTTCTGATACTGCTTATTTAGAGAAGGAACCTGAAGAATGACTGTTAAACTACCATTTTTAATTTTTCTAAAATAAGTATTTAAAGTTATTTAAAATAACTTTAGAAACACAAACAGAAAATTAAAGGGAAACTCCTAAAGTTGGTTGAAATAAGTAGAAATCCAGCATATTTAACAAGCCAATTAGAAAAGGACCAAATTGGCATTACTATCCCTAGCTTCAATTTTCTTTTTCTTAGTTTCATTGAGGTCTAATAATTGATATGCAAAAATCTGCACATACATTTCATATACACATCTTGATGCGTCTAAACATATACATACACCATGATACCACCACCACAACCAAGGAACCAGATATATCCATCAAATTAAAAAATTTCTGTGTGTGTGTATAAGAAAAAGAGAGAAATTTTAATGTAACACTTACTAGTCTTTTCCTTACGCTTCCCTACTCCATATTCAAAGCAGTCTACTTTAAAAAATGCTACTATGTTAAAAAAAAAAATTTTCAGTCTTTAATATATCTGTAGTATTTTTTTGGTATATAACATAAAATATAGGTTACCCTCCACCAATAAGCAACCAGGTATTACTCCAATGTCTCACGTCTTCTTCCAAACTCATTTAAAATGCCATCAATTTCCATACATCCATCGGTTTACTCAAGACAACCAAATCTAGTAATCTATTTACCTGTGACTTTATCAACAATATACGGAATTATCATCTACATAGCTTAAGACTGCATATTAACATCCAGCAGGATAAATTCCTACTCGCTGATAATTTTGAAAGTTATTACTGTTTTTTTGCACATATATTTTTCTGTATGAGTTTTAATATCCAACATCAAATTTTACCTACTTATCCTGCTGAAATTTTAAATGGGTATAAATAACTGAATAAATCTGATGAAAAAACAGTATCTTTGTAACACTATACTTTATCATCTTCAACTATCAAGCCTTTTAGTACCTTTCATACAGTTCCACAGCTTTCTCCACAAGGGTCTTGCATATTTTTCGTTAAATTCATTACTAACAAATAATTTCCTTATATTTTCATTGGGACCTCATACACACACACACACACACACACACACACACATACATATATATATATATATATATTTTTTTTTTTTCCCATCAGCTTTTGCTGGTAAATAGATGCAAACTGCTCTATTTTGATATATTTAAGACACACACTCTGATGCAGTCTTACTACTTTTAATAGTCTGTTAGGTCTATGTGGTTTGAAAAGGATATTATCATGATATCATGACAATTAAGACTTTACTTGCCAATTTTTATTGTTTATTGTCTTGCAGAATGGTGATGGTGACAGCTGGCATTCTGGCATTCTTCCTAAAATTATGGAAAATGCTTCTAAATGTTTCAACATTGAATATATTTGCTATGTCTCATGTATACTCTCTCAAACTAACAAAGTTCACTTCTATTCATAGTTTACTAAGTTTTTAATTATTGCATTCCTGAAACACTCCACTGAGTCATGATGATCATCTTAATACTCCATTGTATTTAAAATGCTGGAATTGTCTTGTGGACTTTTTACACTTATATTAACAAATGAGATTAACTTTTATCTTATTCTGTATAATTTTTAAAACCATACCTGCAGTTATGGTTCTACTCATTCCACATATTGTACCTACTTTTTGCTTGATATTTTATTTATCACATCTCATATACTTTTACGAATTTCATTTTCTAATACAGATACTTGAGATTATGTAATTCTTCCAGTGTTACCACCTTCTTAGTATCTCTCGTTTTTTGATACTTTTGTTTAGATTTAAATAACTAAATTTCCATTTTCTTATCAATACCTATGTTGAATATACAGGTATTCAGATTTCGAAATGTATAAACTTCTATGTTTGTTACTGATTTTCAATCACTTATGTTTAGTGGCTGGAATTGTATCAATATTTAGACCTTTGAGACTTCCTTTGTGATCTGGTATATAGTGAATTTTCTTGACTGTTTCTGTATTGTTTTATTTTTACTTCACTGTGCCCTGAGAGGAAATTCTACTGTTAATATGGATCTGAAAAGTTCTCATTCTACTTTTTTTTTTTAAGATTTTATTTATTTATCTACAGAGATCACAAGTAGGCAGAGAGGCAGGCAGAGAGAAGGAGAAGCGGGCTCCCCGCTGAACAGAGAGCCCGGTGCGGGGCTCAATCCCAGGACCCTGAGATCATGACCTGAGCTGCAGGCAGAAGCTTAACCCTCTGAGCCACCCAGACGCCCCTCTCATTCTAGTTTTAATCCATTTTTCTTTCATATACAATTGATAGAAGTTACATTTTCAAGCATCTACATAACAATGAATTGCTTATGGTAAAACTGCTCTCTCTAAATATGAAAACTTCTTCTTAAGTTTATAAAAACTATTGCTTTGAGTAGCTTATATATTTTTCCCTTTATCATTTTTCTTTAGGTGCTTCTCATATGTAGAATTGGATCCTTTTTTTTTTTTCCCCCTGAGGTTTTCTCATTAGGTCAGTTAACTTTCCACATATTTTGACTTATTTCTGTCATTTACATTTTCTAATCACCATGGGTTCTTTAGAGGTTTGTGCCTTGCCTTTCTGAATTAGTTCATTTCTCTATTTTTCACATACAGTCTTAAAGCCTTATATCTTTCCAAGACTCAAGTTAACCAGTTTCTACTCCTTTTTTTTTAAACCAAATGGAAAGCTGCATTTTTACTTTTTAAAAAACTCCTCTGCCTTCTCCCACCCAATACACACTCATCAAAATAAATATATTTATTACTATAGTAATGCCTTTTCCTCGAGTTAATGGGCCTCAAAATTTAAACAGTTCTATAAATAAAAATAGTCTGACACTACTGCAATGATCATTATCTTGGAGGCCTATGAAAAGTCTGGTGCACATAAAAAGTATAACAGGTCAAAGTGATTCAAATACACACAATCAGCAGTATTAAAATATTTCTCAAATCTACAGCTTAAACGAATTTAAATGGCACAACTTTCAGATATATGGGCTGCGGGCAACCAGCATTGCTACACGTATTTCCTATCTTGAGTGCTTTCAGCTTAGACAAGTGCACTAGTGCTATAAAAGCATGTATTACTTAAGGCAGTTGAAGACATATGTACTTACTGTACAGACATCATGCTTGTCTCCATTGCTGAATCAACTTTTCCTTCATCTTGTGTTTCCATGGCTGATCTCTCTGTTTCACCTGGGAGTTCAGGTGCACAAGCTCCATAAAGTTCTGGGGCTGCAGCTACATATGCTGAAGGAACAAAACTGCTACTACGCAGCTTACTGACTTCTTCTTCAAGTTTTTTCTTTTCCTCAAGCAAACGAGCTCGATCTTCAGATAGTGACTCTATCAAATCTGAAGGCCCCCCCAAGTTGAAATAACATTATAAAACATTTCATATGATTTTTTAATTTTAAAAATAAAAATATATTGTGAAATATTACTAACCTTTATCTCGCTCTTGCTGTTGCATTGTACTTTTCAACTTATCACTAAGATCATTGATTATGTTTTCTTTTTTCATTTTCTCTCTTGTTAAAACAGTGTTAAAATTGGTCTGGAACAAGAGAATGACAACTACTTAAATTACCTGCATGTACACAGCAGCAAGGGCTAAAGACTCTAGCAAATATTTTTGCATGGTGCATTTGTATGTGGAGAAGATAAAATGCAATTCACAAATGATGTTAATTTTTGGTAAGAATGTCCTACTGTGGTAAAAACAATGTCACTGGGTTGTCCTGAGGTTCCATATTAAGATCTGCTCCGATTTAATCACTTAAAAATGAATTCTATTTTTTCATTATTATCTACATCTCTATTGTCAAAGGAAAAGCATTAGCAGATGATTTTAAAATTGGGAAGAAAGAAAACAAGTGCTGTTATCCACTTTACTTTTTCTTTAATAATCTTTCTGCTTCTGGAATCTTCCTTTTGTCTTACAGCTAAGTCTTGATTACCACAGTAATATTTTATAGAGATGACTTTATCCCATCTTCTTCTCCTTTCTGGACATTTGCAATAGCCACTGCACATGTAGTTAATAATAACCGGATCTGTTACTCCTTTAATTTTTTATAAAAACTTTCCTACTGTGAAACGCATATATCAAAGTGCCTACACAGATCACATAAGCCCATCTGGCAATTCTAACTACAGTTTCTTTTATAAAGATAACTGAATTGTTAACAATTTCATTTATAAGATCTCCATTAAGATCTTCTTTAAACTTAAAAGCAATAGCTGAATGGTAAATTATCTAAATTGATTCTTCCCATCTGCCCAGCATTTCCAATTCCAAATTTAATAATCTATGATCTTTCGATCAATGCATAATGCCAATAATGCTAAAAACTGGGAGATGACTTAGTATGCCATTTTTAGATCAAAATTAGTTAATTCATTAAAGATTGAGTTAAATACCATTTCTAGCCAGAAAGCATACATGAAGATGCCTTGAACATTTATGATGCTAAGCCATTTCTTTTGTTAAGCCACTTCTCCATATATTATGTATGTATAGAAAATTAACAAATATTTATAATAGTGTTTTAGTCAGTTAATTCATCCCAAATATTTATAAAAGCATATTTCAGCCAATTAATCCGACCCTTATTTAATTTTGTAAATCAGAAATTGCGTATTAGCTCACAAAAGAGCACAGAGAAAGAAAGTGAATGGAAGATATAGTTTAAACATAGATGTATATATAAAATATATCTAAGACATATACAAAGGATTTTTTAAAAACAGAGACATCATTAATAATCTCTTCATTGGTAATTCTTCCTTAAAACTGGTTGCTACTCCATCTCCCTGAACACTTAATTTTGTTGACTTCCATAGCCACATTTTTCCTTTTTTTAGTTATTTTTTCTTATTCCCCCTTTCAGGCTCTTCTTTCATTCCCCAAGCCTTAAGGCTTAAAAATAGAAAGTTCCTACAGGTTTTGAACTACACTTCTATACTTTTCTTGAATTCTACAAAGACCTAAATGTAATCACACCACTACAGGAAAAGGAAAATAGCACATATATTGAACAAATGTGTGTATCAACTGCAATATGTTACCTGTTTCAGAAAAGCATTCCTTGGGGTAAAAAAAGCAGGTCATTATTCTCCCTGCCCTGATCTGTCACAGCAGGCATCCACTGTCCCCACAGCTGCCCACGTCTAGCAGTTCTCCACTCTTTCTCCCCAACCCAGTAGTACAAATCCAACTGTGGATTTCCTTTATTTTCTCTCCAAGTGCCTGAGGTGAAACACAGCTCCTGAAGAAGGCCACCACCTAGTCCTTAGAGGTCTGTGCCCGTTTCCCATATAAGCTTTACCCTCTCACCATTCCTCAATATTATTAATCAAGTGAATCAACAAAATTCAACAGTAGGCCACGATTATGTACCACTAGACTGTCACATGGATAAAAATTATAGGAAGCATAAGAAATTTGTATAGATCAGCATGTAATTTAGAGTAATAAAATCTGAGAGCTTGGGGGAAAAATTCAAATATGTGCAAAGTAATAGAAGCACTTTCATTTTACAAAAAACCTAATCTGAATTGAAAATGCTTTTATCATGAGGATATTTAATAAGTATGACAGGGTCAATGCAGGTAAATCACATGTAAGATATAAGATGCCCTGAGTTACACAAAAAAATTATATTTGTTAATTTATGTTTATCTTCTTTAGACCTGAAATAAATGAAACAAGGGTTGGGGAACATACCTGTTGTTCAGCAATCAGAGATGTTCGAACATTTTGCATTTCTTCATTCTTTCGTTTCTCTTGCTCTTCAAGTTGTTCTAGAAACTTTGCTTTTTCTTCCTGAAGCTTTTCTTGAAGTTCAGCAACTAGGCTTGAAGAATCTTCTCTGGTAGATTCAATGGCAAGACTTGAAAATTACATACAGTATTAAATTTTTTAAAAAAATAACATATAATCATAAATATACAAAATTTCACAATTAGTTGGCATCAGAAAGGCTATATACCTTCCTTAAACCGAATAGTAATTAATTACTGTAAACTGAATAGTAATTAATTACCATTAGAGATAATTCTATGTAATCCTCCACCCTTTTTACCTACTAAGGAAAGGGAAGCAAGTGAAAGGGAAAGTTTAACAGAGATTATATACTGACACCAACATGGTAAATGCCTCTAATGATTACATTTGATAAATTCAGGGTAACCTGCTTCTACCTGCACTGGGAATATTTTCAATATAACGAATCAATATGCCTCTCAAGAGCTCTGCTTCAAATGTCAGTTCTGCTAATGCAGTAACTGTAACGCACATGACAGAGAAAGAAGAAAACAAACATATGTGAGGATCACATACTTTTGAAAAGTCCTTCTTAATTTTTTAAATAGGTTTTAGTTCACTTTGTTAATTAGTAAACAAATAACACAAAACTAAAAGGGAACTTAAATGTTCACACAGCAAATCTACATATTGATCATTCATATTCACCTCCCTCCAAACTAGCTACCCCCTAAGGGGTTGCGGATAAAACACCAGAGGTAAGAGAAGAGGACACACAAGGAGAAAAAGCCCAAACACAAGTTAGTAAGTATTGTAATTTTTGATATAGAAGTTAATTTTATCTTTCAATCCAATAATCTTTTTTAAAAATTATCATATGGTTTCACTTATTTGTGGAGCATAACAAATAGCATGGAGGACAAGGGGCGTTAGAGAGGAGTAGGGAATTTGGGTGAATTGGAAGGGGAGGTGAACCATGATAAGCAGAGTGCGCTGAGGGCAGAGCCCGATGCAGGGCTGCATCCCATGAGCCTGACATTATGACCCAAACTGAAATCAGGAGTCCAATGCTGAACCAGACACTCAACCTACCGAGCCACCCAGGTGCCCCTTGGAATCAAGAGGCATTTTCTAGTCAAGGCGGATACTGAAATTGTTTGCTTATAATTATTCCTGATGTAATTTCGTAATATATAAAATTATCATACTATTAATATTATAGCAATTGATAATCATACAAAGAATTGTTGTGATTCTTTTATTCATTCTTCCAACTTTACTGATAAAATCAAGCAGTTCAAATCAATTTATTGCCCATTTTCCTCTAAGGGATGTTTTTTTTTTTTTTTCCAATTTATTTATTTTCAGAAAAACAGTATTATTTTTTCACCACACCCAGTGCTCCATGCACGCTGTGCCCTCTATAATACCCACCACCTGGTACCCCAACCTCCCACCCCCCCCCCGCCACTATCTAAGGGATGGTTTTAAATGGCCAAACATGAAATATGCAGTTAGAGACATATTACCTCTATCAAAGTTTGAGATTTCTTAGTTTACAGAAAGATTTCAACTGGGAAATCACCTAATCCCTTAGGCAGTAGAAAGGATAAGGTAAAAGAGTTGTTTTCAAAGTTCTTCCTTTAGGGCTAGAGGAGTACAGAAGGTAAAAATTAGAGAGCAGATGGAAACCTGACAAGCTACATAAACCAAAGTGTTACTCAGGAACCAGAATATAAATATGGACTCAATATACTAACAATAAAGTGTTAAGGATTCAAATTGGTACAGGCAGGGTTTAAGTATTAGGTTTTCTTCAACACTGCCTAATGTCTACCTTTGGCAAGTAAGAGTTATACTTTGAAGAATTATCCCTACAATTATAGGATAGGTGAGTTGTTACAGGAAAAACAAAAAGCCAGGTTTCAGGCAGGTAAGCAGGGCAACCATAGTGAGGAATGAAGTTAGAGAAGCAGGGGGAAGCCAGATCACAAACAAAAAGTATTTTGGATTTTCTCAGCAGTACAAGGTAAAGTCATTAAATAATCTTGTCTAGAGAGAATGATAGAATATAAATTTAGGTTTGTCAAAGACTGTTATGAGGATTTTGGTGAAAATATGGAGCACAGTAACAAAGAAAGGAGAGATTTCAGCATGAGAAAGGATACTAAGAATCCTGTAAGAGAGTGTGGGGTGTGTGTGTGTGTGTGTGTGTGTGTGTGTGTGTTATGCACAAAGATGGGTAGTATTTGTAATTTCCAGGGGTCTTGTAACTTTGAACTGCCTGATGCACCTTTACTTCAAGTGTCAGTGCTGTGCTCACACTTGAGGCAGGTAGGGGAGAAGACAGTTCTAGGCATACAAGAATGTGCAGACATCATTGTCTCTTTGCACTTTTTTTTTAGATTTAAAGATTATTTATTTATTTGAGAGAGAGTGATAGACAAAGACAGAGAGAGAGCATGAGCCGGGGGAGGAGCAGAGGGAGAGGGAGAAGCAGACTCCCTGTTGAGCAGGAAGCCTGACGTGGGGCTTGATCCCTGGAATACAGGATCATTACCTTTGTAAATACATAATTATTCCAAATACCCAGAATGAGCACATTAAATGATTAGGTATACACTGATTCATAGGGTAAAAGACTTTTGGTGGCAAAAAAAATAAAGGTGAGCTCAAGACACAAAGAACAATAATCCTACTGTGTTGGGGACAGGGGTTTCTTGTGATTATATATGCTATGTCACATTGAGACTCCTGTTGGAAAAGGTTCCAGGGAACTGTTAGCCACATCATTCCATTGTCTTTTATACTACTCTACAACCTCAAATGGCTCTGTCATCAGGGGGGATTAACCCCAGCAATGGAATAATAATAGCTAAAGTTAGTTTTATTTTTTGTAGCACCACAGTCACACTTTCTTTGGGGAGTAAGGAGATACGTGTGTGCTGGGTACCCGCAATCTAAACTTACATAATCCTGTCTTATATTAATATCCCAAAACGGCCTTGAAATTAGAACTGAAGGAAGCAGATACACTTGTTATCAGTTGAAGTTTTCACACTCTTACATAGAACCTGAAATAAATCATTTCTGGTTGATAGGTTACCCCACCATTAATAAATTGGTGTATGCTAGCTAGTCAAAAGATTCTTTTATAACCAACATTTCTAGAAAATTTGCATTGAATACAAACTAGACTGTCATGATGCCTGAACTATTTCCTATCATTATATTAGATTCGGGCCTAGTAAACAATTATTATTTACTGTGGGTTTTAAACGTTTTTAAGATTAAGTCTGTAAAACTGAAATGCTCTTCCTATACTCACCCAAATCTGTATCAACTACTCCCTGGAGGTACAGCTATAAACAGTAAAGTAGGCAGATTTGTAACCACAGACACACACACATTCTCTGCACGCATTTCATTGTACGCAGGTGTATGAGAAAGCCCCTTCCCCTATTAAAAATAATCTATACTACTAATTTAATTTTTCCCTAGTTATATGGGAAAAAATGTATCTTACTTTAATTTTACATTTCCTTAATCCCAGGTAGACTAAAAACTATTCACATATTGGCTATTTGTATTTTTTCATTGATCTGGTTATTCATATACTCTGTCCATTTTTCTAATGAATACCTTGCCTTTTCCTAACTGATTTCCTAACTTCCTAACTGGGAGTTCTTTAACATTACAGATACAATTAATACTTTTATTTATATCTTGCTGATGCTTCTCCCACACAGTTGGTCTCTCCATACTGCTTCTGGTATATTCGCAACCAACCAAGTGGTGGAAAGCAGGGAGGTGTGCTGGATCATATCATCATCCCAGCATCATTTCTGCTCAAAGATTTCCACATTCTTTTTCAAGTGTTTCTCCTGCATGACAGAGAAGCCTAGAAACTATGTCAACTAGAACCCCTTTCCCAGGAAGCTCGGAGTTCAAGTTTGCCAATGAAAGATACAAAAGATACACAAGATCTGGAATGCTAAGGAAAAGAGAGAGTTTGTCATTCTGTAGAAGTGGCTATGACCAGCTATGTGGGCTGTTCAGTTTATGAGGGGTTTCCAAGTGAACTACCTGCACTGGTGTTACAGTAGACAACTGGTGGACATCTCCAAGAAACTGTAGCAAGTTTCTGACTAGCTACCCACTTCTGGTGCTTCAGATGGCTTTGAACCTACAGATTTTCAAGTCTTTGGCAGCAACTCCTTTACCACGTCCCTCCCTCAGAACTTCTATGAGTTTGGGAAGACCTAATTCTAATATTAAACCCTTTAATCCTGGAATATTTAAAAGAGATTCTGTTTTCTAAATTCAATTCTGACAGATACAAATATGATCCTTGGGGAAAAAAGCATAAAGACAGGAATCTGGAACTGATTCTCTAATCTTTTTTGATCTGAAGGCAGTAATGACCTGTCAGTTGCAAAATAGAACTCTGGGAAATTAGGGCATTCCATGGCAGAAGAGCTGATACCTATACCTGTGTGGATCAGGTGATTAAGGTGGCAAGGTTTTAGAAATGCCACAGCTGTCCCTACCAATCCCACCAAGCCTTCCTTGCCAGCAGCAGCAGCTTTTACTGCCTCATTTGAAAAGATTAGTGCCAGTTTGCCTGAGGTTCCCATCTCAACAAGCTGATCCTTCTCAACTGGTTCCCCTACTATTTAATTACTTCCAGACCCATCTCTACTTTCAAATCCCAGATCCCAGGGGAGCTGAAAATCTAACCAAGGAGGAATTGCAACTGGAAAATTTTTCATTTATTTTGATAGAAATATAGGAAATACGTATGGGGATAGAACCAATAGGAGTTAGAAAAGGAAAGGCAAACATAGTGGTAACCTGGGCCAAAATTATCTGTAGGGATACAATAATCAGAGACTCCAGATTCAATGTTAACAGACTGCTAGATTTATTGCCTGAAACCTGGATGTGATGGCCCACATTAAAGAAAATAAGATGCAAAGACGAGATATTCTAGATCATAGGCAAACAATGGCCTGCAGGGCAGATCCAGCTTTTATTTGTTGTGTAGTCGAAGTTTTACTGCGAAGTAGCCACACCCATTCATTTATATTAACTCACTTCTCTCTTGCTAGTTGAGTAGGATGGATAGAAACCGTTATCACCTGCAAAGCCTAAAATATTTACGACTGGTCCTTTACACAAAGTTTGCCAACAAATCTCTTTATCAATGATTCTCAAGGTGTGATCCATAGACCTTAGGGGTGACTAGAAATAGTATCAAGGGATCAGTAAGATCAAAACAATACTTAGATGATATTTGTCTCTTATATCTTGTTGACATTTGCACATATGATAAAATCGCTGACACCTAAATATAAAGACAGCAGTGCCAAACCGTACTTTTAGTCATTGTTTCTTTACACCAAAGCACCCAAAGTGGATAAGAAAAAGGCAGATTTATTTTGGAATATCCATGATATAGTAAGAATTATTATTACTGAATCCTGACTACTGACTATGCACCTTTTTAGTACTCAGCGTGATGAAATGAGTACATATAAAGCCACTTACAGAAATATGTCTATCTCACGGAAAAGTATAATTGCTTTGGTGTGTGCTGAATTAGCTACTTTTTCATGCTCTACTATTTCTATTTGAAAAACGACAATCTGCGGCACCTGGGTGGTTCAGTGGGTTAAAGCCTCTAAGGCTCAGATCATGATCTCATGATTCTGGGATCAAGCCCCCTATTGAGCTCTGCATTGGGCTCTCTGCTCAGCAGGGAGCCTGCTTCCTCCTCTCTCTCTGCCTGCCTCTCTGCCTACTTATGATGTCTGTCAAATAAATAAATAAAATCTTTAAAAAAATAAAAATGACAATCTTCGGTTATTTAGATTTTTCAACATATTCTTAGGAATGACTAATGTGAGCTTATTAATGTCAATGAACAAATGACAGAATTTATTACCAATGGTTAAGATGTCATTATTTAAAAATAAATTAAAATTTAGAAACCCTGAGGTGCCTGGCTAGCTAAGTTGGTAGAACATGAATCTTGATCTCAAGGCCATGAGTTCGAACCCCTCAAGGCATAAAAATTATTTAAAAATAAAACTAAAAAAACAAAAAAAAATTTAGAAAATTTGTACCTGCCACTATGGGCTTGAGAGTTTTGCAGGACTTAAGATCTTTCTCATAAAATTGGTAGATATAGTAACACATCTGATTTTTCTTTCAATAAAATATGACAGTATTTACAAGATCTACATAACTCAGTGAGCCTGTATTTTTCAAATGGACAATTCATTGTGCTACAAAATTATGTATGAGTAAAATAGCCAAAGTGCAAGACAGAATTCAATAGATATTAGCATAAACAGCGTGAAAAAATCCATTCTGACAGTTTCATATTTCTTCCTGAAACTTATGTTTAAGAACTTATTGTTTATTGAGAGGGAGGAGTCAAGGTAGTGGGGAATTAACAGGCTGAGATGACAACAGGGAGAAGGAGATCAGCTAGCTTATCAAACCATTCTGAACACCTACAAATCCAACAGGAGATCGAAGAGAAGAAGAGCAGCAATTCTAGAAACAGAAAATCGACCACTTTCTGAAAGGTGGGACCAGCAAAGAAGTGAATCCAAAGCAACGGGAAGATAGACTGCAGGGGGAGGGGCCGGCTCCTGGCAAGTGTCGGAAAAACAGAGCACAAAATCAGAACTGAAAAAGTCTGCTCCACAGAGGGACATCACTCCAGAGGCTAAGCTGGGGTGAAGCCCACTTGGGGACAGCATGGTCTCAGGTCCCGCGGGGTCACAGAAGGATCGGGGGTGTCTGAGTTTTGCAGAGCTCGCAGGTATTAGAGCAGGGAAGCTGGCTACAGAGACGGAGCTGAGGAATGAGCTCTCAACTCAAGGTTACCTTAAATTGTGATCCGTGACACAGGCCACTGCTGGGTGAGCAGGGACCCCACAAGATCCAGGGAGACCACCCCCCCAGAAGAGCGCAGGGATCTGCGGGGCTTGGAGATTCCAGGCGGAGCTGTTTGCCAGAGACAGAGACACTTGATCACAGGCTGGGTAAGCTCGGAGTGCAGCTGGTGGCCAGGGAGACGAGTGATTGAGTGCTTTATTCCAAGGGTGCACGGAGGACTGGGGCCCTGAACTCTCGACTCTTCTGTGCCAGACTGGAAGGCCGCCATTTTTGTTTGTTTTTTTTTTTTAATTCCTTTTCAGCATAACAGTATTCATTGTTTTTGCACCACACCCAGTGCTCCATGCAATCCGTGCTCTAATACCCACCACCTGGTTCCCCCAACCTCCCACCCCCCACCACTTCAAAACCCTCAGATTGTTTTTCAGAGTCCATAGTCTCTCATGGTTCACCTCCCCTTCCAATTTCCCTCAACTCCCTTCTCCTCTCCATCTTCCCTTGTCCTCCTTGCTATTTGTTATGCTCCACAAATAAGTGAAACCATATGATAATTGACTCTCTTTGCTTGACTTATTTCACTCAGCATAATCTCTTCCAGTCCCGTCCATGTTGCTACAAAAGTTGGGTATTCGTCCTTTCTGATGGAGGCATAATACTCCATAGTGTACATGGACCATAACTTCCTTATCCATTCGTCCGTTGAAGGGCATCTTGGTTCTTTCCACAGCTCAACTTGCATTCCCACCAAGAGTATAAGAGGGTTCCCCTCTCTCCACATCCTCTCCAACACATGTTGTTTCCTGTCTTGCTAATTTTGGAAGGCCGCCATTTTCATTCCTGTCCTCTGGCAAAGACACTTGAGAATCACTACAACAGGCCCCTCCCCCAGAAGATCAGCAAGAAATCCAGCCAAGACCAAGTTCACTTACCAAGAAGAACAGCGGAATTCCAGAGGAGGAGAAAGCAAAGCATGGAATTCATAGCTTTCTCCCCATGATTCTTAAGTTTTGCAAACTTAATTAATTTTTTAAAATTTTACTTTTTCTTATGCTAAAATTGTTTTAAATTTTAACTTTTACTCGTTACTCTTTTAATATTTTGTAAACTAGTCTATCTTAACAATACTTTCATTAAAAATGTTTTATGAATCTTCATTATTATAGTCATATTTTATCCTTCATTGTTTCTAACTTTATTTTTTGAATACACATAGGGTTTTTTCTTCTAAAAAAATGTGGGATACAACTTCTTCTAACAGATCAAAATATACCGTAAATCTAGCACAAGTCTTTATTCTAGTCTCCAGCCTGAGCAAATTCTCTCCACTTCCTTTTTCTTTATTCTCCCAACCAACTTTTCAACTCCTTTTTTAGAAATTATTTAAAAAAACATTTTCATCTTTATAAGTCATATTCCATCCCTGCACTACGTTTACCTTTATATGTTTTTCACTCTTTAAAATTTTGGGAGGTAGTTTCTTCTAAGAGACCAAATACTCTCAAAATTAAGTGGGTGACCCTGTTCAATTCACCAGTCTAATATAAATATTTTCTTTTTTATATTTTTTCCTTTTTTAAAAAATTTTTTTTTCTGAACTTCTTTTTACCCCCTATTTCCCCCCCCCCATAATTTGGGGTCTCTTCTGATTTGGTTAAAGCACATTTTCCTGAGGTCTTTGCCAACCTTTTAGTATTTAATTCGCTCCTTCATATATTCTTACCTGGATAAAATGACAAGGTAGAAAAACTCACCACAAAAAAAAGAACAAGAGGCAGTACCGAAGGCTAGGGACCTAATCAATACAGACATTGGTAATATGTCAGATCTAGAGTTCAGAATGATGATTCCGACGGTGCTAGCTGAGCTCAAAAAAGGCGTGGAAGATACTAGAGAGACCCTGTCTGGAGAAATAAAAGCCCTTTCGGGAGAAATAAAAGAACTAAAATCTAACCAAGTTGAAATCAAAAAAGCTATCAATGAGGTGCAGTAAAAAATGGAGGTCTTACTGCTAGGATAAATGAGGCAGAAGAAAGAATTAGTGATATAGAAGACTAAATGGCAGAGAATAAAGAAACTGAGCAAAAGAGAGACAAAGAATTACTGGACCACGAGGGGAGAATTTGAGAGATAGTGACACCATAAGACGAAACAATGTTAGAATAATTGGGATTCCAGAAGAAAGAGAGAGGGGAGCAGAAGGTATATTGGAGAGAATTACTGGAGAGAATTTCCCTAATACGGCAAAGGGAACAAGCATCAAAATCCAGGAGGTGCAGAGAACTCCCCTCAAAATCCATAAGAACAGGTCCACACCCCGTCATCTAATAGTAAAATTTACAACTCTTAGCAACAAAGAGAAAATACTGAGAGCAACCCGGGACAAGAAGTCTATAACATACAATGGTGAAAATATTAGATTGGCAACGGACTTATCCAGAGAGACCTGGCAGGCCAGAAAGAACTGGCATGATATATTCAGAGCACTAAATGAGAAAGACATGCAGCCAAGAATACTATATCTAGCTAGGCTATCATTGAAAATAGAAGGAGAGATAAAAAGCTTCTGGGACAAATAAAAACTAAAAGAATTTGTAAACACCAAACCAGCTCTAGAAGAAATATTGAAAGGGGTCCTCTAAGCAAAGAGAGAGCCTAAAAGTAGTATATCAGAAAGGAACAGAGACAATATACAGTAATAGTCACCTTATAGGCAATACAATGACATTAAATTCTTATCTCTCAATAGTTACCCTAATGTAAATGGGCTAAATGTCCCAATCAAAAGACAAAGGGTATCAGAACGGATTAAAAAAAAAAAAACACCATCAATATGCTGTCTACAAGAAACTCATATTAGACCCAGAGACACCTCCAGAGTTAAAGTGAGGGGGTGGAAAACAATTTACCATGCTAATGGACATTGAAAGAAAGCCAGAGTGGCAATCCTTATATCAGATCAATTAGATTTTAGCCAAAGACTATAATAAGAGATGAGGAAGGAAACTATATCATACTCAAAGGGTGTGTCCAACAAAAAGATCTAACAATTTTAAAATGTCTATGCCCCTAACATGGGAACAGCCAACTATATAAACCAGTTAATAACAAAATCAAAGAAACACATTGACAATAATACAGTAATAGTAGGGGACTTTAATACTCCCCTCACTAAAATGGACAGATCATCCAAGCAAAAGATCAACAAGGAGATAAAGGCCTTAAATGACATACTGGACCAGATGGACATTACAGATATATTCAGAACATTCCATCCCAAAGCAACAAAATATACATTCTTCTCTAGTACACATGAGACATTCTCCAGAATAGATCACATCCTGGGTCACAAATCAGGTCTCAACTGGTACCAAAATATTGGGATCATTCCCTGCATATTTTCAGACCACAATGCTCTGATGCTAGAACTCAATCACAGGAGGAAATTTGGAAAGAACCCAAATACATGGAGACTAAAGAGCATCCTTCTAAAGAATGAATGGGTCAACCAGGAAATTCAGGAAGAATTAAAAAAAATTCATGGAAACAAGTGATAATGAAAACACAATGGTTCAAAATCTGTGGGACAGAGCAAAGGCAGTCCTGAGAGGAAAATAAAAGCCTTTCTCAAATAATAATAAAGGTCTCAAATACACAACCTAACCCTACACCTAAAGGAGCTGGAGAAAGAACAACAAAGAAAGCCTAAACCCAGCAGGAGAAGAGAAATCATAAAGATCAGAGCAGAAATCAATGAAATAGAAACAAAACAAAACAAAAACCAAAAAACCAACAACAAAAAGAAAACAGAACAAATCAACGAAACTAGAAGCTGGTTTTTTGAAGAATTAGTAAGATTGATAAACCCCAGGCCAGACTTATCAAAAAGAAAAGAGAAAGGACCCAAATAAACAAAATCATGAATGAAAGAGGAGAGATCACAACCAACACCAAAAAAATACAAACAATTATTAAGAACATATTATGAGCAACTAAGCACCAGCAAATTTGACAATCTGGAAGAAACGGATGCCTTCCTAGAGACAAATAAACTACCACAACTGAACAAGGAAGAAACAGAAAACCTGAACAGACCATAACCAGTAAGGAGATTAAAACAGTCATCAAAAATCTCCCAACAAACAAGAGCCCAGGGCCAGATGGCTTCCCAGGGGAATTCTATCAAACATTTAAAGAATTAATTCCTATTCTCCTGAAACTGTTCCAAAACATAGAAATGGAAGGAAAACTTCCAAACTCCTTTTATGAGGCCAGCATTACCTTGATCCCAAAACCAGACAAAGATTCCATCAAAAAAGAGAATTACAGGCCAATATCCTTGATGAACACAGATGTGAAAATTCTCACCAAAATACTAGCCAATAGGGTCCAACAGTACATTAAAAGGGTTATTCACCACGACCAATTGGGATTTATTCCTGGGCTACAAGGTTGGTTCGACATCCACAAATCATTCAATGTTATACAATACATTAATAAAAGTAAGAATAGGAACCATATGATACTCCCAATAGATGCTGAAAAAGCATTTGAGAAAGCACAGCATCCTTTCCTGATCAAAACTCTTCAAAGTGTAGGGATAGAGGGTACATACCTCAATATTATCAAAGCCATCTATGAAAAACCCACCGCAAATATCATTCCCAATGGAGAAAAACTGAGAGCTTTTCTGCTAAGGTCAGGAACACAGCAGGGATGTCCATTATCACCACTGCTATTCAACATAGTATTAGAAGTCCTAGCCTCAGCAATCAGACAACAAAAAGAAATTAAAGGCACCCAAATCGGCAAAGAAGAAGTCAAACTCTCATTCTTTGCAGATGATATTATACTATACGTGGAAAACCCAAAAGACTCCACTCCAAATATGCTAGAACTTGTATAGGAATTCAGTAAAGTCTCAGGATATAAAATCAGTGCACAGAAATCAATTGCATTTCTTTATACCAACAACAAGACAGAAGAAAGAGAAATTAAGGAGTCGATCCCATTTACAATTGCACCCAAAACCATGAGACACCTAGGAATAAACCTAACCAAAGAGACAAAAACTCTGTACTCAGAAAACTATAAAGTACTTATGAAAGAAGTTGGGGAAGACAAAAAAATGGAAAAATGATCTATGCTCGTGGATTTGAAGAACAAATATTGTGAAAATGTCTATGCTACCTAAAGCAATCTACACATTTAATGCAATCCCTATCAAAATCCCATCCATTTTTTCCAAAGAAATGGAACAAATAATCCTAAAATTTATATGGAACCAAAAAAGACCTTGAATAGCCAGAGGAATATTGAAAAAGAAAGTCAAAGTTGGTGGCATCACAATTCCAGACTTCAAGCTCTATTACAAAGCTGTCATCATCAAGACAGTATGGCTGGCAGAAAAACAGACACATAGATCAATGGAACAGAACAGAGAGCCCAGAAATAGACCCTCAACACTATGGTCAACTCATCTTTGATAAAGCAGGAAAGAATGTCTAATGGAAAAAAGACAGTCTCTTCAACAAATGGTGCTGGGAAAATTGGACAGTCACATACAGAAAAATGAAACTGGACCATCTTCTTACACCACACACGAAAACAGACTCAAAATGGATGGACCTCAATGTGAAAAAAGAATCCATCAAAATCCCTGAGGAGAACACAGGCAGCAACCTCTTCGACCTCAGCCGCAGCAACTTCTTCCTAGGAACATCACCAAAGTCAAGGGAATCAAGGACAAAAATGAACTATTGGAACTTCGTCAAGATCAAAAGCTTTTGCGCTGCAAAATAAACAGTTAACAAAACCAAAGGACAATTGACAGAATGGGAGAAGATATTTGCAAACAACATATCAGGTAAAGGGCTAGTATCCAAAATCTAGAAAGAACTTCTCAAACTCAACACCTAAAGAACAAATAATCCAATCAAGAAATGGGCAGAGGACATGAACAGACATTTCCGCAAAGAAGACATCCAGAAGGCCAATAGACACAAGAAAACGTGTTCCGCATCACTTGGCATCAGGGAAATACAAATCAAAACACAATGAGATACCACCTCACACCGGTCAGAATGGCTAAAATTAACAAGTCAGGAAATGACAGATGCTGGTGAGGATGTGGAGAAAGGGGAACCCTCCTACACTGTTGGTGGGAATGCGAGCTGGTACAACCACTCTGGAAAACAGCATGGGGGTTCCTCAAAAAGTTGAAAAGAGAGCTACCCTATGACACAGCAATTGCACTACTGGGTATGTACCCTAAAGATAGAAATGTAGTGATCCGAAGGGGCACGTGCACCTGAATGTTTATAGCAGCAATGTCCACAATAGCCAAACTATGGAAAGAACCTAGATGTCCATCAACAGATGAATTGATAAGGAAGAAGTGGTATATATATATACAATGGAACACTATGCAGCCATCAAAAGAAATGAAATCTTGCCATTTGCGACAACGTGGATGGAACTAGAGGGCACTATGCTTAGTGAAATAAGGCAAGTGGAGAAAGACAACTATCATATGATCTCACTGATATGAAGAAGTGGAGATGCAATGTAGGGGATTTAGGGAGTAGGAAAAGAATAAATGAAACAAGATGGGATTGGGAGGCAGACAAAGCATAAGAGACTCTTAAACTCACACAACAAACTGAGAGGTGCCGTGGGGAGAGGGGTAGGAAGAGGGTGGTGGGGTTACGGACACTGGGGAAGGTATGTGCTATGTTGAGTGCTGTGAAATGTGTAAACCTGGCAATTCACAGACCTGTACCCCTGGGACTAATAAGATATTATATGTTAATAAAAAAATTAAAAACTTAATTAAAAAAGAAATAATCGTTTATTGGACTTTGACTTAGTATCAAGGAAATGTCCACAAGTATCTGAAAGTTATTCAAATATTCCTCTTTTTCCAATTACATGTAAGTAAGAGGGAAATACAAAATGACAGAAGTTGGCGAGAGGGAGACAAAGCCTAACAGATTCTTCATCTCAAGAAACAAACGAGGGTTGCTGGAATGTAGAGGGGTGGGGAGGATGGGGTAGCTGGGTGATGGACATCAGGGAGGGTATGTGTTGTGGTGGGTGCAGTGTACTGTGTAAGACTGATCAATTACAGACCTGTGCCCCTGAAACAAATAATACATTATATGTTGATTTAAAAAAAAAAAAAAAAACTTCTCTGTAGTATTCTGCAGGACAGGGATAGCAGAGGGAGAGAAAAATCACTGAAATTCAATAAATTTATAATGAGAATACAGTATTCTGGAGTGGTAGAGGCCCATTAGTGGCACTTAACCAGAGATATGACACAGTACTATTACAAGCAGCAGAGCCAGAGCAGCAATCAGGTCTGACCCGGAAAAATCTTTGGCACTGGCTATCCACAGGGCCATAAAAGAGGGATGACAAAGGATTATTAAAACTTTTAAAAAATTTTTTTAAGAAAGTCTTCATCACCCCTCACCTAACCCCAACATCTGAGTCAGTCATCAACTACAATTCCAAAGTTTTATAATGCTGTCTCCATAGTCTTTAGCATAGGGACCTGTGTCCACATCTCAGGCTTAGTGTGTATTGTGGTAAAGTAGTTAACCAATGTTTTGGGGACAATGAATACTGGCTCTGAGGGGGTTCTGATACCACTGTGGTCCATCAGGAGATTACTGATAGCCAAGTGATAAATGGGGTTTGGGTCCAGTGGGTCCTTTATCATGGACAAGTGATAAAATACATCTTTACATCCAGAATCCAGTGGGATATACATAAAAGTTATTGTTGGAGACTCCTTGTTGGTTCCCTTACTCATGGAACTAAGAACTATTATGATAAAAAAGCCAAGTAAAATCTCTAAAACAGTCTCTCACTTCACAGAATGTAAGGGCAATTTTGTTTCTTATTCAACTTAACTATGTGTCCTATAGAAAATATACAATAATAAGCAATGTATCCTCATAAATTTAATCAGGTAGTGACTCCAGGAAAACTTATTTCACATATGACCCCTCTGCTGGAGTAAATCAACAAGGCCATTACTGCCTGACATGGAGCTAGTGACTTAGTGATTTCTTCCCTCTTCATAATACATACTAGAGGCTGACAAACTTTTTCTAAAGGGATAAAGTAAACATTTTAATGAGATCATCTGTCATACCTACTCAACTCTTCCAAAAGCAACCACAGGTAATAAATATGTAAAGGAACGGGCATCTATGTATATTCCAATAGAGCTGTATTTACAAAAAAAAGTGATGAGCTGGATTCCCACAGGGCAGTTTGCAACCTCTAGTATAGACCATAAGCAGCAGTTAGATTTTACCTACAACAACAGCAACACACTTCCAATGTCTTATCTCTGGATTATACCAGTTCTCTAGTTCTCTGTTAAAATCTAGTATTCAATGCACACAAAACAGATAATCATGTCAAAAAATGGGCAGAAGACATGAACAGATACTTCTCCAATGAGGACATACAAATGGCTAACAGACACATGAAAAAATGTTCATCATCACTGGCCATCAGGGAGATTCAAATCAAAACTACCTTATACCAGTTAGAATGGCCAAAATTAACAAGACCGTAAATGAAATGTGTTGGAGAGGATGTGGAGAAAAGGGAACCCTTGTACACTGTTGGTGGCAATGCAAGTTAGTGTAGCTACTTTGGAAAACAGTGTGGAGATTCCTTAAGAAAGTAAAAATAGAGCTTCCCTTTGACCCTGCAATTGCATTGCTGCGTATTTACCCCAAAGATAGAGGTAGTGAAAAGAAGGACCATCTGTACCCCAATGTTCATAGCAGCAATGGCCAGTCTCCAAACTGTGGAAAGAACCAAGATGCCCTTCAATGGACGAATGGATAAAGATGTGGTTCATATATGCTATGGAGTATATATGCCTCCATCAGAAAGGATGAATATCCAACTTTTGTATCAACATGGACCGAACTGGAAGAGATTATACTGAGTGAAATAAGTCAAGCAGAGAGAGTCAATTATGGTTTCGCTTATTTGTGGAGCATAAGGAATAACACAGAGGACATGGAGAGCTGGAGAGGAGAAGGGAGTTGGGGGAAATTGGAGAGGTAGACAAACCATGAGAGACTGTGGACTCTGAAAAATAATCTGAGGGTTTTGGAGGGGGGAGGAGGTTGGGTGAGCCTGGTTGGGGGTGTTACGGAAGGCACGTATTGCATGGAGCACTGGGTGTGGTGCATAAACAATGAATTCTGGAACACTGAAAAGAAATTAAAAAAATAAATACAAATTAAGAAAAATCTAGTTGGCAGGGATACTGGTCTTCATGCTATTCCTCAAAATATCAATACTAATCTGAGAGGAGGCGGGGAAAAAGTATCATATTAATCCAATACATTTACGGCATTTATGCTCCTTAGGCCAAGTAAATAGGAAGTAGCAACTACCTCAGCTACCAGGTGACGACAAAGGAGTGCCAGAGGATGAGCAATAATGACCATGAAAATTCAGGAGCTTGTCAGTACAGTGAAATTTCTAAGTATTCAGTGGTCCAATCATATGAGATGTCCCCTCTAAGGTAAAGGGACTAACTACATTGTAGGTGATCATCTCTGAATTTTGGAGGCAAAATGTACAGTACAACTGGGTGTGCTGCTCTGACTCATTAATGAAATAATTCCCTCTTCTGTGTAAGGTCCAGGGCAGCATGCAAGTTGCTTTGCCCTTTGACCCACATCTCCCAGAAGATGTTTGAAGTGTCTGTAGTGGAAATTAATGACGTATAGAACTTTTGACAAGTCATATAGGAGAATCACAGTTGAGACCCTTAGAATTTTGAAGTGCATAACTTAATTTTTCTTTTTTTTTTTTTAAGTTTTTATTTATTCGACAGATAGATCACAAGTAGGCAGAGAGGCAGGCAGAGAGAGAGGGGGAAGCAAGCTACCTGCCGAGCAGAGAACCTGATGTGGGTCTTGATCCCAGAACCCTGAGATCATGACCTGAGCCAAAAGGCAGAGGCTTAACCCACTGAGTCACCCAGGCGCCCCCATAACTATTTTTCCTTTGTAAAGTAGCTTGCCTCTGGGTCCGCAGAGACTGAAAGACTGACCATGGTCTCCCAAGGTACTGTGTCCTGAGCTACTCATCATAAGGTAATGCTGTCTAGGCCATGAAACCATAAAGTTGGGTATACACGGCAATATACCATCACAAGTTAGATGTGGCATACATGAGATCCAACAAAATATGGCACAAGTATGGCACAAACAGATCAAGAGGTTTCAGGTTCCCAAGGGGCCTTCTCCTGCTACACTGCCTCCTTTCTCTCCACCACAATTCTGACATTGACTGAGTGAAAAAAAAAAAAACAAAAACTGGCAGGCTTGGTTTTATCATGATTCTGTAAAATATACTGACACTATTCAAAGGTACAGTTGAGGTATTAGAGTCCCACTGAGAAATGGTTCTAAAGAATAGTAGTGAAGGGGAATCTTCTCACTGGCAATATGTTAAGCAGTGTACCTAAAGTTACTAAAGAGGACAAATGGTCAGAGGCAAAGATTTACAGTGATTCATGGAGACTGGCCAGCCTTTGGATGGACAGTGAGAGACTTTAAAGAAACTAGATTGAAATCTGGTGGGAAGATTTCTGGAAAAGAAATAAGGACCAGCCTCTTGAAATGTACAGGATATGTAAGTTCTCTGAATATATTATGTCTGACTGTGAGGAACCTCTTAATAATCAGATGGGAAACCTGAACATTCTAGAGTATCAATCAGTCCTATTCAAAAGGCTGACGAACAACTGTCTGTACAGGCAGGAAGTGAGGTTACATATAGGCTCAGCAATATGGACTTCTATGTATTTAGTAACTAGCAGTGAGCCCCCTGATATTGTAGTGCTCCTCTGGGAGACCAGCCAGCTACCTGGTGGCATGCAGATTACACGGGACTGCTTCTATCAAAGAGAACGGTAATCTATCTTCACAATTAACAGTCTATTATTCTCCATATAGAATTACTTTCCATGCCCACAGTATTTCTGCAAAAATTACCATTCCTGAACATACAAAAAGGCTTATTCACTGCTATGATATTCTACTAGAATTGCTTCTAAACATGGAATTTCATTGTACAGTGAAACATATGCAGCTATAGCTATATGCCCATGGAAATCACTTATCTTACCACAAATGCCAATCATTAAACAGCCAGTTTGATAAAACTGTGGATCAAAACATTAAAAACTCATTACAGTACCAGATGGGTTCCCTACCCACTGTAGAGCCCAATGCAGGGCTTGAACTCATGATCCTGAGATCAAGACCTGAGCTGAGATCAAGAATTAGACCTTAACCGAAAGAGCCACTCAGGTACCCTGTCATTTTGAATGGCTAGAGCAGAGAATGCAGAACATACCCTGAATCAGATTATTACTATGTAAAACTAATTCTCCCACAGTTAGAATATATAGGTTGGAGAACCAACGATAAAAACTGGAATAACACATATGTTAAACTAACTAGAATTTAAATAATACAATAATAATACAAGAAAAAAAATTGTAATAACTATTATTCCAATAAGCCAACACCAAAAATTTTGCTTCTCATCCCTACAACTTTGGATTGTGCCAGTTCGGTTTCTCCAAGAAGAATTCCTTTACCAGGAGATACCACCAGGGTCCCACTCACCTGGAAGCTTAAGCTACCACAGGGATACATACGGCTCATCACAGCACTGAATCAACACAAAAAGAAGGAAGCTGCAGTTATATATTGATATTTAACTTAATTATCAATGAGAAACAGTTGTTCCTAAACAGTAAGGCAGAGGAATATGCCTGGAAGTCAGCTTTTCTAGGGTATCTCCTGGCACTTCCATGTCCACTGATAAACAGTCAAATGAGAAACTATAGCAACTGTATTACAGGAGGAATCATTATTGGCAGTCTCTTCTGGTCAAGTAAAGTCAGCTGAGGTAATGTCTAAGGTAATAAAATAGAAGAAAGATGTAAATACCTACTAGGGTTATGAGACTAGTTATAGAAATAAAGACTACCACGATTAGGTCTATACATAAGGATGAATTTCTTTTTTTATCCTTATACCTTCTCTTGGTATCTCAATATGGTACAGTAAGTATTGTGACAATTGTAACTAAACCTGTATTTCAATATTTAACCTACAGAATATCAAACAGAGACTGTGTCTGTACAGAAAGAAAAATGAACAGAGTTCTAGGATGGCTGCAATGACATAAGTTATTTGGAAGAATAACTCCTTTGGAAGAGGTGAGACTGAGGAGATATGAAAGACATAAGCTGAATCATGTCCAAAAGAAACATGACATTTTAAGTGTCTTTATTTGGAAGTTCAATATGGGTAAATGAAAAAAGAAGGACCCTTGGGTTGGCAATGGGGTATATACAGTACTGGACTGTCATCATCCATCCATCACTCTCATCCCTCTTTTAGAGTCTCATCTGTACTGTACTGCAGAAATGTGTATTTCCCAGAATCCCCTTCTAACTGCAAGTTTGCCAGTAAAAAGAATATGCACAAGATTGGAGAGAACGAAAGCTTGGTGCACCCTGATGAAATTTCAGAGGAGCTTCCTGTCAAGTAACTGAGAACTACCCTTTTGTGTTGCAGACTGAGCCACATTACTGGGGCTCTGAAGAGATTCTTAGTTGCTACAGCAATTTTCCAGTGAGCCATGAATAACTCTCAGCTTTGATGGGTACTTCCGCATCTATTTTCCTGATATTTCACCCAGAGCTTTCCTGATTTTCAGCAGTCATTCCCTTGATCTTAGCTCCCCCAGCTCTCTAAATATTTGTACAGGCCCTAATTACTGTATTAAACCCTCCAATCTGCCCAGAATACATGAAGAGTTCCTGTTTTCAAAACAAGAGTGGGAGGTTTAACTGAATGCCAGTATATGAAAAGTACACAGCAGAGTATGTCACAAGATATTATAAAAGTGATAAGGCAAGAAATAGGTTAAATTATATAAGGTATTCAAACCTACAAATATATTCACTGAGAAGAATTAATGACAGAACTAATTGATAATGGTCTAGAAGTTAGTCATTAGGCCATGAAGCCCATCAATGAAGTTTAAAGAGCAGAAATACTGATCAAAAGGTAGTAATATCAGTCACAATATTAAAAATGCAAAAAAAAACACCCCAAAAACAAAAAACAAAAAACCATCACTGTATAAAACCTGGAATTTAAAGACATTATCTTTTGAACCACAGAGGAAATGACTGAAATTGTAATATCAAGGGAATAACAGTGAAGAAACACTTAGTCAATTTGGAATTTACTCTTCAATAAGTGAGCACTACTGAGATGAAACTATTATCTTTCACACATATGCTATTTAAAAGGAATGGTAAAGAGTAATTTTCAAAAGAAGAAATTAGGTTAAAACATCAAACCAAAAAAGGAAAATTAATGAATTAAAAAGAAAGAAGCCCAAAACATATGAAATTTTCAAAAAATAATTTCTCTGAAAATCCAAGATTCTCAGCCATTTTTAAAAGCCACTAATGAGCTTATGCAGTCTATTATTTTTTAAATGTTTACAAGAAACAATGAATATAAAGTAAAAGATTGTAGTTTATAAAAATATCTCAATTACTATATTGACCTACGATAAGGAAGTAAATCAAAGTACTGTGATTATATAAATAATTAAAATTTGAATCACCAATATTTTAATTTTAAATTTTAAAGCAATTCTTACCTCTTTGCTATTTGATTCTCAAGATGTTTAACTTTTTCTAGTAACTCTTTCTCAACAGTATCTCTCTCCAATTTAAACTCTTTTAGGGCAGTGTGAATAGCTTCTTCTTTTTCACAATTAAGCTTCTGAATTAACTGTTCTCTGTTTTGTTCCTGGTTCATGACAAGATTCTCTTTGTCTTTCTCAAGTTTCTGAATAATGGCTTCATACTTCTCTTCCTGTTGGGTGAGTTTTTCATCTTTTTGTTTTTCAAGAGCACTCAATTCTGCGTCCAATTTACTCTGCAGTTCAGCTATTTCTCCTTTCAGGTTTTTTTCTATTTCAAATGCTTGGTGATTCAATGACGTTACTTTGTTTAATTCAGCTTTAAGCGTATCAGATTCTTCTTCATGTCTACTAATTAACTCTGAAATGCACTGATCTTTTTCAATTGTCATTAAAGTTCTTAGCTCTGCCAAGCCCACCTGATAGTTTTCATTATTATCCTGAATCCTTTGGTTTAGTTTACTTATCTCTGTTCTCAAATTTTCTGTCTCTTGTTCAAGGAGAGATTTTAAGGTCTCCTTCTGCTGGGCTCTGCATTCTTCCAGCAAAATTTTTATTTCATCAGTTTCTGCTTCCTTCAATGCAAGTTCAACCTCTAACTTACATCTCATGTCAGACAAATCTGAAACCTTCAGTTTTAATTCCTGTAGCTGTTGTTCTTTCTCCTGGATAACTGTGGCATGAGACTCTTGTATCTGATCAATTTGTTGCTGATTTTCCTTTTTTAGTTTCTCCAAAGACACTTTATGGTCTGCCATAACTTTCTCAAACTCCTGAGTGTGCCTGACACGCAGAGCATCCTCTAACTCCTTTAGATGACTTTGCTCTAAACACTGAAGTTCTGTCCGCAACAACTGCATCTTCTCATTATTTTCAACATGGAGCTTCTTTAATTCTTCTAACACTATCTCTCGTGACTGTTTCAGTTCATTAATTTCACAATTTTGAGTGTGCATTATATTTTCCATCTCTAACAACTTCTGATCCTTTTCATTTTGCAAGCAGATAACAGCTTCTTTTTCATGTTTAACCAAAGCAAATTCATTATCTTTATTTTGTAAAACCTCCTCAAGGCATACCAAGTCTCCTTTAAGCTTTTTAATTTTGTTTTCATTTTCTTCACTTTCTTTCATAAGTGCATCAAGTTTGCCTTCATATTCACTTTTTAAAGACTGCAGCTCTCTTTGATGTTTTTCATTTAGTGTTATTTCCAGAGAATATTTTACTTTTTCAATAATGTTTCTTATTTCTAGTGCTGTACATTTTAAAGAATTTGAGAAGTCACACTGTTCTTTCTGTACAAATGTTCTGAAGTGGCAAAGGTCTTCCTTGATGGTCTGTATACTGAAGTGTGAGTCTTGGGCAACAACTCGACACTTTTCCAACTGGACATTTAGAGAAGCGTGATCTCCTATATCCTCTTTACCACATACATTTGTATCCTGCATCCTTCTACTGTCTATCGCATTGATAACAGATGAATAAAGTGATTCCACCATCATTTCTGGACTCTGTGGATCACTTATAGGATTAGGAGATGACAAATTTTCTTCTATTACAAACTCATTTACAGCAGACATAAAATCTGATTCAGGGCTTTCTGCTAATGAATCCAAATCTAATGAAACTTGGTGAATAGTCTGTTCTATGTTTGGATGGGGGATAGTTTCAAAATCAAATGTATGTGCATCAATGCTATCTGGAGATAATTCTTCTAAGGGACATACTGCAGGACATAAGGGATCCTGAACAGTGAGTGGAGGAGGAGTTCTTGGTGAGGTAGTAGTTGCAATTCCTGTTGCACTTTCTATCCTTGGTGACGAAGCCGACTGTGGGGACGTCTGACTCATGGATGCCTGGAAAAGAGAGGGGATAGGCTTACAGAGCTGTAGCAACAAATATTTTACGCTAATGAAACAAATCATTTGAAAGAACTTAATTTGCCTTTTGTTCACTCAATAGATCTGTAATGGTCTGTGACATTTCATCCAAACTTTGTGCTGCTTTTACCAAATTATGTAGAGCAAGTACATGCTGGTGTAGAGGTTCAAAGTCACAAAGTAAGGGGACCCTGGAACAGAAAGCAATATAATTAGATTTGTGATTCCACAATGAAAAGATGGATGCCTACAACCAAATATTTCCATCTATGTAAAAAAAAAAAAAAAACCAAAAAAACAGTACCATCATCCCCTTTTAATCAACACCAGAAAAATAGCTTAAGAGACCTAAGACATAATCACTGAAGTGATGAATCAGACATCTCCCACGCTATACACAAAGTGAGAATAATTACTAGAAGAAAATTAATTACATGTAAGGCACTAATTTCCTTTATCTTCATTTTCTGATCATTTGCATATTCCCTAGAAACTTTTTAAAGCAGCATATCAGTCTATCATAAAATATTTCTATATTATGGCATCTCCTGAGACTATCAGTGCTACTTTCCACAGCTCCAAAATAATTAAAGTATTTTAAAATGATAACTAAAGTTAAAAATAATCTTTCTCAGCCTTTTGGCTAAGATCAAGTGTACTAAAGTTAAAAATGCTAATGATATTTACCTGAGGAGTGGCTGAACTTCTGAAGGACAAAATGATTGAAGAAACTGTAAATCTTTTAATGAAATATCTGGAAGTTCACAGTCAAACTTTCGAGGCTTCTGTGTCTGTACAAAAAACCGAAACAAAACAAAACCCAAAAAATATAAAGTACAAATTTATAAATTTTTTTTTTTTTTAAGATTTTATTTTATTTATTTGAGAGAGGGAGACAGTGAGAGAGAGCATGAGCGAGGAGAAGGTCAGAGGGAGAAGCAGACTCCCCATGGAGCTGGGAGCCTGATGTGGGACTCGATCCCGGGACTCCAGGATCACGCCCTGAGCCGGAGGCAGTCGTTTAACCAACTGCGCCACCCAGGCGTCCCACAAATTTATAAATTTTTACTATGATTAATTTCAATATTAACAAAGAAGCAAAAATGCTACAAATCTACTGACATTTAAGAAATAGGATAAAATAAAAATGAACTATTCAATGACCAACACGGTATACTATTTTTCTGAGTTTTAAATGACTGGGGATCATAGCTGTTGGTGATCCAAGTACTGTGGCTGTTCCTCCCTTTCTCGTCAGCTTTTAGAAAATGGGGTAGTGGGGCACCTGGGTGGCTCAGTGGGTTAAGCTCTGCCTTCCGCTCAGGTCATGATCTCAAGAGTCCTGGGATAGAGTCCCGCTTCCGGCTCTCTGCTCAGCAGGGAGCCTGCCTCCCCCTCTCTCTGCCTGCCTCTCTGCCTACTTGTGATCTCTCTCTCTCTCTGTCAAATAAATAAATAAAATCTTAAAAAAAAATTAAAAAAAAATAGGGTAGTATCCTGTCAACATCAAAGAAACCCATTTGTTTCACCAGCATATAGGTTGTTCCTAAATTTTTAACTTATAACAAGACCATGAAGATCTCTCTGGCCTTAGCTCTATGACTATTCCTATCATTTATTAGGATTCCTTGGTGTTTTAATACGATAAAAAGTTTTTTCCTAGGTAACATGTCCCTCCTTGCCTTTTACTTGATCTTTCCATTATTTTCCAAAATAAAAAACTCTTAGTAAATTTCAGTTTCTTAAAAAAAAATTACCTGGTAAGTCCTACCATTTCTTTATAATATTGCCAAGAAATACAACTTTTAAAGTGACTCTAATCATTTCAATCACTACCTAAGCAGATTTAGAGATGTCAAGATGCTCTTCATTAAATGGGGGTCCTAGATATATGAGTGTGGGACACCCTATTACATCACTCATTTTTAGATATTAAAAGATTCATATATTTAAGGCCTAAAAATCCTGCAGTACAGAAACACATTTAATAGCTAAGCACTGCATCTGAAGAGAAAACAAACAAAAAGCCTATAGCATTTCCCAAACTTCTCTGACCCATGGAATCAATGTTTCTCATGAAATAAAATGAATGGTCCCCAGTAACCCTGGTTTAAAAACACATTTATTTTTCAGGATTTCAGTGAAGGCCACCTGAAGAGTCACCCTATTCTGATTAGTAAACACAAGAATAAAACGAGGGTGGTGGTGGTGGTAATGAGAATGAAAAGAGGAGAGGATAAAAGGAAAAGAAAGTGCAGGGATGGGGAGAGAATGAGGGAAGGGAAAGATAAAGAGAATGAGAGGAGGGCAAAAGAGAAAGACAACATAATAAGACAATCTACTCCTACCAAACAATATCTTAACAGTGTAATATGTCTTATCCTCCTGTGTTATGAAAACTCTTCATTAAAAACTATGAATATACTTTAATAAAGTTTCATGACAAATGGCTTTTAAAACCAAAAACATTTTTATGTTGATAAAAGAAGATTCTATGTTTCTGAAAATATCTCTACTTCTGAAATAAGGTTTGAATACGTACAAAATTTAGTCATAGTTAGAAAATTAATACATACACAAAAGGACGGGGGCCAGGAGTCCAATCCCCTAAACAGACGATTTCTTAAAAAGGACTTCCCTGTGTAAAAAAGTTAACAATATGATAATTTTATAACTTTGTATTTCAGAGGAAAAAAAATTTCTGGTTTTTGAAAAACAAATTAAAACAATTCTTCATATTTAAGTTTTAACAATGGATTCAACTTTACAGACCTTAAAAAGAGTATTTCTCCAAATTTCAATGGTAACTTAAATCACATAGATCCTATATAACAACACATTCATATTGACAAAACATCATTTTTCATTAAAAATAAATTAGTAAAGAACACTTACTAAATAATTTCCCAAAGGATTCCCTTTTTGACTTTTCAGCTTCATATAATCGCTTTCCATCTTTGACTAAAGCACCAGCCCACTAAGAGAAGGAAAGCTTATGTTAATAATCATACACCAACTCATTAAGGCTCATACAAAATGAAAAGAGAATTCAACTTGCATACCTCCCTGTAGTGTTTTATGAACATTTTTCTCCTTACAACCTCAACAACAGCTATGCAGTACATCTGAGGAACTGTACTAAGAGCTTCAACAATTTTGACTCTTTCTAACAGTTCTATTACAAGGCGGAGCAAAGCTTGCAATTTCTCTCCATCTTGATCAGCATGAAGCATTACAAAGCAACACCACCTACAGAATGAAATTGAGACACAAAGCTCTATAAAAATAATCTAATCCCAAGTTAATCAACCAATCAAGTATTTTAATATAACAATAAAAGTACTCCATTACTTGGCAGAAATTTAAAAAAATCACTTTGAAACATCCAAAATTAGATGTAAGAGAATCACTTACTTCAGTCTGACATGTAGGTTATTTGCTAGTTCCTGTTTGGCAGTGGTACACTTCTGTTTAATATCCAACAGTTTTCTATGATTTTGCAACATAATCATCAACTGATTTGCGTGACTCAGGCACAAATCAGGTAAAACAGATGCATCCTTCAAGTTTTCAGCTCTCATCTGATTAGCTAAAAATCCCTTTGAAAGAAAATATTTTAAAGGACATTAACCTGGTTTCATGAAAGGTAACATTCATTTAAGAGGGAAATCTTTGTTAAATATGAACTGTTCTACTTTTAAAGATTTTATTAATTACTATCCTGAATGTAGATATATTCATAAAAAAGATTATTTTTAAGAACTCTGCTCATCTAGTTGTTTCATTTTCTAGCTAGGAAAAAAAAACCCACTGGGAAGATAGAGTAATTTATCCAAGGACAGACACTCTTAACAGTTAAATTAGAACTAGAATTTATGCGTCTAGACTCCTACTATATCATGGGTCAGTCAGATCATGTATTAAATAAAATATGGTCACTGATTTTAGCCATGAAATAACTGACCTAATCTAACCAATGATATTCAATAGTACTTTGTACCCTTCCCCAAATGAATAACAATCAATTTACTGTACTTTTTATTAAGAAGTCATTCCTCTCTCCAGTATTTCTGGACTATATTTTCTTCATATATATATATATATATATATATATATATATATATATATGATTACTCATATTAGAATGACTTAAATGTATAATTTTATAATACATTTTATTATTTGATAAGAAAAATATTATATTTTTTCTTAGCTGTCCTTACTCATTTATTTTCATAGGTGAGCTTTGTATCATTCTGCTAAGCAGGGATTGTGTTTAGGCTCTGAATTAATTTAAAATAAAATAGTTGTATGTACAAAACGTAACAAAAAAAGAAACCCAACAGCAAAACCTTAAAAAAGGTCCAAGACATCTTGTTAAGGTTACTACTAAATGCTTTTATTGTACTTATAGGTTCTTTTCCTACTGCTTACTGAACAGTTTTTGTGTTACAGGAGTTTTATAATTTGCATGTCCATCTGACAGCCATACTTGCTACTGTAAATAATTATCTGTCTAGGAACTTAACAATATGGCTGGCAATAGCATGTCTTCTAACTTTTTGGTAGTTCTCTCTGTTTCTGTCTTCCTAAATTTCAAGAAAATATTTAAATTTAAATGACATGTACTAAACTCAAAACCATTTAATATCTGAAAATAAAAAATTTCAATAGGAATTTTATATCTTATTTCCTTTTCAATATGCCATATGCTCTACCGTGGCTATATTTTTTTCTGAACTTAAAAATAACTTACTGCTTTTATAAATTGCATTAAAATCTTAATAGGTTTCCACTACTTTTTACTGATCCAAGAAAAACATATAATCAATCCCCCAAATTAAATTCTAAAGCAATAATGAGGAATTTCTTGACACAAAAGCACATACATGCCGAAGTTGCCAAAAGAAAAAACGTTTAGGGGCACCTGGGTGGCTCAGTGGGTTAAAGCCTCTGCCTTTGACTCAGGTCATGATCCCAAGGTCCTGGGATCGAGCCCTGCATCAGGCTCTCTGCTCAGTGGGGAGCCTGCTTCCTCCCTCTCTCTCTCTGCCTGCTCTCTCACTACTTGTGATCTCTGTTTGTCAAAAAAATAAAATAAAATCTTAAAAAAAAGAAAAAAGAAAAGAAAAAAAAAACGTTTAAATCTGCTTTCAATAAAGTAATTTCTGTATTTATCAAACCATCCTTAGAATAATATTTGGACTAAGTAGTAAAATACCTAAGAACAAGTTCTTAAAATAAGTCATCAGAATGAAAAGTACAGCATAGGGAACATAATCAACAATACTGTAATAATGTTTAATGGTGACAGATGATAATTACACTTATCATGTTGAGCAATGAGTAATGTAAAGAATTGTCCAGTCACTTTCTTGTAGACCTAAAAACTAATGTAACACTGTATGTCAACTATACTTCAATAAAAAAAGTTTAAAAAAGTATAAAAAACCCTGATGTCATTTCGTATTAGTATTTTTTATGTGTAAGTAAGGATAGATATATACATGATATGTAAGTTTTAAAAAAAATTACATAGCTGAGTGATGATGGAAGGCAGAACTTAAACTATACCACATCTTAATTCTGAATTTTTAGTAGGTTATCTAATAAGAATAACCATGACAACATTCAAAAGAAATCTAACTAGCTCTTAGTTACTACAGTACTTACAACTCCCCTCAAGATGTACTCTGTGAACTTTTGGTTTAGGGAGCAGATTTCCTATTATTTTCTTATTTTGTTGATAATCTTTAAAGACAAAAAGATTACTAGAGAAATAAAACACACTGAATAAATTTTCAGGGCTCCAGTGTTAACATAGCTTCACAGATCTGGTTAAGATTCTCTGTCAGTTAAGGCAGAAGTGTCTATAAACCTCTAAAGTGTTGTGGTCTTAAAAAAATTACTCTCTTAAAGCTGCCTGAACTGGTCTTTCTCATATAAGATATTTAGGCAATAAATCTCCTTCCATTGTCTCATCCCTTCTTTCTCTTTCTCCTTTTTTTTTTTTTTTTGAGAAAGAGAGTGCAAGAGAGCAAGTGGGGAGGGGGGCAGAGGGATAGAAGAGAGAAGATCTTCAGTAGGGTCCATGCTTAGTATAGAGCCTGATGTAGGGGCTTGATCTCACAACTTTGAGATCATCGCCTGAGCTGAAATCAAGAGTTGTACACTCAGCTGAGGTACCTAAGTGCCCCCTTTCCCTTTCCTTTAAGAGTGGTTAGAAGATTTAACTGCTATGTTGCTAGAATGAATTACACAAAATTGTGTTTATACAATATCTAAAATCAACTCCTCAAAATGATTAATCTGAATTTATCGACTTTCACTGACCACATGCTAAAGGAAATACTGATTAAAAAAAAAGAAAATATCTGCAATGGAAAAAAAATACATTAGCTATAATAAAACTAACAGATGAGACATCTGCAAATAATGAAAAGGTCCCAGACCAGATTTTTATAGAGAAGTCTAATATTCCATAAACTCAAGACTACCCTACCCCAAATTCTTGCTCTTTCTCTCTCTGTCTCTATTTTTTTAGTGGGGAGGAGAGAGAGAATCTTACGCAGGCTCCACACCCAGCTCAAAGCCCAACTTGGGACTCAATCACATGACCCTGAGATCATGATCTTAGCCAAAATTGAGTCAGACCATAATCGAATGAGCCAACCAGGCACCCCTCATTCTGTAAATACTGTGTACTTACTACAGGTAAAGAACCTGCAAGGCACTGTGATGAGGGCAGCGAGGAAGAGAAATTAGAAACTTGGTTTCTTAGACCTTATTATTTTTTTCTTTGTTTTTCTTAATTTCTACACCCAGTGTGGGACTCAAACTCATGACCATAAGATCAAGAGTCATAGGCTCTTCCAACTGAGCCAGACAGGTGCCCTGGAGCTTGTATTCTTAAAGAAAAAAATTCATTAAAAAAAAACAAAAACCCACATAATCACTTAAATGTAATTATGACATAGCCTAAGTACAACCTGCTAAGAAAAAATATATCTGATCTGATAAAGACTGCAAAATCAGAGAAAATTTGTCTGTGAAAGTGATATCTCAGTTAAAACCCTTGCCTCTATACATCCCTTGGCAGTCAAACACATAAACATCTAGGAGTGAAAAGTTGCTCCAACAGCCATGTATACATAACTTCAATAAGTTATCCCTCATCCCTCATAAGCACATTTAGAATTATCTTATTATAGCCAATTTCTCTCAAAGCTATTCACTCAGGCAAGCTCAGCTGACATCTATGGATTGCTGGGCCTTGATTTCCATCTATTTTACATATTAATATTTTACATATTCAGTTTTATTCTGAATATATAATGTACTTATATTGAAGCATATGTAGGAACACTAAAAATATTCACTGAGGAATAATTAAATGAAATTTAATTGCCTCTCAATGTCAAAAAGGATTATACACTATACTACTTGAGGTATCAATACCCAAGAAAAACATAAACATTTTTATTTGAGAGAAAGAGAGCAAGAGAGAAGGAGTTGGGGGAGGGGCAGAGGAAGAGAGAGGAAGTAGACTACCTCCTGAATGGGAAGCCTGATGTGTGGCTCAATCCCAGGACTCTGAGATCATAACCTCAGCCAAAGGCAGACGCTTAACCGACTGAAACACCTAGGCCTATACCCCAGAAAAATCTGTTTTTTTAAAAGTAAGAGTATTATGTTTTAAAAGTTAAATTCTATAAAAGTTAACTTAAAACAGCAAAAGCTGGGAATAGATTAGGGGGAAAGAAGATAGTTAGACAAGGTACTTCTATGATCACAGGATGCCAAAAAGTAGTTTTCAAATTTTCCCAGGAACAGTAAAGGACATATCTATTAAATTTTTTTCAGTTTGGGTTCAAGAAACCCTGGAAGGGTTCAGCCCTGAAAAACAAAAATATAGGAGCAAACAAAAAAGGATCAAGAAAAGCTTTCTCTATTTTTTAAAGAAAATAAAGAAATACTATTAGGTCCTTTATTAAGCAAATACACTTCCAGGAAAATGACCTATTCTTGTATTACACAACTCCATTTGCTGAATCCAATGCAGAAGAGGATAACATCAGCATTAGATTTTTTTTTTTTAATATAACCAATGCAACACCCTTCCTTTTGGCTGCCTGATTGTAGTAGAGCTACTATACACATATTCCCCCCATACCCTCACACCAACCCCCAGAGATTTGAAAGTAAAGAAAGGAGAAAACAGATTATCTAGATAAGAAAACAGGAAGTCCTGGTTTATTCAATCAGAGAAAGAGGAATAAAGAAATCTGGAGATTTTAAAGGAATGAAGAGTTTATTAAATTAAAGATGAAAAAATGACTAATACATCTGACTGCATCAAAATTTAAAATTTCTGTTTAAAAATCTTCACAACACTATCAACAAAGAGACGGTATCTGTATTATTTACAATAGACAAAGGATTATCCAGATTACATATAAAATAAATTTTTACAGAAACATTAGGATAAAAAAAATTGGCAAATGAAAATTCAGAGGAAATAGATGGCAAATACTGATATAAGGGAAACTGCTCTTCTCTTAATTACTGGGAGTGTTGACTGATTTTTCCTTTATGGAGGGTGTAACATTACTAATTAATATTTAAAATGCACAAACACACCAGAATCTAGCAATTAAATTACTGAAGACTGTCCCAACATGCACATAATGACAGAGATGTACTGGGATATTAAAACAATGTTTTTAACAAGAAAAACTAGAAGCAACCTAAATGACCATCAAAGAAGTCTGGTTAAATAAATTATGTTTGATTCATTCTATTGAGGGCTAAAAAAGAATGACCTTGGAGAAACAACAAAAAAAATCAGAAATTCAAAGCTGTCTCAAGTGATGGTAAACTATAATTTAATGATAATGTAGACTAAGCTTCCTATGGCATTAGTTACTAAAGACCTAAGAAGGCAGTGAAGAAGAACCAGGATCTAGAAGGAGGAAACCTAGGGAAGCCAGTTAAGCAACTAGGAATTCTTTGCCCTAGAGACAAGTGCTGATTCCTGAAGAGGAGCCCAAAGCTAAGAATTAAAAAAAAGCAATCCTCTGACATTCTCAAGGAGCTATGAAATAAAAAACTGGAGATCAGGGCCAGCCAAAGGAAGTGAAGATGGAAAACACTTTGTATTAGTACCCCAAAAAGCTATATCCTATGGAGTAAGTAGACTGGCCACCACAAGGACTGTAAGATCAACTTCCCAAAACCTAAATCCTTGATGTTACATTAAGATAATGTAAGACTGTGATAGCCCCTACCACATGCAAACAAATTCTCTCCAGAAGTGTTATCTTAAACTTCATATTTCCTGTTTTTATTTATTTATTTTTTAAAGATTTGTCAGAGATAGAGAGGGAGAGAGCATAAACAGGGGGAGGAGCAGGCAGAGGGAGAAGCAGATTCCCTGTTGAGCAAGGAGCCAGAACCCCACCTGAGCTGAAGGCAGATGCTTAACCAACTGAACCATCCAGGCATCCTCTGGGTTTTTCTTATCAAAAATAATTAGGCACATGAAAAGGCAAAACCACATGAATTTAAACTATTTAAACTATAGGAAACAATCCTATATCCACAGACACACAGGCACAAGTAATGGAGTTAACAGATAAAGAGACTTTTAAATTACTATATGGTTAATGTAATCAAAGAGATGATGGATGAGTCTGAGTATTTTGATAGGTAATTTGAAACTATATAAACAAAAGAACCAAACTGAAATTGTAGGGCTAAAAAAATAAACAAAAATTACATATCAATAAATGGGTTTAATAACAGCTATTCACAGCTAGAAAAAATTAATCTGGGTCGAAAGAAATACCTGGAATAAAGCACAGATGGATATGATGATGGGAAATGCAGGCTATAAGGGTAAATGAAGAGAATGAGATGAAAGGTCTAATACACGTGTAAATGGAATCAATGAATGAGAAGGGAAAGAGCAAGGCAAAGGCAAAATTTGAAGAGAAACTGGCAATCTTCCCAAAGCATATGCCATTATACCACAGCTTCCAGTAGTACTACAAGTGCAACGCAAGGAGAAATACAAAGAAAACCACATTTTGTCATATTATAGTAAAACTATTAAAAACCTAGAAGTAAATCATGGAAAGCCTAGATTCTATATCCAGAGAAAACAGCCTTCAGAAATAAAGGTGATTTAAAGAAATTTTCAAATGACAAAGACTAAATTTTCCACTAAAGGAACTTTAGGATATTCTAAATGCCTATCGAACTTATAAGGATGCATGTATTACTTAAAAGAAAAAAAGGTAATATGGAAGATAAAATAATTTTTAATGGTAAGTTTTAAAATGATATATATATATGTATATATATATCATTTTAAGAGAGAGCAAATGACCAGCGGTTATGGGGCAAAGTAGGAGAGATTTTAATCAGGCTCCATGTCCAGCATGGAGCCCGACGCGGGGCTCAATCTCATACCCCTGAGATCATGACCTGAGGTGAATTCAAGAGTCAGATGCTTAACTGACTGAGCCACCATCCCCCAAATTTTTAAATTTTATTTTTATGATAAAAATAATCCAAAGGGCAAAAGCAGAAAGAGATATAATTGGAAGAAAAATTAGAAATAAGACTTAAAAACAAATAAGTAATTATATTAAATAAATGGACTGAATATTCTTTTTTTCAAGATTTTATTTATTGACAGAGAGAGATCACAAGTCGGCAGAGATGAAGGCGGGGGGTGGGGGGAAGCAGGCTCCCTGCCAAGCAGACAGCCCAATGCAGAGCTCAATCCCAAGACCCTGAGATCATGACCTGAGGTCAAGGCAGAGGCTTAACCCATATTAAGCCATCCAGGTGCCCCTGGACTGAATATTCTAATCAAAAAATTTCTCAACTTACTTTGAGGCCATCATAAAGTCAATGCCCAACTTGACAAATATATATCGAATGAATACACAATATAATTCAGTTTGCCAAAATGTTACACTTAATTCAGAAATACATGAAAAGACAATATATTATGACCATGTTGAGTTTATTTCAAGAATCCAAGAATGGTTCAAGATTAGAAGCAGACTATAACTTTCTTAATCTGATAAAGGGTTTCTATTAACACAAAGAGAAAAAACTATTAGAAATACTAGTTGTGAAATACCACTTTCTATGGATCAAAAATTAAACAATGACACCTGCTATCACCTTCTATTCTGCATTGGTACTAGGGGATTCCAAGTCAGTGCAAAAGCACAAGATAAAGGGGTTCAGTTCACAATAAGGTGGCCGGATCCAAAATCAGGAGAAAAAAAGAGTCGGAATGACGGATGAATTCACTTAGGAAAGCATAAAAATACAATAAATATTTTAAAATTTATTTTAAAAGAATTAAAGCAAGGATATACATTTTTTATCTACCTACTGCACACTGTATAACACCATGCAGGTAAAATGAAACATTTACACCCATTTGTATGTTTTAATGTTAAGAACGCAATTGGAGGTAAAATACTGAAGATACAGAAGAACATTAAACTAGAAAAGTGTGTATTAGAATCAAGATTATGCAAGTCAACCCTTTTGGTGTTTTGCCAGAGTGGATGGAGGGCAAAATCATTAGCATGGCAGAAAATGCCTACAGTTACCACTCTTTGCAATTCCATCACTTTGTTTTGGTTATAAAATCTCTGACAGAGTTCTTAGAACACTGCATTAAGTTAGACCTAAAAACCTAAGTATTAGTAATCTGTAAGATTTCACATTTTCCTCCTATCTTTTACAAATCTCATGTGTTCTTTTTTAGTTTTCTGAGGGGGGGAGCAGGAAGTACTCAAATGTTTAGTACAATGACTGCTTTATCATGTTCTTTCCACATGTTTTTTCCCCAGCTGCTGACAGCATTTTCATGGTTTATCTTTCAGTTACTACTTAAAGTGGCCTCAGCTCACATTATCAAACCTGAACATTAAGAATGTGTCTTCTTCCTTATTTCATGCAAACAATACTATTCATTAACAATAATCAAGGATGTGGTAAAAATAATGGTGTATAACAAACTGATACTACACATAAACTACTAGGATAGAGAAACTATGAACTGGTTTTCCTGAGAGAAGACTGATATGGTACCTGAGCGAGTTCCTTCTGTTCATTCACCAGTCGGCTGCAGCTAGCAATCATCTGGTCCAGGGCATAGAGCCGGTCTTCAAGTCCTTTAATGGCTTTCATATTCTGATTATCAAGTTTGGCAATAGTTTGACGGCACTCTGCTATAAATGGCCGAATAATCCTTGGATCAAGCTAAATGACAACAGAACATATGAATGAAGTTTTCAGCAAACAATTTAAAATATATTTCTCACCATTTTGATACACAGTTTCAGAGGAAAAAAAATTAAAATTACAGAAAAGTAAAAGCATGGGGAATCCTACTTATACTTTCACAAAATTGAGAGTAGGATAATTATGTCAATAAAAAATTACTGATTATATTAGAATACATAATTAGGGATATAGTGCCAGGAGGTACCTGGAGGTATCTTTATTATCAGTCTCTATCTTCTAAAGGAATTTGCTTGATCAACCCAACTTTTTTCTTCAATCTCTCCTGTTCCCTGGCTTTATTTCTACGAATTTTCTGGAATTCATGGAACCTAACAAATTTCTCTCAACACTGTTCCCCTTCCCTTGAAAGAATACACTGGTAGTGTTTTTACATATAGTCTTCATTAAAAAACATTCTGTCAAAGATGACCAATGACCTCCTTTCACTTGAGGCTCTTAAACACTGAAGATAATCTTTCACAAACTCTGGAAGTCTGGGGCATTACTTCACTGGTTTCTCTACAGTACCATTCTCTGGCTCTTTTTCCTATCTAATCCATAAATACAGATAATCCAGAAGGACTCTGTGCTTATTAGCCCATCTTTATTATTTTATATGATTTCAGCATTAAGCATAATTTCTATGGAGCTCCAAAGCCTTCTTTAATCACTAATCCTTCTCATAGATTTTCAGCTTGTGTTTCTGACCACCTACTTATATCTCTATGTGAATACCAACCAGTTATCTTCTATTATTATTATCTCATTACAGTTGTCTTCTGTTGAAATCCCTAAATGGCTTCCTTCTGCCCACAATGACATCCAAAAAACACAGCATATAGTAAAGGCTTCAGTAATTGGATATCACTAAATCTTTCTAAGGCCTATCCTCTTTTCAAACTGAATTACCCATTATATCCAGAAAAGCTCTGTTTCTCTAGCTCTGATCTTTCTTCATACTGATGATCCTGCCTAGCTGTTTGCAAGCCCATCCCTGCTTCTACATGAGGGTTATAGTCGAATACTGCCTCCTTCATGCTTTCTCTGATCACTGCAATTGAAAGACCATAAAATATTCAGTGTAGTGTTCAGCACAGAGAGAACATACAAAGGCAGTTAAAACCGAACTATTTTATTGTTATTATCAATAATCCAGTGTAATTATTAAGGGGCTGCATTTGCAACGCTACAAAAAAGTTAACAAAGCCACTGCTTATATATAGGCAGCATTTGCCCAATATTAATGAAAACCTTACATATGTTAACATTTTCTCACTTTTCTTAATTTTACTGTAACTAAGTCTAATCTGCACACATTTCTGATCCAAAGTATTATACAAACCAAAGTTTAGCTATAAATCATTAAGGTGATAAAGGGCTAAAAAAGAGGATTAAAATAGATTTGAATTTTTAGCTTGTGCAAAATTACAACTAAGCATGGACTTTTCACAGCAGTAATTTAAAGAAAAAAGCCCCAAACCAGGGCTCCTGGTTATGATAGTTCTGTATTTCATAATTCATTGAAAGTATAATACAACTATACTGGCAATGTGGAAGAGTATTTTGTAAATCACTTGAGTAGCAGGTACATAACCTGACTTCCTAAAATCTTATTCTACTTAATATTTTATTTCATTTGTCCCACAGAGTCTCTGGAGAAATTTTTTTTTAAAGATTTCATTTCTTTGTCAGAGAGACAGCTCACAGGAACAAGCAGGGGGAGTGGCAGGCAGAGGGAAAAGCAAGTTCCCTGCTGAGCAAGGAGCCTGATGTGGGACTTGATCCCATGACCTTGGGACCATGACCTGAGCTGAAGGTAGATGCTCAACCAACCGAGTCGAGTCACTCAGGTGTGCCTCTGGAGACATCTTTAAAAATATGTATTTTAAACCACAGAATTCTATTAATTATTTAGGAAATTTTCAGTAACTGAACACAGTGCTACATTAATATTTTACTCTTGGGCTTTTCCACTGATATCTGGAAAGATTAATATCATTTTTGTCTTAAAAGATAAGAAACTAGAAATTTTCTTACCCTCTCCATTCTTCCCATCCCACCTCTAAATCCACACCCACTGCACAGACCAAACACTATTTCAGTCACACACAAAAATCCTGAATGAAATAACTACAAGATTCAATACATTATGCTGGTAATAATCTGAACAGTTTAGAAATGAGCTGAATATGCATATTTCCAATTATTAATCATCAGATATACAAATGTTTAACTTTTATAGTATAACCTAAACTAAAATATCCAAGATTCATTCTAATACAAACACATCATAACCTAAAAAAATATTTGAGTACACAAAAATCCAGCAACAATTCTAAATTTTACCTGGTATACAAGGGGGAAAACTAAATAGGTCATGAAAATGCCATCTATTAATCCATCCAAGTATTATAAAACAAAGGATTCAACTGATGTATGGATGAGATGAGTAATAAATGGATGGCAGTGCCAGGAATTGAGCCCTTACGATGCCCAATCTTAGGCAAGTTCCATAATGCCTATGTTTTGACTAGTTTCTTGAAAAAGATATTTGATTTAGGCAGTTGAAAATACATGTTACAAATACTACTGAAACTGGGATTAGTATGTGAAAATGATGGCTTTAAACAGGATTTGCTTTTGTAAGAACATCAAACCTTAGCACCTTTTAAAATTCATTGGCAAAGAGCACTTTCTACTACCAGATAATCAAGTAGGTTAGTTGTTATGGGTTAATAAATGTGAGATAAAAAGGAAGGCATCTCTGGTGAGAGAGAAGTCCCATACTCCCTTTAATCTATCTTTAGAAATGCCATTAGTGGTGTTAAGAATAATACATAAAACTACCAAGAGGAGGAAAATATTAATCTAATAAAGAAATCTGACAAGTGATATTTATTATTCAGTATATCCCACTAATAGATCATTCCACACTGTAAAATACAGGCAGAAATATATAAGCAAATATTGAAACAAGTTCTTCAAAATGTGTTTTCACCGCTTTTAAACAAAATTTTTTAATCTAATGGGCATGCACAACTGAAAAGAATGCTGTATTATAGACAGTATTTTACATTATGCTACACTTATTTTATAACAAGTAACTATACCCAAATAAAAATTTATATTTTGCCTTCAGAATATAATAGCCATATAATCTATCACAAAGAATGCAGATACTCTTGGTATGTACTATGAGAGTAAATATTAACTTAGGTCAAAAATGTGACACCCTAGCAATAATACTATAGCTAACTTCTGTAGATTATTTCTGTAAATATAAATTCTTATAAATTTTCATTAAGTCAGAAAAGGATCACTATTTTTTTTCTCTTATCATGTAAAGCAAATAAAAATTCTATGACTGTGCTGGAATTCATTTAAACACGCAAATGCAAAGCCAATTTCAAGTCCGTTTAAAAGGGGATTTTCCTCATAGTCTATAACCCTATTCTGATTCACGCAGAATTTTATATATATATATATTAAATACACATATATACCCTTTAATCACCCTAATTACCATCATGTATTAGAATTTTTAGGCTACTAAAATGTCAACATTTTAAACAGGAACACAAGTTTTCATCCCTTTTAGGTAATCTTTGCATAATATATTACATACTTTCAAGCCTTGGCAAATGTCTTAACTGAAGCTTTCTTTGATGACAATAAGTGGCCAAAAAGAAATTCCTGCTTTAAAGGATGTCATCAAGGAAGTGAAAATTTAAAGAGGAAGAAACCTAGAATTTATTTAAGTTTTCCATTTGGAAAGATATGTGCTATTTTCTAGGCATTCCAGACAATGCACTACCTTTCTCAATATTCAAAGAACAAGTCTTTTTTTCTAATTGAGTACCCTTTTAAAAAAGGCTAACTATCACTGCCCTATGACCCAGCAATTGCACTACTGGGTATTTACCCTAAAGATACAAACGTAGTGATCCAAAGGGGCACGTGCACGCGAATGTTTATAGCAGCAATGTCCACAATAGCCAAACTATGGAAAGAACCTAGATGTCCATCAACAGATGAATGGATCAAGAAGATGTGGTATAGATACACAATGGAATACTATGCAGCCATCAAAAGAAACGACATCTTGCCATTTGCGACAACATGGATGCAACTAGAGTGTATCATGCTTAGCGAAATAAGTCAAGCGGAGAAAGACAACTATCATATGATCTCCCTGATATGAGGAAGTGGTGATGCAACATGGGGGCTTAAGTGGGTAGGAGAAGAATCCATGAAACAAGATGGGATAGGGAGGGAGACAAACCATAAGTGACTCTTAATCTCACGAAACAAACTGTGGGTTGCTGGGGGGAGGGGGGTTGGGAGAAGGGGGGTAGGGTTATGGACATTGGGGAGGGTATGTGCTTTTGGGTAAATTGGAAGGGGAGGTGAACCATGAGAGACTATGGACTCTGAAAAACAATCTGAGGGGTTTGAAGTGGCGGGGGTTGGGAGGTTGGGGTACCAGGTGGTGGGTATTATAGGGGGCACGGCTTGCATGGAGCACTGGGTGTGGTGAAAAAAATAATGAATACTGTTTTTCTGAAAATAAATAAATTGGGAAAAAAAAATCTGCAACACGATACTAAAAAAAAAAAAAAAGGCTAACTATCATGCCAATTATCTTTAGACACCTGCAGCCTTCAAAATACTATTTTGCTATTTCTGTATAACTGACTGAGCCACCCAGGCACCCATGGATCATATTTTAAGAGATATTTATTTCCCAGGTCTAAAAGTTTTTAGAAGTATAATTGGAGAAAAATTTAATCCAGAATATGAGCTCACTGTAATTACAAAATACAATCAAGAATACAATGTTGAAATTTTGAATTTGAAAGTATCTCAGGCAGATAGCTATTTAAAACTTTTAAAAGTCAGCAGTTGGGCGCCTGGGTGGCTCAGTGGGTTAAGCCGCTGCCTTCGGCTCAGCTCATGATCTCAGGGTCCTGGGATCAAGTCCCGCATCGGGCTCTCTGCTCTGCAGGGAGCCTGCTTCCTCCTCTCCCTCTCTCTGCCTGCCTGTCTGCCTGCTTGTGGTCTCTGTCTGTCAAGTAAATAAATAAAATCTTAAAAAAAATAAAATAAAAGTCAGCAGTTGATTAGATTAGAAAGATGCACACAGGATTTTCAGGGAGACAAAAGTGTTCAGAATCTCCTTTTGGGTGGTGGTTATTCTGTGACCTAACCAGTAAAGAACCTGAATATTTCACTGAATATAAATCTTCCTCGCCTAAAATAATTTTTTAACTGTAAAAAACAAAATTTTATTTTTAATATTTTCCAAAAGACCTTCAAAATTCTATAGCATTTATAAATGTGAGCATCTGATCCATTATTAACTTAAAAATGTGGCAGGCTAGAAGTGGCCAAATATTACCATTTACCTATTTACTTATATTCAGTGAGTGCTCCATGCCTATAGCACAAGAACGAAAACATTAAGACTGCTCAAGTTTTACCTAGAAGATAAAAGAACCTAACTGTAGGAACAAATTAAAGGATAGGAGATAGTAAAACATCTAAGTAATATTACAAGGTCAGAGAGAAATATATTTCAAAGTGCTACCACCAAAATCTGGACCATTTGAGTGGACACTTCAAATGTTCTGTATTGCAGTAGAAATTTTATGTATATGACCTCTAACAGCTTTCACAAATTTACTAACAATTCATAAATTAGGTTACAAGTGAAAAGGTTTGATTTGTCCAAGGTTGCAATCTTGGTTATAAAGTCTCACATCAAAGCTCAATATTTCTACTGTTAATAATGTGTTGCCATTCTCCCATTATACAAAACATTCAGTACAAATAATATAATTTTGCGTAGCTGAAATGACCCAAGAAATATCAAATTAACATGACTTACTCTGCTCATGGAATCAAAGCATTTCCTGACCAACGATTCCACATCATTAGGTCTATCTTGAACATTTATCCAGTCTAACAAAGAAACATTAAAAAAAGGCAGATCACTGTCTTTAGCATCTACTGAAGTTTCATCCTGCTGGACAGTACTTTGACAAGATTCCCTAATTTCTTTTCCATTTTCAGCATCTGTGGTATCTGGGGCTATATGTTCCAATGACTTGTGAAATGAGGTTAACAAGGATTGGTTAGTTGTTCTAGGCATATCAGGAGAGAGCACCAGTTCAGTGGAGGTTTTCATTTCAGCCTTTTCTGAGCCTTCATGTTCAGGTAAAGAATCCAGTCTTCCCAAACATTCCCTGTAACTATGTCTGGTTAGGCACTCCAACAGTGGAATCTTGGCCATTACTGAAACCGCAGTTCCTAAACTTAAAATACAAAAGAGCTGTCAGTAAAATGAGACTGCTCTAGCCAGAGAAATAGCATTTAATTACTATACACACAAAAACTACAACCTCTTTATTACATTATGCATATATAGTCTGTGTTCTTTTAAAAAAAAAGTTAGACAGAGAAGGGTATCATTAATACATTAAAATACCACTCTCAAGTAAAGGGAGCCAGCTTACACTAAACAAGTGGACACGTGGTTTTCATCAAACCTTAAGCTATAAAAAATTCAAATTAAAAAAAAAAAAGATTTACCCACAGCAGTTCCTTAAAGTATAACTTAAAGCCAAACAAGTTGAAAGCACAGGATAAAATTAATAATCTCAATAAAGATTAACATAACTCTCATATTCATTTCACCCTATAGACAGGTAGATCTATGTTGTCAAAAGGCATGCGGAAGATGAACTATCGATGATTTGATTTCTGTAGAACATTTGTGAAATGACTCACGATTTTATGAGAAATTAACATATCTAAAAGAACTTCTCAAACAACAGTTACTTGAAAAGACTGTTGTATAAACTCTTTCTAGTCTTAAGTAATCACTCCCTTCCTTCCCAAGATCAGTCCCATTTGCAAGGCTAAAATCTTCTAATTCATACCACAAAATAGAAAAATTTCAATTAATGAGATTCATTTTAATTGAAAAAGATGTTACTTCCCTATAATTCAATTCAAAGTAACAAAAAATAAAGAAACAAACTAAAAAATGAATGTAAAAATTGAAAGCATACACACAGACAACAAAGGGCTATATTCATGCTGAATTATTGCTGTATTTTTACATTCAGTATAGCCTTTTTCAAAAACAACCACTGGCTATCAGATATGCTTATATGAAAAGAACCAGAAAACCATCTAAATGGTTTCTTTCCATCTTAGCAAGCCTACATTATGGCAATATTTAAAAAGGAAAATAAAAATTTCCTTGATTGCTCAATGTTTGAAAACTTTTCCATTTCTGTTAGATGTGTTATGTTTATATTTTGCCTTTACTTTAATGTAAAATTGGTAGCAGGGCAAGGAGACAAACACACTCGGGTATGTAAATCATTCAAAAGTATTTTGAGCGCTTTACATAAAGAAAACAAGGTAAGTAAAAGAAACATGGGAGATCCATAAAATAGGAGGTGAATAAAATTGAACACAATTTTAAAGTCTATAAAAGTCATCATAAATGTCTCAAAAAACGAACAATTATAATAAACAGTTATTAGAAATGAAATCACAATTACTGAAACAACTGATAAATTGCAAAGGTATTTCAAACAAACATCTTATTATCCATTTTAATGGCAAACATACTGAGTAAGTTTTAACTTGATGTCTTCTATGGATTGCAGATAATTTGAATAAATACTTTCAAACTTGAAAAGTAGCTTTTGGTAAGAATTTGAACAGTCCTCCAGATTGGCCATAATTGCAGCCCAGCCTTGGTGCTGAAGATGTTCATCATGGACCAGACCTTCACAGAAAGAGCAAAGTTTCTTGGCAACTTCATACATTTCCTGAAAACAAAGAAACACACCAAAAGAAGGTAATGTTTTCAACAGTTAAATGAACCGTAGCGTATTCACACAATGGAATACTATGTAGCAATGAATACAAACCATCAATTCATGCAATTACATGAAGAATCTCAGGAACATAATGTTAAATAAAAGAGGGGAGACACAAAAGAAAACAATGATTCCATCGATTTAAAGTTCTAAAAGAGGCAAAGTAATTTATGGTTTTAAATTCAGGATATTAGTTTATTTTACAGAAGAGGAAAGATGGGTACTGACTGCGAGAAAGCATGAAGTAGGGCTTCTGGGGTGATACTATATTTTAAGATTTCACTTTGTGAAATTTGCACAATGATTGAATTTGCACAAATGAATGTGCAATGATCTGTACATTTTCTAATATGTATATATCTCACTAAACAAAAATCTATTATTAATTTCACTAATGAAGGTACCTGAATCCAAAGTCACACCACAATTGAGGTGACCAAATTTAAACTCTGACAATTTGACTCTCGAAGACCATACTCCTGTCATTATTATAGAGCCTCTAATTCCTATTATAGAGCCTCTAATTCTAATTCAAATTCCTTATAATATGTACTATCTGACATATTCACTGTTTTGGTTACCACAGCTTTTGAGTACATTCTAAAATCTGAGGAAGATGTATTGTTCCCTCCACCACTCATTCTTCTTTCTCTTTACTTTATTAACTATTCCTGAACACTGATCCTTCCCCATAAACATTTTATCTAAAACAAACAAAACTAAACAAAAAATCAAAGTTCCTCCTCACTTCCCAAAGCAAAAAATGCTTTTTTTCCCTCCCTACACCAGTGCTTTACATGGCAACTTTAAATACAATTCATTAGGCTAATGAATAATATTAAGATTATGACTGTGAATACTAAGAATGATATTAAGAATGTCTTTTTTTTAGGGTGCCTGGGTGGCTCAGTTGTTTGAGCATCTGCCTTCAGCTCAGGTCATGATTCTGGGATCCTGGGATGAGTCCTGCATCAGGATCCCTAGTCAGCATACACCCTCCTTCTCCCTCTACCTCTGCCTCTTTCTTTCTCTCTTAAATAAAATCTTTGAAAAAAGAGTCTTCTTTTATTTCAGAGATAGAATTTAGTGATCCATCAGTTGCACATAACATCCAGTGCACATTACTTCCAATGCCCTCCTTAATGCCAATCACCCAATTATCCTTTCCCCCATCCTCTTCCCCTCCAGAAAGTAATTCTCAGTTTGTTTCCCAGAGTTAAGAGTTTCTTATGGTTTGTCTCCCCCTCTGATTACCCTTTGTTTTATTTTTCCCTCCCTTCCTCTACATTCCTGTTTTGTTTCTTAAATTCCACTTTCGAGTGAAATCATCTAATAACTGTCTTTCTCTGACTTATTTCACTTAGCATAATACCCTCTAATTCCATCCACGTCATTGCAAATGGCAAGATTTCGTTCTTCTTGATAGCCGGGTAATATTCCATTGTATATACACACCACATCTTTATCCATTCATCTGCTGATGGACACTTGGGCTCTTTCCATAATGTGACTATTGCTGATAATGTTGCTATAAACAGCATGGTGCATGTGCCCCTTTGAATCACTATGTTTATATCCTTTGAATACCTAGTAGTGCAATTGCTGGGTCGTATGGTAGCTCTATTTTTAACTTTTTGAGGAACCTCCATACTGTTTTCCAGAGTTTAAAAATATGTCTTTCCATTAGCCTATAACTTATGTTTTTCTTTTTTTTAAGATTTTATTTATCTATTTGCTAGAAAGCGAGAGAGCACAAGCAAGGGGAGTAGAAGAGGAAGAGGGGAAGCAGCTTAGCAGAGAGCCTGGTGTTGGCTTTATCCCAGGACTCTGGGATGGTGACCTGAACCAAAGGCAGATGCTTAACTGACTGAGACACCTAGGCACCCCTATAATTTATATTCTTTAACAGAATTTTATAATTTTTGTTGCTACTTAGGTTGTAATACATTTCCATTTGCATTCCAAAGCAGGGCCCAGTACTGAGAAATGTGAATGTTTATGCATTTATCATATACCCAGCCACCTTACCAAAAGTCTTTGATAGATTTTTATTAAATCCTCTGATATTCCAAATATACAACCATAGATCGCCTAAAATGGATGTTTTTCACTTCTTTTCCATTAATTTTGCCACTTACTTCATTTTCATTTTCTTATTTTAGTGTATTTCTCAGAAGTTCCAAAAGAATAGTGAATAGACTGATTCTGATTTATGTAAAAATGGCTCTAATAGTTTGTTGATTTAAAAGCTGATTAGCTTTCATATTTGGTCAATTCTACATTTTATTTATTTAGTTTCCTTCTAGAGCTATTTTATTATGAAGAACAGCTGCTGAATTTTAACATACGCCTCTTCTGGATAATATTAATAGGACTCCATATTTTGTCCTATAAAGTATAGTATTACCGATTGAGGCAATTAATTCCATTAACACATTTCCAAATACTGAAGGACTCTTGCATTCCTTTAATATACCTTTTGCTATTAATATATTACTCTTTTGGTACTCTTATTTTAGTTTTCTGTAAGAAAAAATGAGTTATTCTCCATTTTCAGGATCTAAAATATTAAACACTGGCCCGTAAGAGTTTTCTGATTATGAGAGACATATTAAAACCTCCCATTTAAAAAAATCTCCCATTTTAAAATTATGATAAATACACATGAAACTTACTGTTTTAACCCATTCTAAGTGTGTGGTTCAGAAGCATTAAGTTTTTCACATTGCCGGGCAACCATTACCACTAACCTTCTTCAGAACTTTTTCATCATCCCAAAGTGAAACTATACCTAATAGATAATTAACTCAACCTTCCCCTCACCCCTCAGCCTTGGGTAACTCTTCTTCTTTCTTCTATTTTCTGTCTCTATGAATCTGACTCCTATAGGTACTTTATATAATTGAGATTGCACAATATCTGTCCTTTTACATTTGGCTTATTTCACTTAGCTTATTTGTCCTCAAGTTTCATCCATATTGTAGTTCATATCAGAACTATCTTCTGATATGGTTAAATTTGACAAGGTTAAATAATGTCCTATTGTATGTATGTATATACCACATTCTGTTGATCTATCTAATCATCCACTGATGGACATTTGGGTTGTTTCTATCATTTGACTACTGGAAATAATTCTGCTATGAATACTGGTATTCATCATTATGTTTTATTAAGTTCTCCTGCAATTATTATCATTTAGTCTGTGTTGATAGAAAAATACAGATCTGACTTCTCTTTCTCACAAATTAAATCTTTTATTATAAATTTCACTTTGTTCTGTTTAATGCTTTAACATCCACTTTGTCAAGTATCAACACTACCATTTAAATTTTTTGTATGGTGGAAAGATAATTTGTTCTCCTCAAGGACTTAAATATGGGTATGGAAAAAACAATCACATTTTTAAGAGTTAGTTAAGTCTTTTGTTTCTATCTACTCTAACATAGGTAACTTTATTGTTTATAGCAATATTCAGAAGTCATTAACTGCATACCATCATTTAGGAAAGAAGTTGAACAAATCATGTTTAAAACTGCTTTTCCACTCTAAGATCTTATAACTCCTTGCAAATGCAGAATGACTAACAATGTATGAGTCTGAAAATTTAAAAACCAGACATATTAGCCAGCAAAATATTCCCCCAAAACTTTATTTTTATCTTTTTTTTATGCTTCCCCTGTAATTCAGAGCACCCTGCTCGCTACTTATTTATTTGAGTATAGTTAACACACAATGCTAGCTTCAGGTGTACAACACTGTGATACAACAACTCTATACCTAGGCTATGCACACCACAAGTGTAGCTACTATCTGTCAGCATATAGTATTATTACAGTATCACTGACTATATTCTTTATGCTGTACCTTTAATTCCCATTTATTCATTCCATAACTGGAAGCCTCTATCTCCCACTCTTCTTCAACTATCCCCCAACTTCCATCCCTCTGGCAACCATCCGTTAGTTCTCTGTGCTATTTAGATTTGAATGCTTTTAGGAACTATCAATTTGTTAAAACGTTCACTGATGCCTAAAACAGGCTAATACTTCATGAAAATATTACCAAGTATATTAATAAGATATCATTTTGTTAAGTAACCAATTTTTAATTTTAAAAATTGTACTAGATGTAAATAAGTATAATAATCTCAAAAACAATTATTTTTATCTTACCACTGCAAGTTGTGTTCTTGAAGCAACAGTATGAAAAACTGCAGGCATCATAAGAGACTCTTCAACTTTTATTTCCATGTCATTTTCTGTTGAAAAAGTAGTTTTTGGAATAGCAGGTGGACGATCACATAAAATCATTTCTTTGTTGAAAAGAAAAATTGGATTTGTGTCCTACAGAAGTAAAAAAGCAAAAGAAACTAAAGTAAAATGTTATACTGAACATGCACACTGCCCTCAATATATGAAGCCGATAAACCTTACTTTTGAACGTGGAGTTCCCAATTCCCTACGTGATGTGAAACTGGAGCATGTTTGTACGAAAGCATTCATGGACACATACCGTCCCAGCACTGTAGGTGCACACTCTTCGATCTGCAGCCATGCATTCTCCTCCATTGACCACCAGCACCTGATGCTGAATAGCAATCTTGTATTTGCTATGAATGGCATGCTTGAGATCTGCCACACTTTAAAAGGGGTGGAGGTAGGGCAAAAAATTATTTATACATACTTTCCAATGACAAACTTTTTACCATCAAAGTAGCACTATATAAAAATATTTGATAGATATTAATTTCACTCTAAAAAATTTTCCCCAAAACAACGGCATAAAATACAAACTTGTTTCTGGAATCAGATTCCACAATCATCTGGCTGATCTTAGGTGAATAAATCACCCACGTGGCACAACTAAAAGCGAATCTATAAAATACAGGAAGTAGACATATTTATTTCTGTGCTCTTTATATTAAAAACATAGCAAAAGAATATGCTTGAATTAGCATCCGGTCTGTTGAAGTCTTCAGAACACAGATGTCTGTTAAAATCCTCACATCACATTACACAAACTACATTAAGTATAAACCATAAAATTGCTTCCTTTCCTTACCTTTCAGAAAATCATTCCTTCACAGGTAAAATTATATTTTATAAAAAGCAGAATTTTTAAAAAAGAATATAATTTCAAATTCCATTTTTAAAACTAAGATTATTAACTACAAATTATTTATAATATTTCCAGTGTCAGATTTGTTTACTCTGTATTGCATGAAGTCTTTGCTCTCAGATCTACTACCAAAATACAAGTATACAGGAATAGTTGTTACTATTCCCTTCCTTGCTGTTTGCCCTAAAAATATATCCTCCCCACCGACACTTCTCCCCAAATTTCAAAAATGTAACAACATTCACTAGTCAAATATTTGAATCTCCTACAAAGCTGGAGAATTATTAGGTAGTAGGAGTCCTACAAACTTAGTTAAAAATATTAAGCTGATTGTCTTCTTGAATCAACGAACAAAACAACTATTACTGACTTTATTCATGTAAGGGAATAAAAACAAATCACCAAAACATCTAGGACAGACACATGTTACTTTATATAGTTAGCAATAATTTCCTTAGCAATGTCCTGGGAAACTTAGAAGGGCAATCAGGTATGAAAACTTCTTCTATTTGACAGTTTTAATTTGAAATAAGTTTGTTTGCAGGTAAGTTTGCTTATTGTGAATAATATATTCACAAAAACAGACAAAGCACAACTTTATGAATTTCGGTGTTTTAGTGAAAGATGACAACTATGTAAGTAATATGCTAGAAGATTTAAGATATTACTACTTTTTTTAAATTTATTTTTTATTTATTTGTAGCATAACAGTATTCATTATTTTTGCACCACACCCAGCGCTCCATGCAATCTATTCCCTCTATAATACCCACCCCTCAAGATATTACTACTCTTATTTTCTTACTTAAAAAAGGAATAGTTTTCTGCAAATCAATTACTTTAACTTTTTGCCTACACAAAATACAGAATTGATGAGATTGAACGAAATACAACTTACGTTTGCACTGTAAGTTCAGTGTCAAATGTCAGGGTAGTTCCAGTGTTAACCAGAAATACATATAACTTCATGATGATTTCTCTGGATTCTGTGAGCTTATACCTCACACTCTGATCCGGTTACTAAAAAAACAGACAAGAAAAATGGTCAGTTACATAAACATAACTACAAACACAGATACCCTCACATAAAACATGTTATTTATGTACTACATAAATAACTAAAAAATAGTTTTTGGTGTCTAAGATGGCTAACTGGACAATTTGGTAAATTTGCTGGTTAAAAAATAAACAGTAATGAGATCAGTGAAAAGCATAAATATTCTAATTAAAAATATTTGTTTTAAGGAAGAGGCCAGCAATCAGAACAAAAATTATGTGTACACTTCACACTGTCCTCATGTACCCTTCTACATTAAGAATTGAAATTAAAAATTTGCTAAAAGATCTTCCTAACTCAAAAAGTTCTTCCCTGACTGCTTCCTTTTAACAATAAAAAATTGTCTTGAGGTTAGACTTACTGATAGCAAATAAGAGTAGCCGCTACTTGCTAGTTAGGGAAAATGAGTTAACTCCAATTCCTTCTACCAGCTGTCTCTTAATCTAAATTCCACCTCCACTCTGAGTTAGAAATGCTCTATAAGAAATTGTGACCCTAACAGTTATATCATCTCCTTGAGCAGTAGAAAGTGCACAGGTCTAGAAATCAGGATATTTGAAACAACTGCTATTAACTAGCTGTCCAAGTCAAAATCTCATATATAAAATAAACTTCTTCAGGGAACCTGGGTGGTTCAGTCACTTGAGCATCTAACTCGTGGTTTGGGCTGGTGTCATGATATAAAGGTGGTCATATCAAGCCCTGTGATGGGCTCCACCATCAGGGAATCTGCTTGAGATCCTCTTTTTCTCTCACTCCCTCTGCCCTTCTCCATCCCTTCCATGTGCATCCTCTCTCTTTCTCTCAAGTAAATAAATCTTAAAAAAAAAAAAAAATGAAGCAACATAAACTTCCCCACCTACAAGGGACAGATTTAAAATCTAGCATTTTATTTTTTACAACCAGAGGTAAAAATCCCCCAAATTAATGAAAGTGATGCAAGACAATAAATTAACAGATACTAGAATATATCTTTCCTTATGCTCTTTCCAATGAGCTTCAGAGTAAAATTATCAGGAAAGAAGGAAAAAAATAAAGAACATTTAAAATCAATGTTTCCAACACCAGTTTTTTAAAAAAATGCATTAGATAAAAAACTCATGAATTTAGAACTGTACTTACTGTCAGGCACTGTGAAAAGGACTACCACTTTTCTTAAAAAGCAGATTAAAACTGGCTTATGTTTGCTTTGCTTGATATTGGCAACTGAATGGCATTACTGGTTAAACTCAGTGAACTGGAAAAGAAAAATTTCTGGATTATCATAAAGAGAAATAATTCAGTATATGACAACATATGATTATTGTTCTTTCTTTAAAAATTCCCTTCTGAAAATGTAATTTCTACTCAATCTCTCCTCCTACCTGCACATTCACTGAAACCATAAGAGTATAACTTTTATCCATACCACTCCATTAAGAGACATAAAAGTCTCTAAAAAACTCTCCAAAGCTGCCAAATTCTACAGACATTTCTTAGTTCTTTTTTAAAAAATTTTTTTAAGATTTTATTTATTTGTCAGAGAGAGAGAGAGAGAGCAAGAGCGAGAGAGCGAGCGAGCACAGGCAGAGGGAGAAGCAGGCTCCCTACAGAACAATGAGCCCGATGTGGGACTCAATCCCAGGACACTGGGATCATGACCTGAGCCGAAGGCAGCCGCTTAACAAACTGAGCCACCCAGGCGTCCCCATTTCTTCGTTCTTAAGATATAGTGGTAAAAAAGAGCCTGGCAGCTTTAGCCCTAGCAGCATTAAACCCTGAGGCAGGGTTTAATCCTGGCCCCATTACTTGTACATTATCTTGGGCAACTTACTTAATTGTCTTGATTTCTTGTTTTGTAAAATGAATAAAAATGGTACCTGTAGCAGGCAGCCTGTAAAACAGCCCTTCTACCTCTGGGTATCCTTACTCCAATGAAATCCCCACCCCTACTGGGTATGGGCAGGGCCCATGATCTTTTTCTAACCAATGAAATATGGTAAGGTTAATGAAATGTCACATGATTGCTACTCAAGATTATAACATCCATCATGCTAGTTGACTCCTTCCCTTGCCAGCTCTGATGAAGTAATAAGCTGCCATGGAGAGGCCCATGAGTCAAAAAATTGAAGTTAGCCTCAGCAAGAAGCTGAGAGTCTCAATCAGACAAGCTGCATGGAACTGGTAACCACTGCTGAGCTTGGAAGCAGATCACTCCTTGGTTGAGCCTCAGACAAGACCTCAGCTCCAGCAAACACCTTCATTGCAATCTTCTGAGAGACCTTGAGGCAGATGACCCAGCCAACCTATGCCCAGAAAATGTGAACTAAAACATTTCTTATTTAGCAAAAGATAATACAGTACCCCACACTGCAGGAGTATTATGAGAATTAAGGGATAAAAAGTATGAAACAAAAATGAAAAAAATAATTAGCCTCATGCCCTTCAGGGAATAAGAATTCAATAAACAGGGCGCCTGGGTGGCTCAGTGGGTTAAGCCTCTGCCTTCAGCTTAGGTCACGATCCCAGGACCAGCTTGCATCGTGCTCTCTGCTCAACAGGGAGCCTGCTTCTCCTTCTCTCTCTGCTGGCCTCTCTGCTTACTTGTCATCTCTCTCTCTCTGTCTGTCTGTCTGTCTGTCAAATAAATAAATAAAGTCTTTAAAAAAAAAATTCAATAAACAACCCTAGCACCCCTTCGTGGGCTTTTTCCTCTGCCAACTCTCCAGTGTTTGGGTAGGACCTCAACACCACACTCAAATTCAAAAGTATATTTTATCTTACAAGTTAAAGGAGTTCTTTTGTTTTCTGAAGGATTAGGTAGCTATAAGTATGGTGACTAAAACAGAAGGAATATTGGTAGCAGAGATGATTCATTAATTAATTCATTCATTCAAATAGAACACTTATTGGACTTGTGTGTCAGGACTGTATTTTGTGAACAAAACAGACATGATCTTTGTCCTGACAGAGATCACAGCCCTGAAGTAGAAAAAGAAATTAAACAAAAAGAAAACAAACATGGTATAAGTTACAATAAATGCAATGTAAGAGGAATGGGGTGGCAAGGACCTAAAAACCTATTTTAGATTTGGGGGAGCAAAGAAGGCCCTAGGTAGGTTACATTTAAATAGGTCACACAAATGAGACTAAGACTGTTCTGTAAGGTGGGGTAAAGCAATACAAGAAGATACAACATTTGTGAGCTTAAATATAAAACCCTTAGAGTAATCACAACGGTATTCTAAGTTTTACTTTTCTTTCCTCTTAAATATTATTTACCCTTTCTGTTTTGGTGTAACTTCACACTTAGAAAAAAGTTCAGAAATAGTACAAAAAACAAACAAACAAACAAACAAAAAACAAAAAAAAAAACACCCCTCCCTGGCACGTTTTACCTAGTGTTACCAACTATGTACACTGTGCTCCATGCCTGCTCCTTTCTTTTTCTCTCTCTATATACATATACACTGTACATACAGGATACATTTTTTCTTAACTATCTGTGAGTAATCTGCAGACAGAATGTCTCATTATCCCTAAACACTTCAGAATGTTAGTATCTTAACAGAAAGAATTTTTCTCATACATGACCAAAGTACATTTATCTACTCATCAAACTTAACATAGATCCATATTATCACCTAATCCACCATCTGTACTCAAATTACTGCCCCAATAATACTCTTGACAGTTTTTCTCCCTCAATCTAGGACCCAATTCAATGATAATATTCAGATTTAGGATCCGATTCAGGATAATATTTGATAATATTTTAAATTTAACATCTATTTGATTTCCTTCAATCTAAAACTTCATCCATCTTTTTCTTTTCATGATCTAGGTACAATACTGTTCTCAACACAATAATCCATCAGAAGCTTCAGAAATCATTATAAAGATGGACTTAGTGCCATTTCCCTGTTCCATAATACTTACAGTAAATGAGGGAAACTGATAAATGCAGCAGCTACTATGTGCCTTTAAACAAACACTAATCTCTTTACCTGGCGTTCACCCTAAGAAACAGCTCAGCGTAAAAACTACAATAATTAACAATGCTTACAAAAACAGCTACACGAAAAAAGCTTATTTGAAAATTAGTCTATATGTATAATTCATGAATAATGTAAAACAATCTCAAGGACACTTTTTATTGCTGTGGCTCTAGAACCTAGGTTAGTTTGACTCTACTATGTAGGCATTATATAGGCACACTATATAGGCACACTCGATACTGTCTGTCATTTAGCTCATTTCTTTCTTTCTTTCTTTTTTAATTTAGCTCATTTCTAAAAGTTCCCGAGTGACATTATGGCAGCATCATTTAGAGAAGCACCTCCGGACCTACCCTGATGTAACATCCCACATTCTCATCCATTATCCATTGTGTGAAGCCATCGCATTGGCAAATTTAACCAGAAGCATCCCTCTGAATCTTAACTTTCTATGTCCTCATTAATTGTCATCTACCACCCAGGGCCTATGCTAGAACAGCATAAGAGAAAAATCTAACTAGTGAAATGAATCATTGTCCCATGGGTCTCACTAGCCCTGGTGCTCTTTATTTATTTGACTAAATAAATAAAGCTTAATGGTAATCCTAAAATTTGTATGGAATCACAAGAGACCCTGAACTTCAAGTAATCCTGAAAAAGAACAAAATGGAGGCATCACAATCTGAGATTTCAAGATATACTACAAAGCTGTAGTAATCAAAACAGTATGGTACTGGCACAAAACTAGACACACAGATCAACAGAACAGAGAGCTCAGAAATAAGCCCATGATTATATGACCAATTAATCTTCAACAAAAGAGGCAAGAATATGCAATGGGAAAAAGTCTTTTCAACAAATGCTGCTGGGAAAATTGGACAGCTACACAGAAAAGAATGAACTTGGACCACTTTCCTACACCATACACAAAAAACAAACTCAAATGGATTAAGACATAAATGTGAAACACCAAACTGTAAAAATCCTAGAAAAGAGCACAGGCAGTAATTTCTTTGATATCCGCTATAGCAACTTTTTTCCTAGGTATGTCTCCTGAGACAAGGCAAACAAAAGCAAAAATAAACTATTCAAAGTAAGAAGCTTCTGCACAGTGAAGGAAGCAATCAACAAAAGTAAAAGACAACCTACGGGATAGGAGAAGATATTTGAAAATGATACTTCTGATAAATGATTACTATCCAAATACATAAAGAACCCAAGAAACAGTAAGTGTTGGCAAAGAAGCTGAGAAAAAGGAATCCCTATGCACAGTTGGTGGGAATGCAAACTAGTGAAGCCACTGTGGAAAACAGCATGGAGGTTCCTCAAAAAATTAAAAATAAAAATTACCATATGATCCAGTAATTTCACTATTGGGCACTTACAAAATATGAAAATATGATAATTCAAAAAGATAAATGCGACCCTGTGTTTACTGCAGCATTAGTTACAATAGCCAAGATATGGAAGCAATATAAGTGTCCATTGACAGATGAAGGGATAAAGATGTGAGGTGTATACAAAAGTATACACACACACACACACACAATTACTCAGCCATAAAAAAGAATGAAATCTTACCATATGCAACAACATGGATAGATCTAGAGAGTATAAAGCTAAGAGAAATAAATCAGAGAAAGACAAATACCATATGATCTCCCTCACAAATACCGTATGATCTCCCTCATGTGTGGAATTTAGGAAACAAAACAAGTGAATGAAGAAAGAGACAAACCAAGAAACAGACTCCTAATTACAAAGAAAAAAAAAAATGGTTACAAGAGGGGAGGTACAGGAGGAGATGGGTGAAACAGGTGAAGGGGATTAAAGAGTACACTTACCATGATAAGCACTGAGTAAAGTGTTGAATTGTTGAGTAGCATACACTTAAAACTAACAGAACACTGTACGTTAAGTACACTGAAATTGAAATTGAAAAACAAAACCAGAAACATAAAGTAAAAAATAAAAGGGAATAGCGAAACAAAATAAAAACAAAAACAAACAAAACAACACAGGCTATGGTTTCCACAGCCACAAAACACTCATATTTATTTCACCTATCCCAAGTATACAACATAAAATAATCATCAGTAACCCTTACTGAGTAATTCATTATATGTCAGTGATTATGCTCAGTAATATTATATGCAATAGTTCCCTTATTTTTCATAACATGTAGGATAACCATATTATTAATTTCTTTTTGGAGTTTAGGGAAAAGATTCAGAGATCACTCAACTTGTCTAAAGGTAGAAGGTTAGTACATACTAGATCCAAGAGTTTGAACCCATCTCAGTTTACAACATTCATTCAATAAAATTTCACCTGAGAATCTAGTATGCCCTAGGTAGTGTGTGTGTGTGTGTGTGTGTGTGTGTTTAGTTTTGGATAATAAAACAAACAGTGTGATAAAACTGCCTAGTCTCATGAAGAGTACATCTGGGCAACCTATACACAAACTCTGTGATATCTACTTTCAAAACAGTAGCTCTAAAAATGCAATTATTTGTAATTAAAAGTAATTCTAAAATATATGCTTGCATTTTTCTATGTTTTATTCTTTAAAGATATTGATATTGATATTTAAAGATATTTAAAGATATTGATATTAACAATAACCACTGATTATTAACATGAAATAAAAGCCATACCAGCTACATATCCTCACAATTTCTACTGTGAGAAAGGCTATTATCTCCATCAATCAAATGATAAAACTATGGTTCTAAAATACTTCAATAATCTCTCAGAGTCACATAGCAAAAACAACCAGAGTTCAAATCTATGGCTGGGTCAAGAAGGAAAGAAGGCCAACAAGGAAAGAACATGAACTACTACTAAAGAACATGAACATGTACTACTAAACACATGTAGTGAATACATTCCATGACTTGCCATTTTACTGTTCCTGTATAAGTTCCAATACTTGTTTCCCCCACCAATTCTATCACTTTTAAATCTTCATTTTCTTGAATGCAATATAAAAAAAATTCTAAAAGTAAGTAAGGGGGTGGGATGGCAGAACACTTCCAAATTTGACATTGTAAGGTTTTCAAATGAAAAGTAAGTTGCCCTCCAAGAACTGATGTGATCCTAGATTATGGGAGAGTAAGATTCCCTTGGGAACACAGATAACATAGTTCCTTTTATGTGGCAAGACTGAAATTCTTTCATGCTGTGGATCATCTGTGCATGGGGATTCTCTGAAAACTTTAAACCTAGAGAAATGTACACTAAAGAACTTACCTATGGTAGCCAAGAAAACATGCCTGAGTGAAATACTCAAAGTGGCCTTTGCTCTGTAGCCCCTGGGCTGTTTAGACACTGTTCTAACGGAACAGGAAAGCTGCGGAAACCCATTCTACTCCCAGTGCTGCTTTTCCATTACCTGTTTCATCATTTAATCCAAGTATCAAAAGATGGGATCTGACTTTCTCCCCAAAACTGGTAAGTGGGACACTGTTACAACAGAGATTAAGGGTAAACAGCATAAAAAAAAAAATTCCTATAAATTATAAGAAAATCACAAAAACCCACAACAGTGCATGACAAAGTAATCCAAATAGTTAACCAATGAGGAAAATAAACCTCTTCAGTAATCAAAGAAATACAAATCTGATAAAGACAGAATTTTCACCTATTAAATGAGCAAGAGTTTCAGTCTAAGAGTCCTAGACTTTCAATCTAAAAGAAAAGAGATACAATAAAGCAAAAAAAAGGACTTTAGAGATGTGAGTTTAAACAAAAATTGTTCTCTTTGCATAAAACACATATTTCACACCCCCACTGAAATAAAGGCAGTGACAATCCTAGAGCAGTAAGTACTCATCTCCCTTGTATAGTAAAGAATTAATCTTATCCAAAGAGAAGTCTGGACTTTATCCTTGGCTATGAGGAGGGGAACCTGAGGGCTCTAGGATGTCCTATTTGACAAGAATATCTCTGTTTGGGGGCTTTAGAATAGTGTAACAATATGATTTATAATGGGGGCTTTGGGATACATAGTACCAGTTCCCATCTCCAGAAGAAATGGAGACTAAAAGACATAGTAGGACCTCCAGAAGAGCTAGAGACTAAAGGTTAGCTACCATGTAAAGATAATAGGACCTCAATAAAAACTCCAGACACCAAAGACTCAGGTAAGCTTCTTATAGGAAAAATTTCTTATAGAAAAAATTTGAACTACAGTTGAAGTATATACAAAATAATTCACTACTTCTGAATAGTGTTAAAAATACTTCTAGTAGGGGCACCTGGGTGGCTCAGTGGGTTAAAGCCTCTGCCTTCAGCTCAGGTCATGATCCCAGGGTCTTGGGATAGGGCCCTGCATCAGGCTCTCTACTCAGCAGGGAGCCTGCTTCCTCCTCTTTCTCTGCCTTCTTCTCTGCCTACTTGTGATCTCCGTCTGTCAAATAAAAACAAAAACAAAAACAAAACAAAAAAAAACTTCTAGTACTGGAATTAGTAATCTAGTAAAACAATTTGCTGCCAGAATATTTGCTGGCAATTTATTGCTAAATAAATAATCTAGTAAACTAGATAAAGTAAATAATCTGCTAAAAACCATTTGCTGTTTCTTGGTTATAATCTGACCTAAAGTGAGGGAAAAACAACTGACTTTTATATAGGAAGAGCTTAATAGACCTGGTTTAAATTCTTTTTTTTTTTTTTTAAAGATTTATTATTTATGTTTGAGGAAGAGAATGCCTGTGAGCAAGGTAGAGTGGGAAGGGGGAAGGGACAAGCAAACTTCCCCCTGAGCAGGGAGCCTGACACAGGGCTCCATCCCAGGATCCTGGGATCATGAACTGGGCTGAAGGGAGCTGCTTAACCTACTGAGCCACCCAGGGGCGCCCTGGTTTAAATTCTTACTCTGCTATTTATAGGCTGAATGAGTTGAGAAAAGTAAAGAAAACATTTTCCTTACTGGGCTATTGTGGGTGTATCTGTTCTTTAAATTTATAAGACTACAGTTGCAAAAGAAGGGGAAGTAGCAGCAGGAGCTGTGGGGGGAATATCATGGCATATAACTGAAACAAGATTAGGCCATGAGATAACTGATACAAAATGTCAGTTACATGTGGCTCAATATTCCATTGCCTATTGGTGCTAACTTCCACGAAATGTAAATATAAAAATACAAGAACAAAATAAAACTTACAGAACACTTTCAGAGGTTCCTCACCCCTACAAGAGAAGAAAAATAGTATACTAAAACAATAACCTGGTTTTCTGTATTTTGGTTATATTTCTGTTTTTGCTTTTTTGAGCAAAGCTAGGAGTTATTCTCAAAAGCAAGTCCATTCTATAAAACCCTGCTGTAAAGAACCTTGTCTTTGCTGAAAACTAACTCCTGATAATGCCTATGTAGGGTGCCATGCATGTTAGAAATTTATGTGTCCCACACTTTCTGCTATTCGTACTGGACAAAAATTTTTTAATTTCCTCCCACACCTACTGGTCATATTTTTTCACGTTAATAGCAAGTTTTTGAAATACTTTCTCAAGGCAGCTTCTCTCTGTGCTGCTAAGAGAATTTCTTTTTCCTAATTTCTCAAAGAGAACTGTGAACTTGTAAGTAAGTCTGGACCCAGCATACAGCAAATCTCAGCATATTATACTTGCAGCAAGTCCATGAACAAGAGAATATACGAATAATGAGGGCACCTGGGTGGCTCAGTCTTAAGTGTCTGCCTTCGGCTCAGGTCATGATCCCAGGGTCCTGGGACTGAGCCCCACATCGCATTTGGGTGGGCTCCCTGCTCAGCTGGAGGTCTGCTTCTCCCTCTCCTACTCCCCCTGCTTGTGTTTCCTCTCTCACTGCGTCTCTCTCTGTCAAATAAATAAAAATCTTTAAACAAAAATATACAAATAATGTATAATATTTAGGGGCTTTGTGGACAATAATTGCAAATACAATGAAAATCACAACTTCCTATAAGTAAGCACATATATACAGAAATATACAAATCCAACTTTCATGTCACACCAATGCCTAATCTATATACAATATAAAGGATATGCAGCGCTTTCTTACTCTCAAACTATACCGTCAGCCTTTACTTTTTCAGCAAAAATCACCACAGACATGAAAAATAAAATTTACTTTCAAGGTAAGAGTTTTCCTGGACTATCATTGCAAGGAGAAGAAATCTGACTTTGAGGATACCCAAAGTGCCTGCCTAGTCAAGATTCTGTTAGAAAAAGTTTATGTACAGGGCTCAAGCCATCTATTTAAGGAAACAGAGAAAATTCAATCTCTGTCTTGAAGGGCTGTACAATATTATGAGGTTAACAAAATGTAACTAAAAATTCAAAAAACCAGATATGAAAGAAATAGTAAATGTCCTGAAGTTCCACTACTCTTACATGAGCACTCTGTCCAGCTCGATACAAAGGGATATCATATAGATCACCATATTTCCCATCATCTAAATCTCCTCATAATCCTCCCTGACCTTAAATTCTTTCTTCTGTACCTTAGCTCCTAAGTCACTAGAATCTTTTCTAAAAATCTACTCTGTCTTTAGCTGTTACTTCAACTCTGGGTTACTATTTCTAAGTGATCACATCACAGTTTTACAGCAAGATTTGTTTCGGTCAAGAATGATTTCTATCTACATTTAATTTTTTTTTCTATATTTCACATACTGGACACATAGGGTGATGGACATGAATTTTTGTGTAAGCAAAAGTTCTGATTCAGATTCTACCTGTAAAGAATGGTTTATAAAAATTATAAAAATCATTAAATGCTCTAAATGGGTAACAAAATAAACATGTTGATAATATTTTAAATTCTCTTAAGAGAAATATAAAACTTCTATAAAGACTAATTTTGTGTAATCTAAATCAGTTATAAAATTTTATTGAATTACATGCTCTCCAGACAATCCAGGAGTCACCTGACTTTATTATCAAATAAAAACTTGTGGAGTTAAAAAAACCTTCTCGTCACTACACATCTAGATTTCTGTTTGCTAATGTGTAAAATGGGAATGTTAGCAATACCTGTCTCCTAAAGCTTTTTGGAAAACAACTAAAATATCTATGCAAAGAGCTTAATATTTAGCACAAAGCCAACTGCACATTATAAAACTCCAAAATGTTACTTAGGAGCAGGCAGTAACTCTTGCTATGTAACAGAAACTATTCAAGAACATCTATTGAGAGAACAGACTCTCACAAGCAAAAGTACTCTTAGAATACTACTTGCAGGGGAGGCTAGGTGGCTCAGTGGGTTAAAGCCTCTGCCTTCAGCTCAGGTCATGATCCCAGGGTCTTGGGATCGAACCCCACACTGAGCCCCACATCGGGCTCTCTGCTCAGCAGGAAGCCTGCCCCCCGCCCCCGCCTGCCTGTCTGCCTACTTGTGATCTCTGTCAAATAAAAAAAAATCTTAAAAAAAAATAATAAATAATAATTATTATATAGAATACCATATATTATTATATAATTATAAATTATTATTAATTTATAATATAATTAATAATTATTAGTATAAATAATAATATTATTATTTACTACTTGCAGTAAGTAAATAATAAAATAGTTCAAAAAGTTAATTGAGAGAGATCTCATCCAACTATCTATTCGTAATTTCCTTAGAGCCAAGGTATTCCAAGGCTCTTTAATTAAAAAACAGAAAAGCAAAAATAGTAATAATCATCTCTACTTTAAATATCTCCAAGGTATTTCTCCTACTGACCTTTTTGGGTTCACCAATGGTAATCAACTTTACCACGTCATATGTGAATAAGTACTCTTTCGTCTCTGTATTCCTCTTTACCACTTATTCCCGATTAAGCTATCTAATTCAGTGCTTACTACTGCATACCCAAGCTCTGACAATAACCTAACTGAGCTCCTTCTACCCAGTGGGTTTCATTTCAATTCAACCCTGTAAGACATCACCAACTAAAAAATCTGAGGTCTTATTTTAATGTCACTTTACTTCTCCCCAACTAAAAGCACTTTATAAGATTTACTTGTATAAATCCCTTACAGTAAACAATCCAATATTGCCTTTCTGCATCTCATTAATGAAGCTCCATATCATTTAAAATGACCTCCTGATGAAAGATGAATAAGCCTTGGTCTTTAGTGTCTTTACTCATGTCACAACACTGCCTCCATTTTGTGACCATGATGTCACTCACAAACATCCTGCTGTAAAGTCTTCATCAATCTACTGGCTGTTAACAACCTTCCTTAAGCACTTACGGCCCTCAACTTCAAATTTCAGCTAATTAAATATTAGTGTCTATATCCAGAACATAAGTAAATAAATGTCTTGCTCTACATTTTTCCCCATGTGCCAAATGCCTGACATCCCCCAAACTGTACTGTAAACAGCTAGAGAAAACTTGGCCATGCCTTACACCTTTCTTCAAGACACCACAGTGTCTTCTACACCTATTACCAAGACATTAGACAGTTAATAAATGAGGCCAACGCTATGGAGAAGGAATAGAGGAAGACCACAACAGAGAAATCAGAAATACAAAACGGCTCAAAGAGAATCCACAGGAGTACTTTATTTATAAGAATGTATAATTTAGGGGCGCCTGGGTGGTTCAGTGGGTTAAAGCCTCTGTCTTCGGCTCAGGTCATGATCTCAGGATCCTGGGATCGAGCCCCACATGGGGCTCTCTGCTCAGCAGGGAGCCTGCTTCCCTCTCTCTCTGCCTGCCTCTCTGCCTACTTGTGATCTCTCTGTGTCAAATAAATAAATTGTTAAAAAAATCTAAAAAATCTAAAAAAAATTGTACAATTCATATATCCAACAAAGCTGAATTCACTCCTTGCTATGTAATTGTTAAAACAATAAGCAAAAAAAGGGGCATTAGTAATAGTAACCACACACACATTTGGTCATCCTGAAAATGAAGAGAATCTGTCCCGAAAAAATACTGGAACAGAAGTAAAATAGATATAGGTTGTACTCCTAGATCCACATTCTTTACTTCTGTGACCCTGAGAGCCTAATTTCACCAAATCTCATTTCCTCACCTAAAAATTGGAAGGGCAGACGGGTTAATTCCTCCAGGTTTTTATAAAATCTCAGACGTTAAACTTGTTCTAACTTATTTAATGTGCGAGTCTCTAAAGATTAAAAAAAATATATAAAGTATATGCTATCTCTTTTCAAGGAATTTAGTCACATAAAATGAATATGACACTACAATGCAATACATATTATAGAGGTATACAAAAGTTGTATCGAGAAGGAATGGGCAAAAGTTCACAAAAAGGAGGTGTTGTTTCAAAAAAATACCAAAAAAAGGTTACGTAAAATGGAGTTCCTGGTAAAAACCAATGATTTAACCTCCTCAATTACATTTGCTAAAATTTAAGAGGATAAGCTTAGCAAAACACAAATTTCCTTGAAAAAATAAACATTAAAAAGAGCTAACCCTTTCATCAACTTAGGAAGTTGGGATTGCTAAGTAAGCACATTTTCCCTTAACTTATATAAAATCTATCAAATTTCTAAGTGGGCTGCATCTAAATGATCTAGAACTAAATTTTCACATGCAATGGTAAAGTGCCACCACATAAGTCAACTACTGCTGAATTAGAAATTAACTTTATGACAAAATTTCAGCCTTAGTACATAAGTACATATTTCACCAAATAGTCAAGATTTTCTAAAATTTGCCACAATGCTCATTTTCTATATAAAAGTCATTTTTATAAAATGAATAGTATGACACAAGCTAGCCCAATTTAAAATTAAAAGCAACAGGTTAGTAACTCAATAATGACACATTCTCTTAAAATTATTATGCGGTCCTTTGCCTAAAAATGTCTCTAGTTTCTGTCCATTAAGCCAGTAATAAGTGGCCATTATAAATACTTATAAATGTACATACATGTATATTTGGGGAGTGAAACAGACATTATAGGAGAGAACATTTATCAAGACATATCAAACATAGTCTAACCAGTTACTAAAACTGGGATTCTGGCCCATTTGATAGATAACTTGTGGAACAAAACCGATACAAATAGATCTTCATATACACACGTGCAGATAAAAAATAGTAGTAGAATTTCAAATTAGGGGAAAGGATAAATGGTTCAAGCAATAGTACTATGACAAATGGCTATCTATAGCATACAGAAAAATAAACTTTATCAGAAATGCCATCAGCTTTTACCCTTTAGGTTACTTCTATAATGACTGAAATGAACAGTGTTGATTCTTGTTACCTCACAAGAAGCACACTGGCAGTCTTAACAAGAACAGAAATCCAGGGAAGCCTGGGTGGCTCAGTCTGTTAAGCGTCTGCCTTTGGCTCAGATCACAATCCTGGGGTCCTGGGATTGAGTCCTACATCAGGCTCCTTGCTCAGAAGGGAGCCTGCTTCTCCCTCTGTCTCTGCCTGCTACTTCCCCCGCCTCGCTTATGCTCTCTCCCTTTCTCTGACAAAAAAATAAATGAAATCTTAAAAAAAAAAAAAAAAAAAAAAAGAAATAGAAATCTGTACAACTTATAAAGAGATTTAATCTGGTAGTATGTATCAAAATTTAAACTGTGCAAATTAAAATGTACAAACCAACAATTGTATCTTTGAAAATATATTGGAAGCAAATAAACAGACAAGTATACAAAGGCATATATCCAATGAATTATTTTTAACAATGAAAAATCAGAAAACTGCCAATCATTATTGGTCAAGTAAATGATGGTACAGCTATATGACATTATTTAGATATTTAAAAATGTTAGCTCAATACATTTTAGTGATTATTATTAGTGATTATATTTATTATTAGTGATTAGTGATATATTTATTATTCAGTACAAAAAAGAAGTTACAGTATATGTGATTCTGTTTGTGGATTTTATTGTTATTTTATTAACTAATGGTAAGGAAGTACATGTATATACAAGCATTAAAAAAGTCTGAATCATTAAAAAAGTCTGGACTACATTTTCCAGCTATGACTCCTGAAGCAAAGGAAACAAAAGCAAAAGTAAACTATTGGGACTCCATCAAAATAAAAACTTCTGTACCGTGAGGGAGACAATCAACAAAACTAAAAGGCAACAAGGGAATGGAAGGCATCTGCAAATGACATATATGATAAAGGGTTAATATCCAAAATATATAAAGAACTTACAAAACTCAACTCCCAAAAAACAAATAAATTAAGATAAAAAACAGGCAGAAGACATGAACAGACATTTCTCCAAGTAAGACATACAGATGGCCAACAGACACATGAAAAGATGTTCATATCACTTACCATCAGAGAAATGCAAATCAAAAGTACAATGAGATAATATCTCCCACCTGTCAGAATGGCTAAAATCAAAAACACAAGTAACAAGAGTTGAACAGGATGTAGAAACGAACACTCCTGCACTGTCTGGGGGAATGTAAACTGAAGCAGCCACTATGGAAAACAGCATGGAGGTTCCTCAAAAAGTTAAAAACAGAACTACGATTCAGCAATTGCACTACTGGGTATTTACCCCCAAAATATAAAAACACTAATTCAAAGGGATGCATGCACCCCATGTTTACAACAGCATTATTTACAATAGCCAAATTATGGAAGGAGCCCACATGTCTATCAATTGATGAAAGGATAAAGATGTGGTATACACAGACAGACAGACTGACAGACACACACACACAACCCACCCAAGATTATTATTCAGCTATGAAAAAGAATGAAATCTTGCCATTTGCAATGACATGGATGGAGCTAGAGAGTGTCACAGAAGGACACAAATACCATATGATTTCACTCACACGTGGAATTTAAGGAAAAAAAAAAGAAAAGAAGAAAAAAGAAGATGGGGGGGGAAAGAGAAGTAAAACAAAAAATGGATTAACTAAAGAACCGATGGTCATCAGAGGGAAGGGAGTTGGGGAGATGGGTTAAATAGGTGATGGGGATTAGGGAGTACACGTATCCCGATGAGCACTGCACGATACCTGGAATCACTGAATCACTATACTGTACATCTGAAACTAATAACACTAGGTTAACTAACTGGAATTATGAACAATTTAACATCAGTCTTTTTATAATGGCTATTTCTGGATGCAGGACTTTCATTTTCTCTGATCTCCTTAAAAATCAGATTTATAATCAGAGGTAAAGATACTTATTTCAATTTTGAAAAAGAAAAAAGACAACACTTAATGCATCACAAAGAAATAAAGAACCTGAAATACGGTGCCCTAGAAGAGTTGGTCCACTAAAAGAACAAGACAATGACCACCATCTGCTGCTCCCATTCTAGCCTCGAATCTGCCATCCCAGTTTAGATAATGCCTTCCAACTCTACATCTTTCCTACATGGCCATTCATATTTAGTTCTCGAATTGTTATCTTTACTACATGTAAGAAGGAAAAAAAAACAGGACTGTGAAAAGAACATGAGATTGGGAATCAGAGAGCTATATTTAAGTCCTACCCTCACTATTGACTATGTGACCCTGATTAACCTCATCAACCTTAAATTACTTCTTTTTAAATATTTTTTTATTAAAAATTTTTTTTTACTTTTTTTAATTATTATTTTTAAAGATTTTATTTATTTATTTGATAGAAGACACAGCAAGAGAGGGAACACAAGCAGGGGGAATGGGAAAGGGAGAAGCAGGCTCTCCACTGAGCAGAAAGCCAAGTGGGGAGCTCAATCCCAGGACCCTGGAATCAGGACCTGAGCCAAAGGCAGCCGCTTAATGACTGAGCCACCCAGACGCCCCAACATTTTTTTTTTTTAAGTAAGCTTTACACCCAACATGGGGCTCAAACTCATGCCAATTTCAGGAGTCATACGCTCCAAAGACTGACCCAGCCAGGCACTGCTAAACTTAAATTATTTGGACTACAGAAAGACACTCCCTATCTCATGGTTTTTGTGAAAATGTAAAGAATCTAAGTATAAACTATAGAGTTATGCAAACTGAAGTGCAATACAAACATCAGTTACTGTTGTTTAATTCAGATTTCCACCCCCAGGCACAGGACTAGCACTCACCTGATGCTAAGAATCTCCCATTAGCAATCACGTTGTTACCACAAACTCGACATATCCACATTTCAATTCACTGCTTTTCTTTTAAAACTGGTTCCCAACTTCTTTTGTCAAAAAAGCTATCATTTCCCCATTTTTCAGAACTTCAGTTTTTCCTAAAGCCTATCCATTTTTCCTCTAGAGTTCAATCCTTCATTTTCCAATGACATAACTCTTATTTTAGAGCCTGGAAACTCTTCTCTCTGCCTTTATATCTCCATCTTGCTCCAAGTCTTCCTGAGCATTCCTACCAGTTAAAACTGTCATCATCACTATCATCAGGCTGCATCCCTCCTCAAAAATCTTCCCCAGAGCTTCATAGTTGCCTACAGCAGAACACAAATCAATGGCCTACCATGCTCTGTAGCTTGTTTTTTTTTTGCAGCTCTCTTCTGTGACATCAGTATAGTACTTTACAGTTGCACTGAATTTCATTACATTCCTACCAGTTAAAACTGTCATCATCACTATCATCAGGCTGCATCCCTCCTCAAAAATCTTCCCCAGAGCTTCATAGTTGCCTACAGCAGAACACAAATCAATGGCCTACCATGCTCTGTAGCTTGTTTTTTTTTTTGCAGCTCTCTTCTGTGACATCAGTATAGTACTTTACAGTTGCACTGAATTTCATTATCTGTCTGCTCCTTTAAGAACGTGAATTTGCCAACTCTGGCTTAAAGCTACATTAACATTTAGGGGCGCCTGGGTGGCTCAGTGGGTTGAGCCGCTGCCTTCGGCTCAGGTCATGATCTCGGAGTCCTGGGATCGAGTCCCGCATCGGGCTCTCTGCTCAGCAGGGAGCCTGCTTCCTCCTCTCTCTCTGCCTACTTGTGATCTCTCTCTGTCAAATAAATAAATAAAATCTTAAAAAAAAAAAAAAAAAAGCTACATTAACATTTAAAGGGCAGGCTTTGAAGCAAGATTTACCCTTATGGGAATCCCATCTCTCCCAATGAGGCTCAGACGACCTGTAAACATCAGTTTATAATCCACAGACTGATAGGATACCTTTTACAGAGGGTATTTCAGACTCCTTTACTATGCAAGGACTAAAATAAAAGCTCTAAAGATGGTGGCGATTATAACTTTAAACTCCAACATTCATGGACTTCATCATTACACTCTAGTTTACCTTTCTAGAAATATCTCCAACTACTTCTTTACAGAAAACTTATATTCTCTCACTTTATATAGCTCTGCCAGATACAAGTCCCCCAATTTCTATTATCGTGAATTTTACTCAGCCAACTATTGTCCAAAAACATGGTTCTGTTAGCACTTCTAGTGCTAATCTAACCACAGGTGGCCCACTCTTTTCCCTCTGAATTTACAGAGCTCTTACTAGCTATATCAAGTAGTAGGAATTATCAGAGGGGAAAAAATCTCACATCGTACAAGAACATTTGTTCCACCAGGATCCTCTTAGGATACAGTCAGCTATAAATGAGGGGGAGATGGGAGATATCAAACCATCTCCTACACTCGTGAAAAACACTGTCTACCCAATTTATCAACTGGAGATTAATTTACAGCTTCCTCTTTGAGAGACAGCCACCATAATGATTAAGTCAACTGTTCCAGTTTACTGTCAACTATTCAAATTGAGAACTAGCTTCCTTAGGGCGTCTAGGTGGCTCAGTGGGTTAAAGCCTTTGCCTTTGGCTCAGGTCATGATCCCAGAGTCCTGGGATCCAGCCCTGCGTAGGGCTCTCTGCTTGGCAGGGAGCCTGCTTCCCTTCCTCTTGCCTACCTGTGATCTCTATCAAATAAATAATAAATAAAATTTAAAAACAACAACAAAAAAAGAACTAGCTTCCTTATGGAGAAAAAAAAGGGAAAAACCTCAATTTCTGACTTCCCAAACTGAACACATTCAGCCATTATTCACTCTCTATTTGTTAAAAATCCAACATAAGCCAGAAACTCTGCTAGGTGCTAGGATTACAAGTCTCCACAGTAGCTCTCAGGTCCAGCAGAATAGATAAAATTGAATGAACTAGGTATGTTGGACCAAAGTTTCATAGAAAAAGAACAAGAATTAGGAATAATTTTGTTTGATTTGCAATTCTGGAAATTGCAATTTGACCTCACTGAGGGGTAACTGTGTGCTGTATCAATGAAAATGTTCACCACAAATGCAACGTCTAGGTTACCCAGGGGACTGAAAACTGGACTTCAAATCCTCCAAATCAGATTATTTCCATCTGATCTTACCCTTTTTCTCTGCCAAGAGGAAAACAAAAGAAAAAAAAGAAGAGTAGGTCAGTCATTTCCTCACATTCCCCCAAAGAGAACTTTTTCCATAGAAGTTCAGAGCCTCCAAAATGAAGTTCCAAGTAGACAAGCAACTTCATATGAGATAGCTCCCAAAGAGTGCAGACAACAGGAATACTTTTAATAGTTTGGCTTTAGTTTTTTTTCCTGCATATACAGAAAAAAAACCATATGTGTATGTACGGACAGTTTGGTTTTTACAAAACTGAGAAAACATTATGCATACTGCTATACACCTTGTTTGAGCTGAATAACATAATGTGGGAATCTTTCCATCAATACATGTAAATGTATTACACATCTTGCTGTCCTGCCATTCATAAAAATTATGTAAAATGCATGACTTTGATAACTTGAATTTGGAGTATTAGCAAACAATCTAAAAAACAAAAGCCCCAATATAGAATATCAATAGATTTGTTATTCTGAATTAGTCTCTTTCATAAAAACTTAATTCCCTTTGTAAGTATTATTGTATTTAAACATGTTTGTTCATAAATGCTATGTCATTTGATAACTTCTGCTTACCAGAAATTAAAAAAAAAAAAAAAAGCCATTCAGATGAATTTAAGTCAAGTTTGCTAGAAAACAGCTCTCCTGCCTCCAAATTAGACCAATTATGGAAGCCACATCCATTTTTTTCTGTATTATTGTCACCAGCTGAAATATAACATCCAGGACTGTTCATGGTATAATTTTTAAGGAATGGCAAGATCAAGTTGTGACACTCCCTTTAAATGTGAACTCAGGTTTTCTAAACTAATATTCACCTAATTATGTCTATAGCAAAAGTGCTATAGTTCTATGTTTCATTTTATAATGACTTGGTTTAAAAATGAAATCAAAATTATATATAGCAAATATTGAACTAGCTTAATTCTATTAAACCATATGTAAACATACAGCAATATCAAAAAAAGGATGTGTACAACTCAAATTCGCAGAATAAAGGCTAAAACAACCATGGATATATTAACAGTACGGTACTGAAAATATTTCAACAGATTTTCTGGACAGTTGCTGATCAATTGTTATGTGTAGAATGAGGGAAAAATAACATGTATAGGCCCAAACCAGTAACAAGAAATGGAAATGAGTCACAATTATTTTCCTACCTTAACATAATTACAAGCATGAGAATTCAAAAGAGCAAAAAATATGGGGAGTATGAAGAGTATGGGGTATCATTCCATAATCCTCAGGGTACTCACTGAACAGCTGTGAAAGAAACAAACCAACGAAAGAAGGGATGCATGAAGGCACTCACATATTAGGAAAAAGTAATTAAAAAGGACCTCAACTTCACTGAGGGATGCAAAGAAATGTCACCCTCTCAGGGACCACACAGCAGAGGTCTGCTTATAGGCAATTAGGTTTATTAGGCTCACAATAATAAACAAATCAGAAATGTGATAATTAAAATTTACATACTTTTATCTACAACAGTAAGTATACCTCTTCGACCTAGTACACTACAATCTGCTTCTCTAGCAGTATATCTACCCCAGTATCTGAAAGTAGCCAGCATTTGCAATCTATCTTTTTAAAAATTCCCCATAGTTCAAAATTTCCTACATTCTTTTTTTTTTTTTTTTAAGATTTTGTTTATTTATCAGAGAGGCGGGGGGAGAGAGCGAGCACAGGCAGACAGAATGGCAGGCAGAGGCAGAGGGAGAAGCAGGCTCCCTGCCGAGCAAGGAGCCCGATGTGGGACGCCATCCCAGGACACTGGGATCATGACCTGAGCCGAAGGCAGATGTTTAACCAACTGAGCCACCCAGGCGTCCCAAAATTTCCTACATTCTTATATATAAAGCTTTACACACAAAGTTCTTATTCATTATTGCAGGAACTAAAATTATGTATTGCAGGGGTTTAACATTTCTTGAAAATATAAATGAATGTTAGGTACAAGCTGCCTTCTGGCCTTGCTGGGTTTCCTGGAACAAACGTCTATGCCTTTGCACACGCAGGGTTACAGTACATGACTGTTTCCTTACTATTATCCCAAAACCCTGAGTATCTGTAGAGCCCTATCACCATTCTCAGAGCCCCCTCATTTCTATTAGTACACCCTGAGTAACCTTTTCACTTTTTCATGTATATGTCAATTATTTCAGAACCTTCCTATTTACTATTCCTGCTGCCAAGAATGTTCTTGCCCAGCCACACAGCAGCCTTCTCACTTCTCCTGATTCTTTATTCCAAAGTTATCAACCAGTGAAGACTTCCTTGGCCATTTTATCTAAACCTCCTAATCCTGATACTCATCTCCTCCCTTGCTTTTGTGTGTGTGTGTGTGTGTTTTGTTTTGTTTTTCTTCCTAACATGTATCTCTTACTCCTCATTTTTCTTGAATGCAGGATTTGGTTTGTTCACTGCTAAATTCCCAACATTTCTTGACCAGTGCCTGGCACATAGTAGGTACATGATAAATCCTAAGCCAAAATTTGTTGAGGTGGCTAGGACATCTTTTTTTTTTTTTAATAGATTTTATTTATTTATTCGACAGACAAAAGATCACAAGTAGGCAGAGAGGCAGGCAGAGAGAGGAGGAAGCAGGTTCCCTGCCAAGCAGAGAGCCTGATGCGGGACTCGATCCCAGAACCCTGGGACCATGACGTGAGCTTAAGACAGAGGCTTTAACCCACTGAGCCACCCGGGCGCCCCTAGGATATCTTTTTAAGGAAAAGTGAAATGACTTATCCATGTTAGATCATGCTTCTAAAAATATCCCCCTACACTCCATAAAAACCCAAATTCCCTTTCATAACTTCTTTCAAACTTGCAATAATGCTCCAAAAGTGTAATTATATTTATACAGGACCCCAATCTCCTATTATAAGGCAAAAACAATTTCTTACATATTCTTATGATCCTTGTAGTAACTGGTTCAATGGTCTATTTTAAGTAATAACTGTATGAATGAATGTGTGTAGAAAGGGACTGCTAGATTTTCACTTGAGTTTCTTCAGCCACTATTACCTACACTACAAACGAGAAGCTTACTTGGGTTAGAGAACAGCATTAGCCAAAAAAGAACATTTTACTAGATATTCCTGTTTAAAAAAACATTTATAAGTTTCATACATCTGCAAAGTAAAGCATATAGCAAGTGTTAAAACGTTTGCTGAATGCATGAAAATTTAAAGACAGTTTCAAAATCAGAAGCCAAATAAAAGCTCTTCTCAAGCTTACACAAAAAAAATTTAGGCTCAGAAATGTGGCTTTTCAAAAACAAAGGTCTTGTGTCCTCTGCCCTTCTGGACCTTATGAATTTGATTTGCTAAGAGTCAATCTGCCATACATTCTCAACTTGTATTTGTTAGCAAGGGCCAAAAAAATTCTGAGACAAGAGTATTGCTTCACTGTCTTCCCTGTCATCCAACAACACCAGAAAAACCAGGCCAATAATCAATACTAAATTTGACTAACAATAAAAGATTTAAAATCGACTAAAAAATTATTTTTAAAAAGTATACTGAGTTCCTATGTAATTTCCATCAGCAGATATTTCTTGACATAAACACCAACATAAAGCATCTCTTTTATAAAACTATTTTAGGTTTTAAACACAACCCTAAAATTAAAAAAAAAAAAAAAACAACACGACAGGAATGTTACTGAGAAAATGTGTTCATTTAGGCCACATTCTGTTACAACATTAACTACAAAAAGCAAGGTATTTCTTCCCACCTAGCTTACAATCCAAATAGCCCCCCAAATAAAATCCTTATGGTACTTCTGCTTCTCATGGTAATATCCTATCAGAATGGGAAAGACCCTCTTTTTATCAAATACCGAAATATAATAATGTGATTCCTGATTAAACACAGATTTGTCTATTTAAATAATAAAGTCGTCTCCTCCTAAGTTGCTAACTTTCCAACCCTTCAGATAAATCACACAATCAGCATCAACACACAACCTAGAAACTATACAGTAAAAACGATAAGCACATTTTCACAGGGCCCAAATCATTGCTCTACGTACAGTCAACTCGAGGCAAACATCGTTATCTAGCTTAATGACTTGGGCAGTAACGAGACTCTATCAACAGTGAGCACATTAGTCTTCCCTGGTATGCAGGCACACACCACTTCGTGGTATGACCACACTTGAAAGAGTCATGATGGAAAAGACTTGATTACGAAACCATAAACAATAAACATAGTACATCCACCAGGCGGTGGAAGAAACTATTCCCCTCAAAAGCTGCCATTTCTCCTGTTCTCCTGCTTCTACTAAGGAAGTTGTGAAATCCGCAAACACACCCCATCCCAAATCTATCGGTGGGGCTGGCGGAGGCTGAGTCATTCCTAGGAGTAACTTTATACCGATCCTCGCACTCCCGGATCGGGACAAAGGCATCTCTCCGATCCTCCCGCTGTGCGCTTCGTTCGGCCTCGGCCCAATTCCTCTCTCTGGTTTCCCAAGTCAAAGACAATATTAGGGCTAAGCCCGGTAGTGGTGACGACAAGGGAGAGTACGTCCCCACTGGGTTAGGCGTCCCTCCCCCTCGGCCACTCCCGAAATTCGGCCCGGAGCGCGTACACGGAGGGACCCAGGCGGCCCCGGCCGAGGAAGCCGCAGGTAGGCCTGCACGGGGCGAGCCCGCCCCACATCTCCCGTAGCCCAGTGGCGCTTCGACTCGAACCGCGAGTCTCCTCAGGGGCTGTCGCGCCAGGGAGGCAGCCGCAGGGCAACACCTGCCGCGGCCGGATGCGCCAGACTCGCCGGCTCACAAACCTGCTAGCCAGTGGCGTTCGGCCCGGCGGGGACCCGGGCGTTCCCGGCCCACTGTGCCCAGGCTCGCCGAGCGGCTCCGGTGTCAGATGGGGGAAGGGGCCACGGGCGGCGACGGCACTTACCTGGCAACACCTCCTCCTCTGCCGGCGGCAGCAGCAGAGCCAGCAGCCCCTGGCACCATCTTCCGCCACCGCCTCGTTGTCGGCGGCGGCTACCAACCGCCCATCGGGCACCGCCAACCGACAAAACCGCCGGTGTCCCAGGTGCCGGTGGCGGCCCCGAACTCCGGGCGGGAAGGGAGGGGTCGGGGCGGAGGGGGTACGCTGTCAGGCCCCTCGGCTCTGGGTCGGGGGCCGGGGGTCAGGGGGCCGCGGCCAGTCAGAGCCGAGGGGCCGGAACGACTCGGGGACCCCAAGGCAGCGCCGAGGGCTCGGCAGGGCCGCGGACACCGCCGCGGTTGGGTTTGTTATTGTCGACTCCGTCCCTTCCTCCGCGGAGCATGCCGGGAAACGGTGGGCGGGGGGAGGGGTGCGCCGGGCTGCCCTGCCGGCGCAGAGACGCGCGCGCAGGTCCGGAAGTCGGCCGGCACCCGGGAAGGGGGGGGGGCGACTCCGCCCATAGTCGTTGTCTGCTGGTCTGTGACTTGGCTGTCCTCTGGTGACCCGAGGAGAACGCTGGGGCGGCCTGTTGCGGTGCGAGCCGTCGTCCGGGCGCGCATGGCTCCAAGGTGATCTTGACCTTCCTTGCTACAGCGAGCTGGCCTGGGCTGGGCCGACTCCACCGAAGTTTGGATTAGCCCCAGGTTAAACAACTTTTCTCTTTGAACCTGTCGCGGAGGAGCGGGGTCCACTGAGGTTCCGTGCGTTCGTCGCCTGCCCGCACACTCGGCCAAAGTCGGTAAGGGGATGACGTGCCTGGCCGTGCCGCTGCCAGGCTAGACTACCACCACCTCCATACCCCCACCGCCAGGACTGCGAGCAGCTGTTAAGTGTCTCGGGTAACTCTGCAAGTGTGGGGCGGCACAATTTTTCTCAGACCAGGTAAGGCAAAGAAAACAACCAGGAGAGGAGAGAGTTAAGGTTTGGTCCATTGGAATGAAGGTGTAAGCGGCAAGACCACCAATTTTCAGCTCTATAAATACTGAATTTGTTCTCGAGTGGGTTAGCATGAGCACGCTAATGGGCGGGAAACAAATTGGGTGGAATCCTGAATTTGTGCAGATGAACACTCACGAGCGATGACTTGAAGCCACAAGGCTTTGAGTATTAAAGTGTGGTTAGCAGAAGTTACACGTAGAATAATTATATAATACTCTAAATTCCTGTTGTATCCAGATATATATGGTACGAGTCAAAGTTGAGAGGTGCTACCAGTGTCAGAGGGCTCTTGACTTGGGTTTGCATAAAAATGAGTTTTATCACTGTTTTCAAGAGCACCGAAACAAAAAATACTATTAGGAAGCGAAGTTTGCAGTCCTTCAATTGTCACGTGGAAACTGACAAAACAAAACATTGAACTACTGGTAAGCATTAGGGGTTTTTAGTTTCCTTCACACTTAACCGGTTTCTGAAAGTTATGTTTAAGAAGGACTTCATTTTACCACTTGCTTTTTAATTTCACACTCCTCCATATCCCAGAGAGAATCTTGTCTTTGGCAAGTCATTTCACTTGTTTAGGTTTTTTAGGCTAGAGTATTATACACTCAGCAGGATACAGCAGAGAAGTGAAAATTAAGAGACTAAATTGTTCTTATGCCTTGGGGGGCGGTACGAGCTGGCAAGACTGAAGAAGAAGGATGCTGATTTTATTAGTCACAGCATAGTAACCAGCACCCAGAAAATAGGTCGTGGAGAGATTTTGCCAGAAAATTGGTAAGCAAAACAAACTACTAGGCCTATAAAGAATATAGGGGTGCTTAAACTTCTCTTAGTTACCGTTGACATTCATCTTTACAAATATAATACAGCTTAGAATGTAGAAACATCACTGAACTATGTGAGTGGTAATCTATTAAATAATAAAGTGTTTTAAATGTTATTTGTCTCTCTGACCTCTTTCTTGGGGGGAAAAAAATTCACTTCTCATCTTCTCTTAGTCATAGTTTGGAAGAAATGATCAGAAGAGAAGGTTCATACCTTAAAAGTTGACATCTTCTCCAGAGTGTAGAGGTTAGAATTTGTATGCATTCAGTGTTGTTTCTTAGTGATTAGTGTAAATTTGTTAACATTAGCTTTGTTATGTATATGCAGATATTTGGAGTAAATACTATTACAAGTTACTGATACTGCTTATGTCAGTAGTAATAAGTTTCAACAAGTTGCATTTTGTCCTACCAAGGATATTGAAAACCCAATATACTCTCCCTTCCTTAGTAAATTAAACCAGCCAAAATCCCTCATCCAGCATTACTTTTTTTTTTTTTTTTTAAGATTTTATTTATTTATTTGACAGAGAGAGATCACAAGTAGGCAGAGAGGCAGGCAGAGAGAGAGTAAGGGAAGCAGGCTCCCCGCCCAGCTGAGAGCCTGATGCGGGGCTCCATCCCAGAACCCTGGGATCATGATCTGAGCCAAAGGCAGAGGCCTTAACCCACTGAGCCACCCAGGCGCCCCAGGGAAGCTGGTTCTTTTTAGAATTATGTAGGGATTACACAGAATCTGCAGGGAAGCACTAGAAATACTTTAACTCAATTCAGATCTTTAAAATCCTATTTTTCCGGGGCGCCTGGGTGGCTCAGTGGGTTAAAGCCTCTGCCTTCGGCTCAGGTCATGATCCTAGCGTCCTGGGATCGAGCCCTGCATCGGGCTCTCTGCTCTGCAGAGAGTCTGCTTCCTCCTCTCTCTGCCTGCCTCCCTGTCTGCTTGTGATCTCTCTCTCCGTCAAATAAATAAATCTTTTTAAAAAAAAAAATCCTATTTTTCCTTCAGGTCTGAATTTCAGAGTTTCTTTCTTTCTTTCTTTCTTTTTTTACTTATTTATTTATCTGTCAGAAAGAGAGAGCTCGCAAGCAAGGGGAGAAACAGGCAGAAGAAGAAGCAGGCCCAGGATCCTGAGATCATGACCCAGACCAAAGGCAGCTGCTTAACCAACTGAGCTGCCCAGGCGTCCCTCAGTGTCACTTTCTCAGGGAGTCCTTCCCTAACATTCCTGCATTTCCTCTAGATTATTATATCTTCTACTATTCGTCTAACATGCTGAAATATAGGTCCTTTTTTAATAGAGGAACTGTTTCCTTAATATATGGTGTACAGTAATCTGCATACAAACATTTGTTGACAGTGCCCTACACTTTTTTCCAGTCCTTCAGTTTGTACTTGGACTCACTTTTACTAGTCTCCATCATTTACTCTATCCAAGACCAATCTGATCATGCCTCTTCCCTAACCATCTTCATGGTTTTGTTCTGTATATGGATGCAATTTAGATTTTTTCAGGTAGCATAAGAATCTCTTCATCATGTAGCAACCCATCTCTTCACCTGTATCTCCTGGCACTTTTGCCCTTTACACCTTTGTTTCCTCCTCCAGGAATGTTAATTCCACCTTGTTCCTTTTTCAAAGTCATTTTTTAAAACAACTTGGACATTGATCAGCTTCTAACTTCTGGGCAATATAGTGAACCATACATCCTACCACATCTGCTCCATACCACACAACTATAAATTTTTGTCTCCCCTCTAAGTCTATGAAACTCTTAGATTTAGAAGCTATGAATTACTAATTTTTAAGTTCCTAGAATTTTCTAGAGATCTTGGCACAGACTTAGCAATTACTAAAATATTTATATTGAAGATTGAGAAGTTACTATGAAAAATGCTTATCCTCAAATATCTCAAAGGCTTGTACAGACATCCATTCAAAAATCACTGTAGTGACAAGTTTAAATGACATTAATTCCTTATCCAGAATAAATCAAGATACTGAGGAGATCTAGTTTACAGCTTAATTTTGTTTACTGCCTGATTTGGGATTTTATTCTGCATGCATTAGATGCTTCTCAACTTTTTGTCATTACACTCATTTTCTTTTAGGTTCTGTTCAAACAGCCAGCAACTGTGATTAACATAATTTGACTTTTTTCAGAGAATGAATCAGTTAGCCATTTTTAAAGGTTAACTCCTTTTAAAAAGTGTTGCATTTTGTTTTTAAGATCATAGCTAATGATGTATAAAACATGGTCATGCACTACTTAGAGGCTTCTGGTACTATGATTATTAAGTTAATGTTTTTAGTACTATTTACAGACATTAAAGCTGCCTTACTCTGTCTGTTGGTACTCACATATTATTAATGATAATGATGATAGTAAGCTTGGTGAGTGTTTATCTTCAAAGCTAGTGCTGAGTTTGATGAGCTAGTGAGCAACACTGATTCTAATGCTGCAACATATGCAGGACTTCTAGCATGCTTAATTTTTCATCAGATTTAAAGCAGTAGATGGAGATAAAATACTTTTGGTCATTTTTCACATTAAGTTTTTGTCTCATTACTTTGAAGAGCTTTTTAACAAAATGTCCAAAGATAAAGCTGGACTGTCTTTTTTTTTTTTTTTTTAAGTTATTTATTTATTTGAGAGAGGGAGAGTAAGGGAGGGAGAAAGAATCTAAAATAGACTTGGCATTGCACACAGAGCCAGACTCAGGGTTTGATCCCACAACCATGAGATCATGACCTAAGCCAAAACCAAGAGTTGGACATTCCACTGACTGAGCCACCCAGGTGCTCCTCAGCTGGACTGTCTTAAAGCAAATCATGTCAGTTTTGCAGATATAGATTAGACTGTAACATCAAATGATGGTAGTTGGATTTCAAATGGTGTCTTTCAAAGGTCTTTTATTGTGACACACATTAAAAAATACATTTTAACATTGTGACCTGGTACATATAGGCCTCTATCGATGAAACCATGTTTTATGAAAATAATAACTTATCATGCACTCAGATTTTTTTCACTCTGATATTTCCTATTTTATTTTTGTTCCAGTGCTAGTCTTGACCCATAAAATTGACTTTACCACCCTCCAAATGGCTTGAAATTTCTTAGGTTCAGTGACATAGGCCTCAAACCTTGAGATTCTTTGCTTCTGATTTTTCCATCAGTTTTTCCTATTTAGACTCTACCCCTCTGTAGTGAAGTTTGTGGTTATGTTTATTAAAAAAATAATAATAACCTAATTGAAGCCACTACAACCTAGTGAGTATGTATCTTAGATGACAAACTTGGGCTTTACATTTATAAACCTACTTATTTGTCTTAGTAGTTCTATCCAGTTTCTATTAATTTTTCCCATATTTATAGATGGGGAAAAGAGAATTTAATTTACTGATCCCTTCTAGGTAATGTTCTTCAGCAAGTAACTATTATGGCTAATATATGAGCCCAGCCAATTAAACAGACTGTATCCAAACACTATACTATGCTGTCCCTTAATTTGGTGGACTCCTGAAGGAGGAGAAAAATTAAAAAAATTTAAGTCTAGAAGTAGACTATAGAATTTCAGCACTATTAGCATTTTGAGCCATGGGGGCTATCTTCTATGTTTTAGGATGTTTAACAACATTCCTAACCTCTACCCACTAGATGCCAGTGGCACCCTCAGTGATGACAACCAAAAGTGTCTCTGGACATGTTGTAATGTTCCCAAAGAGACAAAGTCACTCCCTTCCCAGAACCACAGGCAAGAATATGGTCCATCTATATAAAGAAATGCATTGAAGTCTTTAAAAATGTATTTTAGAAAAATATTTAATGACAAAATATTCTAAGTTAAAAATATAGAATTACTGGGGTGCCTGGGTGACTCAGTGGGTTGGACCTCTGTCTTCGGCTTAGGTCATGATCCCAGGGTCCTGGGATCGAGCCTCACATAGGGTTTTCTGCTCCGTGGGGAGCCTGCTTCCCCCTTTCTCTCTGCCTGCCTCTCTGCCTACTTGTGAGCTCTGTCAAATGAATAAATAAAATCTTAAAAATACAGAACTACTGTACTCTTTTTAAGGTGTACTTTTTTTTTTTTTCATATTTTAACATCTCTGAAATCTGGGTGCATTTTAACCATGGGTAGGGTCCTACAGTCTTGTTAACCAACTGCCATTCGTCACCTGTTTATTCAAGATATCAAAAAACTAGCTGAGGGGGGAAAAAAAACCCTAAAAACAAATGGTGGAGCATCCTTTTGAACACAAGGTTTCACATAATTTGACTTTTTTTAAAAGAATGAGTCACTTTCACAAAAGTTTGGGAGAAAGATGGGAAAGATGATGAATCAGACATGTTGGACAGCATAATGAAAGGCAGTCTAAAGCGTGCCCTATCCAGAGAACTGCAAAGCCAGTCAGTACAGGAGTCTGGAACCATGACACTTGCTCCATTATGGATTCACAGGAAACATCTGTTGCCAAAGCTTTCACTGGTAAAAAGGATGGTTTGTATGGAAAAATCATTGTATTTTATTTACTTATATTTTCCTTTTTAGGTATGCACAAGAGCAGTGATAAAAAACACGTTAGTAAAGTCTAACAAAGCTTTTTAAAGAAGTAGAAATTATAGGTGATGTTTTCTTTCTGTGCAAACATATTGCCGTATTTTCCAAACTGCAAGGTCCTTAAGAATGTATCCATACTCTTTCAACTTTAAGTGATTCTATATTGGTTATTACACAAAATTCAAGATTTTCTAATTTGTTGAACTCCATTTATTTAATTAATAGCATAGTTTTTTGCTATTACTTCCTCAGATCATCATTTTTATTTAACCCTGCCTGCTGTCCATGCATGCAAAAACACTTTTCCCAGTAGGCATTCTTTTTCAGTGTGGTTTATTTATTTATTTATTTCGAGCATAATTGACACACAATGTTATATCCGTTTCAGGTGTCCAACTTAGTGATTTGACAAGTTTATATTATTATGCTATGTTTGCCACAGTGTAGCTATCATCTCTCTCATTACATTTCTATTCAATGTGGTGTATTAGAAGGAACACTGAACCGGACATCTGGAAACCTCGAGTCTAATCCTGCCTCAGCCTTCTGTGCTATGTTTCCCTGTTGGTCATCTCCTACTCTGTCGAACTGTCTGGACTATTCTTAAACCTTTAACCCTTACCACTTTGCAGTTCTCTCATTCTCGGTAAATAATCTCACGTCCTACATCACTGAGGAAATAGAAGCTATGAACAAAAATTTGTTCACCCTTCTAACAAAGTCTGCAAACCCATCTGTACCTCTTTAGTCTTCCCTCTAATCACTGTTCTGTCCATTCTATGGAAGATAGTCATAGGCTTTTAACTCCATCCCATCATCTCATTGTGTTACTTTTTGGGGCTACTTGGTACATGTAAAATTTTAGTTCATGCAAAATGTTTTGCAGAGTTTAAAGAATATCCTTAAAATTGGGTTCATTGTTTAGTGCTTATTGTTCCATTTTTTTTAAAACAAGAAATACATCAATAATATGATTTAGTGTTCACCTAAGGTAACTTTTGATGTGCCAGTTTTATTAAAATTAACTTCTTAGTTACTAGACAATTATTTACATAAAATGCCATATTGATCTGTTAAGGTCAAAGTTAAAACTCTTAGGAAGATAACGTAAAAACTACTGAAAAGTTTTTCTTTTCCCCCTTGTTTCTGTAATATTGTAATTTTTTTTACTTTAAATTTTTGACTGCCTTGATCATATGAAATCTCTTTTCTTTCCCCAAGTTTTTACTTAAATTCCAGCTAGTTAACATACAGAGTAATATTAGTTTCAGGTATAGAATTCATATGAAATTATTAAAAATTTTCACTGTCTCTTCTGGCCATTATTATTGTTCGTTTCATCATTGTTACTGAAGCTAATTTTATTGTATAAAGGAGTGCAGTGTTAAAAAAAAATTCTCCACTTTGAGTATCAAGTACACTATACAGTGACAAGGCCCAGGACTCAATTTTTAAATAAGTTCTAGAGGGAATTCTAATGCAGACTTGGCCTTGGGAAACAAAAGACTAAATCTATACAGATCCCTTTAATCCTAGTAAGTCTTTCTTTCCCTTTAAATGCTTTTTATTTATTTTTTTATTTTTTTAAAAAAGATTTTATTTATTTGACAGAGAAATCACACGGAGAGGCAGGCAGAGAGAGAGAGAGAGGGAAGCAGGCTCTCTGCTGAGCAGAGAGCCCGATGCAGGACTCGATCCCAGGACCCTGAGATCATGACCTGAGCTGAAGGCAGCGGCTTAACCCACTGAGCCACCCAGGTGCCTCCTAAATGCTTTTTAAATCCATAGTTCTTACCCTCTCTCAATGAAATCAACAGATGAATCCTAATCCACTCAGTACTTTCTGTATCTTTGTACTGTTATCAAAGGATTACTTTGAGTTTGTCATTCTCAAATGTGCCTTAATTATTTTGGAAGTGTGCACATTGTTTCTACATAACTAAATCATAATGTTGTTTGCATATAGGAGTTGGAAAAACCGAGATCTCACTTGGATTTAGAAAATCACTTAATATGTATGATTTCATTTTCCTCCTTTGATAATGGTGTTCATCATATTTTAGCTTTCTCATTACCCTATAGGTTAGAATGAAAATTGCATGTAAAATATACTGCACTCTCAGCATTTTGTATAGTCCCAAAATAACAGTGTTTTCTCATACTTTTTGAAAAATGCAATTCCAGTCTTAAAATTAATAAAATGCTTATATGTATTTTAGTACAGAACATCTAGTTACATTTAAAACATAAAAGAATTACTTAATTTTATATCTTTCTTGTTATTTACATTTCATATTATGAGTTTTTTGCCTCCTTTCCTTCTCCCCTTCATTCCTTTATATCTTTGAAGTTCTGGAAACCAAAGAGATGGTTGTGTCAAATGCTCATCTTTTCCTTTCTATACTTAAGGCTCCGAAGAACATTTTACATTCCTGTTTCAGAAAGGTTGTCTTTTTGAAAATATCCAGCATCACCAAGAAATAAGCTGAGAATCACAGGTTTCCTGAAAGGAAGTTCATCCAGGCTTCGAAAAGAAGTTACAGTGTGTATGTCTTCAGCACAGTGGATAGTACAGATTCAAAAGAAACAAAAATATATATTAAGTAATTAAAGAAATATATTATTTTTTCTATTCCATGAAACTCAGTAGTAGGAAGTTTTTACACAAAAAATTTTATAATATAATTGTATATTTGTATACAATTTGTATACAAGTGCATAATTGTAATGATTCAAAACATGAAATTGAGAAAATGTTCATTTACATAGCATCTGTTTTAAAGAATATAATAGGAATAAATTTAATTAAAGAAATGTAAGACTTGTACACTGAAAATTGCAAAACATTGTTGAAAGAAATTAAGACATCCCGTGTTCATGAATCAAAAGACTTACTGAGATGGCAATACTTTCCAAATTGATACACTGATTCAACACAAGAAATACAATGCTATAAATTTAGAGTTAATTAAAGGTACCAAGATATTTCAATGGAGGAATAACTTTTGCAAGAAATGGTGTTGGGACAAATGGATACCAGCAGGAAAAAAAGTGGGACTCCTACCTTAAACCATATACCAAAATTTAGCTGGATTGAGAAAGTAAATGTAATAGCTAAAACTATAAAACTTAAAAGCATAGAAGTAACGGTGACCTTGGATTTGGCAATGGTTTCTTAGATATGACTCCAAAAACGCATGCAACACACACACACACACAGTAGGTAAAAAGCTTTTGTGCTTCAAAAGGCACCACTCAGAAAGGGAAAGGCAATACAGAGTGTGAGAAAGTGTGAATTAAATATCACAAAGAACAAGTATCTAGAATATATAATGAACTCTTAAACTTAATAGTAAAAAGACAACCCATTTTTTTAAAATGGGCTTAAGGGCCCCTGAGTGGCTCAGCGGATTAAGCCGCTGCCTTCGGCTCAGGTTATGATCCCAGGGTCCTGGGATCGAGTCCCACATCGGGCTTTCTGCTCAGCAGGGAGCCTGCTTCCCCCACTCTCTCTGCCTGCCTCTCTGCTGGCTTGTGATCTCTCTCTCTCTGTGTCAAATAAATAAATAAAGTCTTTAGAAAAAAATTAAAAAATAAAATAAAAATGGGCTTGAGATTTGAACAGTCATCTTTAAAGATATAAAAAAGCTAATAAGCACTTGAAAAGATGCTCAATCTCAGTCACTATGGAAATGCAAATCAAAATCACAATGAGATAGCACTCCACATCCCCAGGATGGCTAAAATCAGAGACAGTTAATAATAAGGATGTGGAGAAATTGGAACTCTGCTATTTTGCTGATGGAGTTGTAAAACGGTGCAGTCCCTTTGGAAACCAGATTGGCAGTCCCTCAAAAGAGTTAACAGAGTTACCACATAGCCCAGCAATTCCACTCCTAGAGAAATAAAAACGTATGTCTCCACAGATACTTGTACATAAATGTTCAAACTGTATTATTTACAGCAGGTAAAGTAAACAATCCTAATGTTCATCAACTGGTTGATAGATAACCCAAATGTGCCATATCCATACAATAGAATACATATGATGCAAAAATATCTATTCCTTAGAGTAAGCAGAATTACCATATGGCCCAGCATTTCCACTAAAACCTGTGTTCACAGAAAAGTGTCACAAATATTCCTAGCAGCATTCTTCATAGCCAAAAAACATGGAAGCATGCCAAATGTCACCTGATGAATGGATAAACCAAATGTGACCTATACATACAACTGAATATTATCTGGCAATAAAAAGGAAAGAAGGGCTGAATCATGACACAACATGAATGAACCATGGAAATATGCTAAGTAAAGGAATCTAATCAGAAAAATCCATATACTCCATGATTCTGCGTATATAAAATGTTCAGAATAGGCAAATTCCTAGACAGTACATTAGTAGTTGTCAGGAGCTGGGGAAAGGGATGAATGGGATATGACTGCTGATGGGCATGAAGTTTCTTTTGGGAATGTTGAAAGTGTTCTGAAATCAGATAGTGGTGATTTTAGAGTCTTATGGATATCCAAAAAGCCACCACATTGTACACTTTGAAGTGGTCAATCTTTGGTATGAGTTATATTTCAGTAAAACTTAACATTTAAAAATTAAAAATTATATTTTTAAAAATCTAATAAGATAAGTAGCAGAAAGCAAATAATCCCATAAATCACTTTGGTTCTAGCTATGACTGAAGTGGTTTAAAAGTACTTTTAAAGTAGAAGTCTGATTTAACTCTCATTGGAGATGGCAGTCCTTTAGAAGAGAGTCTAATGGAAACGTCATTGTTAGCCCTGGGTACAAGCAAAATAAAGTAGTGCTTGTCTACTTAATTGTTTAACAAATAATAAATACAACTATCACTAGTCTTCTTTTATTATCACCGCATGCCATTAGTCTTAAACAATGCCAATGAAAAAATACTCCCTAAAAAATCAAGTCATACAAGTCATACATTCATACAAGTCAGGGTTTATCAATCTTGTCATCTGGAGCCAGATAATTCTTTGTTGTGGGAGGCTGTCCTGTGCACCTTGAGATGTTTGGCTGCGTCCTTGGCCCCTACCTGCTTAATTACAGTAGTACTCTCTTATCCATAGTTATAAAAACCCAAAGTGCCTCCAGACATTTCCAAATGTCCCAAAAGGCAAGATCACCAATGCATTCTAACTAAATGCTGTGATTTCAATTAAATTTTAATTACATATATGTAAGCCTCAATAATAAGTAATTTTTCTTTTTCTTTTTTTTTAAGATTTCATTTATTTGTCAGAGAGAGAGAGAGAGAGAGAGAGAGAGCAACCACAAGCAGGGCGAGAGGCAGGCAGAGGGAGAAGCAGGCTCCCCAAAGAGCAAGGAGCCTCATGCGGGACTCAATTCCAGAACCCTGGGTTGGTGACCAGAGCCGGAGCAGAGAGCAGCCGCTTAACCAAGTGAGCCACCCTGGCATCCCAATAATAAGTAATTTTTAATATCTTTTTAATAAACTGTGTGTTCTATGGGGAAGTTAATTGATGTCTCCAACTCTTGCGGTACAATATAAACCCTACATATAAACAGTAGACTCAAATATACAAAGATAGTACCATGATCATAAAAATACCTGAACAGAAATGAAATAATTTAAATTCTATCATTCTGTGTATGGATTATTCTTTAAACCTTAAAAACCCTTTTTGAAGCATTTCTTTACCTTTTTCCTTTTAAAAAAAATAATGAAAAGCATTACTCTATTTTTTCCTCATTTATATCATAATTTTAACTTTTCATTTAAAAAATTTTAATGGCATTTTTTCAGTGTTTATATTTCTATCTCATATTATTGGCTCATATTATTTCCTTTCATTTCAAGATTAATAAAAAACTTTCTCATTCAGAGGAAGGTGTTAAGAATGATGTATACCAGGTGTTAAATGTGCTAGATACACCATTGATTTCAGAGAAAGAGAAAGTAGCTAACAAAATTGAGTGAGCATGTGTGAGGTATCATGCTGAGTGCTTTGTACCTTATTCTAACACAACAAACTGTCATTTACATATGAGGAAATAGAAGCTCAAATTTAATTAACTTTTTCTTCAAATTCTATTTAAAATTCTAAGTAGCGTGAACAATTTATATTGGCAGAGTTTTTACTATCTCTGTCTTGGGCTGGTTATTGCTAACTCAAAACCAAGTAATATAATGGTTTATTATTTGTATAAAATAATTAGTAACTTTTAAAAAACACATATATTTGATATATGACCTTGTGTTAGTTTCAGGTGTACCACATAATGATTTGATATTTGTGTGTATTGTGAAATAATCACAGTAAGTCTAGTTAACATCTGTCACCGTACATGGTCACACACAAAAATCTTTTTTGTGATTAGAACTTTTAATATCTACTCTCTTAGCAACTTTCAAATATGCAAAACACATTATTAACTTAGTCACCATGCTATACCTTATATATCAGTGACTTACAACAGGAATTTTATTCCTTTTGACCCACTTCATCCATTTCTCCCAACCCCCACCTCTGGCAAACACCAATCTGTCCCCTGTCACTATGAGCTCATTTTTTTGTTTTTGTGTTTTGTGTTTTGTTTTTTTAGATCCCACATATAAGTGAGATCACACAATATATCTCTATCTGATTTATTTCATTTAGCATAATGCCCTCAGTGTCCATCTATGTTGTTGCAAATGGCAAAACTTCATTTTTAAAAAATGGTTGAGTAAAATTCCATTGTGTACATATACTGCATTTTCTTTACCCATTCATCCATTGGTGGACAGTTAGGTTGTTTCAATATCATAACTATTGTAATATAATTAATAATTTTAAACTTGTGCACTTTTATTCTTCATTTAGTAAGGATTCCTTTCTAGAACATTAGTATACCTCAAAGCAGGACTATGGTCTTAAATTGTGGAACTATTAGTATATATACATATTTTGAAAGGAACCTTTTTAGACTTAAGTACTTGCATCTCTGGTAGATGCCTAGTCTGGTGTACATTTAATTAACCCTTGTTGAATGAATAAGGGGTTAAGTTGGTGGCTTTCCTACTCAACATGAAGTCAGCTCAAAGAAAAATTGTCCAAAAATGTTTCTATCAGCAAAGCCTTAGTACACAATCTTAATTTGAAAGACAGGTTATAGTAAGAAAAAGAGGCAGAATAATTAAGACGAAGTCCTAATCTAAAACTTAGGATGGGAAAGAAGCAAGACTGGCATCTTTTAAGTGAATTATATTTCTTGGGTAGAAAGCTAAATAACAAGAGGAAGTATGTGTGACATTTTGCCTTGTTATCACAAATTTCTTAGTGTGGCCTCGGTAAAATTAAGCACATTAAGTACTCCCTTGCCCCAGCCACAAAATGCTACACATCCAAATATTAAATAATGTCCTCTGCCAAAACTTGCCATTGGTGGTTAGTTAGTGTTATAAAGTTCTTACACAGAAGCTGCCCTTGTCATGATATGAAAATCAACTGAGGTATCAGAATATATGAACTTGAACTTGAGCTTTAAATAATGTAAAAATAATTTGTCCTTTTAACAACAAAGCAACCTAGCCAGATATAGTCTTGACTCAGTAAATACAGATAGGGTGTAGTGGCCCTTAGCTAGCTGGGTGTATCTCTGCAATTCAAAAGATGACTAATGAAATAATGTTTACATTTAAAACTAGAAAGAGAATTATACTGATGTGTACTGTTTCCTTAACTAACTGGTGATTGAGTCTATTCATGCAAATCCTGAAAACTGAAAAAGGTCAGAGTTTTAAAAGCAATAAAAGATTTTTCTTCCTGAACCCCTCCCATTTACCTCTAAGGGCTTAAAATGACAAAAGGACTGGGGTTGGATTTCCCTGGGTATTCAACTACTTTGTCTATGTCTTCCCTTGGACACTGTGATCCATAGTAGGGAATATCAACTATAGTCCTGCAGAGTTCATGCCAGCATGTTTAGCATGCCTTGCACTCAGTTTCTTATTATTCATGGTTTCATTTGTTCATCCGTTCTCTCAAGAAACATTCATCATGGGGGTGTCTGGGTGGCTCAGTTGGTTAAGCATCTACCTTCCACTCAGGTCATGATCCCAGGGTCCTGGGATCAAGCCCCACGTGGGGCTCCCTGCTTAGCGGGCAGTCTGCTTCTTCCTCTGCATCTGTTTCTCTCTCTCACTCTTGCTCTCACTCTCTCAAATAAGTAAAATCTTAAAAAAAAAGAAATATTTATCATGGATCAGGCACTCTAGCAAGGAAAAAGTGACACGGGGCACCTGGGTGGCTCAATTAGTTAAGCATCTGCCTTCGGTTTGGGTCATGATCCCAGGGTCCTGGGATCAAGTTCCTTGTAGGGCTCACTGCTCAGCAGGGAGTCCGCCTCTCCCTCTCCCTCTCCCCTTCCCCTCTGCTTGTGCTTTCTCTCTGTCAAATAAATAAAATGAAAAAAAAAAAGGATAAAGTGACATGAGACAAATGTAATTGTTCATCAGTGGGTGTGTGGGTAAGTAATTTGCAGTATATTCAATTTGTGTAACTGAACACTACCCAGTAGTTAAAACTGCATGAACAGTGGCTTAGTATACAACTATGATGTCTCAAAAACACAATATTTAAGTAAAAAATAAAGACAATTGATAATATGCAGTATTGGAAAAGGTGTGAGAAAATGGGCACTTTCTTCAGGGAAATATATTACAACCTTAAGGAAGGACAATTAACACCCATTATGATTAATATTACCATAAAAGTGTCAACTCTAATTTATTCTGTAGATATATCTTGATATATGGGAACTGACATATGAACAAGAATAGTTATTTCAATATTATTTGCTATAATAAAGATGGATTGTACATTCATAGAGGAAAGGTTAAATAAATGATATCCCAATGCATCTGGGACAAAAGAATAAGGGATCTCTTTGTACATTTTGTGTAATTATCCTTAAGGTGCATTGTTGAATGAACAAAAAATAGGTGCATTAATAGCATGCTACCATTTTAAGTTAAAAAAAAAAAAGGAATATCTCGTATTTGCTTAATATGCATAGAACATTTCTGAAAGAATACAGAGGAAACAGAAAACACTGGTTTCTTCCAGGAAATGAAACTGGGTGTTTGGACACCTTTCTGTGAAAGAAACGTTCATTGCATACTCCTTTGAATCATTTGAATTTTGAACCATATCTAAATCATAAAAGAAAAAGACAATTGCATGTTTTTAAAGATAATGTTGAATGGGGGGGCGCCTGGGTGGCTCAGTGGGTTAAAGTCTCTGCCTCTGGCTCAGGTCATGATCCCAGAGTCCTGGGATCGAGCCCTGCATCGGGCTCTCTGCTCGCTGGGGAGCCTGCTTCCTCCTCACTCTCTGCCTACCTCTCTGCCTACTTGTGATCTCTCTCTGTCAAATAAATAAATAAAATCTTTAAAAAAAAAAAAAGATAATGTTGAATAGGGAAAAAACTTAAAACACAGAAAATAATGTGCAGATAATCAAAATACAGACACACACATTGTAATGAAATATACCACAATCAGGATGGTGAGGTAGGAGAGGAAAGAATTGGACTAAGACAGGCTGACCTACGGAGCTTCAGTTATATATATAATGTTTCTTTTCCAAAAAAATCTGAAATATATATATTAATATGTTAAGATGTGTTAAATGTGGGTAATGGATACATTGAGTGTTCACTATGTCAGTATCTATCCTTTTGTGTTTGTCTGCAAAATTTCCCATTTTTTTAATGGAAAGTTGTGATCAGTTATTCATATGTAGTCATATTAAATATTTGTTGGCATTAATAGGGATCATAAAAATAAGGAAGAAATAGTTCCTCCCTTTTAGAGATTTAATTCCAATTAAGAGGAATAAAAATATTATTGAATAGGCTACACAGCTGATGAGAGAGCAGAGCACTTCACCTCACCTGGGGGCAGCACACTTTCTCTTTGATGGGGAGAGGCATGAAGAATTGTAACTTCTCACAGTGCAAAACTTAGGTGAACTTAACCTCTCACAGTGCTGGACAGTAGATGAAGAAACTGCCGCTTCCACTTTAATCTCTTGATTTCTCATCTGGCCCAAGTAATGCCTTACTGTCTACTCTATTTTAAAGTGTCCTTAGGTGGCCTTTTATGTCCTTCAAATGAAATCCTGACCTACGTGAGGGAGAACTGTGGACACACTAAGGACTCAATCTGGCTTGGGGTCCAGCCAATGCTTCCTACTGGCTGGATGATCTTCAGCAAGTACCTTACTCTGTGATTCTGTTTCTTCAACCCTAAAATGAAAACCAGAGCAGCACTTTGTCAGCATAGAGTGAAATAACATTTGTAAGGAGTTGAAAACAATACCTACCATGTGGTAAGTGCTCAATCAATACTGTCTGTTATTATTCATTCTAGATATAATCTCCCCCCTTTTAGCTTTATGCCCTTGCTCAGGCTATCACTTTTCCAGGAATTTTCAGAGGTCACCTGTCAATAGGCTACCAATTTTTCGAAATTCTTTTTCTTGGTCTGCCCAGTTGCATGTCATTTCATTGTTCTGTGAGCCTTCACACAACCACAACCCTTCTGTGGTACTTCTACTCTGTCTTTCTGAAGTTATCTGAGAACTTCTCTCTTTCCCCATTTTATATACATATCTATCTACACACACACACACACACACACTGATCTAGCAGGATTCTTGCTGAAGGCCGACCAAAGTGGTCAGACATTACCTGGGGGATGGTAGAGGTGATTTTATACACACACACACACACACACACACACACATATATACACACACACATCACATACATACATGTATCACTGGACAGAGTCTATTTAATTTCTGTTAATGTCTTTATAGTCATTCTATGTACTTTCTCTGTAAGCATCTTTACCATAAGCATTTTGTCAAGAACATTTTTGCTGCATAACTGGCTGCAAGGCAATTTTGCTAGAAAAGATTAAAAAAAAAATAACTGGTATGACAGTTTGGTTTCATTTAGCCATTGATGCAGTGTTCCCATTTTTATATAAATGTCAGCCCTCATAGTGGTCTACACAGTGGTGCAGAGTTTGGAGCCCACGTTTCCCATGGAATTTGAGAACATCAATAGACATGAGGCAATATGTCAATAACAAACAATGTAGAAGGCTTTCACAGTGCAATACTAAGGTCAGTTACAAATACACATCCTAGTACTTGGAAACAGATACCTCTCAATGAAGGAAGAAATTTTAACGAAAAAAGAACAGAGTGTATTGCTGAACAAGGAGATGAATCAACAAGCAAACAAGTGTGTAATACTGTGAGAGGTAAAATAAAATGGGCTAACTTGTGACAAGCAGTTTTAAAATGGAGTTAGGAGGACATTAATAAGATGGGCCTTATGCATGTCCCTAGCCATGGAAACATGAACTGTTGAACTGGGCCAAACTGCAAATATTCCAGGGATTCAGGCTGGACATCTGCATCTTCCTGCTACAGGAAGAGATTTTGTTTAGTGACAACCTTAGCCACCAGTTACATTAAACCAAGATTAATGTAAACCCAGTCACATTAAACCAAGCTTTCTGCCATCAACACCAATCAAAAATTCCTCTGTAAGCAACATATGTTAGCATTCCCTTTTTGTTTTAAAAACCCTTGACTTTTGCTCCCTCATGGAATACTATTTGGGTTGCTACCAAAATCTGTGTGCCCAAATTGCCATTCTTGGAACCCAAATAAATGTTCTTGCTTAATTATTACTTCCTGGCAATATTAGGTTGACAGTATTATTGAACAAAAGACGTTTGAAGATAAGTGCTTAGGTTGAATCCACAAAATCAGTTTTTTGCTGTTTTGCCATGAGTCTACACACACTTTAAATGCATTTGAATATTTTGTATTTTGTAATATCTTTAATTTTGTTGTTTATTTTTCATATTTTATATGTCCTTTATAATATCCTTTTGTTTTTTGTGTGATTTTATCTTGTACAGCAAAATTGCCTTATGAGGTAAAAATGAGGAGAAAATGTTTTCAGCAAAGATGCTTATGGCAAAAATACTGCACATGCTTTGTAGTAGCCTATCATATGTAATATTTCTACATCAATTTGTTCCTACAGTTTACAATCATACTATTATGTGAAAATATATTTTTTTTCTTTCCTTCCCCTTTTTTCCACATTAAGTCAGGAGTAAACTCCTATGCATAGTCAAGGTTATTCCCTATAGCCAAAGGTCTTAGGTAGTGAAAAAATATTTCTATGAATTCTATCTCTGAGGAACCATCTTCTGAAATACTATTTAGAACACATGAGTGCTTTTTATGCTCTTTCTCCTTTGGGCATGTTGGTGTTTGGCCACATTTAATCTCCTTTTACTTGCCTTTTTGGTCCTTCTAACTCAGCACCAATTGTCTCATTTTCCTTGCTGCTTCTGCAGTTTTTCTTAGACCTAGAGTTAAGGAAATATGTATAAAAAGTTGTTGTTGTCCCCAGCTTTTATTTTCATTTTTCTAAACCTCCTCTTTCCTCTCTCCCATCTTTCAATTTCATGCCCTTAAGAAAAGTGTAATCATAGACTTTAGTAAAAATACGTGCATTTCATATCATCTCTTATACTTTAGTAAGAACCCTGTGTTCTAACACAGATTTTTAGGAATCATCTGAGTAACTAGTGGAAAGCTTTTTGGGCTGTGGAGTATTCTTATGATCCTAATTTTAAAACACAGACCTATTTGGCCTGTTTTACATTATAGCTGGACCATAAGCTTTACACATCAACTTACCACTGCTGTGTCTCTCCAGGGACTCTGTACTGCCTCCATAGGGACATAATACTTTGTAGTAATACACAACTTTACAATTCCAACATATACGGTCTCATTACAGGGTTAGTCGGTGGTTAAACCAAATTAAAAGAAATTCCAGCAAGGAGCACTACACCCACCCACCCTATTCTAAACACATTGGCCAGAACACAAACATCTTAACTTATTTATCTTCTGCATAGTTTAATCAGTTAACTTTAGATAGGTTAACGAAATTGCCAATATTCAACTGCCCTTTGACAGAGAGACTCTTCTTGACCAAACTTCAGTGAGACTCCTCGGAATCCTCTTCCCAGCTGGGCCTTAACTTTTGGGCTTCTGTGTTTGTCTCTGCATTGTCCCATTTTAGCAGGAATCCTGCTGACTCAGTTTAGCCGGTTTCAACCATCCTTGATATCTGACCACCCTCCATACCTGATTGGGTTCCTCATTTTCTAGCATGCCTCAAGTGATATCTGACCATCCCAGCCTGCCTTCAGCAAAAATGCCACTAGGTCAGTCTACCTAGAATCCACCCTTATCCCTGAGGATTCTTCTTAGTAATTTTTTACCTGCTGACCCCCACCCTACTCATTTGCTATCCATTCTCACTTTTCCTTGTGGCATTCAGAGTTGAGGCCAATAGCTTTCCCCTATTGCAAACCTCAGCATAGTAATCCCTGTACCTACCACAACAGCCCCCTGAATAAAGTCTGATATACCATCCTCTAATGGTGTCATTGAATAATTCTTTTCTTTCAACACCTTTCACCTCTTCAACCTAATGTATGTTAGGCATTACAGTAGGCACAGAAGACTCAGTGGTCATTAAGAACAAACTCTCAGGAGGCAATAGTCCACTTATATATTGTTTTCTCTACTCTTCCTTCCTACCTTTCTTCTCTTTCTCCATCCATCCTTTCTTCCTATTTTTCCCCTTTTTCCTTCTCTCCTTTTTTATCCTACGATGTTCCAAGAAGGATGTGAGATGAAAACTTTGTTCTCATTAAAATAGCATACTCAGAATTAAATGTACTGGTATAAAGCACGAGTTACCTAGATTTTTGTCTCTTGTATTGTTATTTACATAACCAGTCTCTTAAATTTGCCATTCTTGGTAGAACACATAATTCTGAATAGTTATGGATTAAGAGACTTGGAAGGTATCCTTTATAAGCATCTTTTTGGATAATGATTTTATTATATTAAGGGTAAGCTTGAATTCCAGTGATCACTTTTCTTTTTCAAATTTTTTTTTAAAGATTTATTTATTTGACACAGAGAGAGAGAGCACAAGTAGGCAGAGAGGAGGCAGAGAGAGAAAGGGAAGCAGGCTCCCTACTGAGCAAAGAGCCCAATTCGCGGCTCCATCCCATGACCCTGAGACCATGACCCGAGCTGAAGGCAGAGGTTTAACCCACTGAGCCACCCAGGCACCCCTCAAATAGTTTTAATGGTTGAGATTTGACAAAATGAATGTAGTTCCCAAGTGGTTTTATTGTAAATTTTTAAAATAATATGTATAGGTTTAACCCAATATGTTATTTTTTTTTTATGTTTAGTGCACAACATATAATTTCTGATGGAGAAATTTGCTCTTTACCTCATGGACTATTGGGAATAAACTATTTCATAGAGTTTGCCCACTCTTGGCAAGAACTATTTCTTTTTTGGAGAGGTGGCAGAGGTTGAGAGAATCTTAAACGGGTTCATGCCCAGTGTAGACCCTGACGTGGGGCTTGACCTCACAACCTTGAGATCATAACCTGAGATGAATCAAGAGTCAGGCATTTATCTGACGGAGCCACCCAGGTACGATGTGAACTGTTTTAATACATGGTCTTAAAGATGAGAGAGATGAATAGCATACTGCATGTTTTTTAAACTAACACCAGGGGTCACTGTAGGCTAGAAATCTTCAAACATGTTTAGACCTGGTTAGTTAATGTTAATCACAGGATTTTTCTCTGAATACTTGTTGATGAGCTCATTGTTAGTTTCATAACAGCCCATATTACCTTGAATTATCTTTTAATTGTCCAATTTTAATTCAATGGAAAAAAAAACCCTCATCCCTTAGACAATTTAGAAACACTGCCACAATCAGATCAGTAATAACTAGTATAGTTACAAGAAAGTTGGGAATTCCTTTTCTGCCATCAAAATTAGGTATGATAACATAGTTCAGTAGATAAAGCCAGATTTAAAATCAAGAAAGATGAATTCTTAAATTTGATGCATGTAGCATAATCTTTCTACCTAAATTTCCATTTCATAGGAAGAGACTAAGAGGATTTCTAAAATCCTATGCAGCTGGTAGTTTTTTGTTTTTTTTGTTTTTTCAATTTATTTATTTTCAGAAAAACTATTCATTATTTTTTCACCACACCCAGTGCTCCATGCAATCCGGGCCCTCTATAATATCCACCACCTGGTACCCCAACCTCCCACCCCCCCACCACTTCCAACCCCTCAGATTGTTTTTCAGAGTCCATAGTCTCTCGTGGTTCACCTCCCCTTCCAATTTACCCCAACTCCCTTCTCCTGTCTAACACCCGTTGTCCTCCATGCTATTTGTTATGCTCCACAAATAAGTGAAACCATATGATAATTGACTCTCTCTGCTTGACTGATTTCACTCAGCATAATCTCTTCCAGTCCCGTCCATGTTGCTACAAAAGTTGGGTATTCATCCTTTCTGATGGAGACATAATACTCCATAGTGTATATGGACCACATCTTCCTTATCCATTCATCCGTTGAAGGGCATCTTGGTTCTTTCCATAGTTTGGCGACCGTGGCCATTGCTGCTATAAACATTGGGGTACAGATGGCCCTTCTTTTCACGACATCTGTATCTTTGGGGTAAAAACCTAGGAGTGCAATTACAGGGTCATAGGGAAACTCTATTTTTAATTTCTTTTTTTTTTAAAGATTTTATTTTATTTATTTGAGAGAGAGAGACAGTGAGAGAGAGAATGAGCGAGGAGAAGGTCAGAGAGCGAAGCAGACTCCCCATGGAGCTGGGAGCCTGATGTGGGACTCGATCCCGGGACTCCAGGATCACGCCCTGAGCCGGAGGCAGTGGTTTAACCAACTGCGCCACCCAGGCGTCCCTCTATTTTTAATTTCTTGAGGAATCTCCACACTGTTCTCCAAAGAGGCTGCACCAACTTGCATTCCCACCAACAGTGGAAGAGGTTTCCCCTTTCTCCACATCCTCTCCAACACATGTTGTTTCCTGTTTTGATAATTTTGGCCATTCTAACTGGTGTAAGGTGATATCTCAATGCGGTTTTAATTTGAATCTCTCTGAGGGCTAATGATGATGAACATTTTTTCATGTGTCTGATAGCCATTTTTTGTCTTGATTGGAGAAGTGTCTGTTCATATCTTCTGCCCATTTTTGATATGTTTGCCTGTTTTGTGTGTGTTGAGTTTGAGGAGTTCATTATAGATCCTGGATATCAACCTTTTGTCTGTACTGTCATTTGCAAATATCTTCTCCCATTCCGTGGGTTGCCTCTTTGTTTTTTTGACTGTTTCCTCTGCTGTGCAGAAGCGTTTGATTTTGATGAAGTCCCAGAAGTTTATTTTTGCTTTTGTTTCCTTTGCCTTTGGAGACGTATCTTGAAAGAAGTTGCTGTGGCTGATATTAAAGAGATTACTGCCTATGTTCTCCACTAGGATTCTGATGGATTCCTGTCTCACGTTGAGGTCTTTTATCCATTTTGAGTTTATCTTTATGTACAATGTAAGAGAAAGGTCAAGTTTCATTCTTCTACATATAGCTGTCCAGTTTTCCCAGCACCATTTATTGAAGAGACTGTCTTTTTTCCACTGTATATTTTTTCCTGTTTTATCGAAGATTAATTGACCATAGAGTAGAGGGTCCATATCTGGGCTCTCTACTCTGTTCCACTGGTCTATGTGTCTGTTTTTATGCCAGTACCATGCTGTCTTGGTGATCACAGCTTTGTAATAAAGCTTGAAATCAGGTAACGTGATGCCGCCAGCTTTATTTTTGTTTTTCAACATTTCCTTAGCGATTCGGGGTCTCTTCTGATTCCATACAAATTTTAGGATTATTTGCTCCAGCTCTTTGAAGAATTCCGGTGGAATTTTGATCGGGATGGTATTAAAAGTATAGATTGCTCTAGGCAGTATAGACATTTTAACAATGTTTATTCTTCCGATCCAAGAGCATGGAATGGTCTTCCATCTATTTGTGTCTTCTTCAATTTCTTTCATGAGTGTTCTGTAGTTCCTCGAGTACAGATCCTTTACCTCATTGGTTAGGTTTATTCCCAGGTATCTTATGGTTCTTGGTGCTATAGGAAATTGAATCGATTCTCTAATTTCCCTTTCTGTATTTTCATTGTTAGTGTATAAGAAAGCCACTGATTTCTGCACATTGACTTTGTATCCTGCCACATTGCTGAATTGCTGTATGAGTTCTAGTAGTTTGGGGGTGGAGTCTTTTGGATTTTCCATACAAAGAATCATGTCATCTGCAAAGAGAGAGAGTTTGACTTCTTTACTGCCAATTTGGATACCTTTTATTTCTCTTTGTTGTCTGATTGCTGTTGCTAGGACTTCTAATACTATGTTGAACAAGAGTGGTGAAAGTGGGCATCCTTGTCTTGTTCCTGATCTCAACGGGAAGGCTGCAAGCTTTTTCCCATTGAGGATGATATTTGCTGTGGGTCTTTCATAGATAGATTTGATGAGGTTCAGGAATGTTCCCTCTATCCCTATACTTTGAAGCGTTTTAATCAGGAACGGATGCTGGATTTTGTCAAATGCTTTTTCTGCATCAATTGTGAGGACCATGTGGTTCTTCTCTCTTCTCATATTAATTTGTTGTATCACATTGATTGATTTGTGAATGTTGAACCATCCTTGTAGCCCAGGGATGAATCCCACCTGATCATGGTGGATAATCTTTTTAATGTGTTGTTGGATCCTGTTGGCTAGGATCTCGTTGAGAATCTTAGCATCCATATTCATCAGTGATATTGGTCTAAAATTCTCCTTTTTGGTAGGGTCTTTGCCTGGTTTGGGGATCAGGGTAATGCTGGCTTCATAGAAAGAGTCTGGAAGTTTTCCTTCTGCTTCAATTTTTTGAAACAGCTTCAGGAGAATAGGTGTTATTTCTTCTTTGAAGGTTTGGTAGAATTCCCCAGGGAATCCGTCAGGTCCTGGGCTCTTGTTTTTGGGGAGGTTTTTGATCACTGCTTCAATCTCGTTATTAGATATCGGTCTATTCAGGTTGTCAATTTCTTCCTGGTTCAATGTTGGTAGTTTATATTTTTCCAGGAATGCATCCATTTCATCTAGGTTGCTAAGCTTATTGGCATATAACTGTTGATAATAACTTCTGATGATTGTTTCTACTTCCTTGGTATTAGTTGTGATCTCTCCCTTTTCATTCATAATTTTATGAATTTGGGCTTTCTCTCTTTTCTTTCGGATTAGTGTGGCCAATGGTTTATTGATCTTATTGATTGTTTCAAAAAACCAGCTTCTAGTTTCATTGATACGTTCTACTGTATCTCTGGTTTCTACCTCAGTGATCTCAGCTCTAATCTTCATGATTTCCCTTCTTATGTGTGGAGTTGGTTTGATTTGTTGTTAATTCTCCAGTTCTTTAAGGTGTAGAGACAGCTGGTGTGTTCTAGATTTTCAAATTTTTTGAGGGAGGCTTGGATGGCTATGTATTTTCCCCTTAGGACCACCTTTGCTGTATCCCATAGGTTTTGGAACGAAGTGTCTTCATTCTCATTGGTTTCCATGAATTGTTTCAGTTCTTCTTTGATCTCCTGGTTGATCCAAGCATTCTTAAGCAAGGTGGTCTTTAGCTTCCAGGTGTCTGAGTTCCTTCGGAACTTTTCCTTGTGATTGAGCTCCAGTTTCAAAGCATTGTGATCTGAGAATATGCAGGGAATCATCTCAGTCTTTTGGTATCGGTTGAGTCCTGATTTGTGACCCAGTATGTGGTCTATTCTGGAGAAGGTTCCGTGTGCACTTGAGAAGAATGAGTATTCTGTTGTTTTAGGGTGGAATGTTCTGTATATATCCATGAGGTCCATCTGGTCCAATGTGTCATTCAATGCTCTTGTTTCTTTATTGATTTTCTGCTTCAATGATCTGTCTAATTCTGAAAGAGGCGTGTTAAGATCTCCAACAATTAGTGTATTCATATCAATATGACTCTTTATCTTGATTAACAGTTTTCTTATGTAATTGGCTGCTCCCATATTGGGAGCATAGATATTCACAATGTTAGATCATCTTGGTGGATAGTCCCTTTAAGGATTATGTAGTGTCCTTCTGTATCTCTGACTACAGTCTTTAGTTTGAAGTCCAATTTATCTGATATGAGAATCGCTACCCCAGCCTTCTTTTGAGGCCCATTGGCATGAAAGATGCTTCTCCATCCCTTCACTTTCAGTATGCGTGTATCTTTAGGTTCAAAATGGGTCTCTTGTAGACAACATATGGATGGGTCCTGTCGTTTTATCCAATCTGCAACCCTGTACCGTTTTATGGGTGCATTTAGGCCATTCGCATTGAGAGTGATTATTGATAGATACATTTTTATTGACATCGAGTTGCCTTTGAAGTCTTTCTTTCTGTAGACTGTCTCTATATTTCTGTTCAATGCTATTCTTTGGATTTTTCCTCTTTTATAGCACCCCCCTTAATATTTCCTGCAGTGTCGGCTTGGTGGTTGCATAGTCTTTTAAGCCTTGCCGGTCTTGGAAACTCTTTATCTCTCCATCCATTTTGAATGTCAGTCTTGCTGGATAAAGTATTCTTGGCTGCATGTTCTTCTCATTTAGTGCCCTGAATATATCTTGCCAGCCTCTTCTGGCTTGCCAGGTCTTTATGGACAGGTCTGACGTTATTCTGATGGGCTTTCCTCTGTAAGTAAGGAGCCTCTTTGCCCTGGTGGTTTTCAAGAGATTATACCTACAATTATAATTTCTCAATTTGACTATCAGATGTTGTGATGTTTTTTGGAATGTATAATGTTGGGTGGAGACTGTTCAGCCTCTAGTACATGAACGCTGGTTCCATTTGCGAGATTGGGAAAATTTTCATGAAGAACTTGTTCCACTATACCTTCTAGACTTCTTTCTTTCTCCTCCCCTTCAGGTATTCCAATAATTCTGACGTTGGAATGCTTCATGGCATCATTTATTTCCCTGATTCTGTTTTCATGGTTTCTAAGCTGTTTGTTCCAGGCTTCCTCCTGATCCTTTCTCTCTATCTGTTTGTCTTCCAGATCACTAATTCTATTTTCTGTCTCAGTTATCCTAGCTTTGAGAGAGTTTAGATTAGATTGGAACTCATTGAGAGCATTGGTGAACCTCCTCCCTGGTAGCTTTGAGCTCTGCCCTAACATTGTGAACATCCTGTCTGGTCGCTTTCAGTTCGGCCCTAATCAATTCTGTTTGGTCATCCATGGCTTTCTCCAACCTAGCTATTGCCTGGATAATTGTTAGCCTGAATTCTCTTTCTGACATATTGTCTATGTTGATAGCCGTTAGCTCTGTTGCAGAAGGTCCATCCTCTGTATTTTTCTTCTGTTGGGCATTCCTCCTCCTAGTCATTTTGGTGGGAGATTACTGAACAGATGTAGCTGATTTTATCAACTCTGGTGCAGTCAAGGTGCACCCTGGAACACTTCTGAGCAATCAGGATTCCCCACCCACATGATAGACAAAAGAAAAAGAAAAAGAAAAAGAAGAAGAAAGGAAAAGAAAAAGAAAAAGTAAAAAAAAAAGAGAGAGAGAGAGAGAGACAGGAAAGAAAGGGAAGATGAAAAAGAAGGTTCAGCCCAGATGGGCCCCAAGGTAAGATTTATGAAGTAGAAAAACAAAAAGAGATAAAAAGACTGATACAAGTATTTGACAAGAGAAAAAAAAAATATATATATATGCAAATAAAGAAAGAACCTCGTCAAAAAGAACCACAAGTGTAAAATTTATATGCTATCAGGACAAACACAAAAAACACAGAAACACTGGTGGAAGAAGATGGGAGAGTTCTTATAAATTCTTAGTGTGTGCGAGGAAGGTTGTTTTGATTCTTCCTGGATGTATCTTGATATCTTTGTTAAAGGACTCAACTTTCCTAAGATAAAGGGGATTAAAAATTGGTTTACCTATAGGGGTAGTATTGATTGGGGAAAGGGGATTACTTTGAAGTTTAACTCTATATGAATATTAGAGGATAAAAATAAAAAGGAATAAAGTAGACTAAACTAAAATTTTAAAAAAGGAATTCAAAAAATAAAAATGCAAAAGAAAAACATAGGTGTATGTATCAAAAAGTTCAGGTTAGAAAGGTATTATGGAATTTGATGTACTGTACAACTCGCTGTGATGGTAAATAGGTTAAAAAAATTACCTATGTGTAAAAAAAATATATATATGAACCGGAATAGTGGGAACGAGTGAACAATACAAGTTTTTCTATGAAGTAGTGGTTGTTCTCTTGCAGTCCTTTTTTTTTTTTTTTTTTTCTTGGTTTGTTTTCTGGGGGAGGGGCCTGCCACGTGGGTTGTCAGTCAATGATGTTTCCTGAGTTAAGTCCTCCCGCCCCCCTCAAGGGGGTGGGCTCTGAGGAAACTGGTTTTTTTCAGGCTTTTGTTCTCTGGCGGTTTTTATGCTTGTTCACTTTTTTTTTCTCTCACCTTGACCACCTTTGATGGTTTTTGTAGTATTAGAGGAAATCAAACTGCACCCTGATCTCCCTCTCAGAGAGAAGCCTCAGTCTGCATGCAGGACCTGAATAAGTTCCCCCTTGGCTGCTGGTAAAGCAGGTTCCAAGTTGCAGACCCTGGGGGTGCAGGATCTTTTGCTTGTACCCAAAGCCAAGGCAGTGGCGGCTGTCTGGGAGCTCCCGAGCGCCAGAGAGGTTCCAAGGAGCGATCGCACACTGAGATTTTGCCGCCGGCCCGGGCTGGGAGTGCCCGGCTTGTGCGCACCTCTTTTCAGAGGCGGCTATGGGTCTGGAGCGTGGGCACTGAGAACGGGGCACTGGTCCATAAGCCCCAGGCTGGGCTTTTGTGCACCTCTGTCAGGGAAAGAGTTTCAGGCGAACGGCTTAGGCTTTGAAACAATGGCGTGGGTCAAAGAGCGCCGGCCGGGCTTTTGTAACTCAGGGGAGCTTGAGGGACGTGCGCGTGTGTCTCAATCTTTGTGGTAGGGCTAGCGTGAGTTCTGCAGACCGGTGCGGCTCCCATCCCCTCACAGGAACTAGAACCCACACATTCTCGGGCGCGCTGGCAGCTTAGGGACCAGGAGCTGGTTTCTCCGCCACACTCTCTCTGCCTCAGCACCGGGGAGGCTGTCCTGGGACCAGGGACTTAAGTCCCTGTCCCTCGCCGCCCCAATTCCCACAATTTCCCCCCGTGATCCTTTGCTCTTTTGGAGTGCTTTCAACCAGTCTCCAAGTTAATGCTGGTCCCCAGACGCAGGGCACTCTCGCTCGTATTGGGATATTACTTTCCCACCGGTCACCTCTGGTGGCTCCCTCCCCCTTTTGTTTACCTTCCGATATCAGTCCGCTGTTCCCATTCCGCTTTACCTGCCCACTGGCGGCTTCTGCCCCTGTAGAGATCCAGACGTGTATAATTCTGATCTCAGGCTGATTTCATGGGTGATCAAAGTTCTTTGGTAGTGATGCGAGCAAAACCCCTGTGTCCCGCCAGGGGGTCGCAACATAAATGAAAGAAAGGGAGCGAGAGAGAGACAGATGTGATGTAACTCACTTTATCTTTATTGGGACGAGGTCTGCACCACAATCGTCGCGGTTTGGCAGCTCGTCAAGTTGTCACGATAAGGAGACATTGCCTCACAATCTAGACAGAGAGGTCACCGCAGAAGTTGAGACTGGGAACCAGCGAGTGGTTGGCAATGAGACTGTCGGGGCGTCGGTAACACCGGCGATGATGTTCTCCCGACAGGGAACTCACTTCGCTCAGTCCAACCCGATGCCTCTTTTTATGTACTGTGCTAAGTCTCCTTCATAAACATATTACATCACTTGTTTTTCTCATGCTTATACATCAAAACACACACAAACATGAAAACATGTTTCTGCAACATTTTTGCAATATCATTTCACTGGTCAAAATATTTGCAGCTTATTGCTCTACGTTCATCTTTATTACTGCACACACATTAGTCTTATCACTATACACACATTGGTCTAAGCTTACTTGCTATGCTTGTTTATCTGCTATGAATGTTTTTTACTTGTTTATGTTTAGTTGTAGTAGGGGAGGCTTACTCCGTTTTTATTTATTTATTTATTGCATTTATTAATTAAAGGTTCACACTCACTACAGGTAGGTAATCACCTTACTTTGGGGTACCGGCTGAAAAAGCGCCTCTTCCTACTCCCCCGCCATCTTGTCCCTCCCCTGCTGGTAGTTTTTTGATGACACAATTAAACTTGAATATCTGTTGGTTTCAGCATTCTAATACTATGCAGAAGGTCACAGAAATTTCCTCATGTTCACAGAAGGTCATTTTGCTTAGGAATAGCCTTGGGAAAAACTGAACTAGACATAGGGCTGTTTTAGAGATTTAAATCTAATAAAGAGACAGTTCCAGAATTCGTGACCAAAAAGGACAACATAAAACCTTTCCTTGGAAGAAGCCGAATCTCCACACAGCCTGGCTCTATTGCTTTCCTTTAAATATTTTTGTACATATCTCCATCTCTGTTTGTTTATTTATTTATGGTTTCTTTTCTTTTTTATTATTATTATGTCCAGTTAGCAAACATACAGTACATCATTAGCTTTTGATGTCGTGTTCAATGATTCATTAGTTGCCTATACTACCCAGTGCTCATCACAACACATGCCCTCCTTAATACCCATCACCCGGTTACCCCATCCTCCCACACCTCTCCCATCTATGACCCTCAGTATTGTTCCTGGAGTCCAGAGTCTCTGATGGTTTGTTTACCTCTCTGATTTCTTCCCATTCAGTTTTCCCTCCTTCCCCTGTGGTCCTCCACACTATACCTGTCTTCTTTTGTTAATGTGCTCTATCATGTTGATTGATTTGCGATTGTTGAACTACCTTTGCATTGCAGGAATAAATTTTACCTTGTCATGATGGATAATCCTTTTAATATACTGTTGGATCCTATTGCCTAGGATCTTGGTGAGTATTTTGGGATCCATGTTCATCAGGGATCTTGGTCTGTAAGTCTCCTTTTTGATGGAGCCTTTTCCTGGTTTTGGAATAAGGATAATGCTGGCCTCAGAGTCTTGAAGTTTTCCTTCCATTTCTATTTTTTGAAACACCTTCAGTAGAATAGGTATTATTTCTTCTTTAAATATTTGGTAGAATTCCCCTGGGAAGCCCTCTAGCCCTGGACTCTTTTGGAGGATTTTGATTTGTTTCAATTTCTTTACTGGTTCTTGGTCTGTTCTGATTGTCAATTTCTTCCTGTTTCAGTGTTGGTAGTTTTAAGTTTCAGGAATCCATCCATTTCTACCAGATCACTTAATTTGTTGGCATATAGTTGCTGGTAATAATTTCAAATAATTATTTCTATTTCCTTGATTTTTAGTCATGGTCTCTGTCCTTTCATTCATGCTTTTATCAATTGGAGTCCTTTCCCTTTTCTTTTGGATAAGTCTGTCCAGAGGTTTATCAATCTTACTAATTTTTTTAAAGAAGCAGCTTTTAGTTTCATTCGTCTGTTCTACTATTTTTCCAGTTTCTATTTTGTTGATTTTTGTTCTAATCTTTAGTATTTTTCTTCTGCTTGGTTTAGGCTTTATTTGTTGTTCTTTCCCCAGGTCCCTAGGGATAAGGTTAGCTTGTGCATTTGGGATTTTTCTAATTTTTTTAAAGAGGCTTGCGTGGCTGTATATTTCCCTCTTAGGACCACATTTGCAGTAATCCAAATGTTTTGGACCAATGTGTTTTCATTCTCATTCATTTCAATTAATTAAGTTCTTCCTTACTTTCCTGGTTGACCAATCATTCTTTAGCAGGATGCTTTTTATTTTCCAAATATTTGGGTTCTTTCCATATTTCTCTTACGGCTGAGTTCCACTTTCAAAGCATTGTGGTCTGAAAATATGCAGAGAATAATCTCAGTTTTTTGGTATCACTTGAGACCTGATTTGTGACCAGTATGTGCTCTATTCTAGAGAAAGTTGCATGCACACTTGAGAAGAATCAAGTATTCTGTTGTTTTAGGATGGGATATTCTTAGATATTTATATTTATAGATACATAATCTATAAAGTCCATCTGGTCCAATGTGTCATTCAATGCTGTTGTTTCTTTGTTGATCTTCTGCTTAGATGATCTGTCCATTACTGTGAATGGAATGTTGAGTTCTCCTACTATTAATGTATTATCATCAATGTTTATTTTGGTTATTAATCGGTTTATATAATTGGCTGCTCCCATTTTGGGGGCACAGATATTTATAACTGTTAGATCTTCTTGTGGGATAGGCCCTTCAAGTATGATATAGTGTCCCTCTACATTTTTTACCACAGTCTTTTTTTTTTTTAATTTTTTTGTTTAAAGATTTTATTTATTTGTTTGAAAGAGAGTGCACGGGCCGGGGGGGGGGCAGCAGAGGGAGAGGGGAAAACAGACTCTCTACTGAACAGGGAGCCTAATGTGGAACTCAATCCCAGGACCCTAGGATCATGACCTGGACTGAAGGCAGATGATTAACCGACTGAGCCACCCAGGTGCCCCTGGTCTTTGGTTTAAGATCTAATTTTTCTGATGTGAGGATTTCTACCCCAGCTTTCTTCTGAGGTCCATTAGCAAGGTAAATGTTTCCCTATCTCCTCACTTTCAATCTGGAAGTGTCTTTAGTTTCAAAATGAGCCTCTTGTAGATGGCATATGGATGGATCCTGCTTTTTTTTTTTTTTATCCAATCTGAAACCCTGTGTCTTTCCATGGGAGCATTCAGTCCATTTACATTCATAATAACTACTGAAAGGTGACTTTAGTGCCATTGTATTGCCTGTAAAGTCCCTGTTTCTGTTTCTTTCTGGTCTATATGACTCTTGGGGGTCTCTCTTCCTTACAGAATCCCCCTTAAAATTTTTTGCAGGGCTGGCTTGGTGGTCCCATATTCTTTCAGTTTCTGCCTTCCCTGAAAGATCTTTATCTCTCCATCCATTCTGAATGACAACCTTGCTGGATAAAGTATTCTTGGCTGAATGGTCTTTTCATTTAATACCCTGGATATGTCTTGCCAGCCCTTTCTGGCTTTCCAGGTTTCTGTGGACAAGTCTGATATTATTCTGATGTTCCTCCCCCCCATATGTAAAGGAACCTCTTCTCCCTGGCTATTCTCAGGATAGTTTCTTTTGCTGTAAAATTTGCAAGCTTCACTATTATGTGATGGCGTGTGATCTATTTTTATTGATTTTGAGGGGGTCCTCTCAGCCTCTTAGACTTGAATGCTTGTTTCCTTCCCCAGTTTAGGATAGTTCTCAGCTATGATTTTCTCAAATGTATCTTCTAGCCCTTTCTCTCCATCCCTCAGGGATCCCAATAATTCTGACACTGGAATGTTCATAGCATCATCTAGAATCATAGAATCTCTCTAATTCTTTTTTCATGTACTACTAGGAGCCTATCTCTGTTTTCCTGAACTTCCTTCCTTTCCATCAGCTTATTTTCTAGATCACTGATTCTCTCTTCTGTCTCATTTACTCTTGCTGTTAAAATATCCCATTTAGACTGCATCTCATTCATAACATTTTTTTAGTTCAGCCTGATTGGATCTCATTTCTGCTCTTAGAGATTCTATATTGTCACTAATGCATATTTTCAAGCCTAAATATTGACGTTGTGATTGCTATCCTGAATTTTATTTCTGATATCTTGCTTATATCTATATCCATTACTTCTTTGGCAGAGGACATTGTCTCTGGCTCTTTTCTTTGTTGACAGTTCCTCCTCCTAGTTATTCTGTTGAGGGATGCTTGAGCAAATGAGCAGAGTCTAAAATATCATCCACGACCCAAGCAAGATGCACCCTAGCAAAATCTGGAGTGGTCAGAAGACACCACCGAAGAATAAAATTAAAAAAGACACCACCGAAGAATAAAATTAAAAAAAAAAAAAAAAAGCAAAACACTGTGGGGAAGGAGGGCTATAGTCTCTCAGTGTGATCAAAGCAGGATGTTTCAGTTGTATTTTGGTCTGTGTGTTAGAGATCAGTGGGTGTATTTTGGTGTGTGTGTTAGAGAACACTATGTTCCAAAATTACGAAGAAAGTAAAACATCTATCTCACTTGTCACTCTATTCAATTTATATATATATATTTATATAAAAATATATATAATTTTATATAAATATATATATATAAATTGAATAGAGTGACAAGGACTAAAATGAAGCATATTATCCATAAAAATATGTATGGAAAAATACAAGTTAAAAAGTGACTATGAAATATAAGTGGATATGATAAATATCTAGTTGAAATGAGAAGGTAAAAAGAAAAAAAAAACAAGCAGAGAAAAAGCCTAAGAAAAGGAGTAGAAAAAAAAAAAGGAGAAAAAAAAAGTAAAGGATAATTTTATCTGAAAAATAAACAAGTCATGAGGTCACACCTGGAGCTCAATATGCAGTTTTCCTCTGGCGTTGGGATTTTACAGTTTTATAGGACTGTCGTCCACCTGTTCTTCCAGCCTGTCTTCTGGGGAAGGGGCCTGCCTACTGTCCCTCAGGTAACTGCTTGTGCAGAGTTGCCCCATCCCCTTATCTTGGGCATGGGCTCAGTGGCAACTGGTTCTTTCTGTGGCTTTTGTTCCCTGGAGGCTTTCCACACCTCTTCAGAGGATGAGAGCAAAAATGGCCGCATCCAAACCTCTAGACCAGAGCAGAAAATTCAGTCCGCCCTCTTTACTAAACCCTCCGGGACAAATGGTCTCCTCTTCTGTATGTGCCACAGAAAACTGCAGCCTCCAACAGTGCCTGCCCACAGCAATGCTCAGAGGTAGTCGCTGGGGCCCAGGAGTGCCATCACCCTTTGTGATTCTAAAGCATCAAGCAGCCATGGGATCAAACACACCTGAAGCTCCTGGACCATGACTGAGTGCCACTTTAAAGTCCTTCCTGGACCATAACTGGGTGCCACTCTAAAGTCCTTTCTGGGCCACTACAGCTTTGCAAATTTTGTCCAGTCAGGTGCAGGTTCCAGACTTTTTCAGGCTGCTCAATAAAAGAGTGATTACCAATAGGCCCAGCTCATGGTTTATGGTGATCCCAGCTGAGAGTGCCTGCCTGGGCTCCCTGACCATAACTTGCTTCCTGGCTCCATTGCTCCGGCACTCTATCGGTTCAGGAACCCCCTTTTGTTCTGTGTTTCCTCATACCCCGAGACCACGTTGCCCTACCTAGAATTCTGCTTTTTCATTTCCAGAGCCCCTTTCAGAGAGGGATGTCTCTCAGAGCAGATTTCTGTGTTCTGATTTTGTGTTCTGGTGTTAAATCACTTTCTAGGAGCCAGCTTCTGGAGGCTTCCACCCCCTTCTGTTTATCTTCTGATGTCTCCCTGCGGATTCATGACTCTGTGCCTCCCACCTTACAAAAAGCAGCTGCTTTTCTATTTGTAAAGATCCAGATATATATTCTTATGTCTCAGGCTGGTTTTGTGGGTGTTCAAAATGGTTTGATAGATATCCAGCTAAATTCAGGGAACCAGCTGAAATGGGGTCCCCTATTCCTCTGCCATCTTGCTGGTATACCTCCATCTCAGTTTATTTTTTTTTAAAGATTTTATTTATTTATTTGACAGAGAGATAGAGAGCACAAATAGGCAGAACAGCAGGTAGAGGGAGAGGGAGATGCAAGCTCTCTGCTGAGCAGGGAACCTGATATGGGACTCTATCCTAGGATCCTGGGGTCATAACCTGAGCCAAAGGCAGCTACCTAACCAACTGAGCCACCCAGGTCCCCCTCCATCTCAATTTAGTACAATATAATTCTCTCACCATCCAGCATGAGATTACCTTCTCTTCCCCTACAATCCATTGGACATATCTAAGCCAATGGATGAAATCAATGAAACATGAATGAAGACCTTTAGGGGACTTCCTCAGGTTTCTTTCAGCCATGTCCTCAAACTCCTCCAACTGTAGGTCTTTGCTTAAGCCGGTCCTACTCCATGTGACCGTTGCCCTCCACAAATTGATAAAACACTTTCATTTCCCTATGAAAGAGATAATGCTTATTCCCTCAAAAAGCTTTTTGGTTCTCCTTTATTACCTATTCCCAAATCACATATTCATGTGTTTGGTGAGCACTCACAGAAATGAGTCAATAAACTATTGTCTGTGCCACTCACTTAACCCCTTTCACGTTCATTGTCTTGTGCATTAATCTAGTTATTATACACAGGCATATTTTCATCTCCAGTAAAATTTTAAACTTCCATGAAAAGCAGCCACATCACATACTGTAACACAGACCCTCAATCAATAGCCTAGCATAGAACAACTTCCAATGGATAAGTAAATCTGGAGGACAGAACAAAACATTATTTTTTATTTTGACTTCATAGGACTTTTGGATTACTTATATCAATGACAGAACTTCCTACCTTTTGGCCACAATCGATTTACGTCAATGTTACTTAAATCTGGTTCTATACTTCTTTAAGATTAGATCTCATAAACCCCAAATACTTCTCAGTTTTTCAAATGCATAGGGACTCTCTAAGTGAACAAAAAGGCTATGCTTGGCAACATATTAATCTATATATGTCTTTTAAAATAAAGAGAATCACTATCAATCTTACAATGCATGTTTCTTATTATCTAGTTTTAAAAAATGGGGTGGAGGAGTTATTGAAAATCTAACAAATCATCCTTAAAAACATCTGAATTTAATCTTGGGGAGTCCACAATCAGAGGAACACCTAAAGCTTATTTCATTTCAGCTGGAGAAACAATTGCTTTTCTTCATTTCTCCTTTCAATAAGTGAGTTTTTACTGAGCAATAACTGGTGTCTTGGTAATTTTATTGTGCTTAGCCTTGAGCATTTTATAAACCTCACCACTGACTTCCTTTTCTTTTCTTTTTTTAAAAGATTTTATCTACTTATTAGAAAGATAGAGAGAGACTACAAGTAGGCAGAACACCAGGCAGAGGAAGAGGGAGAAGCAGGCTCTCCACTGAGCAGGGAACCCAATGTGGGGCTCGATCCCAGGACCCCAGGATCATGACCTGAGCCAAAGGCAGCCGAGTAACCAACCGAGCCACCCAGGTGCCCCTGACTTTCTTGAAACAAAGCTGTAACTTATTTGAATGCTTGTTTAACTGCTGTATTCCAGTATGGAATTCCACTGCATTTTCTACTTTCCTGATGTGATGCTTTTGTAAACCTATTGGTGATTCCAGAGACAAATTCCTATAGTTGAGAATTTAGTATAGGAAAAGTGTGGAGAGATTCCTTTGTATCTGGTGTTGAAAATGTAGTGCATTCACAGTGATGCTCATCTCCCACTATCTTCATACAGACTATAACAAGATTAAAGGATTGTGTGTAAGCACCAAAGCCATAGAAGTAGTAGACCATAAGTGTAAAGGGAAAACCACTCTTGTGTCTCCTCTACTTGACACTACACTGCAACACTGCTTCACTCTAATACCAGGTGTGTGGGTTACCTACACATCAAGCAATTCTGTGATAGCAGCTGGGTGTTTAACAATGTAACTCAATTATACACTATCTACCTAAAGGTGGCATTAGATACCATAGATGAAAGATTCAGTCCTACAAAATTGCTATTCCCCCAATTCCTCCTCTTATGCAACACAGATATACAAATGAATCTTACTAAAGGCAAAGAAATGTATGATATTTTGAGATCCTATCTACTTTGGTAACTCCATAATCAAGAAAAGATATGCACCCCCACATTCATAACATTATTTACAGTTGCCAAGACAAAGAAACAACCCAAGTATCCATAGACAGATGAATGGTCAGATTCATTCATCTGTCAACATATGCAATTCATATATAATGGATTATTATTCAGCCATAAAGAAGGAAATCCAGCCAGTTGTGACTACATAGGTAGATTTTGAGGTATTATGCTAAGTGAAATATGCTATGCAGAGAAAAAGACAAATACTTCATGGTACCACTTATTTGTATAGTCTTAAAAAAAAAAAAAGCCAAACTCACAGAAACAGAGTAAAGAGGGGTTGACAGGGGCTGAGGTGGGGGAAATAGGGAGAGATTGGTAAAAGGGTACAAACTTTTTGTTCTAAGATGAGGTTATGGAAAAACTATTAACTTTATTTGAAACAACTTGGATATGTAAGTTTACTATTTCAACTGTAAATTTTTGAAATCCAGATACAGAACGAATATTTCAATAAAATTTATTGAATTCAGGCCTCAATTCAGGGCCTGAATTGAGATGTACTATTTTAAGTGTAAAATATAGTGGATTTTTAGGGCACCTGGGTGGCTCAGTTATTGTCTGCCTTCGGCTCAGGTCATGATCCTGGGGTCCTGGGATTGAGCCCAGTATGGTGCTTCCTGCTCAGCAGGAAGCGTGCTTCTTCCTCTCCCACTCCCCCTGCTTGTGTTCCCTCTCCTGCTGTGTCTCTCTCTGTTGACTAAATAAACAAAGTCTTTTTAAAAAAAAACAAAACATAGTGGATTTTGAAAATTTAGTATGAAAGATGTAAAATACCTGGATAACATTTGGATAAAGAAGATGTGGTCCATATATACTAGAATATTACTCAGCCATCAGAAAGGATAAATACCCACCTTTTGTATCGACATAGATGGAACTGGAGGAGACTATGCTGAGTGAAATAAGTCAAGCGGAGAAAGTCAATTTTTACATGGATTCACCAACTTGTGGAACGTAAGGAATAACATGGAGGACGTCAGGAGAAGGAAAGGAAAAGTGAGTTGGGGCAAATTGGAGGGGGAGATGAACCATGAGAGACTGTGGACTCTGAGAAACAAACTGAGGATTTTAGAGGGGAGGGAAGTAGGGGGATGGATGAGCTTGGTGTTGGGTATTAAGGAGGACATGTATTGCATGGAGCAGTGGGTGTGGTATATAAATGATGAATTTTAGAATACTGAAAAAATTTTTAAAATGGATAAGATTTTTTTATATTAATTATACATTGAAATAATATTTTGAATATATTGTGTTAAAATCTATTAAAATTGGGGTGCCTGGGTGGTGCACTCAGTTGGGCATATGATTCTCTTGTTTCCAGCTCAGGTCATGGGATTGAACCAAGCAACTCCATGCTCAGCTCAGAGTCCGCTTAAGATTCTCTCTCCCTCTCCTTTGTCTCCCCCCACCCCAATTTGCATTCATCTGCACATTCTCTAAGGAAAAAAATACATATATATTAAAATTAACTTCAGCTTTTAAATGTGGATCGAATACAACTTATAATTACATATGTAGTTAGTGTCACCTTCCCACTGAACAGGCTGACCTAGAGCCACTTTTAGAGGAGCTCATATATGTTACATATATTTCCTATAGTTTAGGCATCCTTGAACTAAATTTTAGCTACATTTTAATGTAAGGGTGTAAAGCTTCAAGTTTTGGAGTTTCTCTTAGGATATAGAGCATATGTCTTATAATTTTATTTTCATGATTTTCGTCAGAACACCAAAAAAAGGCTGAATTCAAACAACTCCTTGCTTTGGTTAAATACTCTTGAGGTTTCCCACTTACAGCTCATTGATTTGGTTGTCTATAGATCTATTGAGGGTACACTGGAGTTTCCTTCAAAAGGATCAGAAGAGGATCACATGACTTTGAAAGAGAAAGTAAAATTGTTCTTACATGATGATATGGCTTCATGTATGTGTCTCTTCAGTAATAAAAATCATACTCACTTCAGTGTTAAAAATCACATTGCTGAGGTATGCCTGGGTGGCTCTGTCAGTTAAGCCTCTGTCCGCAGCTCAGGTCATGACCCCAGGGTCCTGGGATCAAGTCCTGCATCAGTCTCCTTGCTCAGTGAGAAGCCTGCTTCTCCCTCTGCCCGCCACCCCCTGCTTGTGCTCACTCTCTCTCTGGCAAAAAGATAAATAAAATGTTAAAAATAAAAAGAAGAAAGACTATCAAAGATGAATAAAAATGGCCAAGAATGAGGGACATTGTGATATTATTTTAAAAATTTACATTGCTGAAAATTTGTTTAATAATACCCTTTGGCCAGACAGGATCACTGATATTTTCTATATGGTTCTATATTTTTTAAGATTACTTTATTTATGAAAGTGCTTTTAAATGGAGTTGTGTGGGCGCCTGGGTGGCTCAGTGGGTTAAGCCGCTGCCTTCGGCTCAGGTCATGATCTCAGGGTCCTGGGATCGAGTCCCGCATCGGGCTCTCTGCTCAGCAGGGAGCCTGCTTCCTCCTATGTCTCTCTGCCTGCCTCTCTGCCTACTTGTAATCTCTCTCTGTCAAATAAATAAATAAAATCTTTAAAAAAAAATAAATGGAGTTGTGTGCTATACTTATTGACAGAATTGTGTTGAATATTTACTATACAAAGTCTATTCATACTAGCAATTTGACATAGCCATCAAGATTGATTGAATAAGATTACCTTTGTCTCTATTAGGCTTAGATGAAGTTGATGTATTCATTTTAATTTAATTTCTGAAGAGGTAATATGTACATTTTGAAAATCAAGAAATAAAAAGAATTCAGTGAAGGTCTCTTTTCCAGTCCTGTTCTCTCTCCATCTGTTTCCCAACAGCCCTCCAAAACACAGACATTGATGATCACATACCCAATGTCATTATTTTGGTGCATGTGTGCACAGTTTCTTTAGCATACTGGTAAATCCTGACAATCTTAAATTTCCCTTTTTATACAAAAAGTGGAATATTGAAAACACTTAACCATGTTGCTTTTTTTTTTTGTCATTTTAATATGTCTTACAGATCTCTTTGCATCAGTAAATGGAGCCCTTCCATTTCTTTGTTTTACAACTATATAGTATTCCCTGAGCAGATATAGTATAATTTATCTAACTAGGCTCCCATTGATAGACATATGGATTGTTTCCAGTAACAATGCCACAGTGAATAATCTTGCGTGTAGTTATTTCATCTGTATATCCACAGAGAAAGAATTATTGCACAAAAGGTATAATCATTTATTTTTAGTAGATATTAACAAAATGCCCTCCAAAATGGAATTTGAACTTTTACCACATTTGAAGATTATTTATTTCCCCATTGATGTTTTCTAACTTTTACTTTTTTTTTGTTCATTTTTTCTTAAAATATCACAACCAGGATATTAATGTTAATACAGTCAAGATATGAAACATTTCCATCACCACAAAGATCTTTCTTTTTGCCCTTTTATAGACATACCACTCGCCTCTCACTCAAAGCCTCTCATTAACTCCTGACAACCACTAATTTGTTCTCCGTTTCTATATTTTGTCATTTGAAGAATGTTATATAAATGGAATCATGCAATATGTACTGTTTTGGATTGGTTTCTTTCATCAGTGTAATTCTTAGGCAATTCATCTAGGTTGTTGCATAGATAAATAATATCGTTCTTTTTTATTGCTGGGTAGTATTTCATGTACCACAGTTGTTTAACCATTCATCCATTGAAGGGGATCTGGGTTGATAGTAACTTTTGGCTATCACCAATAATGTTGCTATAAAAGCTTGTAATTTACCTGCATCTTAGAACTGAAACCTAAAAAAAAGAACTCCAAAAACTGACATCCAATAACAAAACTGACAGTGTTGGCATCTAATTATAGATGGCCAGGTGCCAAGTGAAGAAAAATTTCAGACACAGATGCAGAAATGACATAGCTAACACAATCAGCAGACAAAACACCAAAAATGTACCTAACATGCTCAAGAAGGTTAGAGGAAAGCATGCATTTGATGAAGAGCAATACAAATTATAAGAAGATCCAAATTAAACTTCTAGGTGTGAAAAATGTAACACTTGAGATGAAAAACTGTAGATAAGACACCACAATATACCAGATAAAAAAGACTTGAGAAATATCCAAAATGGAATTTAGAGGAAATGATTTTTTTAAATGAATAGAATACCATAATGTGGCCTAAAATACATTACTTATAACTAAAAACCTCACAAAGTAGGAGGTGGGGGTTCAGACAAAAAAAAAAAATTGAAGAAATAATGGCTGGATATTTAACATTTATCATGAAAACTATAAACCAATAGATTGAAGCTCAACAAAACCCAAGTAAAAAACAGGAAGATAAACCAAACCAAGCACATGGCACTGAAAAGTAAGTAGCAAATTGACACATGGAAAGATGCTAATGATTATTTAGTTAGGGTGTTAAAAAAAAAAATAACAGGTCCAAAATAGTTACTTGTGCTAAGCCCCATGCCAGCAAACCAAAACTTAATACCTAACCTAATTGCAGTTTCAGCCTCTTCAGGAAATAAACTTTATTTATTTATTTATTTAAAAATTTTTAAAAAAGATTTTATTTATTTATTTGACAGAGAAAGACACAGCGAGAGAAGGAACACAAGCAGGGGGCATGTGAGAGGGAGAAGTAAACTTCCAGCCCACCAGGGAGCCTGATGCAGGGCTCAATCCCAGGACCTGGGATCATGACCTGAGCCAAAGGCCGATGTCCAATGACTGAACCACTCAGGTGCACTAGAAAGTAACATTTAACCAGTTAGTCTGGAATTACCTGGTCAGCACTAGTGACATAATCCTGCCCTGTAAGACCTGCCTTACCTAAAGGATGGTTTTTGCTTGAAACACACTTTATTTGTCTTGTCCCTTTTTGCCTATTAAAACCTTACATTTTGTACATCTCTTTGGAGTGTATTTCTCTTTTCTAGATAGGATATTGCTCAATTGTTGAATAAAGCTAATTTGATCTTCAAATTTACTAAGTTGAATTTTTTTTAAAAGGGAAATGAAAATTAAAATCATAATGAGAAATCATACCAATTAAATGCTAAAATTAAAAACACTTCCAATAGAAAAGGTTGGCAAAGATGCAAAACAACTGTAACTCTCCTACAATTCTGGTGGGAATATAAAATGTCATAGCCACTTTGGAAAAAATATGATAGTCTTTTATAAAATTAAATGCTTTCCATGTAACTTAGTAGCCCTATTTGATTTAGTAGCATTACTCTTGCATTTAACCATGAAAAACAAATTTACATATTCATATAACACCAGTACAGCAAGTCCTTAAAAGCAGCTTTACTCCCAACAATCAAAACCTAGAAATAACTCAATGTCCTTCAACAGGTGGATGGATAAGTAAATTACAGTATAACCATTCAATGGATTTATTAGACTCAAAGGACCAAACTACAGATTCAGACAATAATACAGAAGACTCTCCAAAGCATTTTTTTTTCTTTTACTGTGTCATGTTAGTCACCATACAGTACATCATTAGTTTTTGATGTAGTGTTCCATGATTCATTGTTTGCATATAACACCCAGTGCTCCATGCAGTACGTGACCTCCTTAAAACCCATCACCAAAACATTATTCTAAGCAAAAGAAGTCAAACAGTAAAAAACTCTTCTCACACTACTCCTCGCTCTGTGTGGAAGATTATATTATTCTGTAGGGTTCCATTTTAGTGAAACTTTAGAAATGGATAAACTACAGTGACAGAAAACAGATCAGTAGATTCCAGGCATGGAAGCAGGAGACTGACTTCAAAAGAACCCAATTGAACTTTCTGAAGTGAAGGAAATATTTTATCTCATAATTTGGGTGGTAATTACACAAATGTATACATTTGTCAACACCAAACTATACACTTAGGATTGGTGTGCTTTATTTTTTGTAAATGATATGTGATTAAAGTGAGAGTGAGAGGATATTCTAGAAATTATGATCAAAACAGTAAAGTAGGGGAACTAGGCCAAAGTGGAAGTCTGAAATCTTTGATAAGCTCTGCTTGCTCTGAAGGGCAAGTGAGATATGTAGGCTGAGACTGTGACAGCAACTGGTTGTTTGCAAGGATGGAGCTGAGTTTGTTGACTTTTATCTAACCTGGGCAGAGGAGAGGAGTAAATGTGGTCAGAAAGACTTGGGGGCAGAGACAGAAAAGAGAAAGAGGGCCCTTGAGTTATTAAGAGAACTGCAAACAGATCATGACAATTAAGCAAATTCTTAGAAAGGAATAGATGCAAATGCAAAGAGTTGAAATACTGTGACAGAAAGCAGTAAATACTTGGACCACTTGCTCATGGGGCAGATTTCCATCAAAAAGCACTTGTCTGAGTGTTCACCATCATTTGATCCAAAACATTTGTATTAAACTTTAAAAAATTATAATATTCAAGATAATCATACTGCCCTTCTAAACACACTCTATTTAGTGATTGGGTGATTTAAGGATTAATTTGGTATTTCATTCCTTAGATAAAACCAGAAAGGACTCCTTTGGGGGACAGTAAGCTAAGAATAATTTTACGATTGTTTTTGACAGTTGTGCCTGACAACAGCTTATTCTTCTAGAATAATTCCTCTTGGTAGAACTCTTCTAAGTGTGGCGTTGCAAAGAAGTTTCTAAATCAGACATGCCTGCTTATGTTTATGCTTATACATGCACACATATTGAAAGACTAAGAAATCCCATAGCACAAGATAACCAAAGAAACCTGAAGAAATTTCAAATATTTTAAAAGTGTGTATTCCAATCACAGGAAATTTATTTCAGTTGTCAAACTTCATATACAATTTTTCCCATGCAAAAATGTGTTTGCTCATTTCCACTAATAGGTGTTCCTCTCTAAGAAGGAAAATGTAACTTTGTTCTACTTCAAGTTTGTACAGACTATAGGGAAAGTAATATTACTTTGAAAACATTTTTGGTTTGAATATGCTTTGATGGAAAGCTCAGTTAGCTTTCATATTCAAAAAATAGTTTTGTTGGGGTGCCTGGGTGGCTCAGTGAGTTAAAAGCCTCTGCCTTCAGTTCAGGTCATGATTTCAGGGTCCTGGAATCAAGCCCTGCATTGGGCTCTCTGCTCATCAGGGAGCCTGCTTTCCTTCCTCTCTCTCTGCCTGCCTCTCTGCCTACCTGTGATCTCTGTCTGCCAAATAAATAAATTAAATAAAATAAAATTTAAAAAATAGTTTTGTTTGAAAATTATCTAATTCATAGTTAAATAAACTGCAAGGGAAAATGGTTTTTAAAATTTTATACATATTTTTTGAAATTCATTTGATTTACTAACAAACTAAGTGTTCAATAAACCAAACTCACCCCCCACTTTTTTTGTTTTTTGTTTTGCTTGGCAAGAAACAAATTAAGTACTTTTTGTTTAATATTTGAAATACAAAGCAATTGGAAAAAAGCATCTGAGTAATATTTGAAAAAATCTAATTTCACTCACCATTTCCTGATAGATGTAAAGAAACAGAAGAAAGAAAATGCTGTAGAAGCAAATTAAGTGTAAATTCACAATCTTTAAATTCTCTTTGGAGTATTTATGCATATGGCCCAACTTTCACCATCTAATTTAAATTTAAAAGACAGAAGAGCAGTCTTTTCTTCAGGTAGGTGTTACTTATTCCCCTGAGGAGATGGAATATAGACATATCCCTAAAGGCAGGATTTCTTTGAAACTTTGTGAAAGGGTGTCATCAAATTCTGTGCTAGATTAGATTAAATTTATACATTGACTCAATGAATAGTTATTGGGTCCCACCTGTGCTCCAAGAATTAGTAGGCACTAGATAGGTAAAAACAAAATCCAATCACACCAGATCTTATCCTCCAATAATTTAGTCTTGTAAAAAGGAAGGATAAATGAACCATCAGGGTACAATTACAATTCAGTAGGGCAAGTGATACAATGTGCCAACACATTGGGTCGCCCGAGGGATGCTGGCTTTGAGGTAAAACAAAGGGTAGAGAGATGGGTGTCAGAGAAGGGGTTTAGAAAGGCATGTTGTGGTGAAAGCTAGGAAACTGAAATAATCTTTCAGTTTCAGCTGAAACTGAAATCTTTTCCAGTTTCAGCTGGAAAATCTGGCCTAGAGGAAAGGAAGGCCCTCTTTCCTCTGCTTAGTCTAAGAGCCAATATTTGCAAAAGCCCAAGGCTATACAGGAAAAAAGGATAAAGTATCATTAGAACTGAGAGTTTTGAGATTAAAGGATGTAGTATATATGGCAGGAGGGAGAAGATGTAAATTCAGTCAAGATTGTGAAGTTAACTTATGATAAACTAAAGGCACTGAATTTGATAAAGGCAGCTGTTAAAAGTCTTTTAATTAGTTGATGACATAATGAAATTGGTACTGTGGGAAGATCATTTGCATTCATGCCCCATTCTTCATCTTTCCATCAGCTTGGACTAGAGGGATACTAGAACACTGAGTGTTTACAAAGTGCAGGAATTCCAAGGTGAATGGCTAATGGAAAGGACAGAAATGCCATTGAATGGTTCAACCCCAGAGTCTCGAAGGCTAATGTGTGAATGGGTGAATTGTCCATTTCACAATAAAGCCCTTGGAATGATGGCAGGACTTAGGAAGGGAAAGAAGACTATGAGACAAAGTCTAAAATTAGTAACAATGGTAATAGCTAGAAAGGACTGAGCCATTAATATGTGCCTGTCACAATGCTAAGAATTTCATATAGATTATGTCATCTAATCCTGGAACAGGTATAGTGTGATCAGGAGACCTATGCATAACTGGGATATGGGGTGGCTAGAAATTTAAGAGTGTTTGTTGAACATGGGAGCAGTTAATGATCTGGAAGCATTTTAGGGTAAGGACATCACTGATAAGGAATGATGAGAGGACCATGGAGGAAGTTGTGTCCTCAGAAGAGAGGCAAAGATGTAGAAGAGACTTTGAAAACCCAGTTGTGGATAAGAGTTGGTATACCATAACGTAAAATTGCCTGAGGGGTAGGTTCAGACAGAGTGGAAAGCTTGGAAAGGTGAGAAACAGAAGAGATTTGGATTTGGGAAAAGGAAGCAAGGACTTATAAAGAGTTGGTCTAAAGATTAGTGACGTTAAGTAACAAAAATCCAACTGAGTATATTTTAAAGAAATTGGCATTGATTAATGCATAAATTGAGCAGCATCTGATCTAGCAAGTAGAGGGGAGCTCTCAAGGGCTACAGAAAGGGAAAGGTTTGTTTGTTTGTTCATTTGTTTTGCGTTTTTTTAAAAAATTTCTTTCCAATGTTCCAGAATTCATTGTTTATGCACAACACCAAGTGCTCCATGCAATATATGCCCTCCATAATATCCCCTACCAGCCTCACCCAACCTCATTTCCTGCCTCCCTTCCCTCCAAAACCCTCAAATTGTTTTTCAGAGTCCACAGTCTCTTATGGTTCATCTCCCCCTCCAATTTCCCTGAACTCACTTCTCCTCTCCAGCTCCCCATGTCCTCCATGTTATTCCTTATGCTCCACAAATAAGTGAAACCATATGATAATTGACTCTCTCTGCTTGACTTATTTCACTCAGCATAATCTCTTCCAATCCCATCCATGTTGATACAAAAGTTGAGTATTCATCCTTTCCAATGGAGGCATAATACACCACAGTATATATGGACCACATCTTCCTTATCCATTTGTCTGTTGAAGAGCATCTTGGTTCTTTCCACAATTTGGCAACTGTGGCCATTGCTGCTCTGAACATTGGGGTACAGATGGCCCTTCTTTTCACTACATCTGTATCTTTGGGGTAAATACCCAGTAGTGCAATTGCACGGTCATAGGGAAGCTCTATTTTTAATTTCTTAAGGAATCTCCACACTGTTTTCCAAAGTGGCTGCACCAACTTGCATTCCCACCAACAGTGTAAGAGGGTTACCCTTTCCCCACATCCTCTCCAACACACATTGTTTCCTGTCTTGTTAATTTTGGCCATTCTAACTGGTATAAGGTGGTATCTCAGTGTGGTTTTGATTTGAATCTCCTGATGGCCAGTGATGATGAACATTTTTTCAGGTGTCTGTTAGCCATTTGTATGTCTTCATTGGAGAAGTGTCTGTTCATGTCTTCTGCCCATTTTTTGACATGATTATCTGTTTTGTGTGTGTTGAGTTTGAGGAGTTCTTTATAGATCCTGGATATCAGTCCTTTGTCTGTAGTGTCATTTGCAAATATCTTCTCTCATTCTGTGGGTTTCCTCTTTGTTTTGTTGACTGTTTCCTTTGCTGTGCAGAAGCTTTTGATCTTGATGAAGTCCCCAAAATTTATTTTCCCTTTTGTTTCCTTTGCCTTTGGAGACATGTCCTGAAAGAAGTTGCTGTGGCCAATGTTAAAGAGGTTACTGTGTATGTTCTTCTCTAGGATTCTGATGGATTCCTGCCTCACATTGAGGTCTTTTACCCAGTTTGAGTTTATCTTTGCATATGGTGTAAGAGAATGGTTGAGTTTTATTCTTCTACACATAACTGTCCAATTTTCCCAGCACCACTTATGGGAGAGATTGTCTTTTTTCCACTGTATATTTTTTTCCTGCTTTGTTGAAGAATATTTGATCATAGAGTTGAGGGTCCATATCTGGGCTCTCTACTCTGTTCCAATGGTTTATATGTCTGTTTTTGTGCCAGTGCCATGCTGTTTTGGTGATCATAGCTTTGTAGTAAAGCTTGAAATCAGGCAATGTGATGCCCCCAGTTTTGTTTTTCTTTTTCAACATTTCCTTAGCAATTTGGGGTCTCTTTTGATTCCATACAAATTTTAGGATTGTTTGCTCCAGCTCTTTGAAAAATGCCGGTGGAATTTTGATCAGAATGGCATTGAAAGTATGGATTCGTCTAGGCAGTATAGATAATTTAGCAATGTTTATTCTTCTGATCCATGAGCATGGAATTGTCTTCCATCTTTTTGTGTCTTCTTCAATTTCTTTCATGAGTGTTCTGTAGTTCCTCAAGTACAGATCCTTTACCTTTTTGGTTAGGTTTATTCCCAGGTATCTTATAGTTCTTGGTGCTATAGTAAGTGAAATTGATTCTCTAATTTCCCTTTCTGTATTTTCATTGTTAGTGTATAAGAAAGCAACTGATTTCTGTACATTGATTTTTTTATCCTGCCACATTACTGAATTGCTGTATGAGTTCTAGTAGTTTGGGAGTGGAGTCTTTGGGTTTTCCATATAAAGTAACACGTCACCTGCAAAGAGAGAAAGTTCAACTTATTATTTGCCAATTTGAATACATTTTATTTCTTTTGGTTATCTGATTGCTATTGCTAGGACTTCTAGTACTAGGTTTTGGACTGAAGTGTCTTCATTCTTGTCGGTTTCCATGAATTGTTTCAGTTCTTCTTTGATCTTTTGGTTGATCCAAGCATTCTTAAACAAGATGTTCTTTAGCTTCTAGGTGTCTGAATTCTTTCTGAACTTTTTCTTGTGGTTGAGCTTCAGATTCAAAGAATTGTTATCTGAGAATATGCATGGAAAAATCTCAGTCTTTTGGTATCAACTGAGCCCTGATTTGTGACCCAGTATGTGGTCTATTCTGGGGAAAGTTCCATGTGCACTCGAGAAGAATGAGTATTCTATTGTCTTAGGGTGGAATGTTCTGTATATATCTATGAGGTCCAACTGGTCCAATGTGTCATTCAATGTTCTTTTTTCTTTATTGATTTTCTGCTTGGATGATCTATCTATTACTGAGAGTGGCTTGTTAATATCCCCTACTATTAATGTATTCATATTAATATGGCTCTTTATCTTGATTAATAGTTGTCTTATGTATTTGGCTGTTCCTGTATTGGTGGCATAAATATTTACAATTGCCAGATCTTCTTGGTGGATAGACTGTTTAAGAATGATGTAGTGTCCTTCTGTATCTGTGACTATAGTCTTTAGTTTAAAATCTAGTTATCTGATATGAGAATCGCTACCCCAGCCTTCTTTTGAGGCCCATTGGCATGAAAGATTCTTCTCCATCCCTTCACTTTCAGTCTGGATGTATCCTCAGGTTCTAAATGGGTCTCTTGTATACCATATTGATGGGTCCTATTGTTATATCCAATGTGCAACCCTATGCTGTTTTATGGGCGCATTTAGGCCATTTACATTGAAAGTGATTATTGAGAGGGCGCCTGGGTGGCTCAGCGGGTTAAGCCGCTGCCTTCAGCTCAGGTCATGATCTCAGGGTCCTGGGATCGAGCCCCACATTGGGCCCTCTGCTCAGCAGGGAGCCTGCTTCCTCCTCTCTCTCTCTGCCTCTCTGCCTACTTGTGATCTCTCTCTGTCAAATAAATAAATAAAATCTTTAAAAAAAGAAATGAAAGTGATTATTGAGAGACATGTTTTTTTTTATACATTTTTTTTCCAATTTATTTATTTTCAGAAAAACAGTATTCATTATTTTTTCACCACACCCAGTGCTCCATGCAAGCCGTGCCCTCTATAATACCCACCACCTGGTACCCCAACCTCCCACACCCCCGCCACTTCAAACCCCTCAGATTGTTTTTCAGAGTCCATAGTCTCTCATGGTTCACCACCCCTTCCAATTTACCCAAAAGCACATACCCTCCCCAATGTCCATAAGGGGGGTAGAGAGACACTTTTTTATTGACGTTGTGTTACCTGTGAAGTCCTTGTTTCTGTAGATTGTCTCCATAAATTTCTGTTCTATCATTTTCTTGGGTTTTTTCCTCTTGTATAGAACCCCCCTTAATATTTCTTGTAGTGCCGGCTTGGTGGTCCCATACTCTTTTAAACCTTGCTGGTCTATCTCTCCATCCATTTTCAATATCAGTCTTGCTGGATAAAGTATTCTTGGCTGCATGTTCTTTTCATTTAGTGCCCCGAATACATCTTTCCAGCCCTTTCTGGCTTGCCAGTTTTCATGGACAGGTTGACGTTATTCTGATGGGCCTTCCTTTGTACATAAAGAATCTCTTCCCCCTGGCTGCTTTCAAGAGCTTCTGTCTAAAATTATGATTCATCATTTTCACAATCAGGTGTCTCAAGGTCTTTCTAGATTCTATGATCTTGGAGAGAGACCTTTCTGCCTCTAAAACATGAATGCTGGTTCCATTCCCCAGATTGGGAACATTTTCATTAAGAATTTATTCGCCTATATCCTCAAGTCTTCTTTCTTTCTCCTCCCCTTCAGTGATTCCAATAATTCTGATGTTGGAATGTTTCATGGCATCATTTATTTCCCTAATTCTGTTTTCCTGGCTTCTAAGCTATTTTTTCCAGGCCTCCTCCTGATTCTTTTTCTCTATCAGTTTGTCCTCTAGATCAGTAATTCTATCTTCTGCCTCAGTTACCCTAGCTTTTAGAGAATTTAGATTAGAATGGAATTTATTGATAGCATTGTTAACATATTCCCTGGTGGCTTTTCCTTTTGCTCTAATCAATCATTTTTATCATTAATGGCTTTCTTCAACCTAGCCATTGCCTGGATAATTGTTAGCCTGAATTCCCTTTCTGACATACTGTTTATGTCCATATCCAATAGCTCTGATGGAGAGGGCACAGTCTCTGAATTTTTCCTCTATTGGGTACTCCTCCTCCTAGCCATTTTGGTGAGAGATGGCTGAGGGGATGTGTAGCTGAATGTATGAACTGTTGTCCAGGCAAGTTGCACCCTGGAATGTTTCTGAACAATCAGGAGTCCCCACCAAAAAGAATTAAAAAGGAAAAAAGAGGGAGAGAGAGAGACAGGAAAAAAAAGAAAAAAAGAAAGGAGAAGACCCGGCCCGAATGGGCCCCAAATGTAAGATTTATAAAGTATTCAAACAAAAACAGACAAACAAAAAGACCGACAAATGTAAATGACAAGGGAAAAAAAAAAAAAAGAACCCAGCTATGATGAACCCCAAATATAAGATTTATATACTACCAGAACAAAAACAAACACACAGAAACACTGCAGAAGAAAAAGATGGGAGGGTGGTTATAAATTCTCAGTGTGGGTGAGGAAGGTTATTTTGATTCTTCCTGGGTGTATCTTAATATCTTGATATCTGGGTGTATCTAAGATATCTTCTTGATATCTTAAAGGACTCAACTTTCCCGAGATAAAGGGAGATTAAAACTGGTTTATATATAGGGGTAGTACTGATTAAAAAAATGATTACCTTGAAACTTATCTCCATATTAATATAAAAAAATAGGAAAACAAAAGAAAAACACAGGTATATATATCAAAAAAGTTCAAGTTAAAGGTCATTATGGAATTTGTTGTACTGAACCTCTCATTGTGATGGTAAATAGGTTAAAAGTTATTAAAAAAATTTTAAAAGAATGAGAATAGTGGGAACGAATTAAAAATAAAAGTTGTATCTTTGAAGTTTACAGGCTTTAGGTCAATATCAGGAGATTAATATCTTCTTTTTCCCTGATACTGGGGTTTTACAGTTTTAGGCGGACCCTGTGGTGGTTGTCCTCTTGTTTTTTGTTTGTTTGGGTTTTTTGGCTGGCTTTCGGCAGGAGGGGCCTGCCTTGTGATTTTTCAGGCTGTCTTGCTAGATTTGAGTCCTCCTGCCCTCTATGAAGGGTTTGGGCTCTGAGGAAACTGGTTTTTCAGGCTTTTGTTCTCTGGAGGGTTTTTTTTTTTTTTTTTTCCTTTTTCCTCCCCTTGGTGGCTGTTGGCAGTTCTTTGGAGGTTTAGAGGAAAGCAAACTGCACCCAGAGCTCCATCTCAGAGAGAAGCCTCAGTCTGTTCCCCTATGTGCTCCAGAGCACTTAAACTCCCCCTCTGCCACCTCCCACTGGCAGAGCATGACCCCAACTACAGTCTCAGGGGTCGCAGGAGCCCCCGCTTGTACCCTGGTGCTACCAAAACCATGAGAAGTACTGAGAGCTGGCTTCCAGGCTGCCTCCCCCAGGCTATCTGGGAAGGTGCGGACTGCCAGAGAGGTCCCAACCAGAGACTGCACACTGAGATTTTCATGCTGGCCTGGGGTCGAGAAGCGCGCTTGCAGAGTGCAAAAGGCTGTGGTTCTAGAGAGCACCGGCTGGCATCCACACTAGACTCTCTCATGCCTACCACGACCCAGACGCTCTCACGCAAGCCTGCCAAAGGCTCAGGACTAAGGACTGATTTCTTCCCCGCACTCTCTCTGGCAGTGTCAGCGGGAGCTGTCCTGAGTCCCTGGGCTTAAACCCGTGTCCCCAACTGCCTGATTCCACTAATTTCCCCTTATGATCTTTTGCTCTTTTTGAGTGCCCTTAACCAGACTCCAAGTTAATGCTGGTCCCCAATCACAGGGCACTCTCGTATTGGAGTAGTACTTTCCAAGGGTCACTTCTGGTGCTCCCTCCCCCTTTTGTTTATCTTCTGATATTGTCTGATGTTCCTACTCTGCTTTACCTGTCCACTGGAGTCTTCTGCCCCAGTAGAGATCTAGAAGTGTGTAATTCTAATCTCAGGCTGATTTCATGGGTGATCAGAGTGCTTTGACAGATAATCAGGTCACTTTTAGGGGATCGATTGAAACAACGCCTCCTACTTCTCTGCCCTTTCGCCCCTCTCCCAGAAAGGGAAAGGTTTTAAAGGCAGAACAAGAAAGTCGTTAACAGAAAAAAAGATTATTTCTGATGAGGTCCTCTTTCCTTGGGGGGAAAAAAAAAGTGTCTTATTAGGTAGATTACCTTATCTTGGTGAATGGATACATGACTGATTACCTTATTATTGATGGTGACCAGAAAATTCTGGATTAACCGCTTAAGACTACATTTCTGGGGAAGTTTGAAACTGCAATAAGGTAAGGTACTAAGCCCTGCTTTGGTGACTTGGTCAAGCATAAGTGGCTCCATTTTGGGCCTGTGGTTTTCTTTTTTTTTTTTTTTTTCCAAATTATTTATTTTCAGAAAACATTATTCATTATTTTTTCACCACACCCAGTGCTCCATGCAAGCCGTGCCCTCTATAATACCCACCACCTGGTACCCCAACCTCTCACCCCCCCGCCACTTCAAACCCCTCAGATTGTTTTTCAGAGTCCATAGTCTCTCATGGTTCACCTCCCCTTCCAATTTACCCAAATTCCCTTCTCCTCTCTAACACCCCTTGTCCTCCATGCTATTTGTTATGCTCCACAAATAAGTGAAACCATATGATAATTGACTCTCTCTGCTTGACTGATTTCACTCAGCATAGTCTCTTCCAGTCCCGTCCATGTTGCTACAAAAGTTGGATATTCGTCCTTTCTGATGGAGGCATAATACTCCATAGTGTATATGGACCACATCTTCCTTATCCATTCATCCGTTGAAGGGCATCTTGGTTCTTTCCATAGTTTGGCGACTGTGGCCATTGCTGCTATAAACATTGGGGTACAGATGGCCCTTCTCTTCACGACATCTGTATCTTTGGGGTAAATACCCAGGAGTGCAATTGCAGGGTCCTAGGGAAGCTCTATTTTTAATTTCTTGAGGAATCTCCACACTGTTCTCCAAAGAGGCTGCACCAACTTGCATTCCCACCAACAGTGGAAGAGGGTTCCCCTTTCTCCACATCCTCTCCAACACATGTTGTTTCCTGTTTTGTTAATTTTGGCCATTCTAACTGGTGTAAGGTGATATCTCAATGTGGTTTTAATTTGAATCTCCCTGAGGGCTAATGATGATGAGCATTTTTTCATGTGTCTGATAGCCATTTGTATTTCTTGATTGGAGAAGTGTCTGTTCATATCTTCTGCCCATTTTTTGATGTGTTTGTCTGTTTCGTGTGGGTTGAGTTTGAGGAGTTCATTATAGATCCTGGATATCAACCTTTTGTCTGTACTGTCATTTGCAAATATCTTCTCCCATTCCGTGGGTTGCCTCTTTGCTTTTTTGACTGTTTCCTTTGCTGTGCAGAAGCTTTTGATTTTGATGAAGTCCCAGAAGTCTATTTTCGCTTTTGTTTCCTTTGCCTTTGGAGACGTATCTTGAAAGAAGTTGCTGTGGCTGATATCGAAGAGATTACTGCCTATGTTCTCCTCTAAGATTCTGATAGATTCCTGTCTCACGTTGAGGTCTTTTATCCATTTTGAGTTGATCTTTGTGTACGGTGTAAGAGAATGGTCGAGTTTCATTCTTCTACATATAGCTGTCCAGTTTTCCCAGCACCATTTATTGAAGAGACTGTCTTTTTTCCACTGTATATTTTTTCCTGTTTTGTCGAAGATTAATTGACCATAGAGTTGAGGGTCCATATCAGGGCTCTCTCCTCTGTTCCACTGGTCTATGTGTCTGTTTTTATGCCAGTACCATGCTGTCTTGGTGATCACAGCTTTGTAATAAAGCTTGAAATCAGGTAAGGTGATGCCGCCAGCTTTATTTTTGTTTTTCAACGTTTCCTTAGCGATTCGGGGTCTCTTCTGATTCCATACAAATTTTTGGATTATTTGCTCCAGCTCTTTGAAGAATGCCGGTGGAATTTTGATCGGAATGGCATTAAAAGTATAGATTGCTCTAGGCAGTATAGACATTTTAACGATGTTTATTCTTCCGATCCAAGAGCATGGAATGGTCTTCCATCTTTTTGTGTCTTCTTCAATTTCTTTCATGAGTGTTCTATAGTTCCTCAAGTATAGATCCTTTACCTCTTTAGTTAGGTTTATTCCCAGGTATCTTATGGTTCTTGGTGCTATAGTAAATGGAATCGATTCTCTAATTTCCCTTTCTGTATTTTCCTTGTTAGTGTATAAGAAAGCCACTGATTTCTGCACATTGACTTTGTATCCTGCCACGCTGCTGAATTGCTGTATGAGTTCTAGTAGTTTGGGGGTGGAGTCTTTTGGGTTTTCCATATAAAGAATCATGTCATCTGCGAAGAGAGAGAGTTTGACTTCTTCATTACCAATTTGGATACCTTTTATTTCTCTCTGTTGTCTGATTGCTGTTGCTAGGACTTCTAATACTATGTTGAACAAGAGTGGTGAAAGTGGGCATCCTTGTCTTGTTCCTGATCTCAACGGGAAGGCTGCAAGCTTTTTCCCATTGAGGATGATATTTGCTGTGGGTCTTTCATAGATAGATTTGATGAGGTTCAGGAATGTTCCCTCTATCCCTATACTTTGAAGCGTTTTAATCAGGAATGGATGCTGGATTTTGTCAAATGCTTTTTCTGCATCAATTGAGAGGACCATGTGGTTCTTCTCTCTTCTCATATTAATTTGTTGTATCACATTGATTGATTTGTGAATGTTGAAACATCCTTGTAGCCCAGGGATGAATCCCACCTGGTCATGGTGGATAATCTTTTTAATGTGCTGTTGGATCCTGTTGGCTAGAATCTTGTTGAGAATCTTAGCATCCATATTCATCAGTGATATTGGTCTAAAATTCTCCTTTTTGGTAGGGTCCTTGCCTGGTTTGGGGATCAGGGTAATGCTGGCTTCACAAAGGAGTCTGGAAGTTTTCCTTCTGCTTCAATTTTTTGAAACAGCTTCAGGAGAATAGGTGTTATTTCTTCTTGGAAGGTTTGGTAGAATTCCCCAGGGAATCCGTCAGGTCCTGGGCTCTTGTTTTTGGGGAGGCTTTTGATCACTGCTTCAATCTCGTTATTAGATATCGGTCTATTCAGGTTGCCAATTTCTTCCTGGCTCAATGTTGGTAGTTTATATTTTTCCAGGAATGTATCCATTTCGTCTAGGTTGCTAAGCTATTGGCATATAACTGTTGATAATAACTTCTGATGATTGTTTCTACTTCCTTGGTGTTAGTTGTGATCTCTCCCTTTTCATTCATAATTTTATGAATTTGGGATTTTCTCTTTTCTTTTGGATTAGTGTGGCCAGTGACTTATTGATCTTATTGATTCTTTCAAAAACCAGCTTCTAGTTTCATTGATACATTTTACTGTATCTCTGGTTTCTACCTCATTGATCTCAGCTCTAATCTTCATGATTTCCCTTCTTATGTGTGGAGTTGGTTTGATTTGTTGTTGATTCTCCAGTTCTTTAAGGTGTAGAGACAGCTGGTGTGTTCTAGATTTTCAAATTTTTTGAGGGAGGCTTGGATGGCTATGTATTTTCCCCTTAGGACCACCTTTGCTGTATCCCATAGGTTTTGGACCGAAGTGTCTTCATTCTCATTGGTTTCCATGAATTGTTTCAGTTCTTCTTTGATCTCCTGGTTGATCCAAGCATTCTTAAGCAAGGTGGTCTTTAGCTTCCAGGTGTCTGAGTTCCTTCGGAACTTTTCCTTGTGATTGAGCTCCAGTTTCAAAGCATTGTGATCTGAGAATATGCAGGGAATCCTCTCAGTCTTTTGGTATCGGTTGAGTCCTGATTTGTGACCCAGTATGTGGTCTATTCTGGAGAAGGTTCCGTGTGCACTTGAGAAGAATGAGTATTCTGTTGTTTTAGGGTGGAATGTTCTGTATATATCTATGAGGTCCATCTGGTCCAATGTGTCATTCAATGCTCTTGTTTCTTTATTGATTTTCTGCTTCGATGATCAGTCTAATTCTGAAAGAGGCGTGTTAAGATCTCCTACGATTAGTGTATTCATATCAATATGACTCTTTATCTTGATTAACAGTTTTCTTAAGTAATTGGCTGCTCCCATATTGGGAGCATAGATATTTACAATTGTTAGATCATCTTGGTGGATAGTCCCTTTAAGGATTATGTAGTGTCCTTCTGTATCTCTGACTACAGTCTTTAGTTTGAAGTCCAATTTATCTGATATGAGAATCGCTACCCCAGCCTTCTTTTGAGGCCCATTGGCATGAAAGATGCTTCTCCATCCCTTCACTTTCAGTCTGCGTGTATCTTTAGGTTCAAAATGGGTCTCTTGTAGACAACATATGGATGGGTCCTGTCGTTTTATCCAATCTGCAACCCTGTGCCGTTTTATGGGTGCATTTAGGCCATTCCCATTGAGAGTGATTATTGATAGATACGTTTTTATTGACATCGAGTTGCCTTTGAAGTCTTTCTTTCTGTAGACTGTCTCTATATTTCTGTTCAATGCTACTCTTGGGATTTTTCCTCTTTTATAGAACCCCCCTTAATATTTCCTGCAGTGTTGGCTTGGTGGTTGCATAGTCTTTTAAGCCTTGCCGGTCTTGAAAACTCTTTATCTCTCCACCCATTTTGAATGTCAGTCTTGCTGGATAAAGTATTCTTGGCTGCATGTTCTTCTCATTTAGTGCCCTGAGTATATCTTGCCAGCCTCTTCTGGATTGTGGTTTTCTTTTTAAAAGCAGACAACCACAAAGGACCTGAAGATGTACCAGGGAAACATATCTAGCTCCCAACAGCCCTGCCCAGTATTGAGGAAAACTGAATTTTCTATCCAGACAACTGTGTGTTTAAAAGCCAATTCATAAAATCTACAAATGTTTCATTGTCGTTTTTTTGCTGTGTTGTTTTTGTTACTGCTGGCCACTTCATGTTTCTCCCACTAAGCTCTGACATAGGATCGTCACATGGATAATTCCATATTCACAGTAGCTATTGATGAATGTGTATGTTATGGAAGGCAGTGAGTTATGGCAGAAAGAATGTGGAGCTAGAATCCAAATCCTATATACCCCCCATGTCATAACTTTGTGCAAGTAATTATCCCTCCCAAATTATTTCCCATCTATAAAAAAGGGATGAAATATCTACCTTATATGGTGGGTGAAGTGAAATAATATTTATAAGGTTAATCTCTGGACAGGATATGTATTCAATAAATGGCAGCTACTATTAATCTTCTCTCTATTATTTCAAGAAATTTCTTGAAAGAAGGAGCCATATGTTCATTCATTTTTAACCCCATTCAACTAATTTTTGACATATGCATGCTATTAAATATTTTTTTTCAAATTCATTTATTTGTCTTCATCTACTTTTTCACCATTATTTTCTTTGATCTGGGCTTTTAAAGAGTAAATTGTCTGGTAGGACTTGTCTGTTTCTTCTTGGTGTGATTTAACTATTCCTTATGACCCAGAAGTCAGATAGCATATGATTAGAATAAACTTTTTTTTTTTGACAAAAATACTTCATAGGTGATGCTGTTTACTTCCTTTTGCATGATAACAGGAGGCATGTATCAAATAGTACAATTAGTAATGATGATCAGTTTGATTAGTTTGTTGAAATGATCATAACTAGATCTTCCTTTGTAAAGGTACTTTACTCTTTTTGCAATTAATAAGTAATTGGAGGTGTAATATTTTGCTACCTTTTGACTATCCTGGTACCCAGGTAACAAATTCATGATTATAGAATCCCGTTGATGATCCTTATCTCAATTAAGAATTTTATTGGGTGTTCTGAAAGTGTCAATTCCCCAATTACACCATATCTTCTGTATTTATTAGCTAGCATTTTTTTAAAGGAGATTTTCTATATTAACATGGGAAGAATTACATTTCCATCTAAAAAGACTAGTATATGTTTTCTTTTTAAAAATTTTATTTATTTGAGAGAGAGAGAGAGAGATCATATGCAGGCAGGAGGAAAGACAGGGGGAGAGGAAGAGAGAAAATCTCAAGCAGACTCCTTATTGAACACGGAGCTCATTGCAGGGCTCCACATGGAGTTCAATTTCCTGACCCTGAGATCATGACCTGAAATGAAACCAAGACTCAGATGCTCAACCAACTGAGCTACTCAGGCGCCCCAGGCAAGTATGTTTAATTTTTTCCGCTTTAATTACCAATTTTCAGAGTAAGGAGTAAATACTATCTAGTAACCTCTAATGGTAACACATATTTTTTCCCTTTCTTTCTCTCTTTTATATTTTATAAAATCAAGGCTTTTTATTCAACATTACACAATTAAAGTTATTCTCTTTGATGAGCAAAATATCACCAATTTGAGGGGTGCCTGGGTGGCTCAGTGGGTTAAGCCTCTGCCTTTGGCTTGGGTCATTGTTTTGGGGCTCTGAGATAGAGCCCTGAATCAGGTTCTCTGCTGAGTGGGGAGCCTGCTTATTCCCCCCCCCCCAACCTGCCTCTCTGCCTACTTGTGATTTCTCTATGTCAAATGCATAAATAAAATCTGAAAAAAAAAATCACCAATTTGAACCATGACTATCCCTTCAAGCTACTTTCTGTGGCCCTTGATATGCTTGACCAGTGGTAGAATCAGCCATTTCTCTAACAACCACCTGTTCATTTCAATGAACAAACGTATTTAGGAATTAAGGACTGAAAATTAAATATACTTGTTGCTATTGGGATAGAATTGTTTCAATGCCCTCTCAGAGGAAAGTGAAAAAGTACATATAATATTGATATATATTTATTCATTTAACTGTAATATACCTAACTATATTTTTACCCATGTGATTATATACTTTATTATATATATTTAAAAATATATATTAAAAATAATTTCAAACTTGTAAGAAAGTGGCAAAAATACAAAGACCTTCTATATCTTTTTTCCAAATTCCCCAATAGTTAACATGTCACTTTTCTTACTCCTTCCTTCCTTCTTTCTTCCTTTCCTTTCTTCTTTCCTTCCTCCCCCTTCTTTCCCTCCTTTTAGTTTTTCCTAACCCATTTGAAAGTACATTGAATATAATGCTCATTATATTTAATACTTAAAATACTTAGAAAACTTAGAACACTTAGAAATACTTAGAATACTTAGAAAACCATCATTGATAATCCATTACGTATGTTGATATACCAAATTCAGATTTAATATTTTTGTTTTCATTTTGATAATTGAGGATTGCTTTATGAATCAATCTAAAAAAATTTATTTTTAATAATTAAATTAACCTCATTGGTGCTTTTTTTCCTATGACATATCTTTGGTCTCAGATCTCTCATATTATTTCTGGTTAATTTTATTTAGATATTATGTTCTATTTATTATGTGATTTACACTATGTGGTGTATTTTTTCCTTTATTTTATTTTTAAAATTAATTAATTAATTTGACAGAGAGATAGAGCTAGGGAGCATAAGTGGCTGGGTGGGGGAGGTGGAAGAATGGTAGAGGGAGAAGGAGAAGTAGGCTCCTTGCTGAGCAGGGAGCTCAATGGGGTGCTCAATGCCAGGACCAGAAATAAAGGCAGATGTTTAACTGACTGAGCTACCCAGGTGCCCCGTCTTTTTTTTTTTTTTTTAATTATTTTTAAATTCCGTTATAATTAACATATAATGTTATATTAGTTCAAGTGTGCAATAATTATATACATTACTCAGTGCTCATTATACTAAATATACTCTTCTTAATCCCCGATCCCCGTCACCTATTTTACCCATCCCCCTACTCACCTCCTTTCTGCTAACCACCAGTTTGTTCCTTATATTTGAGTCTGTTTTTTTGGTTTGTCTCTTATTTACTTTGTTCATCTGTTTCTTCAGTTCCATACATGATTGAAGTTATATGGTATTTCTTTCTCTGACTTATTTCATCTGGCATTATACCTCTAGATCTATATCTGTATATGTTAATGCAAATAGATAGATTTCATTCTTCTTTATGGCTGAGTAATATGCCACCAAATGAATATGTGTGTGTGTATATATATACACACACACGTACATATATGTATATATGTATATATATGTATATGTGTGTGTATATATATATACGTTGTGTGTGTGTGTGTATATATATCCCTTATCTTCTTTATGTCTTCTTTAATCTTCTTATATATATGAGATATATCCCATATATATATCTATATGGATATATATGTATACATATATAGTCCTTATCTTTATCCACTTATCTATTGATGGACATGTGGGTTGCTTCTATATCTTCTATATCTTGGCTATTATAAATAATGCTGCAATAAACATAGAGGTGCATATATCTTTTTGAATTAGTATGATTGTATGTTTGTTAGTATTTTTGAATTAGTATGTTTTTATTCTTTGGATAAATCCCAGTAGTGGGATTACTGGATTACACAGTATTTCTATTTTTAATTTTTTGAGGAACCTCCATAGTGTTTAATACACTGGCTGCACCAGTTTGCATTCCCACTAACTGTGGATGGGTGTTCCTTTCCTCCATGTTTGCCAATACTTTTTTGCCAAAAAGTATGGTTCTTGTGAGCCATTCTGAGAAGTGTATAGTGATATCTCATTTTGATTTTGCTTTACATTTTCCTGATGATAAGTTATGTTAAGCATCTTTTAATGTGTCTGTTGGTCATCTCTACATCTTTGGAGAAATGTCTGTTCTTGTCTTCCATCATTTTTCACTGGATTATTTGTTTTTTTTTTTGTTTGTTTGTTTTTGTTTTTTTGTTTTGTTTCTTGTTTTGTTTTTGTTTTTTGGTGTTGATTTGTATAAGTTCTCAATATATTTTGGGTATTAACCACTTACCAGATATATCATTTGCAAATATCTCTCCCATTCAGTAAGTTGTCTTTTAGTTATCTTGTTTTCTTTGCTGTGCAGAGGTTTTTATTTGATGTAGTTCCATTCGTTTATTTTTGCTTTTGTCTCCCTTGCTTCAGGAGACATATCTAGAAAACAGTTGCTATCGTTGATGTCAGAGAAGTTACTGCCTGTCTTTCTTCTAGGATTTTTATGGTTTCAGGTCTCATATTTATGTCTTAATCCATTTTAAGTTTATTCTTTTGTGTATGGTGTAAGAAAGTGGTCCAGTTTCATTCTTTTTCATGTAACCAGTTTTTCTAACACCATTTGCTGAAGAGAATTTTTTTGTTTTGTTTTTTGTTTTGTTTTTCCCCATTGCATAAATCTTGTCTCCTTTCTTACACATTACTTGACCATAAAATTGAGGGTGTGTTTCTGGGCTTTCTGTCCTAGTCTGTTGATCTATGTGTCTATTTTTGTGCCAGCACCATACTATTTTTATTATTACAGTTTTGTAGTATAACTTGAAATCTGAAATTGTGCTACTCTAGTTTTGCTTTTCTTTTTCAAGTGTGCTTTGTCTAGGAGTGCCTGGCTGGCTCAGTTTTTAAGCATCTGACTTTGGCTCAGTTCATGATCCCAGGGTCCTGGGATCAAGCTCCACATCAGGCTCATGCTCAGCGGGAAGACTTTTCCCTCTCCCACTCCTCCCTGTTTGTGTTTCCTCTCTCACTGTGTCTCTCTCTGACAAATAAATAAAATTTGGGGGAGAAAAAAAAAGATTGCTTTGGCTGTTCAGCATCTTTTATGGTTCCATACAAATTTTACATTTGTTTGTTCTTGTCCTATGAAAAATGTTATTCATGTTTTGATAGGGATTACATTAAACATGTAGATTGCTTTGGGTAGTATGGACATTTGTCCTTCTATTCCATGACATGAAATATCTTTCCATTGGTTTGTGTCATCTTCAATTTCTTTTAGCTGCGTTTTATGGTTTTCAAAGTACAGGTCTTTAATCCCTTTGGTTAAGTTTATTCCTAGGTATTTTATTATTTTTGGTGTAATTGTAAATGGGATTATTTTCTTAATTTCTCTTTATGCTACTTTGTTATTTTAGAAATATAAATTATTTCTATATATTTATTTTGTGTCTTGCCAGTTTATTGAATTCATTTATGAATTTAAGTAGTTTTTTTTGGTGGAGTCTTTAGGGTTTTCTTTATATAGTATCATGTCATCTGCAAATAGTGACAGTTTTACTTCATTGTTACCAATTTGGATGCCTTTTATGTCTTTAAGTTGTCTTACTGCCATGGCAAGGAATTCCAGTACTATGTTGAATAGGGGTGATGAGGGTTGAACATTCTTATTTTGTTCTTGATGTTAGGAGAAAAGCTGTTTTTCACCACTACGTATGAAGTTCCCTGTTTTTCATATATGGTATTCATTATATTGAGATATGTTCCCTCTAAACCTGCTATGTTGAGGGGTTTTATTGTGAATGGATGTTGTACATTATCATTTTTTGCATCTATTGAAGTGATCATTTGGTTTTTATCCTTTCTCTTGTTGATGACCTGTATCACGTTGATTGATTTGCAAATATTGAACTACTCTTGCATTCCAGGAATAAATCCCAGTTGATTGTGGTAAATGATTTTTTTTTCATGTATTGTTGGATTCAGTCTGCTAATATTTTGTTGAATATTTTTGCATCTACATTAATCAGAGATATTGGCCTGTAGTTCTCTCTCTCTCTCTCTGTAATGTGTTTACCTGGTTTTGGTATCAAGGTAATGCTGGCCTCATGGAATGAATTTGGAAGCTTTCTTTCCTCTTCTATGTTTTGGAATTGTTAGAGAAGAATAGGTATTAACTTTTCCTTAAATGTTTGCTGAAATTCACCTGTGAAGCCATCTGGTCCTCTGCCATCGTGCAGTGAAATAAAGTTGTCAGACACCAATCTCAGTGGCCATGCAGGGCTGCCTCTGCAAAAGAGGGCAGCAGTAGCTGAATCCCACACATAGTTTTTATTTCTTTGTTTTTCTTTTATTTGTTTGTTTTTAAATCAGAAAAGCAAGGACAGATGACTTCAAGCATGGGAAATGAATACAAAGGGATGGCAAATATCTTGAAGCAGGCTTGAATTTTCCCCTTTGAGTAGGCATGTAGGGAGTCAGTAATGGGATAAGGGAGGAGCAGGATGTTTGGGCTGGCAATCACTACGTGCAGAAATGGGGGCTAAGTGTTACATTTTTCACAGGTCCTAACTTACTCCTTGCTTCTGGGGATTGTGGGATCCTGCTCCTACCTGGCCATTGTGTTGAACAGCTCTGAGAACAGGAATGTGGCTGACATTTCAGCTGCTTCCATACACACTCCTTAGGGTTTACAATATTTTTTCTAAGAATAATTCTACACTAGACTTGTTTGTTGGGAGTTTTTTGATTACTGATTTTATTTTATTGCTGGCAAGCACTCTGTTCAAATTTTCTATTTTTTCTTGATTACACTTTGGGAGGTTATATGTTTCTAGAAATATATCTATTTCTTCTAGGTTGTCCAAATTGTTGACAAATAATTTTTATAATTTTCTTTTATAATCCTTTCTATTTCCATGATGTCACCTGTTATTTTTCCTCTTTCATTTGTGATTTTGTTTATTTGAGTCCTCTCTCTTTTTAAAATTGTTTTTTAATGAGTCTGGCTAAAGGTCTATCAGTTTTGTTCATCTTTTCAAACAACAAGCTCCTGGTTTCATTGGTCTGTTCTACTGGATTTTTTTTTTTTTTGCTTTGTTTTGCTTTTATTTCTATTTAATTTATTTCTGCTCTAATCTTTGTTATTTCCTTTTTTCTAGTTTTGTGTTTTATTCTTCTTTTTCTAGCTCCTTTAAGTATAAGTTTAGGATATTTACTTGAGATTTTTCTTGCTTCTTGAGGTAGGCCTGTATTGCTATAATCTTTTCCCTTGGACTAGCTTTTCCTGCATCCCCCAAATTTGGGACCATTGTGTTTTAATTTTTATTTATGTATCTATCTATACATATTTCATTTCCTCTTTGATCTCTCTGTTGACTTGTTCATAGTTTAGTAGCATGTTATTTAATATACAGCTATTTGTTCTACGTTCTATCCATGTTTTTTCTTCTGGTTGATTTCTAGTATTAATAGCATTGTAGTTAAAAAAGGTGCAGGATACAACCTTAATCTTTTTGAATTTGTTGAGATTTGTTATGTGGCCTAACATGTGATCTATTCTGGAGAATGTTCCATGTGCTCTTGAAAAGAATGTGTATTCTCCTGCTTTAGGGTGGAATGTTCTGAATTCATCTCCTGGATCTATCTGGTCCTATGTATTAAGCAAAGTCACTATTTCCTTATCAATTTTCTATTAGGATGGAATGTTCATTGATGGGAGTGAGTGTTAAATTCCCCTACTATTATTGTATCACTATTGATTACTTTCTTTATGTTAATTAATAGCTGTGCTGTGCATTTTGGTGCCTTAATGTTGGGTGTATAAATATTGGAAATTGTTATATCTTCTTGATTGATTGTTCACTTTGCTTCTATAAGTGCCCTTTATCTTTTGCTACAGTATTTGTTTTAAAGTCCATTTATGGGAGGAGAAGCAAGATGGGGGAGCAGTAGGAGACCCTGTTTCAACTGATCCCCTGACTTGAGCTAAATATCTAACAGAACACTCTCAACACTCATGAAATCAGCATGAGATGTAAGATTATACACTTCTGAATCTCAGAAGACAACAGTGGATAGGTAAAGTGGAGTGAGAATGCTTAGACTGTCATTGGAGGATAAACAGAAGGTGGGGGGAGCCACCAGAAGTGACCCATTGGAAAGTAATACCCTAATATGAAAGTGCCCTATGCTTGGGGATGAGCATTAACTTGGAGTCTGGTTAAAAGCACTGAAAAGGAACAAAGGGTCTTAAGAAGTGAGTGGCAGAATTGGGCGGCCACAGAGACAGACCTAAGCCCACAGTCCCAGGGTGGTCACAGCAGGCACCCGTCTATGCCTGAGAGAGACCAGCAGGGTCTCCTTTTAGTGGTCCCTGAGCCTGTGGCTTTATGCTGCTTGCACCACAGCTGGAGCTGTGTACATCCCTGCGTGCACCTGAAAGAGCCTGGTGCAGGCTCCTGCCCAAGGTCCCTGGGTCTGCAGCATTCTGCAACCTGTGTCACCGTCTTCCTTGACCTGTCCCAGGACCAGGTCTGAACACATCCAACATGTGCGTGGTCTCCAGACAGCAGTCCCAGCAACTCTTCTGGACCAATATAACTTGAGGTTTTTTTTTTGATGTGGGAGTTGGGGGGATGCACAGAGACAAGCGGGGGCCTTGGGCTACCACTGAGACAGTGACTGGGAGTGTGTACCACCTGTGGGAGGTTGCGGGGGGGGGGTCTGTGTGTTCTGGACTTTCCAGATGGGAGCAGACTGAGGCTTCTCTTTAAAGCGGAAGTCTGGATGCAGACAGTTTACTTTGCACTAACCCTCAGAAAAGCTGTAAAACCCACCAAAGAACAAAAACCTCCAGAGAACAAAAGCCTGAGAAACCAGTTTCCACAAAGCCCAGCCACTTGATAGAGGGCAGGGTGACTCAGTCCAGGCAAGACTGACTGAAAAACAAGGTGGCAGGCCCATCTCCCAGAAGACAAGCCAAAAGAACAAGAGGACAATAACCACAAGGTCCCTGTAAAACTGTAAAACCCCAACATCAGGAAAAAACAATATATTAAGCTCCTGGTATTACCCCCAAACCTGTATATTTCATAGATACAAATTTCAAAAAAATTCATTCTCATGATTCTTCTTCTTTTTTTAACCTATTTACCATTACAAATAGATGTCTAATACAAAATATTCCCTATGACCCTGCAATTGCACTCCTGGGTATTTACCCCAAAGATACTGATGTAGTGAAAAGAAGGACCATCTGTACCCCAATGTTCAGAGCAGCAATGGACACAGTCACCAAATTGTGGAAAGAACCAAGATGCCCTTCAACAGACAAATGAACAAGGAAGATGTGGTCCATATATACTATGGGGTATTATGCATCCATCAGAAAGGATGAATACCCAACTTTTGTATCAATATGGATGGGACTGGAAGAGATTATGCTGAGTGAAATAAGTCAAGCAGAGAGAGTCAATTATCATATAGTTTCACTTATTTGTGGAGCATAGGGGATAACATGGAGGACATGGGGAGCTGGAGAGGAGAAGGGAGTTTGGGGTAATTGGAGGGGGAGATGAGTCATGAGAGGGAATAAACTCGAGGTTTTGGAAGGGACTGTGGGGATGGGTGAATCTGGTGGTGGGTGTTAAGGAGGGCACATATTACATGGAGCACTGAGTATGGTGCATAAACAATGAATCTTTGAACATTGAAAAAAAAATTCCATTTTGTCCAATATAAGTATGACTACTGCATCTTTCTTTTCACTGTCATTTGCATGAGAAATGTTTCTCCATCCCTTCATTCTCAATATGCATGTGTCTTCAGTCTGAAATGGCTCCTGTTGGCAGCATATAGATGGATCTTGCATTTTCATCCATTCCACCATCCTATGTCTTTTGATTGGAGTTTTTATTCCATTTACATTCAATGTAATTATTAGTGTCTGTACTTACTGCCATTTTATTACTTGTTTCATGGTTGCTTTTGTAGTTCTTCTCTAGCCTTTCTTTTCTTGCTCTCTTCTGTTGTGGTTTGATGGCTTTCTTTGGTGATATAGTTGGGTTCCCTTCTCTCTATTTTTTTGTATATCTGTTACCAGTTTTTGAATTCTGGTCACCGTTAGGTTTGTATGTACTATCTTATGCATATAGCAGTCTATATATATCAGGTTGAAGGTCACTTATGTTTTGAAACCATATAAAAGCACTCAAATTTTTACTCTTCTACCCACTATTTTTCATGCTTATGGTGTTACACTTTTGTTTTGTGAATTCCTTGACTGATTTTTACTTGATTTTACTGCTTTTGTGCTTTTTACTTTTCTTACTCTGCTCATGATCTTTCCTTTTCACTTTAAATAATCTCCTTTAACATTGCTTATAAGTACGGTTAAGTGGTGGTGAATTCCTTTAACTTTTGTTTGTCTGGGAAAATCTTTATCTCTTTTTCTATTCTGAATGATAATTTTGCTGTATAGAGTATTCTTGGTTGCAAGTTTTTTCTTTTCAGCACTTGGAATATGTCATGCCACTCTTTTCTGCACTGCAATTTTTCTGAAAAATCAACTGCTAGACGAATGGGGTTTCCCTTGTATATAATTATTTTCTCTTAATCATTACTTTTTGTCATTTTAATGATTATGTATTTGATATGGACCTCCTTTGGGTGATTTTGTTGGGATCTCTGTGATCCCTGGATCTGGATTTGTTTCCTTCCCTAGATTAGGGAACTTTTCAGCTATTATTCTTCAACTAAATTTTCTGTCTGTTTCTTCTCTTTTCTTGGGATCCCTAAATGAGAATGTTATTATGCTAGATGGTGTTGCTGAGTTCCCTTAATAGCAACAACTTATTCTCATTTTTTATAATTCTTTTTTATTTCTCCTGTTCAATTTGATGGCTTTCTATTACTCTGTCTTCTAGCTCAATGATCTGTTCTTCTGCTTCCTCTAGTCTATTATTTATTCTTTCTAGTGTATTTTTTATTTCAGTTATCAAGTTCTTCATCTCTTCTTCATTATTAGTCATTACTACTGATTGGTTCTTTTGTGTTTTCTAGCTCTTTGTTAAGGGTCTCCATTCTTTTCTCAAGTCCAGGGAGTATCTTTCTGACCATTACCTTGAATTCTCTATCAGGAATATCACTTTTCTCTGTTTTGTTTAGCTCTTTTGCCATAATTTTGTCCTGTTCTTTTATTTGTGACATGTTCCTCTGTCTCTTCATTTTTTCTAACTCTCTGTTTCTATGTGTTAAGAAAGTTAGCTACACCTCCTGCTCTTTAAATTAGGAGCCTTTTGATGAAGAGGTCCTGTGGTGCCCTGTAGTGCAATATCCCTTGTTCACCTCAACATGGAAAAGAGGTGTTCCTTTGTGTTTTGTGTGCACCCTACAGTTGTGACTGAGCCACACTTGTTTTCAATCCAGTTATCTGCAAGAACTCTGTTTGTGTGAACATGGTTTGGTCCCTATGTTGTTAATAGGCAAGTCTAGGGCCATCTTGGAATTAAGTTGGGTCAGATCAGGTCTTTACTAGAGCGCAGTTGCATCAAACTACAGAACACTTTCCCTGTGTTGTTCCCTTAGAAGTTTTTGTTGGGGGGCAGGTGTTATGGTCAAGCCAGATATTTTCCCCCATCCCCCACCCACTGCTGGGGTTGTAGTTGACCTAATGTGTGTGATTGTTTCCCTTCTTCACAGGGCAAGAGTCCCTCTGGAGTGGTGCTGGCCCCTGTTGAGGCAGTTTGCACAATGTCATGCTTGTGGTGTCACTTTGGATGGACTCCTGCCAAGAATGGGTTGGAGAAGGTGGCCTGTAGCAGAATGTAGGGGACAGGTGTGTAGATGTTAGCAAAGTGTGCATGGATTTGCTGTGGGAGGTGACCTGGAACCACTTTGGAGAACTTCTGAGGGTGGGTCTTCCTGCATTTGTTCTGAGATTAGTAAATGAATCTCCTTTCTGTATACTCCACGCATTTTTCAAACTGCTGCCTCTATGAGGTATCTCAACTTGTTGGTTGTTATGCTCTCTCTCTAAGGGTGGGAACTCAAGTTTCCTATTGCTCTCTAGCTCTCCCAGAGTAGAGCTGTTGATTTTGAAGTTACAGGTGTTAAGCCCCACTGTTTGTAAAAACTTTCAAAGTTAAGCCCTTCTAGTTTTCAAAGCTGATTGTTATGGGGATTTTTATTCCCACTGCAGATCCCCCATGCCTGCAGTGCTTATTGTAGGGTCTGATCCTCTTCTTTCTCTGTGCTTGCAGAGTCTTTCCCTCCCATGGTTAGTCTTTTGGGTTGTTTTGGTTCCAACTGCATCTTCATCTTACCCTTTTTGATGTTGCTTCTTCCCTATGGTTAACTGTGGACAGTCTGTTCTGAGAGCCTTTGGGTTATTTTATGGGTTATTTACACTGATGTGGGTGTTATCTAGGTGTATCCTGGCACAAAGTGAGCTTGAGATCCTCCTCTTACTTGGTCATCCTCCCTGGAAGTTGTTTTATTTTTCTTTTTTCTTCTTTTAAATATTTTATTTATTTTGACAGAGAGAGAACACAAGCAGGGGGAGTGGGAGAGGAAGAAGCAGGGCTCCTACTAAGCAGGGAGCCTGATGTGGGGCTTGATCCCAGGACCCTGGGATCATGACCCAAGCCGAAGGCAGACACTAAATGACTGAGACACCCAGGCGCCCCTTTCTTTTTTGAAAATTAATGTACTTTCTTTTTTTCCTATTATCTAGGAACGCTTATATTTTAATCCTAATGATTATCTTTTGGCTAATAACTTTTGTAATCCATTCTCTGTCTCCCTTTTCTTTTAATTATTTAATTTGATGAGTTTTAATGCTATGCTTTGACTTCCACCTATTCACTAGGTAATGATCAAAAACATTCCCTTTCCCCTTTTCTCTTGTATCTGTTTTTTTTTAAGCTTCGTTATTTCTGCTTTGTTAAAGCATTTAACATTTACACAGTTTTTGTTTCTTTATCCCACCTTTGTTAACTCTTAGATCTATTTTTGCTCAAGTTTCTAATTATCTTGGATAGAAAAAACTTGATACTCTATACATATCTCAGGAAGGGTTCATGTGTACAATAGTCCCTGAGTTCTTGAGTTCTTACATGCTAAACACTGGTTTTCTACTGCCTTGATAGTTGATGGAGAGCTTGGTTGGATATAAGATCCCTGGTTCATACTTTCTTTTCTATTTTTAATTTATTTTTTATTTTCAGCATAACAGTATTCATTATTTTTGCACCACACCCAGTGCTCCATGCAATATGTGCCCTCTTTAATATCCACCACCTGGTACCCTGACCTCCCACCCCCCGCCCCTTAAAAACGCTCAGATTGTTTTTCAGAGTCCATAGTCTCCCATGGTTCACCTCCCCTTCCATTTTCCCCCAACTCCCTTCTCCTCTCTAACACCCCATGTCCTCCATGCTATTTGTTATGCTCCACAAATAAGTGAAACCATATGATAATTGACTCTCTCTGCTTGACTTATTTCACTCAGCATAATCTCTTCCAGTCCCATCCATGTTGCTACAAAAGTTAGGTATTCGTCCTTTCTGATGGAGGTATAGTGTATATGGACCACATCTTCCTTATCCATCCATCTGTTGAAGGGCATCTTGGTTCTTTCCACAGTTTGGCAACTGTGGCCATTGCTGCTATAAACATTGGGGTACAGATGGCCCTTCTTTTCACTACATCTGTATCTTTGGGGTAAATACCCAGCAGTGCAATGGCAGGATCATAGGGAAGTTCTATTTTTAATTTCTTGAGGAATCTCCACACTGTTCTCCAAAGAGGCTGCACCAACTTGCATTCCCACCAACAGTGTAAGAGGGTTCCCCTTTCTCCACATCCTCTCCAACACATGTTGTTTCCTGTCTTGCTAATTTTGGCCATTCTAACTGGTGTAAGGTGATATATCAATGTGATTTTAATTTGAATCTCCCTGATGGCTAGTGATGATGAACATTTTTTCAGGTGTCTGGTAGCCATTTGTATGTCTTTATTGGAGAAGTGTCTGTCCATATCTTCTGCCCATTTTTTGATGTGTTTGTCTGTTTCGTGTGGGTTGAGTTTGAGGAGTTCATTATAGATCCTGGATATCAACCTTTTGTCTGTACTGTCATTTGCAAATATCTTCTCCCATTCCGTGGGTTGCCTCTTTGTATTCTTGACTGTTTCCTTTGCTGTGAAGAAGCTTTTGATTTTGATGAAGTCCCAAAAGTTCATCTTCGCTTTTGACTCCTTTGGAGACATATCTTGAAAGAAGTTGCTGTGGCTGATATCGAAGAGATTACTGCCTATGTTCTCCTCTAGGATTCTGATGGATTCCTGTCTCACATTGAGGTCTTTTATCCATTTTGAGTTGATCTTTGTGTACGGTGTAAGAGAATGGTTGAGTTTCATTCTTCTACATATAGCTGTCCAGTTTTCCCAGCACCATTTATTGAAGAGACTATCTTTTTTCCACTGTATATTTTTTCCTGTTTTGTCAAAGATTATTTGACCATAGAGTTGAGAGCCGATACTGCAGGAAATATTAAGGGGGCTTCTTTAAAGGAGGAAAAAGCCCAAGAATAGCACTGAACAGAAATATAGAGACAATCTACAGAAAGAAAGACTTCAAAGGTAACACGATGTCAATAAAAACATATCTATCAATAATCACCCTCAATGTGAATAGCCTAAATGCGCCCATAAAATGGCACAGGGTTGCAGACTGGATAAAATGATAGGACCCATCCATATGTTGTCTATAAGAGATGCATTTTGAACCTAAAGATACACCCAGACTGAAAGTGAAGGGATGGAGAAGCATCTTTCATGCCAATGGGCCTCAAAAGAAGGCTGGGGTAGCGATTCTCATATCAGATAAGTTAGATTTTAAACTAAAGACTGTAGTCAGAGATCCAGAAGGACACTGCATCATTCTTAAAGGGACTATCCACCAAGAAGATCTAACAATTGTAAATATCTATGCCCCCAATATGGGAGCAGCCAATTACATAAGAAAACTGTTAATCAAGATAAAGAGTCATATTGATATGAATACACTAATCATTGGAGATCTTAACACACCTCTCTCAGAAATAGACAGATCATCGAAGCAGAAAATCAATAAAGAAACAAGAGCATTGAATGACACATTGGACCAGATGGACCTCATAGATATATACAGAACATTCCACCCTAAAACAGCAGAATACTCATTCTTCTCAAGTGCACACGGAACCTTCTCCAGAATAGACCACTTACTGGGTCACAAATCAGGACTCAACTGATACCAAAAGACTGAGATGATTCCCTGCACATTCTCAGACCACAATGCTTTGAAACTGTAGCTCAATCACAAGGGAAAGTTCAGAAGGAACTCAAACACCTGGAAGTGAAAGACCATCTTGCTTAAGAATGCTTGGATCAACCAGGAGATCAACGAAGAACTGAAGCAATTAATGGAAACCGATGACGATGAAGACACTTCGATCCAAAGCCTATGGGATATGCAAAGATGGTCCTAAGGGGGAAATATATAGCCATCCAAGCCTCCCTCAAAAAAATTGAAAAATCCAGAACACAGCAGCTGTCTCTACACCTTAAAGAACTGGAGAATCAACAACAAATCAAACCAACTCCACACATAAGAAGGGAAATAATCAAGATTAGAGCTGAGATCAATGAGGTAGAAACCAGAGATACAGTAGAACGTATCAATGAAACTAGAAGCTGGTTTTTTGAAAGAATCAATAAGATCAATAAGTCACTGGCCACACTAATCCAAAAGAAAAGAGAGAAGGCTCAAATACATAAAATTATGGTTCATACTTTCTATTTTAGTTTCTTAAAAATACTGTTCTGCTATTGCTATGTTTGTTCCTGTCTATAAGTCTGTTGTCAATGTAATTTTTCTTTTCTTCTTGTTAGTTAGTCTTTTGGATTAGAACAGAGAACCCCCCCTTTTTAATTTTAAAAGTATTATAGTTGTATTATGCAATGTCTCAGAGTTAATTGACACATTTTCCCAGGTACATGATTTTTCTCTGTCTTTCAGGATATATATTTTATATATATATATATATATTTTTTTTCTCTCAGGGAGTTTTCTTGAATTATATTTTAAAATATTAATTTCATTTCAGTTTAGCTTTTTTTTATTTGACAACTCACATTAGGTAAATATTTGGACATCTTATCACTGCTCTGATTGGAAATATTAGTATTCTTTAATCAGTCACCAATTTTATTAATTTTAAATGTGTTACTCCACTTTGAAAGATCCTTAACGTTTTGCTAAGTGAAGCCACAAAAAAGTTATTTTTGGTGGCAACTCTATGGAAATATATTGATCTTAGATTAATACAGAAAGTTGTTTTAAAAGCAGCAATACAAAATAAATGTTATGTTATAAAGTTGCAAGATAGAAAATATAATATGTATTTTTTTCACATTTCTGGAACTCCATTCTAAGCCATAGGCTATTCAGACCAATTTTAAAAATTGTCTGTTAAAAGTCGCTGAATGTTGAGTGACTATTCAAGAAGACAGATGTCACATTTGTGTTGGCCACAAACCTCAAAGGACATTAGCTCATTTTGAATCTTAATACTGCAGGTTTTTTTGCTGTTTCCAAACAACACACAGATAAAGGGTGCTGAATTTAGATAAAGGGTGAATTTAGATAAAGGGTGCTGAATTTAGACAGTCATTCACATGTTTTTTCTGCATACTATCAAACATCCAGATACCTGTAAGCAAACAAATATCTCAGAGGATTGCTGTTTTTATCTGAGTATTTGGTGTCATGCAGTCTTAAGTTTTCAGTTTCTCTAAAAGTCACACCTTCTTTGAGAATTTTATACTCTACGTATTTGTCACCTTATAACAGCAGTTAATATGATATATCAGTCTCTCCCCTGTTCTGGAATTACAGTGAACTGGAAGTGACAATGATCTGATATAATATAAGATTCCCAGATATCTCAAGAGGCCAATGATAACTAACACAATTCAATTTATAGTTCTGTCATGTCAAGGAGCTATGTATTTTTAACAAAAAAAGGCTTAAATAATATTCTCCACCATACTTTGTAAAGAAAATCAAAATAGATTAATGCATCTTTTCCCATAAGTGTTATGGTCATGTTAGTAAGTGAAATGATAGTAGTTCTGCAGTACCTTAGATAAGATTAACCAATTTTAAAGATAGTAATATTTTCTAACTGTGGTGTTAGAAGAGGGAAATCGGTATAGCTACAGTTTCTTATTTTTGTCAAAAAGGTCTTTTGAAAATTGTCAATGCATGTAGATGGGCATTATATTCTTGTTGGTGCTACTTACATATCAAGGAGTCTCAATGTGGTGGGATATAAACATAAAGTGCTTTTTATCTAAAACCTGTACCCCAAATGGGTAAAATTAAACCTATTAAACCCACCATTCCCACTTGGAAAGTGGCTTCTTTAATGCCACCTTGGTCATAGAAGCATTCACTGTCAGATATTGGAATACTCATTCTACTAAGTAAGATTAAATCCTCTGGTTTCTCTCTCTCCCTCTGTCTCTTTCTCCTAACTTCAAAGTCCTCCTTCCCTCCTCCAGGCAGACCAGAACTGTAGGTGATTTAGTTCCTTTTGTTCCCTTAGGAAAGTAGAAAAGGAAGAGAAAAATGTTTAAAGAGAGCAGGTTGGTGGTAACTGCTGTTGAAATTCATTATCTGTGGATGTGGTTAGGTTGTGTGATGTACCAACGTGTCCCCATCATGACAGGCCAGTCCCTGCAATTCTTCTGGGCTTTGCAGACCTTGAACAGCTTTGTTTTGATCTCCTAGGACATCATGCTGAGTTCTTTGATGTACCAGGTAGTCTTAACAAGCCTATAGTTGAAAAATGTCTACTTTTCTGTGGCCACCTTTTAGAACTCCAGACACTTGGGGATCCATTCCATGTCTCTTCAGAACTAAGAAATGGGTGGCTGGCATTTCTCCACCACTTTGTCTCTCACTTTTCTTTTACATTGCTATATAATAGCCTAGGGGAAATTTTCCAAGTCTATGGTAAGCAGACATCCAACCAGAGAACAAAATACTGGTGTCCTCTTTTTGGACAAGCCTTCAGTTTTTACAACTGACTCCCTGAAGCCCTCCTTCCTCATCTAAAGGGAGGGAAGCACCCTGGGAAAAGAACAAGAACAGCACCTTTTCAGCAACAACGTGGTCCCTAATTTGGATCTCCCTGTAGACCAAGGATGGTAGGAGGAGATTATTTGAGAGGGTGACTGGCAGTGCAACCTATTATTTGACCATCTCAGTAATCAACGTGAGACAAAGACTAGTCTAGACAATAGTCTGAACTTAGAATGTGGGACCTTAGCAGCAATTTCAACACAAATTCCTGTTATATTAGTTAGCTTTACTGGGGCTACTTGTTATGGATCTGGGTTGCCCAAGCTCCCATGTGCACAATATAAGGAATGTGATTAGGTGGCCCAGCGCATCTGGTGTACTGTATCAAATCTTGTTAAACACAAGGTAGCACATAAATGATTCATGATTTAGCAACACTTTATTTCCACTACATACGCTTACCTTGATGGAAAAATGACAAAAACTATTATGACTGGGGCACCTGGGTGGCTCAGTGGTTTAAAGCCTCTGCCTTCAGCTCAGGTCATGATCCCAGGGTCCTGGGATCGAGTCCCGCATGGGCTCTCTGCTCAGCAGGGAGCCTGCGTCCTCCTCTCTCTCTGCCTGCCTTTCTGCCTACTTGTGATCTCAGTCAAATAAATAAATAAATCTTTTAAAAAAAAAACTATTATAACTAATAATAGCACTCTTCTACCCATTAGCAGTAAGTGATTACATAGAAACCAAGGTGCAAATAAACACACATACTCCTGCAGAGAGTTTCAGTCATTTTCCTGACCTTTTAACCTTGTTTACACCATATACATAATCCTAAAAATATCATTTTCTTTTGTGTCTGCAGAGCTGAAATTCTGTTCTCCGAAGGACCTGTGTGTCATTCTACTGCTGGCAACTTGGAAAAGCTTTCATAGCCTCAGGTCTGTTCTCTGCATCCATGTCCTACCCTTGAATAGACTTGGCATTTAGGTTGTTGGAATTCAAGAATTCTGCACTTCCTCAGCTGTGTAGAGAGAGCCGACAAGGCGTCAGACATCAGGAAATGATTTGTCAAGTGAGAAAATGCTTTCTTCTATCCTAACTTCTAAGTTCATTGTCTATGTCAGTGATATGTGTGAATTGACCCAGTCAGAAAATAGAACTTTGCATATAAATAATTAACCTTTTTAAAGCCACTTTTATTAAGAAGTATAAAAACCAAATTGTTTGAAAGTAACTTTTGCTTACTAGAAAGTTTTGTCTCTCAAAATCTCAGGCTTTGTCTTGCTTTACTTTTTAGTAAACTTTTAGTTTTAGAATATATTTATAGAAAATTTCTAAAAATATGTGAGGGAGAACTCGGAGATATACCCTGAACCAGTTTCCCCTATTATTAACAGTTTATGTTGTGTGGTATGGTACATTTGTTACGGTAAATTAACTAATACTGAGACATGAAATTAACTAATACTGAGACCTGAATTTTAACTAAACTCCATATGTTAATCAGATTTCCTTAGTTTTTGCCTAATAGCCTTTTTCTCTTCCAGGATGTGACATTACATTTAGTCATCATGTTTCCTTAGGCTGTTCTTTATTGTGACTGTTTCTCAGGCTTTCTTTGTTTTTCATGATATTGGCAATTTTTAACATTTTTTAAAAGATTTTATTAATTTATTTGACTGAGAGAAAGACAGAGATCACAAGTAGGAAGAGAGGCAGGCAGAGAGTGGGGGGGGGGAGTAGACTCCCCGCTGAGCAGAGAGCCTGATGTAGGGCTGGATCCCAGGACTCTGAGACCATGACCTGAGCCAAAGGCAGAGACTTAACCTACTTAGCCACCTGGGCACCCCGATATTGGCAATATTAAGGAGTACTGGTCAGTTATTTTGTAGAGCATCCCTCAGTTGGATTTGTCTGATGTTTTTCTCTTGATTAGAATGGAGTTGTGTTTAGGGGAGAAGACTACCAGGGTAAAGTGATGTACATCGAGGGTATATACCATCAATTTGTATATGATACAAATGGCACTTTACCCCGGTATCATGATATCTCAATTGGTTGAGATAGTATTTAGCAGGTCTCTCTACTGTAAAGTTACTCTATTCCTCCCTATCCCCTATGAATCTATGAAAGATTCATAAGAATAGCTTTTATTTTGTTTTATTTCATTTCATTTTTTATTTTTTAAATTTTATTTTATTTTTTTCAGTGTTCCAAAATACATTGTTTATGCACCACTCCCAGTGCTCCATGTAATACCTGCCCTCCATAATACCCGCCACCAGGCTCACCCAACCCCTACCTTCTCCCCTCAAAAACTCTCAGTTTGTTTCTCAGAGTCCACAGTCTCTCATGGTTTGTCTCCCCCTCTGATTAAGTCACTAGCCACATCCACACTTAAAGAATGGAGAGTTATGCTTTACACCTTGATATCTACAGAAATTATTTAGAATTCTCCACAAGAGATTCATTTATTCTCTCCCTTTAAAAAATTCAGTCATTTATTTATATCAATATGAACACATGGATATTTATTTTTTTACCTTAGGTTATGATCCAACACTACTTTGTGTATTTGTTGTACAAATTATTCTAGCTTTGGCCATTAAGAGGTCTTTCAAGGTGACTCTTGTGTCAACTCTACCAGGCAAGCTTACTTAAAGATCATGAGCACAAAACCTGTAGGCAAAATTAAAATGCTAGAGGGACAAGCTTATTTGAAGAATTTGAAACACAGTGAGAAACAAGGAGAAGAAGAGGAAGAAGAACTTTAACACATTTAAGGGAGCATGCCTGTGGGGTGGAAAGACATACCATACATGGATCTAGTACACATATGTTCATGTGTCTTGTCTGTCCCAATACTTCATCAGCCTTCCCCACTGGGTGTATAGTCATGAGGACCACAGATGGGGTTCAAGCAAGAGGCTTATGGACAAAAGGTACTCAGGGCCAATGACATACACTTACTTTAGCAGAAAGACAGAGTGACAAATACTTCTCAGTACAGCTGTGGCTCTCCTGTTAGCCTGTTGAATAGCCACAGGTTCTCCCTGTGTTTGTTTGGTAGAGGACACATGGGTTGAATGGTGTTACAACTAGGTGAATGACTTAATAACTCCTAAATATTGAGTATTTCCATCCTTTCCTATCTATGTTTACACACAAATGCTCTACTTAACTTACCTGTTTGATATATACCTTTGGTTACTGATGTATTTACTATCTATGCTTAACTCATCTCATGAGTTTCATTTATCTATCCTATTTTTGTATCTTTTACAGTAGAAATAAATATTTTTCAAAATACAACATTACATAGACATTTTACACATTATGTAGACAAAGAAAATGCAGGTGGATTAGAAAACACAATTGCAACCAAGTCCCCCTTTCAGGAAACGGGAGCTCAAGTGATATTGAATAGATAGATTTATCATGAGGTTGGAAATATTGAAACTATTGGGGATGCCTGGGTCACTCAGTTGGTTAAACATCTGCCTTTGGCTCATGACATATCTCAGGGTCCTGGGATCGAGCCCCATTCAGGGTCCCTACTCAGCAGGGAGTCTGCTTCTCCTCTCCTTCTGCCTGACACTCCCCTTGCTTGTATTTTTCTCTCTTTCTCTCTGTCAAATAAATAAACACAATCTTAAAAAAAAAGAAAGGAAAATATTGAAAATATCAGATGTGCTTCCAAAGGAGGATAAGATATTTGATTTAAAGGCCATATTTACTGAATTTGAATCAAATACCATATTTATTTATTTATTTGTCAGATACCATATTTATTTGACTTAAAGGCCAATTTACTCTGAACAGCTAAGTTTTTCCAAGATAATCTCCTATTTTTCTTTCAAAAAAAAATTGCAGAAGTCTCCTCTCCCAGGAGTCCTGTAGATGGGTGGAGCTGAGTACTTTCTGGGGGGTTGCTGGCTTCCTGTTGTTAAGGAATCTGAGATATTTTGCCATCTTTCTTTTTATTTTATTTTATTATTTATTTATTTGAGAGAGAGAGAGAGAGAGAAAGCAAGCATTAGTCGGGGGAGGGGCAAAGGGAGAAGCAGACTCCCCATTGAGTACAGAGCCTGACACAGGGCTTGATCTCAGCACCCTTAGATCAAATTGTTAACTAACTGAGCCACCCAGGCACCTCTCCATCCCTCTTTTAAGAGAAATAATCTGACAAAGGTACAAACATCTCCATTTTAAAAATGTTCTTGTTAATTTTTACAACTCCATTTAAGATCTTGATATTCATGATATAAAAAATGCTGAATTCTTGTTCAAAGATATATGGAGCCTTATATAAATATAAATCAAAGATATATAAATCAAAGATATATGGAGCCTTAATAAGAATTTGTTGATCTGTGCCAAGGAAGTGGGGCAAACAGAGCTGGCTTCATGGAAAAGTCATGTTAAAACCAGGTCCTGAGGGGCTCCTGGGTGGCTCAGTGGGTTAAGCCGCTGCCTTCGGCTCAGGTCATGATCCTGGGATCGGGTCCCGCATCGGGCTCTCTGCTCAGCGGGGAGCCTGCTTCCCTCTCTCTTTCTCTGCCTGCCTTTCCGTCTACTTGTGATTTCTCTCTGTCAAATAAATAAATAAAATCTTAAAAAAAAAAAAAAACAGGCCCTGAAAAATTCGATAGAATTTTAAAAAACAGAGAAGATGAAGAATGGTATCCTTGAAAAGGAAACAGAATGAACATAAGAGGAAGACTTCTACATAAAATAGTCTGGCTATAACAAAAGCTTTAACAAAAGCTCCTGTAATGAAGGGAATGGAGTCCAGGCTAGAAGCTCAGCCTGTAATACCCAGTCAGACCAGAGGTTCATACATCATTTTCTAGGAGTTGTTTATTACCCAGACTTTATAATAGTAAAAAATCACCTTGTTACTCATGGGTGTGAGGGTAGCATGTGCACATTACCCTTTAAGGTGTGTTGCACTCCTGGGCAACAGAAGTTCTAGAGTTGGATGTGGGTGGGCAATGCTGCAAATCCAGAACAAAAAGTGGTAGGGACAGTTCTGGGAGCATGTCCCATTCTGCCAATCATCTATTTCTCACAACAACCTTTATCTTATGTATATACTATTATTCTCTCCATTTTATAGATGGTAAAACTAAAACTTGTAGAAGATGACTTATCTGCAAAAGGTCAAAAAGCCACTAGGTCATGGGATTCCTTTGGATTTAAGGCACACATCTTTAACTACTATTATATTCTTGCAACCTAATTTTAAACTTTTATCAAAATGTTCTAGAAATATTCACAGTGTGAAAGCTGAAAATGGCCTAAATTACAGTACAGCACCTAAGACCTAGTGGCTACCAATTATATGTTGAGTAAGCGAATGACTGACTGAATGAATGAATGAGTGCAAGGTGATCTAATTGAAAAGGAAAATCCTCTTGGCTCTGAAAGGCTGAGAACATTAGAGGACATAGGAGAGAAAAGGAGAAAGAAAATCTCTTTATTTCACATTCCCAGGAAGCTATAGAGAAAAAATAATTAAGAGGGAAGGGGAGTGGCAGATGGATTAGCCAGTGATGGGTATTAAGAAGAGCAAATACTTGCATGGAGCACTGGGTGTTACACCCAAACAATAAATCATAGAATACTACAACACACCAAAACTAACAGTGCACTGTATAGTGATTAACATAACATAATAAAAATTAAAAATAAAAGAAATCTGAATAAAATCCAAAGAAAGATCAGTCATCACAGGCTTATTGATTTTTTGGTTCCTGGTACAAAAATAAATGTAAATGGGTGTGGTCAGACGCTTCTGGTGAATCACCTTCAAAGGCTATTTGGCTGTTATTTTAGAGTTTTCTTTTCCAGATTTGGGCTTTCTCTGGAAATTTATTTCCAGTAATCTACAGAGTTGGAAATTATTTTTTTAATATATATATATTTTTTCAATTTATTTATTTTCAGAAAAACATTATTCATTATTTTTTCACCACACCCAGTGCTCCATGCAAATTATTAATGCAGTTTTCTGTTCTGTAGTCTTGAGCTATTGAGAACATGTGTTTTGATGATGAGGAAGAGCTAGTTATGTTTATGCCTCAACAGTAGTACTTAGTGACTTTCATGACAGAATTTTTAACTAGGATGCAAAGGGAAGTTACTTAAATCTGAGGGCTGAGAGCTATCAGAAGGGGGGAAGGGAGAGGTAAGGACACAACTGGGAGGGAATGTGTTTTCTTTTGCAGAACCAGCAGTCCTAGCCAAGGAGATGCCCTGCTAAGCATTTCATGTGAGAGCCCCTTGCAAGGTGTGTCTCACCTGATATCCTATTACATGAGCCAGTTTTAGCCAGATTGCAGCTGAGGACTTGCTCAAAAGCTGCCCAAATTGTCCTGAAGTTACCTTTCAGTCATTATAATATTAGGATCTCCTCCTAGTAGGTGGAGTTTTCTGCCATTTTTTGGAGCACAGGATATATGAACTAGCATGTTGATAGGCTAGGCATACACAGTTGCATCAAAGTGCCTAAGTGACAGAATATGTGTAAGTTCCTTAATGTGTATTCATGTTCCCTGTCCCCATCCCCAAATGCACTGAGTAAAAACTTTTTGTACGAACACTACAGGAAACAGCACTTTGAGAGCTGTCTCCCTGTCTCCTTAACAAGCAATAAAAATTCTTTGCTTTCAACATATCCTTGGGGTGTGTTCAATTCAATACATCCCAAAAAGTGAACCCCTTGAGTTCAGTTATAGAATTACCTTGAAAACACAGATCATATTGATTGTATAAAGACCATTGGGAAAGATGATCACACTTAAATCATGTGAACTCATCTCAGAAATGGTGGGAATAGAAAGAAAGAATATCTTTATAATCTTTGTCCTTCTTATAACCTTTTTCAATATTTGGCAAATATTTGTATATCAACAATTCTTTTTGTTATTTCACTAAACCTATAAGCCCATTAGGTTTAACATGAAATTGTAATAATTATGTTTTGAAAGTTTTTTGTATGTTATGATGTCATCATAAAAATCTTTCAGGAATTGCAGAGACTGCCCCTCCTAGGGCTAACCATTTCTTAGAGACAACAAAAGAGGTGCCCTAGAGACCCTTTCATATGCAAACCAATCTATCCCCAGTCTATGCTCCTAACCATTTCCCAAAGCCAATATTTTCTCTAAATCCTCCCAGGCCAATGTACCAGTACTGGAGAATACCCCATAGCCCAAAACCTGCCAGAATTATTCAAATGAGCCAATCCTAATCTGTTCACTCTGCTCTATCTTGCCTTTCCTGCACAAACCACAGTAAAATGTCGGGCCTCGGCTTTCCCCTCCCTCTTGCTCCTGACCAGAACTCCTGACTGGAACCTGTTACTGTGCCTGTGGCCCTGTGTAACATGGCAGACTCCCTTCTTTCAGGAAATGTTGATAATAAATTCTTCTTTCAATGGCATTGACCTCTTCATATTGACAGTCACTTCCATAATTTAAAATCACATGGGTATGATTGAGATAGGAATGTGAGAAAGCTGTGTTACGCTAACATATAGATCTTATTTTGCATAAAAAATTAATACACACAAAAATGTGTGTGTGTTTGTGTGTGTATAAACTATAAAGCTGAGCTTACCCATATTTTATTTTAAAATTTGGAAGAATTTAGCTACATTGTCAAAGAAGGAAAAGGAGGAGAAAATATAGATAAATATGATCTGTAAAATTGGTATTTCTGAATAACATAATAGGAGTAGCAAAGATTATTAAAACATAGTTACACAGACCTTTAATGCTTTTCAAGGTACTGTCAAAAGACAAAAGAAACTAAAAAATGTTGTGGGTAAAGGTCAAACCTAGAATTTGTATTTGTATTTGTGTTTTATTTTAGAAAGTTTTTTCATCAAAGAACTTCAAACCAATAGTAATCAAATCTTTGATATGAATTTGTGAAACCCCTTAACAATAGGATAAGAGGTTACTGGGATTTAGTTCCCAGCTGGAAATTTCAGTGGGTGTCTGCTATGAGATTATTACAGAATGCTTTTGCATGAGACTTATAAATTGGACTAATACCATCCTAAGGCCATGTTTATTCACACAAAATTTATTAATGTTTTGAAATTCACCAGTCACATTATACCTAGACTCAGGTGACCATATATCTAAGCATATTATTATTTTTTTAAAAGATTTTTGTTTATTTATTTGACCAACAGAGACCACAATTAGGCAGAGAGGCAGGCAGAGAGAGAGAGGAGGAAGCAGGCTTCCAGCTGAGCAGAAAGCCAAATGCGGGGCTCGATCCCAGGACCCTGGGATCATGACCTGGGCCAAAGGCAGAGGTTTTAATCACTGAGCCACCCAGGTGCCCCTATCTAAGTATATTATTAATACACCCCCTCAATCTCAAAAGTGTGCCAGTTTGCACAAAAAACTATAAGTTGCACATTTACCTATCTCACCTCTTATCCTTGAGCAGAACTTTTTTAGCACATGATCAGTGATAAATGTATTAAAAATGTTATAAAGTATTTATCCTAAAAGACACATAGTAGGTTCTCTAAATCACCATTTAAAGTAAACAGTTTTTTAATTAGTTAAAAATTCTGGAATATTATGTTTTTAGTTTGTATTAAAACTGTAAGTTTGGGACACCTGGGTGGCTCAGTTGGTTGGACGACTGCCTTCGGCTCGGGTCATGATCCCGGAGTCTCGGGATCGAGTCCCGCATCAGGCTCCCAGCTCCACGGGGAGTCTGCTTCTCCCTCTGACCTTCTCCTCGCTCATGCTCTCTCTCACTGTCTCTCTCTCAAATAGATAAATAAAATCTTTAAAAAAAAAAAAACCTGTAAGTTTATTTATATATTTTTAAAAGATTTTACTTATTTATTTGAGAGAGAGAGAGATCATAAGCAGGGGAGCGATAGAGGGATAAGCAGACTCCCTGCTGATCAGGGAGCCTGATGCAGGACTCCATCCCAGGACCCTGGGATCCAGATCTGCGCTGAAGGCAGACACTTAACTGACTGAGCCACCCAGTGTAAGTTTATATATTACCCATGGTCACTGAACATTACTACCACCATCAAACCTGTTCACTTAATTTAGTTGTAGATTGACTTCAGTGCCTTTGAGCTGCAATCAGATTTCATAATCTGAAAGATACCTTTGAGATATCTGTGAGCCTACAGACTCCAATGGGAACTCTCCTTTTCCAAAGCAGCCACTAGAAGGCTTTTATATTCAGATATGGATGGAAGACTTTTCATAAAACATTGTTTCCCCCACACCTCATGGGTACTGAAAATAATTGATTTTTGGAATGTCTGGGTGGCTCAGTCAGTTAAGTGTCCTATTCTTGATCTCAGCTCATGTATTGATCTCAGGATTATGAATTCAAGGCCTGTGTTGGGCTCCAAGCTGGGTGTGGAGCCTACTTAAAAAAGAAAATAGAAAATAACTGATTTTGATCTCATTCAAAATATGTCCGAGTTTTAGTTTCATATTTGTTCTGAACATTCCCTACTTCGACTTCAAAATATCTCCCTAAAATCCATCAGATCATGACATCTTTAGCAGGTCTCCAGGGAATACAGAATAAACCCAAACTCCCTGGCATGGCACAGTCACCTTCAGGTTCTGCCTGTCCTTCCTCAGCCTCCTCTCCTTCTCCACTCCCAGTTCTTTCTGCACCAGAAAACTGACCTGGAGTAGTTGCCCAACACAGAAAGCTTCAATCTTCAGGATTTTGTCTTTACCAGCATCTCTGAAACTCCAAAGTCATATAAGAATTTATTTTTCTGGTAATTATTTGATTTAAAATTTTATTTGTTAATTTTCCTAACAAAGTGAAAAAAATCACTTCCTTTACTCATTTCCTCTGACTAGAGGCAATTCATTGTTATCCCATTTTCGATGTTGAGTCAAGCAATGAAATTCACTCTGAGGCTGTCCTTTGATGAATGAGTCTATCTCATTAATACCCAGAAAGCAGACCCTGGATGTTGGTATTAGCATCACCTGGAAGCTTAGTAGAAATGTACATTCTCAGGTTTTACTCCAGACCTGCTGAATCCAAATCTTTGGGGGCAAGGGCTGGGAATCTGCATTTGGACAAGCTTTTCAATTGATTCTAATACACATTAAGGTTGAAGAAGCATCAGTTGGTCTAAAGCTCCATATCTGCTTCTCAGTTGGCTTTTGTTGCTATTTATTGGTCATCTACAAAGCATTATCTACACAGGTGTATAGTATGGATAGAGGTTTCTGTGATTGTCTTATATAACCAACCATTTTGATCTGCACGAATGCAGGCAGGTTAAAGAATGTTGCTTGTGAGACGTATGCTGCATAAGTGACCTCGGGAACTTGGTTAGTTGATGTTAGCTGGCCTCCAGGTCAGAACTTGCTCTTCTAGTCTGGATGCCGAGGGCTATAAAATTTGCCCTGCATCCCCTCTAGCTCTGGGCTGGGCTGCCCCCCCGAATGAAGTCTGGAAGGGGAAGCAAGCACATATGGCCCAGGCTCCTTGAAGATGTGAAGATGTGATAACATAGAAATGCAACTCACTCCAAACTGCATGTAGGCAATCGAATTTTAAACTTCATACCCCATCATTTGCCTATAAATATGGCCCTCATGGGGATGGTCAGTTAGAAGCTTTACCTGAGGGGAGGACACTTCTGCTAGGCCTCTCAAACAGGACACTAGTCAAGCAGTCACCACCAGGCTTCCCCAGCTAGTGAGTTTGGAAGTTGTAAGTAGCTGATTTGATGTAACTCTGTCTTATTCTTATTCACTGCTTACTATTGCCCTTCATTTATGTATAGATTTCCCTTTTCTTCTTTCCATTGCTCTTAGATATTTGTATTATTAATAAGGTGTTTTTTTTTTTCCTTTGAAATAAAAAAACACGGCTGTTGTGAATCTTTTTTTTAGAACAAAATGTCAACTATAGATCAGGTAGAAATAACTACTTTTATTATTATTACTGTTATTATTGTCACTTCAAATTGAGAAAGTGAGAAAGGCAAGTCTAAGAAAGTAATGATTCTTGCCTCATAATTAAGGTTTTAAATAAATCAGAGTGTCATGTCTGATTCAGAGGTGGCCAAAGTCTAAGTCTGATTTGTTAAAGTTTGGTCCTTGGATCAAATGCATGAGCATTATCTGAGAGCTTGTTATAAAAATGCTGTATCTCACACTTCTCCACAGGCTACTGGATCAGAATCTGCACTTTGACCAGCTCCTCGAGTGGCTAGTATTCAATTAAGGTTTGAGAGAATAGCCAATTAGCCTACCAGAGGCTCTTCATGGTGCAATAAGGAAACATATTTCATAAAAGTTGTAGCGGTTTACAGACAGTACAAGAACTGTTTCAGCTAAAGAGAGAGAAATGTTAATAAAGGGGGGGTAATATATCTTAATAGTCTGATATATTCCTCCAGAATATATTTAAAAATTCATGTAGAGCCTGAAGTACTCATTTTAAGTAATACTTCACTATTTCATATTGAGGGAATTTTAGTCTTTATTGGTGTTAAGGATATGGAGGACTTGACAAGGTCTTCAGGTGTGTTCATGGTGTCCCATGGATGCATCATGCACGTTCATGTGGCCATGCTGTTCCTCATCCCTAAAGGAGATTTTTCTTTTTCTTGCCATTATCTGTGCTTGCGTTGGTAGAATTTCTTTCTCCTACTCTAATTCTTGCAAAGACAGACCACTACAAGCCACATGCCTGGACTTCAAGGCTTGGGTCCCTCATGAAATTGCTTTTTCTGAATTATTTTGGATTTATGCTCTTGACATACTTTCAGGGACATTAAAATAAAAAAAGAAAAAAAGAAAAAGGAAAAGTCCCATAGTGTTTGCTATTGTAAAGATGTAGTTGTAAGAGTTGGTCACTATTTTGCTAATGCCCTCTCCACTGGTAGGACCCCAATGCCTAGAGTGGCACATGGTACAGAGCAGGTCTCAGTACCAGCTGCAGGTGAGGAATAAGGGGGAACCTTGTGCCATCCCTCTGTCAAACACACACCAAATGAAGACTCTCCTGGTCAGTGAACAGCTGGACTTGGTTTAACCAACAGTGCACGGATTCATGGACTCATTGATGCAGGGAATGACTTTGGTCCTTAATTTGTGTAGATATAATGACCCATCCATTGTAGGTATGGTATTTAACTCCCCTCAGTTCTCACCTCCACTTCCACATGGACTTCTTCCATTAAGGGAATTAACTACTCAGTGATTTTTTCCTTGATGTATCTCCCTCTACCAGGCAAGTGCTTAAAAAAAAAAAAAAATCAGTGCTTGCTCTATTGGTCAAATGGTGGTCTTTATCTCTCCTTTATCATGGAAGTAGTTTGTAGCAGAAACCACAGCTTTAATCTATATGCTTTGTGTACCAACCTCAATGTTCCACAAACCTGTGTAAGAAGGGAATCCTGCAATTCTTCCTGAGCATTGTTCAGGGAAATCTTTCTGCTCTCTTTTGAGGAAATGATTTTAATTTTCAATGATATATTAATATAATCAGTATTATAAGGAAGATGAATGGGAACTAGTTATGTGCCATCACTGTGCAGTAATTCACATAAATTAGTTAATTCCTGGCATTGCATTGTATTAGTGAATTATTTTTGCTTTGGTTTTTTTTTTTTTTTTTGTTTTGTTTTCTTCTCAATTACAGTCTTAAATATAGAATTACCCTGTCTTCTTAATTTGACTTTGGGATCCAGGGGTTCAAATGGGACAAGTTACAAGATCTGCTTTGAAGGTCAGGGGTTCTCCATAGTAGAAAACTGTTTTGGGGCCTCAGAGTAAAGTGAATGTATAGCCCTTCCTGTAGATGTATGGGTTTAGAAGGTATCTTCCACTGTATTTTTCAGAACAGCTCAACATGGATGAAACGGCAAGAAACTGCATTTGCAAAGGTGGTAGTTCAGATGGAACCTCAGTTTTGTAAACTGCCAAGGTGTTGGAAGGCAACCATAGGTAGCCTGTGGCTTCAAGGCAGCAGTCGTAAGTAGGCCTCCACAGGTCAGTAGGAAAGGTTAGTCTGATTGTCATATCTCAGAGAACTCCCAGGGCTTTAGCATGTACAAAGCAGATAGCCAAGTGGTGGCACTGTGAACAAGTAGGATCCTCAGCAGGGTGCGATCAAGACTGTAATTGCAGAGTCTACCTTTAGGAGAGCATCTGAGTTCTGTTCTCCTTGTGGACAGTAGGCAAGCTACCTGGAGGACCAACTTACAGACAAATACTGGTAATATTTGTGGTAGCGAAGGTTGAGAAATAAGGAGGATTCTTAGAAAAGGGAAAGCACTTTGAGTATTGGAGGATATGTGAGCTTAGCTTTAATCACAGACAGGTGAGCCTGGGACATTTTGGTTACATAGGACATTTTGGTTAAAGACCATGACCTGAGCAATAATCACAATATACCTGCTTTAAGGATGTAATGTCCCTAAGGAACAGACATAAAATTTCCTGGAAGCTAAAAGTACCAATGCCATTGAATCATCCTCACTTGAAAACTACTAGAATGATCTCCTTTAAGAAAAAGATTTACACTTTAAGTAGAGGAGAAAAATTTCTATTCTCTACAAACAAAGCTGAAAAAAAATCAGTCAAAATAAAGTATATTTTTGAGGGTAGGGCAGTGTTTCAAAGCTCCTCTTGCAAAGCCACGTGCAAGCCCTGTCATCATGCACGTGTTCCTAGAAGGTTGTGATACGTAATGATTTATTATCATAATAAATCAGTCTGTCCCAAAGTTTGCTTTGTAAAAAACCCTCAGAATCAAGTAATTTGGAAAGCTTTGCCAGCTATGTCTTCTTAAATATTCATAATGCATATGAACATACTTAAAGGATCTGAGAAATTGAATGATATGCCTCTCAATCTTATTTAACCAATAATTTCCCAATATGATTTGATCTTGACAGGCTACTTTCACATGACGCCTGTGAAGAGTTTTGTTAGTTCTGCTCCATATGACATAAAGAAGTGCTTCTCTCTCTCTCTTTCTCTTGGTATTTGTCAGATCTTTTAATGCTGACATGAGAGAGGCCTTTAGCAATGTTCTTGGTGCAAAATATTGAACACAATATTGCAAGACGTTTAGAACACACAAAAAAGCTGTGGATGTGAATCGTTAGATCACTAGACTATGGAATTCTGTGTTGCCATCTGGACGTAGACTAAACAACGGATCATCTGGTAAGGAGGAAGCAGATGGAACTGTGTATCCTAATGGGCATACGAAAGAAGGGCTGAAACACTGGTGATCAAGAAGAAGGTAAACAAGGTAAGCATAAGGTGTGAGGTGTGAGGGAACAGAAAAGGCCAAAGAATGCATGACTTTAAACAAAGAAGAAAACCTCAGAGTTAAAGATCTTGGAGGGGGAGGAAGTCTAAGTGACAAGTTTTGCTCTGTATTTATGGGTTGCGGAAGCGGAGTTGAGATAAAAATGATTGGAACTGAGGCAGCTGTGAAATGTGCTAGGAGAGTGTTGAAGAATCAACAGAAAGGGGGGTGACAGAATATAGGGTGAGAAGGTACCCATAATTCAAATGTTGAGGTTATTAAGGAATAACAATCATGATTTATTTTGAAAAGTGTCTGAGCATATTCTTAATGCTCTGCTCCTTATATTCCTTAGCACTTCCCACTTCACTGTTGAGAAGCTGCACTCAGGGGCTCTACCCAGGTCTAGGGCAGACCAGAACTGCTGGTAAATAAGCACCAGGAAACATTCCTCAACAAGCTTAGCTTCCTTGCATCTTCAATATGATAACTTTGAGACATAGGTTTTGTACTTTCCCTCACAATGAAGGATCAAACTCCAGGGAAATACACAAAGGTTATTTGCTGCCTTCCCTTTCTAGTGTCACTTCTTCCCTTCCTGATGTTATTTTTCCCTTTCCCTAAGAGTGTTTCCAGAACCTTCCATCCAAGTACTAACCAGGCCCGACCCTGATTAGCTTCTGGGATCAGACAAGATTGGGTGTGTTCAAGGTGTTATGACTGTAGACTTCCAAAACATTCCAAATAAAGGTTTGAGTCTTTGTCTCTGTTTGCATGGGACAGGGGGGCAACCCAAATTCTCTAACATTTTGTCATTTGGCCATTAAAATAGCCCTAAAAGGGTGATAAAAGAATATAATTTCCTTTTAAAAAAGGAAAGAGAGGCTATGCACTTTTAAAAACCACCCATGTAGTAAGAAGCTAAACTTGTCTTTGGATGAACTAGTCTTGTGATTTCAGGCTCTGTGTTCTTTCCTTATGTCTTGAATCCCTATACTAAATCCCTATACTCAAGATCTGTTCTTGTCTGCAAATTTGGTGGATCACAGAAAGGAGGATGGAGATAGGAACATATAAATGGATGTGTGCATACCAGTAGATAAAGTCATGGGACTATGACAGAGAAACAGTGGCCTAAGATTTAAAAAAAAAATGGACAGAGAATTATAAGGCAGTAAATTGTAATGTAAAGAATTACCCAAAATAAGGGATGGCCCAGCAGCACAGGATTGTGGAAAATCACGTTTCAACTAGGTGATAAGTCAAGAGGAAAATGACCAAAGATAGAGAGGTAAGTTCATTCACTCTAGAAAGTAGATATGATAGGGAAAAAAAAAAGAAAAGAAAAGATTGACAGGTGGTTCATTGGCTCTAAAGGGAACATACAAACTGGGTCAGAATACTAGGTGGTGTTATTCTAGTTGCTGTAGCCTGATTGGAATCTCCCTGGGCCTTGGTAATGATGGTGGGCCTGCCACCATAGAAGACTTCCTCCACAGTATCACAGAATTTCTGAATTTACATTAAAAAGTAAATTTGAAAGACCAGATTGGGGAGAATTTCTGGAATCTTTTGAGACATGTTCATGGTCATTAATAAGATGAGATTTTAACATTATAGAATTATAGAAAATGACATTACAGAATTGAAGAGATTACAATAGAGGTTTAATCTTCATTTTTATTATTCTATTCCCTTTCTCTTTCTTATCTCTCTCTCCTCATCCATATCTATTCACTTAAGAATCCTGATAGCACTTGGCTGTTGGCATTCAGACTATTTATTTAGTTCCTTCTAATGATTGCCTTCATGGGTGGGCCGACACCCCGCCTTCTAACCACACAGAAATCCTACTATCCTTTATAAGATGATGAAACAAATGTGTTCTTATAAAACATTATTTCCACAAATAACCATTTAAATAACATCTATATTGTCTGAATTAATTACAGAGTAAAATTTCCCCTTATTTGAACCCCCTTTTAAAAAAAAGAGATTAAAGTAACTGAGATCAATGGGGATTAACTTGAAGGGCATTTGTGAGATAAAGCCTGAATTTTTCTCTTCATTTTTCCTCTGACTAATTGTGATACCATAAGCAAGCCATATAATAGTCTCATTAGAAGACCCTGTTGAGAAAAGCAGGAATAGGGAACCATCTGGTGTGTAAAGTACCTGCTGGTTGAAAAAGTTATGGAGCTAAAAATAATCTCAATATGATGGCTGTTTTGAAATTAGGCATCTGGGCAAACAAGCTGGTTATTGACCAACTAAGGAGACTGCTATTTTTCCTGTAGAGAGTTTAGACATGATAAATCGCCCTGGAAAATCCACTGCTATGGTTGTGGTTGGTGGAGGATTGGTAAGTGTATGCTTTCAAAGTGACCATAAAGATGGAGACATGATCAATAATCATCATGCTGCTTCCTAACATATTTGACTAGAGTGTAAAGCACATGGGGAAAAATGAACTGGAAACATAGAGAGGGGTGTCTGGCTGAGAACATGATTGACGATTCCAAATATGGCCTAGGATTTGCAAGGTGTAGGCAATTCCCAGATGAATGTTAATAATAATAATTCTAAACTAAATAAATAATTCTAATTAATTCTAAACATTTAAGGAGTATAAAAAATCTTTTATGTTCATATTTTTCACAATCTTGTTATGGAAATATACAGAAAATTTTAACTTTACATTATAAACCTATATACCCATAACCTAGATTTTCCCCTTAACATCTAATTATACTGGCTGTATTGCCTATCTATCAGTCTGTTCACCTCTCTGTCATCCATCAACCCATTTTATTATTTAATGCATTTCAAAATAAGTGTGGATAGTAGTATAATTCCCCTGAACTCAATATTGTTTATAGTTATTTTTTTAAGGTAAAATTGATACACAATGAAATGGGCAAGTCTTTCAGTTTACTTTTCTATGGATTTTGACAAATGCATATATCTATATATCTCAAACTTCTATCAAGATACAGAACATCTCCGGGATCCGTAGGGGTCTCAGTTGGTTGAGCAATGAGCATCTGCCTTCGGCTCAGGTCATGAGCCCAGAGTCCTAGGACTAAGTCCTGCATCTGGCGCCTTGCTCAGTGGGGAGCTGCTTCTGTCTCCGCTTGCTGCTCTTTCAGCTTGTGCTCTCTTTCTGACAAATAAATAAACAAAATCTTTAAAAAAGGGTGCCTGGGTGGCTCAGTGGGTTAAGCCGCTGCCTTCGGTCAGGTCATGATCTCAGGGTCCTGGGATCGAGTCCCACATCTGGCTCTCTGCTCAGCAGGGAGCCTGCTTCCCCCCCTCTCTCTCTCTCTGCCTGCCTCTCCATCTACTTGTGATTTCTCTCTGTCAAATAAATAAATAAAATCTTTAAAAAAAATCTTAAAAAAAAAAAGAAAAGATAAGGAACATCTCTTTCTCCTAAGAAAGTTCCCTCACTCTGTGCTCCATCAGTCTTTGTCCCTACTTATCCAGAGGCCATCACTGTGCTCATTTCTACTGCTAGGATAGTTTTTCCTGTTTCAGAACTTCATACAAATGGAATCACACAATTTGTACTCTTTTGTGTTAGCCTTTTACTCAACATAATGCTTTCGAGATTGCCTTCAAGTTGATGCCTATGTTAATAATTTGATCCTTATTTATTGTTGATTAGTGTTCCATTTTTTTCAATATACCACAGCTTGGTTATCCAATATTGTATTAACGAATACTCGGCTGTTTCCAGTTTTTGGTTATCATAAATAAAAGCTACTATGAACATTCTCATATTTTGTCAATATGCATTTTATTTTTTCTTGGGTAATAGGTAAGAGTAGAATTGCGAGGGTGGCTGTACATTTACTTTTCAAAGAAACTGTAAAGTTGTTTTGCAGAATGGCTGTTCCATTTCATACTTCCATCAATAATGTATGAGCTGCAGTTACTCTACTCCTTGCTAGTGCTTGATACTATGGTATGTAATTATCTTATTGTGACTGTAATTTGCATATTGCTAATAACTAATGATGCTAGGTAGTTTTTAATAAAATTATTGACAATTGATATAACTTCTTGAAAAAATATCTGTTCTACTCTTTTCTCCATTTTTTCATCAGATTGGTTGTTTTTAATTATTAAGTTGTAGGTGGTCTTTACCCATCCTAAATGCTAGTCTTCTGACAGTTTTTGTTTCTCCAGGTTTGTGGCTTGCTTATTCATTTTCTTAAGGGTATCTTTTAATAAGAAATTTTAAATTATGATCAAGTCTCAATTTTGACTTTTATTGTTTCTTTTGTTTTTGATGATTTTTTTCTATTGTGTTATTGTTTTGTATATATTTTTTCTAAGAAACTTTACCTTACCTCTAAGTCAAAAGATAGTCTCTTACGTTTACTTCTGAAAGTTTTATGGCTTGAATTTTTACATTTAGGTATATGATCCATCTCAAGTTAATTTTTGTCTATGGCTTGAGGTAGGACCCAAGCCTTTTCTTTTCCCCCGCATGGATATCCAATTGTTCTGGCACCATTTGATGAAAAGATTGTCTTTTCCCAATTTCATTTCTTTGTCTTCATTACTGAAAATCAAGTAACCCTATAAGGTTGGGTCTATTTTTCTTCTCTGTATGATCCCTGTGAGTATCATACTGTTTTGAAAACTGCAGATTTTTGTTATGTCTTGAAGTTAGGTGGTGTAAGTTCTCCAACTTTAGTCTTCTTAAAATTGTTTTGCATATTCTAGGTCCTTTGCATTTCTATATGATTTAGGGTCTTCTACAAAGAAGACTTTGGGATTACAATTGGACTTGCAATGAATCTCATTTATTTTTGAATGCAGAAAAAAATGGGTGGAATTTTTGAGTATTTGATCTTATTCTGACCACACTTTTAACAGAAACAAAGAGAAAATAGAATATAAAATAAAGATCAAAGTGATTAAATAATTGTAAACTAGGAACAAGTAAAGAAAGTAGGAATGCTTTGGGTTGTATCTGTAAGAGGCATATTTTCTCCCAAATTTTGCCAGGTATTTCTTTTTATTGTTTGATGATTCTTATATGAATGTTAGATAAGGCACTAAACAAACCACATAGCTCAGTCTGACTTGCTTCCAAAATTATTTACTCATCTACTATGGTTTTTAAAGTAGGAATGATAATAGAATGTAGGCCCAACTAATTCAAGCATAAATAGAAATTCTGCTCCAGGATGGGGTTTAACCTCAAATATTCCTGTACTATCCCTGTTTTTCAACTTCCCTTGATAAGCCTGAGACATTTACTCTATCATTCTGTGTCTTTCTTTTCTCTCTTGGTTCTTGCCCCTTTGATAAGGAATGCATGACATTGCCTTCATCACTCAAACTTAGAATGGAAATGGGAAGAAATAATAAGCCAGGAGGGAGAACTAATTTAGTTCTTCTATTCCACTTCAATCTGACTTTTTTTTTTTTTTAAATAATACGTATTTCCAAATTAGGCAGAATTTATATTCAAATCATGCAAATTATAAGGATACACTTGAGACAGAATTGTGTTCTAGGCTAGTAAACTAAATATAATTCTAAAGACATCAATTTTCTACTTTGCTGAAAATATCGCTTTAATGTGTCCAAACATAATACTCTTATGTATATTAAACTTTTTGTGAGGGCCAATAGTATGGATTTGATACTGTCTCTTCTATTTATCTGCCTTACTGGTTAGGACCAAAACTTTGAAATAAGTTAAAAGTCTGTCTTTTAATATCTCCAGCATTGCCACAAGAGAGGTCATTACTGGGCTTTTTTGACTTTGGGAACAGAGTAAGGGGTCAGGGACAGTTTGGCCCAGAATTATGAATGGAAAAGCCATTTCCTATTGGATCTTTAGAATCTTCTTGCCTTTGTGTACACTCATATTTGTAGTCTAACTCTTTAGCTTGGTATCTAAAATGTAATACATACATTATCAAATATTTGTTAAATTGAATGTCCTTAATCTTTGGGGTCTTCTCTATTTTGGCCAAAAGACAAAGAAATTAGCAGGATGACCTTTTTCAGATTCTTGTGTAGCTTGCCATTCTGATTTTAGCATCCAATACAATTTCACAGTCATTTGATCTTCTAAAAAGTTTAGAATGTTTTTGTGAGCCTGCCTGGAGGGCCCTCTTCCGCTGTGCAGTTGACAGAACATCTGTGCCAAAGTGCTCTGTGCATATGGAATTGACTACTACTGCTTCAGGGCTGGGACAGGGTTGAATGCAATAGCCATCATTCTAACAAACTGCTACATATTCTGCTACATAAAACAGCCCTAGAAGAGAAGTACTGGTAGGATCTTCTCTCCATCTCCCCCAGAACTGATCAAAATGGAGTGTTTCTGTTGACTTTTTAACAGTTCCTCCCCACCCCCCTTGCATCCTGGCACCTTATTTTACTACTGAAAAAAATTTCAGTGTACTCCCATTCAAGAGAATAAGTGGGAAGGAGAGGAAAGCAGGAAGGAGAGGGAAGATGACTAATCGAATTAAGCACTGATTAGGTGCCAGGAATTTTCATATATTCCATATTTCATATATTAAATATTTATTTAACGTTCATTATGTGCCAGAGATTTTCATATCTTATATATTTGCTTCATTTGCTTTTCAGAAGAACATGTGGGGTCAGTATGATTACATATTTTCCATATAAATAGGAAGCTGAGGTTCATATATATTTCCATCTTAATGAAACTCTTATCATGCAAATGAATTGATTTACCCCCTGGTATTAGACTCTAAGCCCATTTGACTTGAAGCCCAAATAGTCTCTATTCCATCACCTGACACAAAGAACAAAAGGCACCCACTGTTAAAAGAACTGTATTTCACATTATTATAGGAAGGGTTCTCAGGCTTTCAAGTTTACAGAACTTCAAATTTACTTTCAGGGCCCTAAGCACTGAGGAAATATTCAGCTTCTTTCAGAGATTTTAGAAGCAGAGTTAAGTAATAATTTTTCTGCATTCTCACTATTCTATCTTCTTTCTTTCTTAACTGCCTCCTACCTCTGTTGGGTATGGGGAGATTTAGGTTAGTGACAAAAGATACAAAATGAAAATGGCAACCTTGGTGTAGCAGAAATGCCATTTTTAGTAGGAAGTTTCTATGTCTTCAGTGCAGTGATTGCTGTTGGCCAGCATTCCCCAGCATAAATTGGCCGTGTATTTCTGCCTCCTGCCCAGAAGGTACCTTTTGTGTTCCTGCTGGTCCTTGGCACCCTGGTGCATCCCCCATCCTTGCACTGTGGTATTCCAATTAGTCTTACTCAGTGTGGCTGGCACCCATCATCCAAAATTATTTCTTTCTGCTCAGCTACAGAATTATCATTTCTATTTCCAACTGGCAACAGCTTGTCACCGTTCCCAGATATATTTCCATCTTAATGAAACTCTTATCATGCCAGCCCTTTGCATAAAAATTTTCAGTGTTTTCCCATTGTAGTTAGAACAAAATCCACCTCCTTGCCATAGCCTATAAGGCCTTATGTGATTTGGCCCAGCTCCCTCATTTTATATCCCATGACTTCTTTCTTGACTCGTGGGACTCTGCTCATCGTTTCTCAAACACTCTAAACTCATTTTTTATTTCATTAGCTGTAACCTGGTTCCTTCACATCATATAGGGCTTTTAGCTTATTTAAAATCTCAGAGGGGCCTGGTTACCTTTCACCCTTACACAGTTCCTCTCCACCCAACATTGGCTTTACTATTATCACATCATCTTTCCATTTTTTCCAAAGAAAGTTTCACAGTCAAAAATCATATCTTATATGTTTTTGTTAATTTATTTTTCTGACTCTCTCCATTGGAATTTAAGCTCCATTTGTAAGGGGTCTTCTTTACTATATTTCTCACTATATTCCTTGTGCATAGAAAGATAAATACTCAGTAAGTATTGATCAAATGAGGACAGTGCATTAGCACCAAGGGATGGCTCATCATCAGTGGAATTCTAACTGCTATGGCAAGCAGGTAAAGGAAAGATTTTTTTACAGGAATGGGAATTAGGAGGTTGGGATTAGGTCCTATTCAATCACTAAAATTCCTCCTAATTTTTGACATATGAAAGTCAAAACCAAATACAGACAGTTCTTATTTTGCATGATTCTAATATGTATGAATGTTCAATTACTCCACTTCAGCTGAATAAACAAGTCCCCCAACAACACAGTTCAACTTTTAGTTACCATGATATATATTAACTGTGAGTTGCCCGATAGAGTACAAATTTAACTGCTAGCTCTTTAGTGCACACATCATTTCATAACAGATGTGCATCACTACCCATGATATACATCTTTCAAAGTCTGTTGGTGATGGGTCACTGCACATCCATTTTTCCGTTCACACACAGACAGTAAAGCATGTAGTTGTGTTGCCTCCTTGTCTCCCAGCGATAACCCATGTGCCATTTTGAGCAAATAGATACTCAAAGAAGGGAATTGGCCAACAAAATTGAAAGTGCAACAAAGAAAGAGAAATTGATAAAGTTGGAAGTGAAATTTGAATCAAACATAAATGTAATTATAGAATAAATACCTGACTGTGGGTATGTTAACTTTGTCACCATTGAGAAGAGCCTAGATGTGCAGCCAAGGAATTTAGTGAAGGGAACTATCAACATAAATGAGGAAAGTTATGTGGGAAAATGATGATGGTTGCCAGAGCAAGTGATGCTGCTGAAAATGTCTCATTAAAGGATTTCTTGATGATATTCATGACAGTAAAAGAACAAAGGATAAAGTATCAGAAGCTGATCCACTTAGGAAGGAGAATGACAACTGAAAAAGACATGAAAAAGATGTTTACTTTGTATTTTAAGTCACATGAGAAAAAGAAAGGCAAGCAGTGTTCCAAATTTTTTTCAAGAAGTAAACCATTTTGAGTCTCAATCTTCCTAATGTTTTCAGTTACAGTAAATAAATATTTATTTTTCTATTTTTTATTTTCCTTTACACTTATAAGTGACAGTAAGATAGTTTTTAATATTTTGACAGAAACTATTAAAAGTCAAAGACCAGTCTTACTTTTCCACTTTGATGGTTAATGTTGCTTTGTATGGTTTCATTGTGCCTGGTCATTTTGCAGTTCCACACCATGTGCAAAGTGAAAACTTCCTGTTGACTCAGGTGCTCATTAGCACCTCCTTGCACCTGAATCCCCAGGGAGAACTAGCAAAGAGTGTTTTCCTTCAAAGAAAAGAATTCCTTTCAATGGAAACCTGATCACTGAATACTTTTCCTAATAGTGTACATTCCTTTTTATATAATATAGCTTCATAATGATGAATTGTTAAAAATTTGGGAAGTATAAAAATTATGAAGGCTGCCACTATCTAAAGATAATCATTATTAATATTTTGGAGGACGTTTATCCATACTTTTCCTTATGCATATATTTTGATGATATATGGAGCATTCTGTACATATTTCTTCATTTAAAAATTGTTTTTAGCCAAAATATTATATATATTTAGGTTATATTAAAAATGATAAGTAAATGATTTGAGAAGAACTGTGATGTGTGTTATGTGTGCATGAGAGAGAGAGAGAAAGAAGATAGAGAATCACAGATGTCATTATCATAATGTGGGAGTTTGTTTTATTTTATTTAGCATCAGAAATGGTTACAGGGGTTATCTCGTATACTGTTGGAGACATTGAAAATTCGTACAAACTTTCCAGAGAACAGTTTGGCAATATGCATCAAAATCTTAAGTAAACATCATTTGACCCAGGATAAATTCAATTCAAGAAATTTAACTATGAAAAATAACGGGAAAATGCAAATGGGAATTAAGGGTACCTACAATAGCCAATAAACCTTGAAAAAAATAATGGGAAAAACACAAGGGTGTTTATTACATCTTGATTTATGAGAGTGAAGGTTGAAACCAATTTATGTCCATCTTAATAGATGGCTGAGCATATAAATTTTGATCCATGTACACAATGCAATGTTTTGTAGATATCCAATTATGAAATAAATCTATATTTATTGATATGAAAATTGTTGAAGATATTTTAAGTTAAAAAAGAATATTATAAGATGGTATATAGAGAATTCTTTTAAAACAAGGTTCGATTCTTTTAAAACAAGGAAAACAAAAGAAAAAGATATATATTAAAATATATAAGTTTACTCATGCATATGGAGAACAACAAATATAAAGAGTATAAGCACTTACTACTGTGTCTAGTAAGTACTTCACTGGGCAGTGAAATCAGGCTTGAAGATTTCTCTCTGTCAACTCAGACCAATCCCTGGAGTTCCAGCCTCTTGAAGGGTGTCAAAACTCTCTATTTTTCTTAAATTCCACAACTTGAATCAGCGCAGTGTATTTTTATAGGGACTTCTTTCTCTGTCCCTCCTACACACTCATCAGGTTGGTTCCCCAAGTCTGGCTCCTAGGCTGGTTCTGCCTTGGGACTGGCCTCCCTCCTTGTACCCCGGCTCTGCTCCACTCTCAGGCCTCCCCAGCTGCAAGTCTCCTGTGCCCAGATCTTTGGTTCCCCTCCCTTGTCCTCTTCTTCTCTGGCTCCTCTTAATCCCTCAGGTGGCCTCCATTCACCCCTCATATGAACTCTCACTAACATGTATGTTTCTCAGGACACAGTCCTCTTTGCCTAAAGTGATTTATGCCAGTCATCTCTGCTGTGTTCTAGAATTCACTTTTATTCATCTTAGCATCCTTTAGACTACACAGAGCAGAGGTATGTTGAGTGTTCATTGTATGGTTGATAAATGAAAGAATACAATGGATTGAATTAAAAAATTAGTTTCTTCCTATTATTTTTGACTATTTATATAGTACGATGTTTTTAGGGAAGAAAGATATTCTGTATTCAAATCTAAGGAATATTTGCTTTTTAGGCTGTGCTCTTATAGGATAAAATATTTGCTCTCCAAAAAAATGGCTGTACCATTCATAATTTACCTTGCAAAGTTCTTGACTGTCCCACTAGTCTAGGACTCAATATGGTTAAGGACGCATTTTTTTTTTCCAGTCCTTTAACACCCTCTGCCTGCCCCCCTACCACTGACTCTCTGTTCCATTTCCAATCTATATTTTTTAAAATATGATTTTTGTTTTTCTGTTTTTTTTTCACTGAGATACAATTGATATGTAACATATTAGTTTCAGTGGTAGAACATAATGATTTGATATATGTACATATTGTGAAAAGATCATCACAATAACTCTAGTTAACCCTCATCACTACACATAGTTATGATTTTTTGTGTGTGATGAGAAATTTTAAGATTTATTCTCTTAGCAACTTTCAAATATGTAATACAGTATTATTAACTGCACTTTATATGACATCCCAAGACTGGAATACCTCTGCCCATTTCAACTGCCAATCTGTTCTGTCTATTCTCTGTATCCATGAACTTGTGGATTTTTTTGTATATTTTTGTTTGTTTGTTTGTTTTGTTTTGCTTTGTTTTAGATTCCACATATAAGTGAGATCATACAATATTTTTCTTCCTCTTACTTATTTCACTTATCCTCATGCCCTCTAGGTCCACACATGTTGTCACAAAATGGCAGAATTTTCTTCGTTTTATGGCTGAGTAATACTTCACTGTATATATACAACACATCTTCTTTATCCATTCATCTATGAATGGATACTTAGGTTGTCTCCATGTCTTGGACTATTATAAATACTGCTGCAATAAACTTGGGGTGTAGATATATTTTTGAATTAGTGTTTTCATTTCATTTGGATAAATACCCAGAATTGGAATTGCTGGATCATATGGTAATTTTATATTTAACTTTTTGAGGAAACTCCATACTGTTTCCAGTATAATGATTGCACCAGTTTACATTTCTACCAACAGTATACAAGGGTTCCCTTTTCTCTACTTCTTTACCACACTTATCATTTCTTGTCTTTTTGATAACATCCTAACAGGTATGAAGTGATCTCTCATTGCAGTTTTGATTTGAATTTCCCTGATGAGTAGTGATGTTGAGAACCTTCTCTGTTGGCTACCAGTATGTCTTCTTTGGAAAAATGTCTACTCAGATCCTCTGCCCAATTTTTAATTGGATTTTTTGGGGTTTTTGCTATTGAGTTGTAAGAGTTCTTTATACATTTTGGATACTAATCCCTTATCAGATGTATGATTTGCAAATATTTTCTCCCACTTCATAAGGTTGCCTTTTCATTTTGTTCATGGTTTCTTTTGCTGTGCAGAAACTTTCTAGTTTGATGTAGTCTCACTTGTGGATTTTTGCTTTTGTTGCTTTTGTAATCTTTATGTTAATGATTATACACATTTAACATAAATCTTAAATCTGAAACATAGATCTTTATATCTATGCAGTTCTATCAGGATGCACAACATACTGACCTATGTCAAACCATGAGTTAGTGATTTATGTACAAGATTGCATCATGTTCTAAGCACACTGCTAAAAGTTTTACAATATTATTTAATTTAGCTTTTATTACACTTTCATGAAGCACAAACTAGTATTGTCCCCTTCTATAGATGAGGTAACTGAGGCCTAATGATGTTAAATAATTTGCCTAAGGCTCATGATGTTTCCCTGATATTACAAATACAAGTATTTATTTCTTCATAAAAATTGGAAAAACAACTTTTCAAAGGTTATTATGCCCTTTGAAACATGCTACTTTTTATCCAAGTCATCGTTTTCCTTAAAAACCAATAAGAAAAGTGAAGAGTATTACCAAATGCTTTACAAAAGTTTTATAGATATAGATACAGATATAGATATAGATATAAATACAGATCTCTGACAATAGTTACATTAAGTCATTTGCCACTCTTTGGTCACAATAGGCTGGCCACTAAAACTAATGCTTGATAAAATTGTGACAAAGGCAATTTTTTCCTCCAGAGGTCCTTCCACTCTCTTCCAATGGTGGTTAATTTCCTTTATCAACTTGACTGGCCATGGGGTGTCCATATTAAACATTATTTTTAGATGTGTCTGTGAGGATGTTTCCAGATAAGATTAGCATTTAAATTCTTGGACTCAGTAGATTGCCCTTTGCAATGTGGGTGGGTCTCATCCAATCACTTGAAAGACTAAAGAACAAAAAATGGAAGAAGAAGAAATTCACCCCTAACTAAGTGAGCCAGGACATCTCATTTCATCGCAGTTAGACTGGAATATTTATGCCATTGGCTTTCCTGGGTTTCTGTCTTGCAGATGACACAAGGTAGGACTTCTCAATCTCCATAATTAAGTGAACTAATTCTTCATAATAAATCTTTTTACATACTATTGGTTTTGTTTCTCCAGAGAACCCCAACTACTTAATTTATTACCCACCCTAACCACAATAGTTACATTATTTTATCCACCCCTCTTCTTCATGTTCTATGAGAGTCTTATATCTGAAGAGGATCAGTGCTCATTCTTACTTGTATGTAAATGACTGATAACAGCTAAATAGTTTTGCTTGATGAACTAGATAAGTACAATTTCAGATGAGAAGTTATAGCCCTTGGAGAAGCTCAGTCATATTACACAGTCGTATTACTCTATTTTTGTGTCAGGAAATTCCACCATAAACAGTTGGCTATTGTTTGTTACATTAATTCTATATTGATGTGTGAAAAACCACAAATTTTGTGGTTTGGAGGCAAAACAAATTTATTTCACCTTTCTGTAGACCAGAGATTTAATGCTGAGCTAAAATCAAGGTGTCTTTAGAGCTTTATTCCTTTCTGGGACTCTTATAAACTTTTAAAAGATGAAGTTCTATGGATATTTTTTTTACAAGTAAAAATTTTTTTTCAATGAATATATACATTTGGTATATTTAGTTTCCTTCCATTCTGAGTCTTTTGTGAAATTATACAAAAATGTTTAATTCATAATAACATAAGCCAGCATAGCTTTATTGGCTCTAAAATAGGTAAATCCATGGGGTCCCTGGGTGGCTCAGTGGGTTAAGCCGCTGCCTTCGGCTCAGGTCATGATCTCAGGGTCCTGGGATTGAGTCCCGCTCAGCAGGGAGCCTGCTTCCTCCTCTCTCTCTGCCTGCCTCTCTGCCTACTTGTGATCTCTTTCTGTCAAATAAATAGATAAAATATTTTTTAAAAAAAGACTTTTTTAAAAAATTAGTCCCTAGAAATGGAAATAACTATTTTCAGTTTAGCTAATCAGCCACCTGGGACTGGCAAGTGAGGGGGCAGAGGTCTGGGAAGTTGGTGCTAACTAGATCCAGAGGGCTGGAGTCTCCAAACCAGGGGCTACACTTCACTTAGGCTTGTGCTTTCAGCAGAGGGTGAAGGAACTGAGCACAGGGTGAAGGAACCACACTGCCTTCTTTCAAGGTTTGGTCATTGTGCACCTGAGGGAAGAGGTTCTGCATTGGGTCCCCATTTCTGGTGCTGGGTCCAGCAGGGAGGCAGCCTGGCTGAGTAAGTCATAGCAATCTTGTGTTTAGGAATGAGCCAAAATGCACCTACAGTCTTTTTTTTTTTTTTGAACTGCCCTTTTTTTTTTTTTTTTTTACTGAGGTCAGCTTCATGGGCCCTCATTCCTCAGACCCTCTATACCTCCCCTGTCTTACAACCCCTCTTGACTTGACTTTGTTCTTTTGGACCTTGTACTCCTGCTTTGTTAGAATTAACCTGATTGAGCTGAAGACTCTCTAACTGGGAGAAAGCTGAATTCTCCATCTTTTGCAACATCCCATTGTGCTAAAATTTGCACTAATGGTTCCAACTGTAATTACCATTGTGCTTCCATCCACATGAAACATCACATTTTTACTCTGTTATATCCCTAGCTACATATCAAGGGTGTACAATCCTCATATATTTTGCTCTTTGGTAGAGCAAATACTTTTTTAAGAATTAATAGCTTTTCAGTTTGAGGATAGTCTAATAATACATCACATTTTTATAATGGACAGTTTCTATGATGCTAATAATTTTTGTATTTACTTGAGAGAGAAAGCATGAGAGGTGGAAGGTCAGAGGGAGAAGCAGACTCTCTGCTGAGCAGGGAGCTCCATGCGGGACTCGATCCTAGGACTCCAGGATCATGACCTGAGTCGAAGGCAGTCACTTAACGAACTGAGCCATCCAGGCACCTTATGATGCTAATAATTTTCATCTGACTTATTTTCCAGCACGTTACAATTCTCATTTTTCAATATTAATGCAACTAGAAGTTAAATTTTTCAATATTAATGCAACTAGAAGTTTAAATTAAAGTAAAACTGATATATAATGTTATATTATTTTCAGGTGCACAAAATAATTCAATATTTACATACACTACAAAGTAATCACTATAGTAAGTCTACTTACAGTTTGTCACCATACAATTGACCATCTTCACCCATATCACCCACCTCCCATCTCTCTTCCTTTGTGATAATCTGTTGGCTATCTCTATCAGTTTTCTTTTATTTGTTGGGGTTTTTAGATTCCATAATTAAGTGAGATCATATGGTATTTGTCTTTCTCTGTCCACCCTGTTTCACTTAGCATAATACCCTCAAGATTCATCCATGTTGCTCCAAATGGCAAGATTTTTTCTTTTTATGGCTGAGTATTATTCCACTGTGTATATACATCACTTCTTTATCCATTCATCTATCAATGGGCACTTAGTTGTTTCCATATTATGGGTACTGTGAATAATGCCACCATAAACACAGAGGGTGTTCATATCTTTTCAAATTAGTGTTTTCATTTTCTTCAAATACATATCCGTAAGTGGAATAGTTGGATCATTCTGTTTTTGATTTTTTGAGGACCTCCATTCTGTTTTCTATAGTGGCTGTACCAGTTTATACTCCCATAAACAATGCATTTGGGTTCCCTTTTCTCCACAAGTTCTCTAACACTTGCTATTTCTTACCTTTTAATAGCCATTCTGACAAATGTGAAATAATATCTCATTGAAGCTTTGATTTGCATTTCCTTGATGATTAATAATATTGAATATCTTTTCAAGTGCCTATTGCTCATCTTTGTCTTCTCTGGAACTATCTATTCAGATCATATGTCCCCTTTTAAAATTAAACTTTTTTATTTTGGAATATTTTCAGATTTACAGAAAAGTTGCAAAGATAGTACAGAGAATTCCCATATACCCTTCCCCAGTTTCCCCTAAAGTGAATAACTTACCTCATGTCTTTTTTATTCATCAGTGTGTACTGGGAGCCTCAACTCAGACTTTGCTATAGATGAGGCATAGTCATTAAAATCACACTGCAGATCTATCATGGCTCTCATTGGTCATGCTGTTTCAGCCTCTGACCTGTCTTTTAAATCAAGTAGAATCAAGTATATGTTGTTTTGGCATTGGAATAGAAGGCCTGAATTTAGGTCTAAATTCTGCTGCTTAGCAATTTATTCCCCTGCAAACCACAGACAAAAATACTCTGCCAAATTCAGAAAACTGGTTTGAGAATTTGCCAATGGTCATCTCTGTAAGGATTATGGTCTTGCTTATCTCATTCATTACCAATCACCTGGTGTCTTGTAAAGGGCCAGAACATGGCAAGCATTCATACAAACATGATTGTAATGAATGAATGACTAAACAAGGTAATGTCCATAATGTTTATTATAAATTAAAAAGTGTTTGGAGTTTTAACTACTTATCTATAAACAGAGGATATGTGTGTTATTTTTGCTGTTGGTCATGTTCTACGACATGACTGAAACCTATCCATCACTTCCTATTTTGTTCACAATGAAGCCAAACCCTTTATGAGTACCTGGCAAAGGGTGGGCATGGTGAAGTGCCTTCAGTCTTGCTAAGGTATTTTTAAAAATGCTAGGCAAAGTAGCAGTTTCTTATTTTTGCTAATCTTTTCTGACAATGAATGAGAACTTGAAAACAAATATTGTTCTTTCACAGACATTTATTGTCCAAGAGTGCTGATTTGCATTTTTGTTATCTATTGTTTTCTCAATTCCATTTCATGAGAAAAGTAAATGTTTATGAACCATGCATCTGCATTTTGTTACTTATTTCTGAAAGACAAAAATACCTTCATCTAACCCTTGCCTTCACCTGTAATGAATTTTGTGTTTCATTTTGATTTGATTTTCTTTCCAGTTGGCTATATCAATAAACAAAGCTTGAGATATTATATTTAAGATCTCTTTGGTGGAAGGGAAAACTAAACATTTTATTTACGTTATAGTCCCTTGAGGTCCCTTGGGGACAATGTCACTATTTCCATTCTCATGACTGTTCTGTGAAATTGCTCCTTGTTATTACTAAATCTTCTGAACCTACTGATTCTGGGGAGGAAGAAAAAGGTGTAAATATTTGAGCATTCCCTGCACATAGGATTCAACAGTGTCACATCAGTCCATTACATCCATGAGTCAGTCCATTTGCATAGAAAATACAGTACTGGGAAATAAAGCTGTCAATAGTGTCAAGTTGGAATATAAAAATGTTTCCCTGAGTTTAAAATATATACACAAAAATGGAGTTCACTCATGTGTAACCTCAAAGATTGCTCTGAATGGCAATAATCCTGGTATATGATAATGGAGTTTTAGAACTAGAAGTTCTGTTTTTACTCCCTCATTTTATACATGAAGAAATGGAGGCCTAGAAAGTCTAGTAGCCTGTCAGTGTTCAGACAGCTAGCCAGTGGCAAAGTCAACAAAGAAATGTGGGCCTTGGAGAGATTGTCTCTTCAATAAATGGTGCTAGGAAAATTGCACAACTAAATACAGAAGAATGAAACTGGAGCATTCTCTTACATCATACACAAAGATAAACTCTAAATGGAGGAAAGACCTCAAAGTGAGACAGGAATCCATCAACATCCTAGAGGAGAACATAAGCAGTAACCACTTTGACATTGGCCACAGCAACTTCTTTCAAGACATGTCTCCAAAGGCAAGGGAAACAGAAGCAAAAATGAACTTTTAGGATTTCATCAAGATAAAAATCTTTTGCACAGCAAAGGAAACAGTCAACAAAACTAAGAGGCAAACCACGGAATGGGAGAAGATATTTGGAAATGACATTACAGATAAAGGGCTAGTATCCAAGATCTATAAAGAACTTCTCAAACTTAACACCCAAAACCCAAATAATGAAGTCAAAAAATGGGCAGAAAACATGAACGGACAATTCTTCAAAGAAGACATATGAATGAAAAATGTTCAACATCATTCGTCATCAGGGAAATACAAATTAAAACCACATTTAGATGCCAACTTACACCTGTTAGAATGGCAAAGATTAACAAAGTAGGAAACAACAAATGTTGGAGAGGATGTGGAGAAAGGGGAACCCTCTTCCACTGTTGGTGGAAATGCAAATTGGTACAGCCACTTTGGAAAACAGTGAGGTTCCTCAAAAAGTTAAATATGGAGTTACCCTATAATCCAGAAATTGCACTACTGGGTATTTACCCCAAAGATACAGATGTAGTGAAAAGAAAGGCACATGCACCCCAATGTTCATAGCATCAAGGTCCACAATAGACAAACTGTGGAAAGAGCTGACATGCCCTTCAATAGATGAATGGATAAAGAAGATGTGGTCCATATATATGATGGAATATTACTTAGTGATCAGAAAAGATGAATATCCACCATTTGCATAGACATGGTTGGAATTGAAGGGGATTACGTTAAGTGAAATAAGTCAAGCAGAGAAAGATAATTATCATATGGTCTCACTTACATGTGGAACATAAGGAATAGCATGGAGGACATTAGGAGAAGGAAGGGAAAAATAAGGGGGGGGGAATCAGAGGGAGAGACGAACCATGAGAAACAATGGGCTCTGGGAAACAAACTGAGGGTTTCAGAGGGGAGGGGGTGAGGGGAGAGGTGACCCTGGTGATGGGTATTAAGGAGGGCACATATTGCAATGAGCACTGAGTGTTATACACAAATGATGAATCATGGAATACTACATCAAGAACTAATGAAGTAGTATTTGGTGACAAAAAAAAAACAAGGTGAAGCTATTATTAAAAAAATAAGAATGTTATAAATTGAAAAAAAATAAATGCAGGCCTTGGGATCTGATTATTAGCTTTTTCCTGAATCACAGTTGCTCTTTAATGGTTATTAATTATTCAGTTTGGAAATTATCCAGGGCTACTGCTTTTCCTCATTCATCCTCATCTATTTTAAAACAGTGCTAATTGTATCTGATAGGGTTGGGAGGTAGACCCTCAGTCAATCAGTTTTGTGCTCTTTACTAGATTTGGTGAAGATTTTAATGGGAGGGAGATTTTAAAAAGATAAAAATAATTTTTTTACAAGATTCTGTGATTTTTATCTATGTCTCCGTGGTTTCCTCTCATTAGTTAAAAACATTTATATATATATATATATCTTATTATACTAACATAGATTTATACCAATATATTATCAGAAATATGATTCTGGATAATATTATTGATTGATGTGCTTTATCTATGGCATAATCTGGGTCAGTAGTCACACATGGATTGCAATAAACAGTGCATGTCATTGTAACTTGTTACATTCTTTGAAATAAAATTAAGAAAAAAGAAAATTGTAGGTAGACATGGGTTAGAAATATATGTTGGATTGCTAGAGAAAGAGATTTAAATACAGCATGAAAGTGGTTCTGTTAGTTCAATAAAATTAAATTTTATCATATATGTTATACAACATATATACAAAAGTAACTTAACAACCTTTTCTAGATTTGCGTAAGATTTTTTAAAAGAACTTGCATAGGATTACTAAGATACCCATCATAAAATTGTTATTGTCAGTATCCTTAGAGGAGAAATAATTTCAAAAGTTACTTCTGTCTTGGATTTAAAAAAATACTAGAGAAATTAAAAAAAAAAAACATGAAAGTAAGAAAGAGATACGGAGAAAGAGAACGAGAGAGAAAGAGAGATCTTACAGAGGATCATGTTTAAAAAACATAGCCAGTGATGACAAAATCACCATACATAGATGGGTCTTAGCATCTCGGTGGCTAGAGACATAGTATTTGATTAGGGGCATTTCTTCAGCAATTCTCCTCTCTTTAGCATCCTTTCTTTCCATGCTTATTGATTGCTCCCATATTTTTTTTTAAGATTTTATTTATTTATTAGAGAGCGAGAGAGAGAATGAGAGAGAGCATCAGCAGGGGGAAGGGCAGAGGGAGAAGAAGACTCCCCACTGAGCAGGGAGCCTGATGCAGGGTTCAGTCCTGGGACTCCAGGATCATGACCAGAGCCGAAGACCTGTCCTCTAAACTCTGATCATATATCTGGTGTTTTACGTGAGATCTTCAAAATATGCCCAAACCACAATATTGATTCTCCAAAATCTCCTGCATCTGACAACTTGATCTTCCATTTGGCTTGGCTCCACATTCCAAGTGACCCTTGATTTTTGTTTTCCTCTCACACTTCAAATTCAATTATCAGGAAATTCTCTTGGCTCTACCTTCAAAATATCCAGAATCTGACGACTTCTCACTCCTCCACTGCTATGCCCTGGTTTAAGCCACCACCATCATCTTACTTAGACTATTTTAATGGACAATTAACTCTTCTGTCTGCTTGCTCTCTTCCCCTACTCCTTCCACCCGTCTATTGTCAACCAGAGTGTCACTTTACAGCTGAATTCAGGGCATGTTGTCCTTCTGCTCAAACCCTCCAACATCATCTAATCTCAGGGTAGAAGCTTCTTTGGTTTCACTCCTTCTACTTTCCTTATTTTGGTCACCTTGATGCTCTTGACCACTGGACATGTTTCACCTAAGCACCACGGCATCATTCCCATTCTACTACCTGCATTGCTCTTCCTCCATATATCCTCAAGAAAATTATTCTCACTCAGTGCTTCTAAGCCTTTGTTCAGATGTCACCTTCATAACGAAGCCTTCCAAGGCTGTCCTGTTTAAAGCCTCAGCCTTTCTGACCTGTGTCACTGGCTAGTCCTCTTCCTTGCTTTATTATTTTCCTCCCAAGTATTTATCTTTTAATAGCATATTATTTTACTTAGTTTTGTGTTTATTACCTGTTCTCGCACTAGAATGCAAGTTCCAATGAGGTAGAGATTTTTTACCTTTTTTTTTCCCCACTGCTCCATACCCCTGCCTAGAGCAGTCCTCGTCACCCAGTGTCACTAAAATGTTTGTTCAGTGGATGCATGAATGCAACCTGGGGTCATCTAAACCTTCTGAGAATCCTGCTAGTATAATTTGGGATAGGGATGGTGCTACTTTGGGATAAAATTTATTGATGCATAAAATAAAGACAACAAGAACTCTCTCATGTTGTTTGGAGGAATAAGTTTTGTAATCGTTTATAAAGTGTATAGTAGTATACTTAGTAAGTTCTTTACATATTGTAGATATGTGTGCTTTTAGATCATTTACCCACCTGCATCTTCTTTCAAAAATATTTTTTTCATATTCATGCAGAAAGATTTTAGCCAGTTTTTATTTATTTATTTATTTGAGAGAGATTGAGAGAGAGAGAGAGAGAACACAAAAAAAAGGGGCGGGTCAGAGGGAGACACAGACTCCTCGCTGAGTAGGGAATCTGAGGCCAAGCTCAAACCAGGGATTACGGAAACATGACCTGAGCCAAAGGCAGATGTTTAAACAACTGAGCGAGCCATCCAGGTACTCTGATAATAGCTTTAGATTTAGAAAACAGGGATGCCTGTGTGGCTCAGTCGATTAAGCAGCTGCCTTCGGCTCAGGTCATAATCTCAGGGTCCAATGTAGGGATCAAGCCCTACATCAGGCTCTCTGCTCAGCAGGACCTGCTTCTCCCTCTCCCTGTCACTCCACCTGCTTGTACTCTCTCTCTCTCTCTGTGTCAAATAAATAAATAAAGTCTTCAAAAAAATAAAAATTTTTGAAATGGCAGACATACAATTAATTACTTTAATCAATAGCAGGTATTATATTAACATTTAATATTACTACTCATACCCATCTTGTTAAAATTTTAGAAGCAAACTTTACTGGGTCGCCTGAGTGGCTCAGCTGGTTAAGTGTCTGACTCTTGATTTCAGCACAGGACATGATATCAAGTGAGAACAAGCCCCACATGTCAGGGTCCCCAGTAGAGAGTCTGCTTAAGATTCTCTCCAACTCCCTCTGACCCTCCCCCTATTCAGACTCGTTCTCAGGCATGCTCTCTCTAAAATAAATAAATATAAAAAGTCCCCCAATTTACTGCAAATAATACAGTGTTTAAAAGCACAGTGCTATAATAGTACATAACTGCCCAAGAATATTGCTCAAATTTAAAACAATCTGCTTCTTATTTCTTCTCTTACACGATTTTGACAAAATTGTAAAGATATCTCACATGTGCCTGGCCTATATTTCTTCTGAACTGCTTTTTCCCGTGTTCCATATCTCAACTGAGGCATCCCACAAAGCTGGGGTGCAGGTGATCACCTGGAGGAGATCTTCAACTTCTTGCACTCTCTGCACTCTGACTATACCTGGTCAGGGAAAAAGATTTCTGTTTACAATCCAAATATCTCATAAATCTATTCTTATTACCTTAGATTAATTTCAGTTGTTATTTCATAAAACAACTAAATTGAAGATAAGCTTGTCATTGAACCTCTGCCTTTGGCCCCTTTTGATCTATACTCCATCTAGTTACTGGAGGGATATGTCTGTTTCAGGCTAGCTGGATCTCAGTGGCCTCTATGCTCAAGTCCAAATGCCTTTGCATGGTCTATACCATCCAATGTCCAATCTGCTTGGGGCTGGAGTCCTGTTAGATGATCAGCTGAAGGGGTCATCTGTCTGGCCAGCCAGTAGAACATGCAACTCTTGATCTTGGGACTGTGGGTTGGAGCCCCATGTTGGTTGTAGAAAATTACTTAAGAATAAAATGTATTAAAAAAAAATGTAAGGAGCTCAGGGAGGAGTCTTAGCCAGTGTAGAGAAGTCTCCCCAGGCTATCTCAGAGTGTGCCATGTTTTTAGTACAAAGCAGTCCTCCTCAAAGGAGAAACTACCTGGAAAAGAGGTGGGCTGGTAGAGGGAATGACCACACAGGAAAAGTGAGACACCAAAGCCAAAACAATATGAAAGAAATTATAAAAGAGAGTGCTATGAAGCAGGAGGCAAGAAGGAGAGATTCTTCTTTTTATATACTTTGTATTTTATTTAAAATTAATAAAATGATAAATAGTTTTAGGTAAACAACCATTCAGTACATTTAACTGGATAATATAAAAATGTACACACTCACTAGCATGTAGGTCCTTAACCAATATTGAACACTTCAGTCTATTTAGAGTCTTTTGGAATTCCAAAATTTTTTTAAATCAGTTTTATTTTTTTCAAATTCTCTTTTGGCCCAAGATTTTATTGCAAATACATTATCACGCCATCTGTCAGCAGCTTCTTTGGTTACTTTATTTGCTTGGCCTATTTCCTCTATAACTTCCAGGTCACATTCTTTGTATTTTTCTACTTCTGCCTTTAGCTCTTCCCTTTGGTCTCAAAGTTGAAAAAATACTTTTGCTAGTATGGTTGGTTCATGTCAACTAATTTTAGCTTCTGCTTTTTGGTAGGTCTGCGTGCTTTTGGCTTCTCTCGTGTAACTGAGATTCCAGAACCTCCTACCTACCTTTCCTCACATGAAGAATTCTACTTGGAAAAGCCCAACAATCAGAGGTTCCAGTCCTCTCTCAGCCAACTACAGCAACATCAACTAAGCTTGGAAGGACTTCTGTTACTGACAGAGCAGTAATATCTTTCTTTGGGGGAAAAATCATCTCCATGTCTTTAATTGAAGTACTTTTTTTATCTCAAAAAATATTTTCATCATGCAGGCTCTCTTTTCATCTGCCCTCAAGTCCTTTTTCCTTTGACAGGATTTAACCTATCATGACATGGAAGTAAGAGTGCGGTGTTTCCCAAATAAAGCGATTAGCTCCTTATTAACCAGCAGCGGAAGCACAGAAGGGCAAGGGTTCCTGCCCTTTAGTGAGAAACCATTGGATATTCACAGAAATCATCTAATTAGCATAAAGTGAAGAATTGTTAAGTTACTTTTGAGGTTGTGAGCTATTCGGAAATGTGCACATATTACAATACATAAAACCACTTCTTTATCAAAGATCAAGAGAATCTTTAGGGATCTCGGGCATCCCATACACCTGCCCACCAGCTGGCTGACACCTTCTTTTCTGGGTCCTGATAAGGGGCTTCACTTTTGGTGGCCCTAATCTCAGAGCCTGGGGCACTGGTCCCAAAGTGCCTCGAGGTCGTTTTGAGGCTGCAATGCTCGGGTCTGGAAAGCTCAGCTTGTTTAACAGAACTTGCCCTGGAGGGTGTCCGGGAGACCTTGGGGTCAGAATGGAGGGAGTTAGCGGGTCCCCACGCTCCCCTCCCACAGCCCAGGGACACTGAAAAGGAAACGACACCAGGGTCCCATGAAATTTTCCTTTTTGGAGGAATTTGTTGGTTTGTGGTGAGAAAAAGAACTGCATTGGAATCATGTTCACCGTTGTTTCCCAAGCAAGTAGGGTCAGTGTTCTCTCCCAGGCTGGGTGGGCACCACCCTTCCGGCGCTGCTTGGGAACACCAAACCTATTGTGCTCTCACCTTTGCCTTTTTGGGAGCTGCTCCCTCTGCTTGGAAAGCTATACTCAAGGTACTGGCAGAATTACCTCCTACAGACCAAAGCTCAAAGTTAGCATGTTCGGAGAAGGCCTCTCTGCACCTCCCCCACAGACCTTTATTTTCCAAGAATAAAGCACCTGTTCTTACACCAGTCACACCTTTGTAATATTGCTGCTACTTGAGTTACCACTTTGCAGGTAGCTTTCTAATTGTTGACAACCTTACTCCATTATCAGCCAGATCCCTTTCCATTTGTTTGCACAATGTCTGGTATATATCAAACTCTTAAAATGTTTTCAGTGCTTAAAAAGTCAAGTATTATCTTAATTCTTTCCCCATGAAGTTATGGTAGAAAGAGAAGAAAATCATCACCTCTAAAGGATACTGTTAAAAACATAGAAATTGATTTTATACTAAAAGAAGGTTTTAAATAGTTCACATTCTTTTCTGTACTTTTTGGTGTTTCATTTGTTTTATGATTTTTTTTCCCAATTTATTTATTTTCAGAAAAACAGTATTCATTATTTTTTCACCACACCTAGTGCTCCATGCAAGCTGTGCCCTCTATAATACCCACCACCTGGTACCCCAACCTCCCACCCCCCCGCCACTTCAAACCCCTCAGACTGTTTTATGATTTTGAATGTTAAAGTGATATGAAGCAATTAGCCTAAAGAGATCAGAATTTTATATTGACAAAATGACAAAATAAGATTCAGTTTAATGAATATGTAACATCTACTGGATCTAAAACTCTAATCATTGGGGGTGGGGATAGAGACGGCTGTTGAATGTAAGGTGGCACTCTGGTTAAAATTAGATTTCAAGGGATTTTGAGATTATGATGAGTGGAATTTTTATCCTTCCAGTCAACAATTTAAAATTTCCAGCTGTTGTAGAATTGGAGGAAATGGCAACTTCTTCATCCCTCTGCTTCTTTTTCTTGAATTTGTCCCTTAGCCAATCTAGGCATAAAGCAAGTTCTTAGAGCCAGCTGTCCAGTAAGATGACATATCAGAATCTGTGTTTCAGTAATAATAGAAATATTTGTGTCTGAAGAAGCCGGGGGAGATTTATTGTGGATTTTGCTGTCTTTTATGGGTGCAAATGTTTCTGGTTTCACAGGTGTGATGTTTATTTAATTCTGAATAACTTCGATTTTGCAAAATGTGGTGTTGACTTATTGCACCAAGGGAAATAGAACAGAGGAAATGGAGACAAGTCTTCTCCTAGGGCTCCCAGGGTTCTTGGACTTAAAATTAGACTTGCTGGTGAGTTTTTTTTTTTTTCTTTCTTTCTTTCTTTTTTTTTTTTTTTTAATGTACCCTCTGAAAATAGAAGTGGTATTTTAAGTCTTTTCAAAAAATATGTACCCCATATATAAAGTCTATGAGATTCCTGCATAAATGATCTCAAAACATACTGTCTACATTCTACTGTTTAAAAAATTGTGTAATGTATTAAAGCATCACTTTGTGTACCATCTATGAATGTTCCCCTACCTATCAAAGTGGTATTTTTCTTTTCTTTTTTTTTTTTTTAAGATTTTATTTATTCATTTGGCAGAGAGAGAGATATCACAAGTAGTCAGAGAGGCAGGCAAAGAGAGAGGGGGAAGCAGACTCCCCACCAAGCAGAGAGCCCGACACGGGGCTCGATCCCAGGACCCCAAGATCATGACCTGAGCCAAAGGCAGAGGCCCAACCCACTGAGCACACCTCTTTTTCTTTTTAATTATGAAAAAAATAAATGTCTTCTCTAACGTCTCTAGTAACATGAAAGCATATGGAAAAAATATATATTATATATACTTTTTAACTTCTTTCTCCCCTCTCATTCCAGAGCTCCAGAAGCCACCTCTATTTTCGGTCAGGTGTATATCTTCCTAAAATCCTTATATGTGTATTAGTTTCCTAGGACTTCCATAACAAATACCATAGACAGGGGGAATTAAACAACAACTTATTGTCTTATAGTTACAGAGGCTAGATGTCCAAGATCAAACAGTTGGCAGGGCCAGTTTCTCTGGAAGCCTCACTCCTTGGCTTGCAGATGGCCACTTTCTTGCTTTGTCCTCATATAATCTTTTCTCTCCCGGGTCTCTCTGTATGTCCAAATTTCCTCTTATAAGAACACAAGTCAGATTGGATTAGGGCCCACATTAACAGGCTCATTTTACCTTAATTGCCTCTTAAAAAGCTCAATCTCTAAACACAGTCACATTCTGATGTATGGCAGTTAAGATTTCCACATTTGAATTTTTTTTTGGGGGGGGAAGCAATTCAGTCCATAACCCTACATATGGATGCAGTATCTATTTCTAGCTTAGGAAGGAGTACAGTACGTATATTTTCTTGTGATTTTTCACTTAACAATATAACAAGATCATTCCATGTTGATAGTTGTTCTCTTCATAGACTACAAATTTCCCTGGTATAGGTAATCCATAACATTTAACTATCACATTGTCAGTGGATATTTAGCTTGCTCCCAGTTAGTTGCTATCATATACACTTCAGTATTGGATATCTTTGTAAAGGCATCTTTTTTTTTTTTTCATATAGGTGATTGGTTCTTTACAGATAGATTGATAGGATTGGAAATTATGGGTCAAAGTGTAGACAAGTTATACGTTTTAAAATATTTGGGGCACCTAGGTGGCTCAGTGGGTTAAGCCTCTGCCTTCAGCTCAGGTCATGATCTCAGGGTCCTGGGGTTGAGCCCCACATCATGCGCTCTGCTCAGCAGGGAGCCTGCTTCCCCCTCTCTCTCTGCCTGCCTCTCTGCCTACTTGCGATCTCTGTCAAATAAATAAATAAAATCTTTTAAAAAAATAAAATAAAATATTGCAAATCGTGGTCCCAAGAGGTTCAATTTATATTCACAAGAAGAGAACTTGAGAGTGACTGTCAACCTTAACACTCACCAACTTTGAATATTTTCAATATATTTTTAAAATTTTATATATATGATGGACAAACTTACTGTTTTAATATGAATTTCTTTTATAACTGAAAAAGTTGAACATCTTTTAATAGGTTTCATATGTAATTTTGTAATCTTGTGAAATGTCCTTTTATTTTTTTAATTTTTTTTAAAAGATTTTATTTATTTATTTGACAGACAGAGATCACAGGTAGGCAGAGGAGGCAGGCAGAGAGAGGAGGAAGCAGGCTCCCTGCTGAGCATAGAGCCTGATGCGGGGCTCCCTCCCAGAACCCTGGAATCATGAACTGAGCCGAGGGCAGAGGCTTTAACCCACTGAGCCACCCAGGCACCCCGAAATGTCCTTTTATATCAGATGTCCATTTTTCTATTGGGTCGTTGGTCTTTTTCTCATTTATAATGGTTCTTCATATGTGATGACTATCCTTCATTTGTTAATAGATTTTAAAATACTTCTTTCAGATATGACTAGTGTTTTATTTTGTTTGTGTTTATTTTATTTTATTTTGACCTAAAGGGGTTTTACATTTTTATGTGATCAAATATGTACATATTTTCCTTTTAAAAGTTTGTATATTTTTTCTGAATGCCATTTCTTTTAATACGCAATGGCCCTTTTCCTATATTTCCTTTGGTATGAATTAATTAAATGTATGTATGTATTTATTTATTTAATCACAGAAGTCCTTGTTTTAAACTATACAGAAGCACTTAGTGAAATATAAAGGTCTATTTTACTTTTCCATCTCTTACCTATACACCCACCTCTACTTCCCCTACCTGGACAACCAGCATTTATTGCTTAGTACTTACCATCCTAGCTTCTTCACTATGAACTTATATATATCTGTATCTCTCATTAATAAAAATGTAAGTAAGATCAAGATTTATGTCTGCTTATTTCACTTACTTTTTCCATGCAGCAGTGTGTCTCCAAAACTTTAAATGTCAGGACAAATAAGTCTACCTTATTCTTTTTGGTGTCTTGGAAACTTTAAATATCAGTACAAATAAAGGTACCTTACACTTTTGTAGCTGAATGTGTTACAATATACTTAATTTAACTACTTCTACAGTGATAAACATGCAGTCCTTTTCAAATTGTTTTGCCATTATCACAATTTCAGAAAGTAGAGTGTCAGTTTTGGTTATTAATGTTTAGATTTTAGTCTAGCTGTTATTTATGTTTTCAGAAAATATGAGATAAAACTGCTGCTATATATATATATATATATATATATATACATACACATACATATATATATATATATATAATTTATTTATTTATTTGACAGAGAGAAAACACAAGCAAGGCAGAGTGGCAGGCAGAGGGAGAGGGAGAAGCATACTCCCCTCTAAACAGAGAGCGTAACATGGGGCTCAATTCCAGGAACCCGGGATCATTACCTGAGCCAAAGGTAGACGCTTTATGGACTGAGCCACCCAGGCACCCCTGCTAGTCAGCCATCTTTTCTTTATCCATTTGAAATGCTACTTCATTATGTTTAAAACAATATTATGCCTAATTCTGCTTCTTGAATCACTTTTATCATTTTCCTATTTCTATTCCAAGACAACACAGTTTTAATTATTGAATAATTATAAAATGTTTTGTTGTCCGCTACAGCAAGTTAATCTATATTACAATTTCCCCCCCATGAGTATTTAAGTAGTTATTTCCACTTGATTTCCTTAACGAGCTAGAAATAGCTTGTCAAAATATGCATTTTTTGGAGGCTCTGATTTAGATTGATTGATTCGGCAAATATTGACTTTTTTTTTAAAAGATATTATTTATTTGTCAGAGAAAGAGAGTACACACAAGCAGACAGAGAGAGAGAGAGGAGGAAGCAGGCTCCCTGCCAAGCAAGGAGCCCGATTCGGGACTCAATCCCAGGACCCCAGGATCATGACCTGAGCTGAAGGCAGCGGCTTAACCAACTGAACCACCCAGCAGCTTAACCAACTGAGCCACCCAGGCGTCCCAGCAAGTATTGACTTTTTTAAAGTATTGAAACTCTTAGAGTAACAATGGTTATGTCTTTATTTTTTGTGGTTTTCTATTCTGTTCTTCAATAAAGTTTTTTTTTTTATAATGGAATTGCATTTTTTTAAAATACATTCCTAGGTGCACTATTATTTTTGTAAGTGGGATTCTTTCTTACTACATTTTATGATTGGTTATTGCAGTTATATAGGAACATTATTGTTTTCTTTGGTTGTTTATCTTGCATCTCATTAAGAACTAACCCTGTCCTTAAGGGTTTACAAATTTAATGCCAATAAAAAACAATAGTTAAATTAGAACATAAGGATAATTAAAGGCACAATTATGTGTTTTATTTAATTAATTTATTTTTTAAAAAGATTTTATTTATTTGACAGACAGAGATCACAAATAGGCAGAGAGGCAGGCAGAGGGAGAGGAGAAAGCAGGCCCCCCTCTGAGCGGAGAGCCTGATATGGGGCTCCATCCCAGAACCCTGGATCTTGACCTGAGCTGAAGGCAGAGGCTTAACCTACTGAGCCACTCAGGCGCCCCCAGTTGGGTGTTTTAATATGTAAATTACTTTCAGAGCTCTGAAAGTTTCAAGCAAGTTTATCATGGTCATACAAGGCTTGTTGGAGGCGCAACTTGACCCAGTCCTTCAAGAAGATGCATCTGGGGGACCCTGGGTGGCTTAGTGGGTTAAGCCTCTGCCTTTGGCTCAGGTCATGATCTCAGGGTCCTGGGATGGAGCCCTGCATTGGGCTTTCTGCTCGTTGGGGAGCCTACCCCATCCTGTCCCCTGCCTGCCTCTCTGCCTACCTGTGATCTCTGTCAACTAAATAAATAAAATATTAAAAAAAAATCCAGCTGTCTAATCAATGGGTTATAGTGAATAATGGCAAAGAGATGAGACTGAATATGATACATACTTAAAAAATGATTAGCGTTTCTTGACAGATCAGAGGATGAAGTCTAAAACCAAACAATGAACCAAAAGAAAAGGTGGGGGCTATTATGGAAGCTCCTCAAAGCTCCTCAAAGTGAGTATTTAGGATTTAACTCAATAAATAAAGGGAATCAGTTTGGGGTCAGAGAAGGGACATTCAGGACATAGGAGTTGTATAATTTTTTTGGCATTCTGGATGGAATTTCGAATCAAGGTAGCCCAGTAAAAGACCATTTCAGTAATGTAATATCAGAGAGAAAAGGGCCTAAAACAATGCGGTTAATAAGTCATTTCCAAAGAAGACACAAATAGGATTTAAAAAGGCTGAATAAGAAAGAAAAGCACAATATTTACAAATTTTTATCTTAGTAGAATGGAATAACAGTGATATGATTACCAGAAGTGGGTGGGAAGCTATTCTAATGAAAGACAAACAAATTGTGTATTAGAATATGTTTAACTAAATTTTGAAATAGAAAAGCATGTTTGGTATGAAACAGAATCTTGGTTATTAGTGCACTGAGATAATTCTACAGCATAGCACACTTCTGTTCTTCGAGCAACTCACCATTTCCCAATCTATTTTTGGTTCATGATGTAGTAAGACTTAATCTTTCTGGGGTAACTTTTTTGATGTGGTTAAAGGTGTTCTGTTTTTGCTTTTGTTTTAGTCAAAAGTTATGAAACCAGTGAGAAATGATTAATTGGAATGGGTTTACAGAAAATATGACTTTCTAAAAAGTACAGCTCTGTTCACTTTGAGCCCTTTATAAAGGGTATTTTGATGTTCCATAAAGGGTAAAGACATTAGATTTCTTTTAAGCTTAAAGGTCACATGTATGGGAGATAGGAGGGAAAATGAACAATGCTTTCAAGAACACTGCAAAGGAATTATTTCTGTTGATGTGTAGTACAGAACCATAGAAAGTCACAAAATGTAATTTATGACATTTCTACATATAATAATTTGTTTATATAATCAATAAACAATTATTGACTATTAAATATTACAAGCAATAGGAACATTTAAGTTTCATAAAAATATGCCCAGGAAATCTCAAAAGTAAGTGGGAAATATTTGGTTAACAAAAATAAATTTCTGGAATTTCAGAGTGCAGCACACACCAGAAAATAGCATTTCAAGGATACAGAGATTTCTAGTAGGAACTCAATTTATTTGATAGTTAATTCTAATTACCTATTGACAAAAATAGTTTAAAAATATAGAAAGGTTTGATTGAAAGCTGCCATCGGGTTTTTGGACTTTTTGTTTTATGTGCAGTTCTACCAGTTTTAACACATATAGATTCATGTAGCCACTACCACAAGCAATATATAGACTAATTCTATCACTAGAAGAGTCCCTCATGCTGCCCCTTTGTCATCATTTCCTTCCTAGACCACTAATCATTGGCAACAATTTATCTTTCCTCTGTCACTATGGTTTTGTGTTTTTGAGAATATGCATGTTACAGTATACAGTATAGTTACAGTATGTAACTTTGGAGACTTGCTTCTTTCACACAGCATAATGGCTTTAAGATTCATCCAGGTTGTTGTGTATAGTCATAGTTCATTCCTTTTCATTGCTGCAGTGTTGTTTCATTGTATTTAGACCTCCTTGTTTATCTATCCTCCACGAAGGACATTTGGATTGTTTTCAGGTTTGGGCTGTTATGGAAAGAACAGCTATAAACATTTATTTGAAGGTATTCATGTGAGTATAATTTCTTAAAGATTGTATTTATTTATTTTATATTAGAGACAGAGAGAGAGATAGAGTGCGGGGGAGGGGAAGAAGCAGAAGGAGAGAGAAAATCTCAAGCAGACTCGGTGCTGAGTGTAAGCCACACAGGTGGCTTTGATCATGACATGAGCCAAAAGCAAGAGTCAGTCCGGTAACCAACTGAGGCACACAGGGCCCCTTTGTGAATATAAATTTTGATTACTACAAGGCAAATACCCTAGGAATGGGATTACTGGGTCGTATGGTAAAATGTAGGTTTAACTTATTAGGAAATTGCCATATTATTTTTTATAGTGGCTTGTGAGATTTTGCATTACCACCCAGCGATGTAGGAGAGTTTCCGTTGTTTCCCATCCTTTTAGCTTTTTCTATGGGCACTCATTTTAGCTATTTTAATGGTGTGAATTTTACTGTGGCTCTAATTCTCATTTCGCTCAAAGTTAATAATGTTGAACATCTTTTCTGCAGGCTTATTTTTCATCTTTATATTCCCTTTGGTGAAGTGTACATGTAAGTTTTGGTCTGTTTTTAAATTTGGTTGTTTTCTTAATGTAGAGATAAGTTTTTTTTTTTTTTTTTTTTTGTATAGTATGAACACAAGTTGTTTGTACAAGCCAATATTTTCTCCTGGTGCATAAATTGCCTTTTCAATCTCTTAACAATGTCCTCAGTTCAAATGATTTTAATCTCTTAACAATGTCTTCAGTTCAAAACTTTAATATTATTTAATCAATAGAACTTTTATTTTATGGACTGTACTTTTAATATCATGTGTACTCTAGGTCAGAAAGATTTTCTCCATTTTTTTTTGGTAAAACTTTATATTTTATGTTTTATATAAACATTGTCTATAGTCCTTTTTGAGCTGATTTATCTATAAGCTGTGACATTTAGTTAAGTTTTACATTTTTTTCCCCAGGAATTGGTTCATGTATCTAAGTTGTTGAATTTATGTGTGTGGACTTATCAAAACATTCTCTCCTCCTCCCAGTAGGGTCTGTGGAGTCCCTCTCACTTCTCGCCTACCTCTCTCCCACCTCCCCTTCCACCCCCTCCTAACTCTCCTCCCATCTCTCTTCCAACCCCCCTCACACTCTGGTGTCCCCTTCCACACCCTTTCACCTCCTCTCCCCCACCTTTTTATTCTTGATATTGATACTTGTGTCTTTCCTTTTTTTTTTTTTTTGTCTTATTTGAGATTTACCAAATTTATGTTTGTTTCAAAGAACTAGTTCTTGGTTTCATTTATTATCTTGTTTTGGTTTTCCATTTTGTTGGTTTCTGCTCTCTTTAAAAAAAAAAAAAAAAAACTTCCTCTTTCTGTTTCTTTGCTTCTTTTCCCTACTATCATAATGTGGAAATATAGACTATTGGTCTGAGACTTTCTTTTTCTAGTTCAAGCACTTAATGCTCTAACTCTCCCTCTAAGCATTACTTAACTCTATCCCATAAATGTTTATGTGCTATACTTTTATGTTTGTTCAGTCCAAAATGTTTACTAATATCCTTTGTGATCTTTGACCCACAAATTATTCAGAAGTGTGCTAATTTATAAGTGTTTGGAGATTTTTTCTGTTATCTTGCTATTGATTTGTAGTTTAACTCCCATTATTGTCAAATAACATTCTTTGTATAATTTTAGCTGTTTTAAATTTGTTAGAGTTTGTTTAAAAGGTAAGATGCAGTCTAATTCGGTTGAATGTTTCATGTGTACCTGGAAAGAACATATTTTTCCAGTTAGGTGTAGTGTTCTATACATACCAGTTACATTCAGATGACTGATTTTCCAGTCCTTTTTTTAATCCATTCTGCATCCATTTTCTCTCTAATTGTTCTATTACCAAGAGAGTGTTAAAGTTTACAACTATAATTGTGAATTTCTCTATTTCTTTCAGTTCTATTTTTCTCATTGTGGTAAAATATGCATAAGGTTTATCATTTTTAGATGTACAATTTAGTGGCATTAAGTACTTTGACATTGTTGTGCAAATATCTCCACTATCTATTTCCAAAACTTTTTCATCATCCCAAATGGAAATTCTAAACTTTAAACAATAACTTCCCATTCTTTCCTCTCCCTAACCCTTGTAACCTCTATTCTACTTTCTGTCTCCATGATTTTCCCATTATAGGTACCTCCTAGAAGAAAAATCACAAAATATATGTCTTCGTCTTTGTTTTGGGTGCCTTGAGCTTAGACCAGGGCACAGTGGAAGAAAAATGGGATGCTCGTTACTGGTTTGCAGTAGAAGGATCAGGGTGGATGTGCTTATTCTGTATAATCTAGAACTACAAACTTTTGCTTTCCATGTGATTGTTTTACCCCAGCTTGTTTAGAAAACCATATGATGGAAAAGGTTTTCAAGAGAACATTTATAGATTAAAAACTAAATTTGTTCTTAAAACACTTTTATCTATATAAGTGATGTGTTAATAATTAATTAACATAGTTAAATCTAAAAGTTTCCTTTAATCAAAGTGTCTTGTCTCAGGTTTCTTTTTTCCCCCTTTCCTGGAGGTTACTGTTCTAAACAGCCCCCCCCCATGCTGTGTCTTAGAGGTCTGGCCATATTTATTATCCCTATCGAGGGATTCATTGTATTTTATGGTTTTTATTTACCTCAGTTAATTGGGCCATCCTCCTGTTCACATACCTAGATTTTTAAAATAAAGAACATATTTGCTTAGAAAGGACATTAGCATCTGTGCTATAAATGATCCTCGCAGCCTCATGTAGTCTGGTCTTCTGAGTTTTCATGGTGTTTTCTGAAATTCTTAATTTGATTGCTAAAAGCTCACATTTTTTTTGTTTCTCAGTGTCAAACCATAGCCTTAACACTTCTAAGCCAAGTGTCAAGTCTCTTTGCTCAAAAGCAATGTGCTAAATTGAATGCCAGTGGAAATCAGTCACCTTTAATTGAATTCCAATAGCTTTCCCAAGAGTATAATTAAAATAATTGGCTCAATCCACAGCCACAAAAACTCAATCCAGAATAATGTAACTTCCCCCATAAGGCTATAATAGAATTTGATTTCTGTACAAACTGGATTTTTGCCAGAGTATAAATCCTCATCTAACATCATTATTTATTTATTTGGTCATAACAGTTTCCTCTGCATCTTGGATTGTTGAGAATTACATTTTACTTGAGTTACAATGTTGATGTTCTCTAGAAATCCATACATGGAGTACCCAGTACATATAGAGTTTTGATGGCGCATGGTGGCTTGAATCATGAGGTCATCTCTAGCCTTTCTCCAAAGTCCATTGAATTGACAATAAAGGAATAGAAAAGAGAAAACCCATGAGAAGAAAGAAAAGACAAGAGGCAAATAACACACCTGAGAAGTCAAAAATCTTTAGAAGAGCAAATGAAGGAACGGTAACTACATTGAAGCTGAGAGCCACAAAGGAGTGTATGGACAGAAAAAAAGCATGGGCTTATTATGTCACAGAATCCCTGAAGATTTTGAGACACGTGAATATAGTGGGAGAGCAGGGAGGAGTGTTTTTTTTTTTTTCTTTTTTTTTAACTTGAGAAAATTTATTGGAAGGATACCAGGAGCTTGCAGATTGAATCTGAACAAGAATGGACAGGAATGGGTGTGCCTGTATGGCTCAGTTGCTTAAGCATCTGCCTTCAGCTTAGGTCACAATCCCAGGGTCCTTGGGATTGAGCCTCAGGTCAGGTTCCCTGCTCACAGAGGAGCCTGCTTCTCCCTCTCCCTCTGCCCTTCCCCCTGCTCGTGTTCTCTTGCTCTCCCTCTCAAATATATAAATAAAATCTTTTTTTAAAAAAATAATGGACAGGAATGAACAAAGGCATCTCCAGAGAGCTGGAAAATAGGACTTACAGTAAATCTCTTATAGCAGAAAAGAATGCCACCACCACATTCAACCACGAAAATGCCTCTCTATATCATGCACCCACAAGGACAGGGCATGTGATTGGCTGTTTAACTCATGTCTCTCCTCCCTGGATGTACTAGGGAGGGAAGTGGGAAGGTAGCTCTTCTGCTTCCGTAGTAGGAAACGGGCACCTGATTTGCTTTGACATGCAGGTGACAAGTGGATAAGTAATTTCCCAAAAGAAAATCATTAAGCTGCTCAAAAGTGATGTTAGTTAGGATGATGCCAGCTGCTCATCTTTTTTTAAAAAAAATTATTATTATTTTTAAAATATTTTATTTATTTATCTGACAGAGAGAGGCAGGCAGAGAGGCAGGCAGAGAGAGAGGGAGGAAGCAGGCTCCCTGCTAAGCAGAGAGCCTGATGTGGGGCTCGGTCCCAGGACCATGAGATCGTGACCTGAACCAAAGGCAGAGGCTCTAACACGCTGAGACACCCAGGCACCCCTGCTCATCTTTTAAATGAGCATGACCCTTCCCCACTTAAGTCTCTTTCTTAAACTCATGTAGACAAACTCCTATCTTCTCCCATTCCTCCTCCCCTACAGAACACTGTGGCTTCATTTTCCAGAAATATTGAACCAGGGAAGCTCTAGACAAGGACACCATACACTGCTGAGGGGCAGTGAGGTGCAGTACTAAAAGTTGAGAAGGGAAAGCTTAAATGCTAAATAAGGAGTATTCTCCAGCCCTCTCTCCTGCTCTTCTAGAGCATCAGCAACCAAGTTAATACTCTATGAGCATGAGATTGGACAATGGCTCTCTGGAGAAAATCAGTGTCACCCCAAAATGCTTCATAGATTCTGACAATTGGGGATCTCCCACTTAAATAACAAGTTATTCTAAATGAGGCTTTGGAATGAATGTGTATGCCCAAACACTTATAGATACTCCAACAATCTTTATTAGTGCCTGTTCCTAGATATCAAAAACCACAAAGAATTCCATTTGAGGAAAATCACCAACATGAAAGAAGAGAACCTCCAATACAAACATCAAGAAAGAGCAATGTCTGCAATGCAGGAGCAGAGGAAAACTTCAAAAAACCATATAATGTGCTCTGAGAGATTAGATATTGGATGCATGAAAAATAACAGGGGTTTGAACAGAAGAAGGAATTCTTAAAACAATAAATATGATAGAGGTGCCTGGGCGATCAGTCATTAAGTGTCTGCCTTCAGCTCAGGTCATGGTTCTGGGGTCCTGGGATTGAGCCCTGCATCAGGCTCCTTGCTCAGTGGTGAGCCTGCTTCTCCCTCTTCCTCTCCCCCTCCTTACCACTTGTGCTCTCTCTCTTCCAAATAAATATAATCTTTTAAAAAATAAAGGAAATCAACAAGTAAGTCAAATTGGGGACCTGGGTGTGTGTAGGAGTCCTAAACCCAGAAAATTGAGTTTCTCTACCCTTTACTCCTTGACTTCCAGCTGCTCTGGGATGGGGGCTGCGTGTGCTTGGCCAGACAGCATCCCTCACTGTGACAGTTCAGCATGCAGAGCAGGTCAAGGAAGTCATTTATACCTGATTTAGATATACTTGGCTCTGTGAAGTAAGTAGAAGATTATGGGAAACATACAGAAGAAGATATCTGTAAGGGGTGAGAGCAGAAAAAGTGATGCTTGGACACAAGGAGATGGAAGTAGTACTTAACTATGAATTCATAATATAGCTTCAAGGGATGCCTGAGTGGTTCAGTGCGTTCAGCCTCTGCCTTCGGCTCAGGTCATAATCTCGGGGTCCTGGGATTGAGTCCTGCACTGGGCTGTCTGCTGGGCAGGGCGCCTGCTTCCTTTCTCTCTCTGCCTGTCTCTCTGCCTACTTGTGATCTCTCTCTCTGTGTCAAATAAATAAATAAATAAAATCTTAAAAAAAAGGAATACAGCTTCAAATGGCTATTCTGCTTTTCATCACACTAGCCTTTTGGCTATTGACAAGTACAACCATAACACTAGAAGAAATTTCAACATTCAGTGCTACCTAAGTAGGGCTAGTAAGTAGTCAAGGAATAGCACTTACGTTCACAGGAAAGTGGTGGGAGTAGGTGCGCTTGTGTGCATGTGTACACCAGGGGAACTAACAAGGAAGCAGAATCACACTGAAGAGAAGCATGGCAGGTTTTTGTTCCCAGATCTGAATTTGGGGAGTAAATACAACATCTAGGAGGAAGCCTTCAAGACGGGTGAGGCCCTATAGCCCCTCTGCTTCTTTGGAGAGGCTGAATCCCTAGCAGTCCAGCTGCCTTCTTTCTCCATTCCTGCCTCACTGGTGGGCAAGAGCTGTGGAAGAAGCACTCAGTCAACCCAAGTGGAGCCACTAAAAATTGTCCTTCTATATTTGATGAACCTTCAATGCATTCTGTTTCCCTATTTGGCATTCTCTCTTGCAGCTTCATAAGGGCTATTTTAGATTTCCTGCATTCTCTGATACTGCCTTTTTTCCTTAGTTTTGGGAAATAAGTCCACTTTCTAGTTTATGAAGAAAAGTGGAAACATAAGCTTTTATTTTCCCAAAGCTTCTATTGCCATCTGTGTATTGGTGATTGTAAGTCTCTAACTTTATCCTAAATGTGTCTCCTGAGCCTGAGTTCTGTAGATGCTTCGAGCTCAACTGAACTTATTCTCCTTGCCACCACCGCTTGTGATCATCTCCTTGCCACCACTTGCCACTGCTTGTCATAGTACTCAAGCTAGGACCCTAGGAAGGGATCATTTTTAATGTCTCTCTGTCTTTTAAACCATGTCCCCTCCCCTTCACTGCCATATATCCCATTGGACCAATCACCAGGTATAATCAGTTCTGCTTTCTTACTATTTCTCTTCGACTTTTCTGTCCCCTGGATGACTCTGCCCAAGTCTCTCCCAGGCTGCCTCTACAGGGCTTCTACTAAAGTAGAATTCTGTTCCCTTTTTGTTCTTATGTAGATTCTGGCTTTGGCTCCTCTATTGCACTCAGGAAAGTCCCAAGTCCCATAACTTTAGTGTTCAGGGATCTTGTGGTCCAACACTGCTCAGCTCACCAGAAACCTCTTTTGTCACTTCCTCCCTATATTTATATCTTGCTAGAGGATATATAATTCAGAGCTTATGAATTCTCTGGAATGGTTACAAAGTCCTTGGGTCTGGATTCTGGATTAGTACATAGGTTTCAGGGCTCAGGAAGCTTCATTGTGACAAACAAGGAGACTCAAGTGGAGGTGGCTTATGGACCCCACATGGAGAAATTCTGCTGATCAGGCTGAATGCAGTGGTTTTTCTCAAAGCTTAATGCTGTTAATCTCTATCATTTCTATGTGCTGCATTTACTACCTGAATATTCTTTCCATTTTTCATCTTCTGCTTTCCTTATCTCCATCCCTACATGGCTCTTTATCCCTCCCTTCCTTGATGCAGCTTACAAGTGGGGTCTACTGGGAAACCCTCACACCCCTTCAAAGCTGAGTAGGTAAACTCCCTTTCTTTGTACATGCTGAAGAATTTATTTTGCTATCACTCCCTGTTCCCTGTTTTCTCCTGTATGAGCTGATGAGTTTCTTATGGGATTGCCTTTGATTGGTGAATCTTTCAAACCTGGCATTTTCAAAAGCATGACAGTATTGTACTAGGGCCACCAAGTAAGTCCTGTCCCCTGACAGCATGAAGCTAGAATTGATTTTGTTTTTTTCCTTTGATTTTATTTTTTAGTAATCTCTTCACTCAACGTGGGGCTTAAATTCATGACCTGGAGATCAAGAGTTGCATGTTCTACCAACTGAGCCATCTAGGTGTCCCCCCAAATTAACTAACTTTCAGCAATACATTTCAAAGGAAAATAATTAACTTCACTTAAGTAGATGATGAGTTTCTTTGTAAATATATTTTAAAAATTGAAGTCTTATTTCCTCATGGTAATAAGTAGAGATGAAAAGAAGATCCTAAATAATTTAGGGTGCTTTGTGTGTTTGTCTACAGGTTTCCATTGGAAAAGGGGAACACTTCTAAGAATAGCTATAGCCATTGGCAATAGCATAAAAAAGATAATTAGTTTTTGAGCTGTCAGGCAAAAATACTGATAAATTAAAAAGCCTAATGCATCACTGTAATCAAACCAGATTTAGTTCAATAATTATAATGGTATGAGCTGAGCTGTCACCCATGTTTTTAGATGTCCAGGGTAGAAGTAATTTTCCTTCAAGCTTAATTTTGAATTGTTTAAAAAATTTTCTCCCCCCCAAAACAGGAAACAATTGTGTGACTCACTTCCAACATTCCTGTAGGTATTATCAACATATTTCACATACTCCTACCTGGCAGTGTGTCATATTTGTGTAATCAATGATGATCTTAGATCATGTCAATTGAGGTGTTATAAGGAGTCTGGAAATCAGAGAGTCTTCACTTGGTAATCTCCCCTAGGGTGTGTGGAGCTTATTGCTTTGTGCATGTTACTGTTAGGTAGGAGAAAATTTTAAATGTGTCATAGATTGGATTTTAATGAGAAAAATAAAATCAAAGAAAAGGGAGTGACTGAACACACCATCAGGATTTTATGGGGAACATTCCATGGTCTCATTTGATTTTGTTTACTGCACGAAATGCACCACATCTCAGGCATATTTTGTTCAACCATAATTTGTGAAGTATGTTTTTTTAAAAAAGATTTTATTTATTCATTTGATAGACAAAGATCACAAGTAGGCAGAAAGACAGGCAGAGAGAGAGGAAGGGAAGCAGGCTCCCTGCCGAGCAGAGAGCTTGATGTGGGGCTCAATCCCAGGACCCTGGGATCATGACCTGAGCCGAAGGCAGAGGCTTTAACCCACTAAGCCACCCAGGTGCCCCTGTGAAGTATGTTTTAATGCATGGCTTTATCCTGGTAACGTCTTCCAAAGCATTCTTTTTTTATTTCTCTTATATAATCATTGGCACTTAACACTTTCCTCTACAGTCTTTACAGGTACCCTATATTTTTGTGGGTTTTTTTTTTTTTTCTGTGCAGGAAGTATTTACCATTATATTTGATAGCTCCATCATGCCATTAGAAAAAATATATGCACACTCCAAAGGCAAAGGAAACAAAAGCAAAAATAAACGTTTGGGACTTCATCAAAATCAAAAGCTTCTGCACAGCAAATGAAACAGTCAACAAAACAAAGAGGCAACGCACAGAATGGGAGAAGATATTTGCAAATGACAGTACAGACAAAAGGTTAATATCCAGGATCTATAAAGAACCCCTCAAACTCAACACACACAAAACAGATAATCATTTCAAAAAATGGGCAGAAGATATGAACAGACACTTCTCCAATGAAGACATATAAATGGCTATCAGACACATGATAAAATGCTCATCATCACTAGCCATCAGGGAGATTCAAATTAAAACCAAGTTGAGATATCACCTTACACCAGTTAGAGTGGCCAAAATTAGCAAGACAGGAAACAACATGTGTTGGAGGGGATGTGGAGAAAGGGGAAACCTCTTACACTTTTGGTGGGAATGCAAGTTGGTGTAGCCACTTTGGAGAACAGTGTGGAGATTCCTCAAGAAATTAAAAATAGAGCTTCCCTATGACCCTGCAATTGCACTACTGGGTATTTACCCCAAAGATACAGATGTAGTGAAAAGAAGGGCCATCTGTACCCCAATGTTTATAGCAGCAATGGCCATGGTCACCAAACTGTGGAAAGAACCAAGATGCCCTTCAACGGACGAATGGATAAGGAAGATGTGGTCCATATATGCTATGGAGTATTATGCCTCCATCAGAAAGGACGAATACCCAACTTTTGTAGCAACATGGATGGGACTGGAAGAGATTATGCTGAGTGAAATAAGTCAAGCAGAGAGAGTCAATTATCATATGGTTTCACTTATTTGTGGAGCATAACAAATAGCATGGAGAACAAGGGAAGTCAGAGAGGAGAGGGGAGTTGGGGGAAATTGGAAGGGGAGGTGAACCATGAGAGACTATGGACTCTGAAAAACAATCTGAGAGTTTTGAAGGGGCGGGGGGGGGTGGGAGGTTGGGGGAACCAGGTGGTGGGTATTAGATAGGGCACCGATTGCATGGAGCACTGGGTGTTGTGCAAAAACAAGGAATACTGTTATGCTAAAAAAAAACAATGAACCCCAGATTTTAGCTTGAACAAGTGGGACAACAGTATAAACCGCAAATATGGGAGAAGCTACAAACAGTAAGAGCTAATACTTACTGTGTGCTTATTATATGACAGTATTCACTCTGTTTCACAGTTAATACTCCCAACTATATTGAATAGATAGGTACTACTGTCATGTTCATTGTATAAATAGGAAACTGAAGGTGAAGGTGAAGGTCAGAAAAATAGGACCAACACAGTGAAGACTTGAACCTGGGTCACCGCACTCCAAATTTCACCACATTGTATGCAATTGCCTCCTTAACAGTAATTTCAGAGCATATGAACTACATTGGAGGCAATGGTGGTACCACTGGATTAATAGTCTCTCAGAATGACTAGTTTGAAAGATGCTACTGTTCTGCTTTTTCTATTAAACATCACCCTGTTTTCTTAGAATAAAAGAAATAATTGTCATCTAAAAAAGAAAAATATATGCACAGTTCATGAGTTTGTTCATAGGCTGCTAATCACTAATCAGTACCCATACTAGACCCAGAAAGACTGACAAGCAAATTCCTAAGTAGGATGCCTTTCATTTGTCCTTTAGGCACTGTGTTTCCACATTCCACACTGTGTTTCCACATCCTATTTCTTCTTTGTGTCCTGTGGACCTGCGTCCCAATGCCAAAGTCAGTGGTCCTAAGCCTGTAACCTGAAATTGGGTTTTCCTCTTGGTGTAGGTCTAGCCAAAAGAGTGGGAAAAGGAAGGGTTTTACTTGTAACAAGTAAGAAAAACAGTGGGGATATTTCCCAAAGCAGTTCTTGCCCCCTCCACAACAACAAAATCGGAGAGGTTTTAGGCTTAGGGTGCATGCATTTTCATGAAAGGGATTGGCAAAGGGGAGTTCCATGTAGAATTGGGACCAAAGTCATCTTAAGTCAATAGAATCAAGGTCTTGGTTGATTGAGGTCACAAGGCAGCAAGGGTCAGCATCAACGGTTCTCTGGATCCAGTTAATTCAGAGTTTGAGTGCTCAGAGGGGTTTAAATCCTGCAAAAAAGTTTTGACTGAAGAATGTGAGATGGGTCAATCTTTACTTTTGAAACAGTTTTACCATTGGTTTATTGTCTCTGATATGGTCAGGCTATTTTCTGATCTGTTACTAGAGATTATTAGTTTTTGAATTCTTTTTATTTCCTTAAAATCTGTAATCATTGTGGTCTATTTTTCTGTAATTTGAACATATCCCAGGCAGTTCTGCAAGAAATGTGCTTGGGCCAGTAGTGCTGGTCAGGCATAGATCACAAAATTGCTGGGGGAACCTAAAATGATGTCTTTTACGTTAAAAAAGCTATGTCTCATCTTTCTTTTTCCAGGACCCCTAACTTATCTGCCTACATGCCCATCACCATGGCAACCCTCCTGGAGCTGCTCTCTCCCTCACCAACATATCCCTTCTCCCTTTGACTTCCCATTTCTTCAACAAGAAGGTGCAAAAAAAGGTATTTGTAGTTTCAGCTCATATGATACTGCTTCACTCTCCTGTAACTGTTCTGCTTCATGAAATCCAGGACAGGGTGTTGTTGGTCATTCACTGGGAGGAGTCTACTCAATTTCTTCATGTTTTAAAAAAGAGGGCTAAGCAAACCAGGCAAATGATCATTCAGCTTCTGTGGTAAAATAACTGTTCACACAGGGATAGTTCCACAAATGGAAGATGATTAAAATTCTCATAAAATTGTATCAACTCTCTCTAACCTTCAAATTACCTTACCTACATTTTGGCACAGATAACTCAATCTAGGGACCAGAAAGAACCCTGGATGTAGTTACCTAGCAACTAGATTTAAATTATAATGAAGTTAAGTAAGTTTGCCCAGGAACCAAACCTTATCAGGGACAGACACCTGGCCAAGATGAACCAAAATCCATTTACTTGAAAAGTCACACAAGTCAAGATGGCTTTCTTAGGTATAAACAAATATAATGCTCCGAAGAAGATAAACTATGTTGATGTTTTGAGCTTTTACTATGTTTGGAACTCTTTCTGTGATTGTGTGTGTGTGGTTTTCCTTTCCTCATCATGTTTCATCTGCCTGTCCTCACCTTTCTGTCCTCCCTCTTCCCACCATCCAACCAACCACTGAGTCTTGCCAGCTGTCTCTGCCAAAACCCGTAACATCAGGCTGCTCTTCCATGCTTGTCCCCCCTCCCCGCTCCAGTTTATGTTATTATTATTTCTCATTTCTCACACTCGGTATCTTTAGAAACCGGTCCACAGAGATGAAGTGCAAACTTCTGTAATTAACTTGGCTTAGACTTTTCTGTTCCTCTTTCTAATCCTCCATGGCACTGGAACTTCTTGTAAAACTTAGTTCTTGGATTCTTAAGGTATATCGTTAAAATAGTTGTGCAACCAGGATCCACTAATAGAGTCAGAATCCTGTGTGTTCCCTCTGTGACCTGCAGCTTGCCTTTTCCTTAGGTCATTCTCAGCACCAGCAGGGGCCATTGTTCTTTGTGAGAGACTGTGAGGGAATATGGCCATTTGATAACTTCTCAAGATGTAAAATTGGAGTCCTTTTTATTTGCTCATTTTCTTGGCTCTGCAAATGGAGGGACCTAGTATTCTTACCAGAAGGAATGTTGACGGGGTGCCTGGGTGGCTCAGATGGTTAAGCATCTGCCTTCAACTCAGGTCATGATCGCCAGGTCCTGGGAACAAGCCTCATGGGCTCCCTGCTCAGCAGGGAGTCTGCTTCTCCCTCTCCCTCTGCATTTCCTCCTGCTTGTGCTCTCTCTCTCTCTCTCAAATAAATAAATAAAATATTTTTAAAAAGAGAACTAATGTTGACTTCTCAATCATAAGAAAGCTTAGGAATATTGAAATAACATATACCAAAAAGGTAAAGGTAGTTTGTTCTGATGATTAGAATTATGGTGTTTTCTACACTTTTCTTTCATATGTATTTTCTTTTTTTTTTTTAAAGATTCTATTATTTATTTATTTGACAGAGAGAAATCACAAGTAGATGGAGAGGCAGGCAGAGAGAGAGAGGGAAGCAGGCTCCCTGCTGAGCAGAGAGTCCCATGCGGGACTCGATCCCAGGACCCTGAGATCATGACCTGAGCCGAAGGCAGTGGCTTAACCCACTGAGCTACCCAGGCACCCCATATGTATTTTCTTTTTAGTTCAAAATGGCCACATAGTATTTTTGATAAAGAGTAGCCATTTTTCCAAACAAGATATATGACTGGCCAACTGATATATGAAAGCATGCTTATCATCACTAGTCATTAGGGAAATGCAAATTAAAATATGAGGTATGAGGAAATATCACCTCATACCTGCTGGAATGGCCATCACCAAAAACATAAGGGATAGAAAATGTTGGCACGGATGTAAGAAAAGAAAACCAGTGTGCACTGTTAGTGGCATTATAAATTAGTGCAACCACTGTGTGAAACAGTATGGCATTTTTCAAAAAATTAAAAATAGAAATATCATGTGATCTAGCAATTCCATTATGGGAAGATAGCCAAAGGAAATAAAAACACTAACTCAGAAACATATTTACACACCCCCTGCCATATTCATAGCAACATTATTTACAATAACCGAGACATGGAAATACCCATTGATGGATGACTGGATAAAGAAGTTGTGGCATATATGTACAGTGGAATATTATTCAGTCATAAAAGCTAGTAAGTCTTAACCATTCATGACAACACGGATGGACCTGGAGGACATTACTGTTAAGTGAAATAAGTCAGAGAAAGACAACTACTGTATGATCTCACTTTTAGGTGGAATCTAAAACAAAACACCACCAAACTGATAGAAAAAGAGCTCAGATTCATAGTTATCAGAGACAAGGTGTTGAGGAAGGAGGAGTTGGAAGAAGGTGGTCAAAAGGTGCAAACTTCCAGTTACAGGATAAATAAGTACCAGGGACATAATGGACAACATGACAACTATAGCTAACACTGCTATATGGTCTACAGGAAAGTTGGTAAGAGAGTGGATCCTGAGAGCTCTCATCACAAGGAGAATTTTTCTTTTTCTTTTCCTTGTGTCTACATGAGATGATTGGTGTAATTACGCCTATCGTGGTCATCATTTCACATTATATCTAAATCAAATTATCATGATGAACACTTAAACCTTACACAGTAATAATGTCTGTCCATTATTTCTGGGAAAAAAAGGGAAAAAGATGTTAGAAAATAAGTTTTTTTAAGCTTTTACTTCCAAGTAATTTCAAATGTGCAAAAAGATGAAAGTAAGAAGAGTACAAAGAATTTCTGTATACTTTTGATAGTCTCTCACTCTCTCTCTACATGCACACACACACACACACACACACATTATTTCATGTATTTCTGAACCATTCGAGAGTAAAGTGCAGACATCATACCTCATTGCTCTAAAAACAAAGGTACTGTCCTGCATAACCAGAATATAACCATCCAAAGATATAACATTATCATCCAATGCACAGACCTCATTCAAATATTGAGTTGACCCAATCACCATTTCTCTTCAGGAACAAGTTTCAGTCTAGGATTTCATGTTTCACTTAGCTATTATAACATTTTATTCTACTTCATCCTAGAGTGGTTCCTCACATTTTCCTTGTTTTTTGTTTTGTTTTGTTTTGTTGTTGTGACTTTGGCATTTTTGAAGAATACAGGCCAGTTGTTGTCTTTCATTTCAGGTTAGTCTGATGATTTCTTATGATTACATTCAGTTGATGCATTTTGGGAACAAACACCACAGAATGTATTTTTATAGGCTCTACTTTGTATATGACCCCAGATGTTTCTGAGATGCAAGCAGTGATTTTGTGGTAATTCCACAACTGGTCAGTTTCTGTTTTCTTCTCTCCTGTGCTTCTACTCTAAGTCAGGAGGGAGAAATAAGGAAAGTGTGAGGCAAAGAAACTGGGAAGTTGGGTTAGGGAGGGATGGAATCAAGGGTGGGGTTACAGGTGAGGCCAGATTTGCATTTCAGCTCATGGAAACAAAAGTGACACAAATGGGAAGTGAAAGCAGCCTCACCCATGAAGGTCCTGAGTTAGAGTTAGGGTTAAGCTTGTCACCACCATGCATTGCTTCATAGTAGGCATTAGTTTTTATTAATTTCTGATGGTCAAAAGTTAATTCACCCTCCTGGTCTGGCATCCACTTCTTCAGCAATGCCTATCTGGTAACACTATAATATCCCTCACCACTTTGGTAATCAGAGTGTCCTCTATGCATCAACGGCCTGGCATTCTGTGGTATTTATGCAGAAACTCAGCCAAATTCAAGTGGCTAAATCAGAATTTCCAATTTAACAAGCTTCTCAGGTGACTCATATACACATTCAACTTTGAGAAGCACTGTTCTGGAGAACAAAAAGTCTGCATTATTTCATTAATTCATTCCAAAATATCTGAGCACTTACATCATGTGTTGGGCAACGTGGGAGACCAGGGAAGGAGTTTGTTTTGTCACCCTTTTTCTAGTCTTGGACTGAATGTATTTGCATTTTATACTCTTCTTTTAAACTCTAAAACAGTTATTCTTAACTTCAAATATTCTAATTCAATCTTTCTAGTGTGGTACCAGCATCACTATTTCCTAAATTCTCCCCTGGTGATCTTAATGTGTAGCTAGGGCTGGGTCAATAACACATGGAAAATTTGTAGGAATTAAATGTATAAACATGTAGCAATCTTGGGAATAAAGAACTTCCAGTAATATAGCCTTCTAATCCTTGGACTTCAGGATTATATCTTCCTTTCTAGTTTGTTCCCATGCCTGTACAGATGTCATGACCAAGAAATACAACCTCACCAAATCCCAATTTCAAATGGTTCACTTTCCAACCATTACCTCGTATCTTCAGCTTGCTGTCTGTGGTATCTGGACTCCAGGAGTCCCATAACCCCTCTAGAGCTTATCTATCCATCCTTCCATATTTTCACTTCCTATCTTATCCAACTTCTATTTAGTGGCCCAACACCATAATTCCTTCTTTCCCTATACCCCTCACTCCCTTGCCCCTTAATTATTTCTTAACCATATGCTTGTCAAATCCCAAACCTGGTGGAATGAGACTTTCTCTCTGTTCACACCTGAACCCATGCAGTACAAAGTAAATGTAAAACAAATAAAACAAACAAATGCAAATTCCCAGATCACATTGACCCGCTGGTTGATCTCACTTTAAGTTCAATGGACCTTCCACACTGTCCAAAAATCCTACCCCATTTCCCTAGTCCAGAAACATGCCACAAGGTTATGGTATCTTAGCCTTTTCTCCCCAACCCCCGTTCCCACTCTCAGCAATGGCTTCCCCCCAGAGAGACTGGGGTTGGGGAGTAAGAAGGCCACCAAGCTCCTCCTACAATGCCACCTTGCCTGCCGCATTTGCACACAGTTACCTGTCCTCTTTGGCTGCTCCTGGAGGAGAAAAGTGCCCATTCTTAACCAAGACCATCCTTGCTCTTGCACTTTAGATCCCACTCCTTCCATTCGTGCAAACTCTTGAGCTCTCTTGAGTTCTCTCTTGAGAACTCTTGAGTTCTCTTTCTCTCTCCTATACCACTAGTTTTTGCCTCATCATTTCTATCAACTTTCACACATGCTTTTTCATGCCATTGAAAACAAACTCTTTAGATCCAACCTCTCAGGCTGTTGCCCCCTTTCTTTGCCTCACTTTGCTCTCTTAATAAGGGACTGTCTATATGCATTGTATCCAGTTTTTCTTATGCTATTATTTATTGAACTCACTTTAAATTGCTCTTTTTATGAAAAAAATGATCTCCATGATGGTAAGTGCAATGATGTTCTCAAATCCCATTTTGTTTTATTTAACAGAATTTCAGGGATCACTCCACTTTATTGGAATATTTAATTTGTTTTCACTTCTAGGATGTCACTCTTTTGGTTTCAATCTTGCTCCTTCTCAGTCTCCTTTGCTGGCTCTCCTAGTTTCCTCTACTCTTTAATATTAAAACGTCCAAGGACTCAGTCTTTCACCCTCTTTTCCTCTCACTTTGCACCTGCTCGCCTGGTGTTCTCAACCAATCTCTTAGGTATAAAAGTTCAGCTAAGCCTTCCCTGGTGTCACTTCCTAGTGTGCTCCTTTCCAACATTCTCCATCAGTAACTCTATTCTAGCCCACATGCAGGCACACTCTCTGCAAAGCCTCCTTACTTGTGGTTTGTCCTCTTGGTATCTTCTTTCCCAAATTTCTTTGTGGCTTGTTCCCAACCCCCTCCCAGTTGTTGCTTACATGCTGGGCCCTCCTGGATCTTCCTCTTTCCATTTGTCAGTGCTCTATTCTTTTCATTGATTAATTTTACTTTATACTTACACTGTACCCTTTAATTCACTTATTTACTTTTTAGCTTATAATCTGTATGTACCAACTGAAGTTAGAATTTAAGTTCCCACAGAAACAAAATTTTTTTGTTTTGCCTGATGACCAATAAATATTTGTAAAATGAATAAATCCTACAACAGATCTCTAGATACAATATCTATTCCTGCTTACACACTAGAAACTTAAACAAACCAGAATTTAGTTTCCTAACATATCATTCCCTCCCTCTCTGTCTCCTCCCTAATTTGTCTTCCCAGCTCCCTGCTATGTTCCATTCTCTTACATTTTACAGATTGCAAAATGACTTCAAAGAATTGGGTTAGATAGATTCTCTAAAGTCTCAATGCTAATACATGGCAGAACTAGAGTTGGTTCCCTGTTTGAGTAGAGAATCCATCCCTCTGTATTTTCAGGCATTCCCAAACACTGTTCTAAAGTCTAAATTGAATTTAGACTTTCCTTGAGAAATTTATCTCCTAACTGTCAAGGTGATGATGAGAACTCTTGGTTTGTTCATCTCCTGCTAAGTGTTGCTTATTTTTGGGTTCTTTGGAAGGTAATCCAAATACAGCAAAGTCTGATGATAAACCATTCTGTCACTGAATGGTGACATGATGAACAGTATCTGAAGCTCATTGTCTACCATCATGTGCTGAGGGTGGCCAATGAGGAACTCTGACACCTGGATGTGGATTTCAGTAGGCAGCTGCATAGGGCACCAATGAGAATGTGGACAAGGGTATAACTATTGAAAAAGTCTTCTTCCAGATATCTAAGAAGGTGGTGTGTAATATGGGGTATGACCAGTCCGATTAAGAGGGAGGAAACTTGGTGGGGGCCCCTGGTGAGTACAACTCCAGGCCTAGGTCCTTGTAGAGATTTGGCTATAAATGCACAGAGATATTTCTGCCATAGTTCCCCTCTAGTGACACCCAAACTATTTATTCTCCTAGCAATCAGGTGATTTATGCAAACTAGACTTTATTATTTTTTTGGAATACTTGGCATAAATCATTTTGTCACCTTTAAAAGCTAATCTTTTAGCTTTATCATAGAAAACTCTACATTTCACTTATTGAAAAAAGCAAAGAGAAGTATGTTAGGTCCTTTAAAGATAATTCTAACAATTATAAGTCATTGAAAGATTGTACAAATAATTTTATATTTTTTATCACCAACTTGTGAAAGTTTCCCTTTGGTGATGACTATCATGTGGCAGCATTGTTAAAAGCTCTTGATTAGAGGTTGCATATAGTTATTATAAGTAAAAATCTGTTGGTAAACTATGACCCAGCAATTGCACTACTGGGTATTTATCCCAAAGATACAAATGTGATCTGAGGGGGCACCTGAACCCCAATATTTATAGCAGCAATGTCCACAATAGCCAAACTATGAAAAGAGTCCAAATATCCATCAACAGATGAATGGATAAAGATGTGGTACATACACAAAATGGAATATTACACAGCTTTGAAAAATTAAAACTTGTCATTTTCACTGACATGGATGGAACTGGAGGGTATTATGCTAAGCAAAATAAGTCAATCAGAGAAAGAAAATTATCATATGATCTCACTCACTCATGAGGAATTTAAGAAACAAGGCAAAAGATCATAGGGGAAGAGAGGAAAAAATGAAGCAAGATGAAACTAGAGAGGGAGACAAACCATTAAGAGACTCTTAATCTCAAGTAACAAACTGAGGGTTGCTGAAGAGGAGGTGGGTGGAGGGATGGGGTAACTGGGTGATGGACATTGGGGAGGGTATGTGTTTTGGTGCATGCTGTGTGTCGTGTAAGACTGATGAATCACAGACCTGTGCCCCTGAAACAAATAATAAATTATATATTAATTTAAAAACATAAAATAAAATATGCCTTAATGTCTACAAAAAAATCTGTTGATAAAATCAAGTTCAAATTTTGAATTAAGAATATAAGACATTTGGGGCACCAGGGTGGCTCAGTGGGTTAAGCCTCTGCCTTCAGTTCAGGTCATGATCTCAGGGTCCTGGGATTGAGCCCCACATCGGGCTCTCTGCTCAGCAGCGAGCCTGCTTCCCCCCTCTCTCTGCCTGCTGCTCTGCCTACTTCTGATCTCACACTGTCAAATAAATAAGATCTTTAAAAAAATAGAAGAGATTTTATTAGAAATCTTTATTTTTTCTTGTGATTATGTAATGTATGGAAATTATAGTTGACATAGAAAGTTGATTAGTTTCAGGTGTACAGCATAGTGATTTGACAACTCAGTATGTTGTGCATATACTTTTTAGTTCCATCCATGTCATTGCAAATGGCAAGATTTCATCCTTTTCTTTTTTTTTTAAAGATTTTTTTTTAATTAATTAATTTATTTATTTGTCAGAGATAGAGGGAGAGAGAGCGAGTGAGCACAGGCAGACAGAGAGGCAGGCAGAGGCAGAAGCAGGCTCCCTGCCGAGCAAGGAGCCCGATATGGGACTCGATCCCAGGACGCTGGGATCATGACCTGAGCCGAAGGCAGCTGCTCAACCAACTGAGCCACCCAGGCGTCCCAAGATTTCATCCATTTCAATGGCTGAGTAATATATATATATATGTATACATATGTATATTATCAATTATTATATATTATTAGTAATATATATGTATACATATATATGTATGTATATTTCATCCATTTCAATGGCTGAGTAATATATATATATATGTATACATATGTATATTATCAATTATTATATATTATTAGTAATATATATGTATACATATATATGTATACATATATATTACTAATAATATATAATAATTGATAATATATTGATAATATATATAATATATAACATATCTATTATATCATATCATATATATGATAACTGATAATATATAATATATATTATGTATATGTATACATATATATTACTCAGCCATTGAAAAGGATGAAAATAAGATAGATATATACATATATATGTGCATATATATATACACACATATATATCTTATTTTCATCGTGTGTGTGTGTGTGTGTGTATATATATATATATATATGAATGAAATGTGGAGATATATATATATATATCTCCACATTTTCTTTATTCATTCACCTGCCGATGGACATCTGGGCTCTTTCCAAAGTTTGGTTATTGTGTACATTGTTGTTATGTTTATATCCTTTGGATAAATACCTAGTAGTGCAATTGTTGGGTCATAGGATAGTTCTATTTTTAACTTTTTGAGGGAGTTCCATACTGTTTTCCAGAGTGGCTGTTCCAGTTTGCATTCCCACCAACAATGCTGGAGGGTTTTCCTTTCTCCACATCCTCACTGATATCTATTGTTTCCTGACTTGTTAATTTCAGCCATTCTGAAAAGTGTGAGGTGGTAACGTTTTTTTTTTCCATCTGTCTGTTGGCCATTTTTATGCCTTCTTTGAAGAAAGGTCTGTTCATGTCTTCTGCCCATGTCTTGACTGGGTTATTTGTATTTTGGGGTGTTGAGCTTGATAAGTTTGTTATAGATTTTGGGTATTAGCCCTTTGTCTCATAAGATGTTTGCAAATATCTTTTCCCTCTCTGTGGGTTACTTTTTAGTTTTGTTGACTGTTTCTTTTGCTGTGGAGAAGCTTTTAGTTTTGATGGGTCCTAATAATTTATTTTTGCTTTTGTTTCCCTTGCCACTGGAAATATGTCTAGCAACAAGTTGCTGCAGCTGAAGTTGAAGAGGTTGCTGCCCGTGTACTCCTCTAGGATTTTGGTGGATTCCTGTCCCACATTTAGGTCTTTTATCCATTTTGAGTTTATTTTTGTGTGTGGTATAAGAAAGTGGTCGAATTTTATTCTTTTGCATGTGGCTGTCCAAATTTCCCAATACCACTTGTTGATGAGACCATCTTTTTTCCTATTGGATATTCTTTCCTGCTTTGTGGAAGATTAGTTAGCTGTAGAGTTGAGGGTCCATTTCTGGGGTCTCTATTCTGGCCCATGGATCCATGTGTCTGTTTTTGTGCTAGTACTATCCTATTTGATGACTACAGCTTTATAATACAGCTAGAAGTCCGGAATTGTTATGTCTCCAGGTTTGGTTTTCTTTTTCAGCATTACGTTGGCTATTTGGGGTCTTTTGTGGTTCCATACAAATTTTAGGACTGTTTGTTCCAGCTTTGTAAACACTGAGTGTGTAGATTGGTTTGGGTAGCCTAGACATTTTAATGATATTTGTTTTTCCAATCCATGATCATGGAATATTTTTACATTTCTTTGTGTCTTCCTCAATTTCTTTGATAAGCATTCTATAGATTTCAGAGTACAGATCCTTTGTCTCCTTGGTTAGGTTTATTCCTGAGTGTCTTATGGTTTTTGGTGCAATTGTAAATGGGATCGATTCCTTGATTTCACTTTCTTCTGCTTCATTGTTAGTGTATAGAATTGAAACTGATTTTTGTGCATTGATTTTATATTCTGCAACTTTGCTGAATTCCTGTATGAGTTTTAGCAATTTTGGGGTGGTGTCTTTCGGGTTTTCTACATAGAGTATATGTCTTCTGTGAAGAGTAAAAATTTATTTTCTTTGCAGATTTGGATGCCTTTTATTTCTTTTTGTTGGCAAATTGATTGGTGAGACTTGGACTTCCATTATTATGTTAAACAACCGTGGTGAGAATGGACATCCCTGTTGTATACCTGATGTTGGGGAAAAGTTCTCAGTTTTTCTCCATTGAGGATGATATTCACTGTTGGTATTTCATATGTGGCTTTTATGGTATTGAGGTATGTTCCCTCTATCCTTATACAGCAGAGAGTTTTTATCCAGAAAGGATGCTGTATTTTGTCAAATGCTTTTTTTTTTTTTTTTGCATCTATTGAGAGGGTCATATGGTTCTTGTTCTTTCTTTAATTACTGTGGTGTATCACACTGATTGATTTGAGGATGTTGAATCACCCTTGCAACCCAGGTGTAATCCCACTTGGTTGTGATGGATAATCCTTTTATAATATACTGTTGGATCCTATTGGCTAGTATCTTCATCAGAATTTTTGCATCCATGATCATCAGGGATATTGGTTTGTAATTTCTTTTTTAATGGGGTTTAAGTCTAATTTGGGGATCAAGGTAATGTTGGCCTCATAGAATGAGTTTGGAAATTTTCTTTCCATTTCTATTTTTTGAAACAGTATCAGAAGAATAGGTATTAATTCTTCTTTAAATGTTTGGTAGAATTCCCCTGGAAAGCCACCTGGGCCTGGACTCTCATAATTTGGGAGGTTTTTGATTGAACTTCTTTGCTGGTTATGGGTCTATTCAGGTTTTTCTATTTCCTTCTACTTTCTATTTCTTCCTTTTTCAGTTTTGGTAGTTCATATGTTTTTAAGAATGCCTCCATTTCTTCTAGATTGTCTAATTATTTTACATATAATTGCTCATAATATTCTCTTAGAACTGTTTGTATTTCTTCAGTGTTGGTATTATGTTTCTAATTGTTCTTGTGTCAGACAATTTGAAGCTGGCTCTGGAATATTAACTGGGAGAAGCAAGGCTAACTCACATTTGTTTCTATTAAAGTTTATCAGAAGCCCGGGTAAAAGGAGCTCTTTTGCATCACTAATTTAGAAAAAAGACCACATTAAATAATAATCCCCCATGGTTGTCAAAATGCACTTAAATGAACTCTCATTTTTCCTTGATGACTTTATAAATTCACCCAAACATTTTAAAATTAATTAGATTTATTAAGTATTGAGAAAACACTATTGACTTACCCCATTTCATGAATTCTATTAAAGAAATCATCTAATAAAGGGGGAAACAGTTATTTGAAGGATGTTTATGCAACATTATTGGAAAAGAATAGAATTTATGGAAACAAATTAAATGTTCAAAATGGAACAATAATTAAATAAACCATGTTATTTTTGTTCCAAGGAACATTTTATGGCAATAAAATACATGGCAACATGTAAAAAATTTATATACTATTGACTGAAAATCAAAACTAAGTAGACTGCAATTGCAGCTATGTCAAACACTCATTTCAAAAAATCTTGCAAGGAAATGAACATAAATGATACTGGTTGCATGATAACGATGATATGATTATAGGATATCAATTTTCATTTGGTAATTTGCAAATCCTATATAATACAATTAAACTACTTAAATCTTAAAATGAGTGATGTTCAAGAATAGTGCATGCAATTTGAATTTGAAAAATCCTGATATATCATCCAACTGATAAACATAGCCATAACCTAATAATAGAGGGTACAAGAGTCTTGATGCAACACATACTCTCCACCAGTGGGAGCTGTCCTTCAAAATATTAACATTTGTTAATTTAAGAAGCATGTGTGTTTTGTTTCTGTTGTAATTTTTCTCCTTTCATAGTAAGATTGAACATTTTCATATGTTTTTTGGTATTTTGTGTGTGTGTGTGTGTGTATACTCTCTTCTTAGAGCTATTTATATCTTTGCCCATTTTTCTATTTTAGTATTTTAGTGATTTTAGTATTTAGTATTTTTTGGTAATTGATTTATACAAGGTCTTTGTAGACTAAAGAATGCAGTGATCTCATCATTGTGTTATGCTTATGGTCAAATTTTCTCTCTTAATTTATTAAATAATGATTTTAAGTATAAAGATGTTTAAATTTTTTTTTATTATTCAAATCAGTAATGTGGCTTCCATTATGATTTTACCGTACATATGTGATTTCCTACTTTTCCATTTTGGGGCAAATTAAAACATACATACTGAAGAGTGTTTTATACACACACATATATACACACACACAGTTTGATATGTATAATGAAATACAACATTGCCAACATCCCAGAAGTCATCCTTTGTCTCTTTTTTCACTTTGTGGTCACAAGACTCCTCCTCCCTCTAGTGGTAACTGCCTGTGGTAGGAAGCCTTTATGATGGCTCCCAGTGTTATCCATGTTCTTGTGTAATCTCTTTCCCTTCAGTGTGAGTTGGAATAGTTGGCTTGATTCAAACCAATAGAATCCAGGAAAGACAAGATGTGCCACTTTTGAGATTAGATTTGGTTGTGGTTTCTGCTGTTCCTTCCCCCTCCTCTTCCCTATCCCTCTCTTAGTCCTTGCTCTGGGGGGGAGCTGGCTGCAATGTTCTAAGCTGCCCTATGAAAAGGTCCATGGAAGAAGGCACTGATATCTCCACTCAGTAACCACTGAGGATCTGAGGCTCAACAATCACATGAGTGGCCTTGGGAGAATATCCAGACCCAGTCCAGCCCTGTAACATCTTGAATGACCCCTGAGATGCACACATCTAAGACACACTGGGACTCCTGATCTACAGCAACTATGGGATAGTAAATTCTTGATGTTTTTAGCCACTAAATTTGACAATGATGTGTTATGCAGCAAATGATAACCAATACATTACTCATTTTTATAATAATAATTTGCTTTTTTAAATTTATCATATAAATTTGGTTTTCCTAAAATTGAAAATTGATATATAGGTATAACCTATCATTATTTTTATCTAGCTTCTGTGACATAATGACTATAGTATTCATCAATCTTGTGACATGTAGTTACAGTTTATCTTTGTAGCTGTATGGTGTTCTATTTTAAAATATACTTCAATTTATTCACTAATTTTTGATGGACATTTGATTTGTATTTTTGGCTATTATGAACTATGGTGCTGTCAACATTCTTTTACATGCACAGTGGTACACATTTACATTTATTACTCTGTATGTGTACCTAGCAGTGGAATTTACTCTGTCATAAAATATTGATGTCTTCAGATGTTCAAACTATTTTCTGAAGTGTTGTACTAATTTTTTCTCCCACAAGCAAGTTATTAAAGTTGTTTTGTTCCACTTTCTTGTCAACTCTCCTAAGACTTTAAATATTTCATCAGTCTGGCGGGTGTATGGTGCTATCTCATTGTGGCGTCAGCTTCCATTTCTTTTTTTATAATGCAATGAAGAAGCTTTTTATATATTTATTAGCCATTAGGATTTTCTCTTTGTCGGTATCTGAGTATATTTTTTAACTGGGTCAGTTGTCTCTCATTCTTTTTTTTTTTTTTTTTCCCAATTTATTTATTTTCAGAAAAACAGTATTCATTATTTTTTCACCACACCCAGTGCTCCATGCAAGTTGTGCCCTCTATAATACCCACCACCTGGTACCCCAACCTCCCACCCCTCCGCCACTTCAAACCCCTCAGATTGTTTTTCAGAGTCCATAGTCTCTCATGGTTCATCTCCCCTTCCAATTTACCCAAAAGCACATACCCTCCCCAATGTCCATAAGCCTACCCTCCTTCTCCCAACCCCCCTCCCCCCAGCAACCCACAGTTTGTTTTGTGAGATTAAGAGTCACTTATGGTTTGTCTCCCTCCCTATCCTGTCTTGTTTCATGGATTCTTCTCCTACCCACTTAAGCCCCCACGTTGCATCACCACTTCCTCATATCAGGGAGATCATATGATAGTTGTCTTTCTCCGCTTGATTTATTTCGCTAAGCATGATATGCTCTAGTTCCATCCATGTTGTCGCAAATGGCAAGATTTCGTTTCTTTTGATGGCTGCATAGTATTCCATTGTGTATATATACCACATCTTCTTGATCCATTCATCTGTTGATGGACATCTAGGTTCTTTCCATAGTTTGGCTATTGTGGACATTGCTGCTATAAACATTCAGGTGCACGTGCCCCTTTGGATCACTATGTTTGTATCTTTAGGGTAAATACCCAGTAGTGCAATTGCTGGGTCATAGGGCAGTTCTATTTTCAACATTTTGAGGAACCTCCATGCTCCATGCTCCTGGATTGGACGAATAAATATTGTGAAAATGTCTATGCTACCTAAAGCAATCTACACATTTAATGCAATTCCTATCAAAGTACCATCCATCTTTTTCAAAGAAATGGAACAAATAATTTTAAAATTTATATGGAACCAGAACAGACTTCGAATAGCCAAAGGGATATTGAAAAAGAAAGCCAAAGTTGGTGGCATCACAATTCCAGACTTCAAGCTTTATTACAAAGCTGTCATCATCAAGACAGCATGGTACTGGCACAAAAACAGACACATACATCAATGGAACAGAATAGAGAGCCCAGAAATAGACCCTCAACTCTATGGTCAACTAATCTTTGACAAAGCAGGAAAGAATGTCCAATGGAAAAAAGACAGCCTCTTTAATAAATGGTGTTGGGAAAATTGGACAGCCACGTGCAGAAAAATGAAATTGGACCGTTTCCTTACACCACACACAAAAATAGACTCAAAATGGATTAAGGACCTCTATGTGATAAAGGAATCCATCAAAATCCTTGAGGAGAACACAGGCAGCAACCTCTTCGACCTCAGCCGCAGCAACATCTTCCTAGGAACATCGCCAAAGGCAAGGGAAGCAAAGGCAAAAATGAACTATTGGGATTTCATCAAGATCAAAAGCTTTTGCACAGCAAAGGAAACAGTTAACAAAATCAAAAGACAGCTGACAGAATGGGAGAAGATATTTGCAAACGACATATCAGATAAAGGACTAGTGTCCAAAATCTATAAAGAACTTAACAAACTCAACACCCAAAGAACAAATAATCCAATCAAGAAATGGGCAGAGGACATGAACAGACGTTTCTGCAAAGAAGACATCCAGATGGCCAACAGACACATGAAAAAGTGCTCCATATCACTCGGCATCAGGGAAATACAAATCAAAACGACAATGAGATATCACCTCACACCAGTCAGAATGGCTAAAATCAACAAGTCAGGAAATGACAGATGCTGGCGAGGATGCGGAGAAAGGGGAACCCTCCTACACTGCTGGTGGGAATGCAAGCTGGTGCAACCACTCCATTTTTCATTCTAATGGGCCTCAAAAGAAAGTTGGGGTAGTGATTCTCATATCAGACAAATTCAATTTTAAGCTAAAGATGGTAGGTAGATACACAAAAGGACACTATATCATTCTTAAAGGGTCTATCCAAGAGGAAGATCTAAAAGTTGTAAATATCTATGTCCCCACCATGGGAGCAGCCAACTATATAAACCAACTGTTAACCAAAATAAAAAGACATATTGATAAGAATTCATTAATTGTAGGGGATCTTAACACTCCACTCTCAGCAACAGACAGCTCATCTAAGCAGAAAATTATCAAAGAAACAAGAGCTTTGAATGACACACTGGACCAGATGAACCTCGTAGATATATACAGAACATTCCACTCTAAAACAACAGAATACTCATTTTTCTCAAGTGCACATGGAACTTTCTCCAGAATAGACCACAAACTGGGTCACAATCAGGGCTCTACCAATACCAAAAGATGGAGATTATTTCCTGCACATTCTCAGGCTGCAATGCTTTGAAACTGAAACTCAATCACAAGAAAAAGTTTGGAAGAAATTCAAACACTTGGAAGGTAAAGACCATCCTATTCAAAAATGTTTGGGTCAATCAGGAAATCAAAGAAGAACTTAATCAATTCATGGAATTCAATAAGAATGAAGACCCATTGATCCAAAACCTATGGGATATGGCAAGGATGGTCCTAAGAGGTCCAAGACTCAAAAAAAAAAAAAAAAAAAAAACGAGAGAGAGAGAGAGAGAAAGAAAGAAAAGGAAATCCTGAATACAGAAACTGTCTTTACATCTTAAGGATCTAGAGAATCAACAAATTTTAAACCTACCCATGCATGAGAAGAGAAACAATTAAGATTAGAGCAGAGATCAATGGATTAGAAACCAGAAATACAGTAGTGCAGATCAACAAAACTAGAAGCTGTTTCTTTGAGATAATAATAAGATCAACAAACCACTGACCAGGCTTATCCAAAAGAAAAGAAAAAGGACCCAAATTAATAAAATTATGAATGAAAGGGGGGAGGTCATGACTAACACCAAGAAAAGAGAAACAGAATCTCACTGCATTAGAAATTATTATCAACAGCTATATGCTAATAAGTTAAGCAACCTAGAAGAAATGGATGTATTCCTGGTACCTATAAACTTCCAAGACTGAAAGAGGAAGAAATTAACAACCTGAATAGTAAGGAGATTGAAGCAGTGATCAAAACCTCCCAAAAAATAAGAGCCTGATGGATTCCCTGGGGAATTCTACCAAATACTTATTCTCCTGAAGCTGTTTCAAAAGATAGAAACAGAAGGAAAGCTTCCAGACTTTTTCTATGAAGCCAGAATTACCTTGATCACCAAATCAGGCAAAGACCCCATCAAAAAGGAGAATTTCAGACCAACATCCCTTATGAATATGGATGCCAAAATTCTCAAACAAGATCCTAGCTAATAGGATAAAACAGTACATTAAAAGGATTATCCATCATGACATGGTGGGATTTATCCCTGGGATGCAAGGATGGCTTAACATTCACAAATTGATCAATGTGATAGAACAAATTAATGAGAAGAGAGAAGAACCACATTGTCATCTCAGTTGATGCAGAAAAAGCATTTTCTGCTTTGGGATGAAATGTTGTGAAAATATCTGTGCAGTTCATTTGGTCCAGTGTGTCATTCAAAGGATTGTTTCCTTGTTTATTTTCTGCTTAGATGTCTGACAGTTGATGTAATGGGGTATTAAAAACCCTACTATTATTGTTATTATCAATGAATTGCTTTATGTTTGTTATTAATTGATTTATATATTTGGGTGCTTCCAAGTTAGGGGCATAAATATTTATAATTCTTAGATGTTATTGGATAGTCCCCTTTATTATTATATAATGCCCATCTTCATCTCTTTTAACAGTCTTTGATTTAAAATCTAGTTTGTCTGATTCAAGTATTGCTACTCTGGCTTTTTTTTTTTTTTTATGTCCAATTTCATAATAAATGGTTCTCCACTCTTTCATTTTCAATCTGTAGGTGTCTCAGGTCTAAAATGAATCTTTTATGAATTACATATAGATGGGTTTTGTTTTTTATTATCCATTCTGACACCCTATGTTTTTTATTGGAGGATTTATTCCATTTATATTCAGATATTATCTGATATGAATTTTTTAATTAATAGATATGTATTTAGTTCCATTATTGTATGTTTTGTTTTTGCTTCTGGAGATTTTCTCTCTTTCTTTCTCATCTTTTGTCACCTTTGGTCTTTCCTTCCCACTCCGAATCCCTTTAATATTTCTTGTAGGCTGCTTTAGTGGTCATGAATTCCTTTAGTTTTTGTTTGTCTGGGAAACTGTCTCTCCTCCTATTCTGAATGATAGTCTTGATGGATAGACTATTCTTGGCTGCAGGTCTTCCCCTTTCTGCATATTGAATATATCACGCCACTCTCTCTGGCTTGCCACATTTCTGTCGAGAGTTCTGCCTAGCCTTATCGGTCATCTCTTGTAGGGGAGGGACTTCTTTTGTTTTGCCGCATTTAGGATTTTCTTTCTTTATCACTATATTTTGCAAATTTAACTACAATATGTCTTGGGTTGTCCTGCTTTTGTTGATTTTTATAGTTCTCTGTGCCTCCTGGATTTGGATGTCTGTTTCTTTCCTTAGATTAGGGAAGTTTTCAGCTATTATTTCTGAAAATAAGCCTTCTACCCCCTTTTACCTCTGTTCTTCTTCTGGGCCTCTTATGATACGAATGTTATTATGTTTGATGGAGATGTTATGCTCCCTAACTCTAATCTCATGATCCATTGTTCTTCTTTCTCTCTCCTGTTCAGCATTCTTATTTTCCATCATTCTAGCTTCTATATCCCTTACTTGTCCTCTGTTTCTTCCATCCTTATGGTCATTACAACCAGTTAGTTTCTTTTTTTTTAATTTTTTTTTATTTTATAAACATATAATGCATTATTAGCCCCAGGGGTACAGGTCTGTGAATCGCCAGGTTTACACACTTCACAGCACTCACCATAGCACATACCTTCCCCAATATCCAGAACCCCACCACCCTCTCCCTACTCCCCTCCCCCTGGCCACCCTCAGTTTGTTTCGTGACATTAAGAGTCTCTTATACAACCAGTTAGTTTCCAATCTCAGTTATTGTATTTTTCATTTCTGTCTGATTTTTTAAAAGTCTTTTATATCTGCAGTAAGGGTCTCCCTGATATTATTCATGCTTTTCTCAAGCCCTGCAAGTGTCCTTACGATTGTTGCTTTAAATTCTCCATCAGGTATACTACTTATATCTGTTTTGATTAAGTGTCTATCAGTGACCTTTTCTTGTTCTTTCTTTTGGGATGAATTCCTCTGTCCTGGCATTTTTTCTAGGTTTCTGGCTTCTTCTCTGTTTTAGGAAAGCCTGTTATCTTTCTTGCTCCTGAGGATAATGGTTTTTTGAAGAAAAGGTCTTACAGTGTCCAGGGTCTGACACTCAGGGAGTTTCTCTGGTGAGTGCTGCAAACACTCTGCTCCTGTATTTTGGCTGCTTTCTTCCCCAGTTTAGTTGTCTGAAGAGGCTGTCCTTACTTGCACTGGGCAGTCTTTGGACCTTAACCAGAGTGTGTTGAGTTTTAATGAGGTGTGCTCTGGTGTGCTTGCTAAATGATACCTGGTGCTACTTCCAGTTGAACTGAAGTGTTGCAGAACTCTATGATTGGTAGACAAGGTGCATGCAGAGGTTTCTGCTGATCTGGGGAAGAGGCCTGCTGCACCGGTCTTTAGGCACACTTGCTGAAGAAGACCAGTCCCAACAGAGTGTAGGGGGGCAGGATTTGGTGTAAGTAGGTTAGGCAGCCAGTGTAGGTGTTTTATTCCTTACTGAAGTTGGTTTATGTTGAGGGACAGGGTAGGGAAATGGTGCCAGCCAGCTCATTTGCCCTTGGAGAGCAGACACTATGCCTGCTGCTCTCACAGAAGCAGCTGTTGAAGAGTGAATAATTTCCTCTGGTGAGTTCCAGGTGTTTTCAGATAGCTGTTTTCATGCAGTTTGTCCCTGGGTTGCTTGCCTGTCTGGAGCAGTGAAGTGCACTTTGGGCTCTATCTCAGCCAAGGCTGCTGACTTTTAAAACTCCAAACTGTAAGTATATATTGTGGTGGGGCCCACACTAGTCTCCTGGGGGATGTCTCACTGCACTGAGATGGTTGCCCAAGAAGGGCAGTGGTGCCAGAGCACAGGGGTGTGAGATTGGAGCAAAGCAGGCTAAGCATCCAGTGTCCAGGGTAACAGTCCTCATCAGGTGTCTCTGTGCCTACGATGAGGGGTAAAGGAATGTGGGGTTGTTTGCCTGCCTTCTCTCCAGGAGTAAGTCAGTGATCTTAGGGCTCTATCCCTGTCAGGCCCACCAACTGCCAAAACTCCAGTTTTTGAGCCCTTCTGGTTGCAAAAATTCACAAAAAAGCAGCCCCTCTTGTTTTCCCAGCCAATGACTTTGGGAAAGTGTGCTCCTTGTCCATTCCCTGTGTTCCTCTGGCACTTGTCTCTCTTCATGACCAGGGTTCCCTCCCTCTGCAGCACCCACAATCTGTTTCTCTCTCAAACCAAGCCTCAGCACTTCCTACCTTCTTCTGTGTGGCCTCTTCTCTCCCTCTGCTTGTTCAGTTTGTTCTGTTAGTCCTTGGGTTGATTTCTTGGGTATTCAGAATGATTTGATAGTTATCTAGCTGTGTTCAAGGGATGAGGCCAAACTAGTGTCCTCTCACTAGGCCACCATTTAACTCCCCTCCCCATGAGTCTTCAGATCCATCCACATATAACAAATATGTTTTATCTAGAACTTTATGGTTATCTCTATAGAAGTTTTGAACAGATTTTGGATTGACTTTATTCTTAGTTACTTGACAATTTTGAAGCTATTAGTGGTATTTTTAAAAATTTAGTTTGTTGATTTATTAATTTTTGCAAGCATATGGTAATTATATATTGCATATTATTTTTATATGTTATAAAGTTTGTTAAATTCTCTTATTAATACTAGGAGTTTATAAATTCTTCTTGATTTCTTATCTAATCATATCCTCTTTAATAATGATAATTCTTTTTAATTTTTATAATTCATTTTATGCTAAAGAAATAGAGTTCCCTCTTTCCAGAACAAATAGTCAACATTTTTACTAATCCTTTATAATAATGTAAGAACATTTATGATGTTAAAAATAGCTAATATTGATTTATAGCTAGAGTTTATTTTATACTGTGGTAAATAAGACTCCAACTTAGTCTTTTTCAAAGATTAACCAATTGTGTCAACACTATAAATACAGCCTTTTGTTGCCTTTGTCATATACCAAATTATAGCGTATATTCAAGTTTGTGTTTTATTTACCTAGTCTGACCCATTGATTTGTTGAATCTTGTTCTGATTACTGTTTTTTAGGACCCTTAAATTGATGTAGCAGAGTCTGTTCTTTAAAAGCCAAGTCTCCCCTCAACAGTGAGAAAGTTCAGAAATTAGAGCCATATTCAGGTTTTTTTTTTTTTTTAAGTCAATGGCAAATATTTCCCAAATCCCATAAGGATGTATTAATTTGCCATTGGTGTTTCATAGTTATTAAATAACTAATTTCTAGAGGTAGGCAAGCTCAAACTTTCTGGACAAAGATGCAGCATGGTGATCCTGTTTGTGAAGAGGAAACGGGTTACTTCCCACCCTATCATTCAAGGAGAGTGTAACCACATTTGGGAAGTGCTTGAGCCTAGCACAGTGTGTGGGTAATGCACATACTGTTGGTGTTCTCACTGGTTTTACTGAAGGGTAATTTGGAATTCTGCATTTTGTTGTTCTCATAACAACCAAAGAGAAGAAAACATTCCCAATTAACATAATCTGTTGGAGTGATCTAAATCATTGCCATGCTTTCTTTGACTTGCAGAAGAATCATTTAAAAAGAGTATTATTTGTTAAAGGTTTTCTAAATTCTTCCACTCAAAAGGCCAAGTTTCAATGCAACCTGATTATCTTTAAATGTTCAGCTTACAGAGATGGAACATTTGTTTTCTTGCCCAAATATGACTCCCACCCACTTCCTACAGGTTCTATGATAAACTATATGGTGGGTTTGGATAAGCTTGGGAAATGGTATTGACTGGAAACCATATATTTTGGTTCAGAGATTTCCTCATTTTCAGATGTGATTAACTCTAAAAGTGAGAAGGCAGGACTACAATTTTTGAGTCTTAGGAAAGTGGATTTTAGGCTTTGCCTCCAGCCAGAGTCTCTTAGGTCGCCATTGTCCTCAGGTCTATCTTTCAGATCACAAATGTCTTCTAGAGGGATCCCTGGGTGGCTCAGTTGGTTAAGCATTTACCTTCAGCTCAGGTCATGATCTCAGGGTCCTGGCATCGAGTCCCACCTCTGGTTCCTTGCTCAGCAGGAACTGCTTGCAGTTCCCCCTGCTTATGCTCATTGGCTCTCTCTCTCTCTGACAAATAAATAAACAAAATCTGAAAAACAGCAACAACAAAAAACAGCAAATGTCTTCTAGAGCTTTAGTAGGAGATCTTTTTAGACAACCTACATGATCCTCTTTCGAGGAAAACAACTTTGTTCTACCTCACAAATATGCCATGGGCAGTGGCCAATAGCTTGTTGCCTTCCTTAGCTCAGAAAATTTTGTTTCCAACTCACTGATGTGAGACATTGAGGAGGAGTAAAAGGGAAAGTATAACAAACTTTTATTGTAGCTATATTGTTCTTGAGTTGGTAGAGAGAACCTCAGAATAGAGCTTTCTTAATCTGAAATCACTGGTTCAATGCTAGAAGTCCAAAGAGGTGCCCTTTTAACTCATTTACCATTCTAGTTACTTTAACTCTTTTTTTTTGTCCCCATTTTTGTGCCAGAAATGTAACTGTCTTCCCAGTAATTTCTGAATAGCAAACATTTTAGCACAGTTTTCATCTCTTACCATTGTATACTAATTAGCTATTTTTCTGAATCCTAAGCAGAACAGTAATTTTGAAGACCTCTCTAAAACAGAGGTAACACAGTGACAGTATTCTCATACAATGGCTCCAAAGCCAAAAAAAAGGACTTATTTTTATAGTACTTACATAAAAAAGTAAGCAAATAGTCAAAACAATTAGATGCTAAGACTGCATTCCCAAATGCTAGGTTAGACATCTTGCTTAGAATCTAAAGTTATTTTTCTTTCTTATTGGAAAATGTCTCCTCAATCATACTGAATCATAATTATATATTGTTTTAGGTTGAAAAATGAGCTATCAATCTATATAAACTACCTAAGATCTCTGCACATTAAGGAGATCTGCTAAATTTATTATTTCCCTCGAGTAGTGTCACCTGCATTTATTCTAATTCTAAGATAAGTAGAACTAAGAAAGTATTATGGAATCTTACAAGGAACATAGAAAGATTGTTGATTAATAAGAAATTAGGCAGAAAAAAAAAAGACCATAGCGATGTATCACAATGAAGTACATAGGCCTCATCTTCTCTTTGTGAATAAATAATTCCTCAGAATTGTACAGCTTCAGATAGATATTGAGGTGTTCTTATTGTCTACCTTCATGCTACATTTTAATTTGGTGATACTGATGTGCTCTTTATGACCAGAAAAGAGAGCAACATAGAATTTTACAGTGAGAAGGAATGTGCAGGACATCTTACCCAGTCACTCAACCAAAACAGTTTTTTTTTTAAAGATTTATCTATTTGTGAGAGGGAGAGGGGGAGAGAGGAGGAGAGTGTGCAAGCAGGGGAAGGAGCAGAGAAAGAGGGAGAAAGAATATCAAGTATATTCTGATATACTTGATCAGTTGATACAAGTCAACTGATACGGTTGACTCATGACCTTGAGGTCATGATCTGAGCTGAAACCAAGAGTCCAGTGCTTAACCTACTGTATCACTCAAGTGCCCCCAAACAGTAATTTTTTTAACCTTGTCTGTATCCATGTCATGTGGCTATCCATGTTGTCATACATGTCAAGAATCCTTTTTAAAGGATGACTAATATTCCATTGTATGCATATGCCACATATCATTGGTTCAATCATCTGTTGATATTTATTTGGATTGCTTCCATATCCTGGCTACTATGAATAATGCTACAATGAACACAAGGACATATATATCTTTGAATTCTTGATTTCAATTCTTCTGGATTAATTCCCCTATAGTGGGTTTGCTGGATCATATGATAGATTGGTTTTTTATTTTGAGGGACTTCCATACTGTTTGCCTTAGTGGCTGTACCATTCCCATCAAAGTGTGCATAAGGATTCTTTTTTCTCCACATCCTGGCCAACACTTCTTATTTCTTGTCTTTTGGATAATAATCACCCTAACAAGTAATGAGGTGATATCTCATTGTGATTTTTGAATTGCAGTTCTCTGATGATTTGTGATATTGAGTATATTTTCATATACCTATTGGTCATTTGTACATTTTCTTTGGAGAAAGAACTAAGTCCTTTTTTTTTTCCCCCAATTTATTTATTTTCAGAAAAACAGTATTCATTATTTTTTCACCACACCCAGTGCTCCATGCAAGCCGTGCCCTCTATAATACCCACCACCTGGTACCCCAACCTCCCACCCCCCCCGCCACTTCAAACCCCTCAGACTTTGTCCTTTAATCATTTTCTAGCCACGTCATTTTTTATGCTATTGAATTATATGTGTTTTTTACATATTTTGGATATTGACCCCTTGCCAGATAGATTGCAAATATTTTTCTATCATCCAGTTTTTTCACTTTATTGATGGTTTCCTTTGTTATATAGAAAATTTTTGTTTCATGTAGTTCCACTAGTTTGTTTTTGGTTTCGTTGTCTGTGCTTTTGGTGTCAAACCCCCCCAAATCACTGCCAAGATCAATGTCAAGAAACTTTTCCTCTTTATTTTCTTCAAGGAATTTTATATTTTCAGAACTTATCCTTAAGTTTTTGGTCAATTATATGTTAGTTTTTGTGTACAGTGTAAGATTAGGGTCTAATTTCACTTTTTCTGCATGTAGATTTCGTTTTCCAAATAGCATTTGTTGAAGATACTATCTTTTCTCTGTTTTTTGGATTTTCTATTCTGTTTCATTTGTCTATCTGTCTGTCTTTATGCCAGTACTACACTGTTGTAATTACTGTAGCTTTGTAATATATTTTGAAATCAGGAAGTGTGATGTCTTTGGTTTTGTTCTTCTTGTTTGAGGTTACTTTGGCTATTCAGGTCTTTTGTAGTTCCAAATGAATTTTAAGATTGTTTTTCATTTCTATAAAAAAATGGCACAGGGATTTTGATTAGTATTGCATTGAATCTATAGATGACTTGGAGTAGTATGAACATTTTAACAATATTAATTTTCCCAATCCATGTATATGGGAATATCTTCCCATTTATTTATGTCTGCTTTAATTTTTTCATCAGTGTTTTAGACTTTTCAATGTACAAGTCTTTTGTTTCCTTGGTTAAGTTCATTATTCTAAGTGAAATAAGCTAGTCTTAGATAGACAAATACTGCATGGCTTTACTTATATGAAATAATCAGATTCATAGAAGTAGGATATAGAATGGTGGTTGCCAAGGGTTGGGTGAGGGAGGAGTGGGTAATTGTTTTTCAATAAGTATAAAATTTCTGTCTTGAAAGTTGAATAGATTTTTAGAGATTGGTATGTAACATGGTACCTATAGTAAAGAATATGGTATTGTGCATTTTAAAATATGTGTTGAAATAAATTTCTAGACCCAACATGGAGCTGCTCCTGTCCAAAGTGCCACATCAACAATCTGAAACCTAGGTAACTTTCCTGGTCCTATAAATGATGTCCTTGACTAGAAATAGAGTATTTCTGGCTAATCAATTCCCAACTGATAATATCTGTCACGATTTCCTTGTTCCAAATAAGGTCAAATGTACAAGTCTAACCAGTCATTTTAAGCCAAAGACACTCCTTATTCCCTGATTGGCTTCTGCAAAAGCTACTTGCTGTAATTCTCTGGACTCTTGAGAGTAAAAATTGTCCACTCCATGAAGTGTGAAATAAAATTTGCTTAGATTAGCTAATTTATTTGCTCTCTTTGATGACCTCATGTTAAGTGTTCTTACAACACACAAACAAAAGAACATAAAGAAAGTTTTAGAGATGATGAGTATGTTTAATATCTTTGTTGTGATGATGGTATCATAAGTGTATGTATATGGTGAAACTCATCAAAATATGTACACTAAATGTTCACAATTTTTGTGTATAAAATATGACTCAATAAAACTTACAAAAGACAAAAAAGGAGCTTTCAGCCTCCATCAGAAAGGATGAACTCCCAACTTTTGTAGCAACATGGATGGCTGAATGAAATAAGTCAAGCAGAGAGAGTCAATTATCATATGGTTTCACTTATTTGTGGAGCATAACAAATAACATGGAGGACAAGGGAAGATGGAGAGGAGAAGGGAGTTGAGGGAAATTGGAAGGGGAGGTGAACCATGAGAGACTATGGACTCTGAAAAACAATCTAAGGGTTTTGAAGGGGCAGGAGTGGGAGGCTGGGGGAACCAGGTGGTGGGTATTAGGGAGGGCGCAAATTGCATGGAGCACTGGGTGTGGTGCAAAAACAATGAATACTGTTACACTGAAAAGAAATAAAAAATTAAAAAAAAAGGAGCTTTCTAAAAAAATACAGAAGAAAGGGGGGACATTAATTTCATATGTAAGTTATGAAGTAAGGAAAATAGTAAGATTATATCCAATAGTTTGACATTTCAAAACAATATTAACGAAGAGTTTAATGGCACAATTTTCACCATTTTTAACATTTGCAATGTATTTCGTATGTTTTTAAAATATCCCATACAAAGAATAGCTAGAATACAATAGATTATCTAAAATCTCATCAAACTAATAAAAATTAGTTTTTATTAATTTTATTAATTTAATTAATTTTTATTAATTTTATTAATTAATTTTTATTAATTTAATAAATTAAATTTATTCTTGCATTAAATTTACTCTTATGCTTGTAGAGTTTTGTTTGTTCTAGAGAACAAACTTATGGTTACCAGAGGGGGGGGTGGATAAAAATAGATGATGGGGGATTAAGGAATGTACTTGTGATGAACGCAGGGTGATGTATTGAATTGTTGAATCACTATATTATATGTCTGAAGCTAATATAGTATTTTATGTTAACTATATTGGAATTGAAAAAAATAAATTTGATTTTGATATCTATAAATAAGTATGTAATACTCTCAGAAGTTGACACTTACTGATTTAACCAATATTATCTGAATAATCAAGAAACCACTTCTTTCTCACCTTCCAGGTTTTGTTCTGCCAATCAATGAATTGTTTTCAGTAGCAACTGACATAATATCCAACTAAATATGGCACAGCAATAAAGTTCACTATACAATTACACACAAGAATAAAAGATTCAGGCAATTCTTGTGTTGGCTACCTCAACCTTGTAATGATGTCAGAACTCTAGATAGACATTATATATCCACTTCAGGATTTTCTCCCAACCTCTCTTCTGGCCAGTAGATCTATAAAGAAGGTTAAGTTACAGTATAATTCATCTAGGTGTATGCTAGACCTGATAACGGGTTATGCTTCACAGCAGCAACAGGGCCTAGATAGCATGTACTGGAGAACTACTTGGGATTATGATGGTTCTTAGTCAAAGGGGCCAGAATGTAGAAGATGAGAGAGAAGGCAGGAGTTCATTGCTCTGGGAGCACTTGACCCAGATACTAGATTTGTCACCCTATCACAAGTTCCAGAGATGGTACAGTCTCAGTGCTAGGATGTCTGCTAGAAACATGAAAAAAGCATCGCCCAGGCTTCTCCAGAGGCCAAGCAGTCCCTAAGTGGTTGGTGTGTTAGAATGGATACACAATGTAATGCTGAAAGTCCCTTAGATGTTTGGGTTCCATTAGCTGGCCCAAAGATAACTACTTACCAGTTTTAAACAAAGTGAGCATCACTAAACTACTTACAAGTTTTAAACAAAGGAGCATCACTAAAATATTCAGTGATGGCTGTTTATAATCCATGGCTGATTGGACAGAGGCCATTACAGAACTAGGCTCACCAATAACAAAAGAGATAATAGAACCCTGCAACAATGGAGGACAATTGGTGGCACTTAATTTCCTGAAGTCATATGTATGCGGCTATTATAATGAGGTGTAGTGTCAGAGTGGTCACCAAGGATGATTGGCCTACAAAGAGTTGGTTAATAGAACCATTGGTAGGGATAAGAGAGATGACACTACTCACTACATACTTCAGAAGAAATCAAGGATAGATGGCCAGGAGTCTGAGGATGGTCACTGCATAAAGTCACAATTACTTTTATAGTTTCTAGATCTGAGCCAGACTTAGAATTTATTAACTGAAGGGGAAACTGGATTTCCAGGGAGAAGGACCTTGTAATGCCATGACAAACATAGATGGTCATGATTCCCTTAGTCCTTCCTCAAAGAGACCTAAAGCTACTTACTCATGTAACTGTTAACTGAGGAAAAGGGAATATAAACAATTTGGTTATAGGGCTGGTTTACCACTAAAATCCAAAGACCTGAATAGTCATCATAGTCTCCCTGTTACATAGAGGTAGATGGAAACTAGGCAAAAATTGTAATCTTGGCTAAATTCCTACTTAAATGGATCCACAGGGTTTGCAGACCCACTTGATAGTAATTTCTCCATTTTCAAATGTGTATCTGTGATTCATATACTTAGTAGTTTGTGTAATCTCCATCTTGAGTTCTTGACTTATGGAATCAGTGTTATTATAGTAGGGAAGGCCAAGAGATAATCTACCCCCTGCCCCCAGTCAATATAATCAATCAAAAATCATATTGTATCCCGAGACGGACTAGGTGCACAGGTTAGATTAATAGGTAGTGATTGGTCAGGGGCCTGGAGGAATAAAATTGGAAAATTAAACAAGGAGGTGTGAGGTAGAGGGAGGTAGATATACATCTGGAAATGGAATAAAATATGGAAATCTTTGTATCACATGTTAACATTCAATAAAAAGCATCCACCACTAAACAACTGGGTTGAGGATGATTTGGCCTAATGATATCATTAAGCCTTAGTTATTAGCCCTCCCAGTACTGGCATGATAGTTACATAGAATGGGAGAGAATGGGAGAGGTTATGCATTGGCTCAACAGTATGGGTTCACACTTAAAAGGTTGATTTAGGTTCTACAGTCATGGAATGTTGAATTTGCCTGCAACAGAGACCAACACTGAACCAGAGGTATAGTCTCATGCTACAGAGAGACCAACCACTGCTTAGCAGCAAGCAAACGATATCAAATTCTTTCTATTCTGGATGAACCAGAGACCTGTTACAAAAGGAAAAGACATGAGCTCCAGGTATAGGTATGTCTTTCCTGCTGTCAAGGTCTCAGCTAGGATGATTGTCTGAGGTCTTCACGTGTTTGATCCACTGCATCTCACATAATGTCACATTAGACTAGACAATCCATTTTTGAAGATATAGGAATGGGATCACAAAAATGAGACCCACTGGTTTATCCCATATTTCATCACACAGAAACTGCAGCCTGATAGAACATCACACAGCCTCCTGATGGTGTAGTCAAAGGGCCAACTTGAGGGAGATACTGTGAAAGTGGGGTGACATTCATCAGTTCTACATATGTACCCCTAATCCAAGACATTTCTAGGCATTATATTCCCACTGAAAATAATGTATGAGTATAGGAATCAAGGAGTGCAGGCATCCCCACTTGCTATCATTCCAGTTATCTACCGAGGGACTTTGTGCTTTCTTTTCACTCAACTCTGGGCTCTGGTGGTTAGAGGTCCTGGCCCCAAAAGGGAATGGACTTTTCCATAGGACACCAATAGTGCTACTGAACTACAAGCTAAAACTGGTGTGTGGCACTTCAAATTATGCATCCCAAGAGTAGCAGGCAGGAAGAAAAGCCTTCGTCTTGGCAAATTATTGACCTGAATCATCAAGCAGAAGTAGGGCTACAATTATAGAATGAGGGAGGGAAGAATATGTGTGGCACTCAAGTGACTCTCTTGGACATCTCTTAATGTTCCTTAACGAGTTGTAATGGTAAATGGACAAGTGTAGTGATCCCAGATTCAGTAAGTCACAGTGACTATGGACTCAGATTTCTCTGGGATGGGGCTTTGAATTATATTATCATGTCAGCTACTGAGACCAGTGCAGGTGGTAAGTGAGGGGAAAAAAACCCAGAATGCAGAGGCAATGAGCATTTGTTCCAGCCAGAAGACCAGCTGATCAGTGAGGTTGTGGTTTGCTCCACTAAGCTTTCTTTTCCTTCTGAAGAAACAATGCCTTCAGGAATCCTGGAGGAGATACACCCAAATGCATATGAAATAGTTCTATGTGGCACAAAGTGGAGTTGTGGTAGGTACAGAGATGTGCCACCTTGAGCCTCCTGGAGGAGGTGGAGGAAGCACTTGCTCCTCCACCTGTCAACAGGCTCTTTCAGATGTCAGTTTCTTAAAGGTCTGTCTCGGCTACAACTGCTAACCCAAGCACATACTCTTTGGGGTACTTGTTTTCATGTAGGGGGAAACAGATTGACTGTTTTGACCCCTCTCAGGATAACTTTTAGGGGCGCATGTCCCTCAGGTATCTGTGTGGGGTCAGTGGAGGTTTTGCTTGGCTAGACAGTAGAGGGACTTCTCCTTTTGCCTAATCCTGCATCCTCCTCCACTCCTCACCACCCAAAAAGTTTGATATCTAATATCCTGCAAGTCAATCTCATCTTAGCATCTGCTTCTAGACAGTCCAGCCTGGGACAACAGTCTTAACATGATAGCTCCACAGTCGATTAGTCAAGATGCCTGAAGAAGACTTAAAATGAATTCCTATCCAAACAACTCTCAGACATGGGTGGCATTCTAAGGGTTAGCATGCCTCTACTTAAAGTAATGATGGATAATTTATTTTGTACCATTCAGCTCTAGATAAGTTAACAAAATAGACTGGAATGTGAAGGTATGGTTGGATTTCTCCAGATCTTGCTAACTGATGGATTTGATCAGCCTGTCTACAGTACTGAACTGTAGAATAGTGTTCATGTTAGAATTCCATGCTGGTGTTCAAGAATTTGAAAGTCTCAAGAATTTCCCCTAATGTTTACAGTTGTTGAAGAAACAAATTGAAATTGAACCCTTAAATGAATAAGCTTTTGGAGTGCATTCATTTAGCCCTGGGAGCAAAATTTTATCTTGATAGAAGGGAGAAGACCATTAGAGGATCAGGCAGCTCTGCCTCCAGTTATGTGGAGATATCCAGGTACCTGAGCCCTCCATCATTATTAAGGCTTCCTAAGGCATATTAAGAACAGCCTTTGCTAACTTATTCTTGTGTACAACCTTCCTAGCAGCTTCTTGGTCTAGAACATAAACACACTCAGTACAGTTACATGGAACTCAAGGATACAGGGAGCTGGTTGTGGCTGGTATGAAAAGTTGTGCCAAGAAGCCAAGAAGTGGCTGAGTATAAAAACAGTTAAAAAAAAGGAAAGAAAGTAAAGAAGAAACTAGGAAAGAAAGCTAGATTATCAAGAGTTTAAACTAGGCTACCATTAGGGGAAAAAAGAGATATGGAACGAAACAACAAAGTATATCCATAATTAAAATATTTAATATCTGTTTGTTGTTTGGGGCAGGGGGTGGTAGGAAGAAGGGACATTACTATAAAATTTTTTTAAAGTATTTTGATATGAAGAGAAATTATATTTAATATTTAATTATTTATTTTAAACAACTTTATTTTAAAGCTTATATTAAACAACTTAAGCTAGTAAAAATAGAGCTATTTTATATGCAAGCATTTAATTATTTCATCAAAAGACTTATAATTTACAATGGAGGGTGATTAAGATATTATATCCAGCCAGGGATGATTTCTATTTGCTGCTAATTAGTATTTTTATACAATCTTGAAGTATATTTTGTTTATTTAATAGTATTGTTTTTGTGTTCATCTTGATCTTGACTGTCTCCACAGGATGATGAAAGGGGACAGGACAGCATCGCTTCTGGAAGATTTGTGCTCCAGAGCAGCTTCATGTGTCTTCAAATGACAGGGAGATAACTCGGAAAAAGTAGTCCTTGGGAGCTCTTGGGTCAGTTCTTTTTTCAAGGCACTCATGATGGTTGGGGGTGGGGGTGGGGGTGGTAGAAGGTAAACTAGGGACATTCTGGGGAATTCAGAGTTTGTCACACAAATGGGGAGAAAATAAATTATATTAAATTTGTTAAAAGAATGAATAAATTTTCTGCATGAAACATTCATTTATTTATTTTTTAAAAAGATTTTATTTATTTATTTAATTGATAGACAGAGATCACAAGTAGGCAGAGAGGCAGACAGGCAGACAGAGAGAGAGGGGGAAGCAGGATCCCCGCTGAGCAGAGAACCCAATGAGGGGCTCGATCCCAGGACCCTGAGATCATGACCTGAGCCGAAGGCAGAGGCTTAACCCACTGAGCCACCCAGGCGCCCCTGAAACATGCATTTAAATTTATTTTATTGCACACATTTAAATTCATTTAGTGCACTTAAATGCATATATATGTGCATGTGTTTTATGTTTTTATATTTATATATTCATTTTTCAGGCTATGTATGTGTGTATGTTCAAAAGTGAAGATATCGATGGAGCAGCACCTTTGTAAATTTATACTTTGGACTGCAAAGAAACTTGAAAGAAAAAACAACTCAAAGCATTAATGCTGGCATCAACTATCTGCCAGTCTGAGGGATTTATATGGTTTAATGTTCACCTGATCATGTGTTCACCTGATCATTATCATGATTAATGGTCATCACCATTAATCATGATAATGATGACAAAATAAGTAACTTGAAGAATGTAGAGTTTCTGCTCTGGCATTTACTAGCTATGTGACATTTTGAAAATTCCTTAATTCTGTTAGCTTGGGGTTCTTATAAGCAGCAAAAGATAACCTCTAACTTTCTTAGCCCCTCCATCATGGCAAATTTCCTCTGTCTTCAAAATAGTAAATATCAAGTTAAAAATTTTTATATACAAATATTCAAAAAATAAAAAAAGAATTATATGAAACAAGATAGGATAGGTAGGGAGGCAAACCATAAGTGACTCTTAATCTCACAAAACAAACTGTGGGTTGCTGGGGGGAGGGGGGTTGGGAGAAGGGGGGTAGGGTTATGGACACTGGGGAGGGTATGTGCTTTTGGGTAAATTGGAAGGGGAGTTGAACCATGAGAGACTATGGACTCTGAAGAACAATCTGAGGGGTTTGAAGTGGCGGGGGGTGGGAGGTTGGGGTACCAGGTGGTGGGTATTATGGAGGGCACAGCTGCATGGAGCACTGGGTGTGGTGAAAAAATAATGAATACTGTTTTTCTGAAAATAAATAAGTTGGAGAAAAAAAAGAATTATATACACTTTATATATAATTATTTATAATTGTTCATTATATATAATTGTTCATTATATATAGACAATTGTTCATTATTTCTCATTGTTCATATATTATATATGTAATATAAGATATATATCTCTATCTATCATATCTATCTATCTATGTATCCTTAATATTTGAAATCTGGAGCCAAGATATCCAAGAAACTATAAATACTTTTTTTTTTTTTTTTTTAGGTAGTAGAATGGGTTGGGGGAAGAACATTTTTACATTTTATTCTTTTATTTGCTATTGTAATTTTTACTAAGTATGGATATTTTTATTCTAATATTGGAAAAAAGCAATAGCCTGTCTTAAGTCTTGATATTGTCCCACCTTGATATTGTCCCAAGGAAAGCAAGTCAATAGCACATATATGATAGGGCAGTGTTCACAGAACCTGAAGGATTTATTTTGGACAAGTCATAATAAAATTTACCTGTAGACTCACCTATAGATTACAGAAGGTTAATCAAGTTAATATTTTAAAATCATTATTTGTATAACTTTTTTATTTTGACATTTTAAACTTACAGAAAAGATGTAAATATAATACAAAGAAGTCTTGTGTATTTTTCACTTAGATTTATTAATTGTTTACATTTGCCATATTTGTTTTGCCCTTATCTCTTTATGCCTGCATATATGTGTATATATTTATATAAACATAAACACTAGTACATATATGTTTCTGGAAATTTAAAGATTTGAACTGCAAATATTGTGTCTCTTTACCTTTAAATGCTTTGTGTGTATTTCCTACATACGTGAAACTATAGTATGGTTCTCCAAAGAGGAAAGTTACCATAGATTAAAAAAAAATTATTATTATCCAATCCATGCTCCATATTCAAATTTTGGTGATTGTGTCAATAATATCATTTATAACTATATCCCCAAGTCCAGGATCCAATCAAGTAGTACATGTTGCATTAAGTTGTCACCCCTCTTTATTTTCCTTGATCTGAAACAGTTTCTCAGTCTTTGTCTTTTATGACTTTGACATTGTTAAAGAGAACAGGATATTTATTTGAGAGAATTTCTTTCAATTTGGATTTGTATGGTTTTTTCCTCATGTTGAGATTCAGGGCATGCATTTTTTTTCTAGAATGCTGAAAAGAGGATGTTGTGTCCTCAATCTATCACTTTCTAAAGCCCTTGATGGTTGATCACTTGGTTAATAAGGTGTTGGTAGATTTCTTCACTGTGAAATTCCTCTTTTCCTCTTTGTAATTGATATGTAATTTGTGAGGAGATACTGTAAGACTGTGTACATATCTTTTACCTCATTGTGATGATCTACAGCTTTTAAAATCCATTGATGATTGTTACCTGACATTATTACTGTGGTGTTTCAAAATGGTGACATGTCTGTTTCATTACTTCTACATTTATTAGTTAGCACTATATTGTAAGGAACAACTATCTCTTTTTTCTAATGTATTTATTAGTATCTGTATGATTTCATGAAATTTTATTTAATTTAACTGGTTATAGATGTTTCTATTATTGTTCTTTTGGGTTTTTTAAAAGATTTTACCTATTTATTTGAAAGACAGACAGCAGGAGGAGGAGCAGAGGGAGAGGGACAAGAAGAATTCATGATGAGTACAGAGCCCAACACAGGGCTTGATCCCAGGACCCTGAGATCATGACCTGAGCTGAAATCAAGAGTGGGTCGCTTAACCCACTGAGCCACCCATGCAACCCTACTGTTCTGTTGTTTTTAAGACTTTGTTTTTCAGAGCAGTTTTAGGCTCAGGGCAAAACTGAGTGGAAGGGTGCAGAGATTTCCCACATACCCTCTGTCCCACACATGCATAGTTGCCCCCATTATCAACATCCCCACCAAAATGACACACGTATTATAATTGATGAACATACGTTGGCACGTCATTATCATCCCAAATCCATAGTTTACATCAGAGTTCATTCTTGGTCATATACATTCTACAGGTATGGACAAATTTCTAATAACATGTATCCACCATTATAGTATCTTACAGAATAGTGTTGCTGGCCTAAAAATCCTCTGTTCTCTATCTATTCATCACTCCTTCTCTCCCTAATCCTTGGAAAACGCTAATTGTTTCACTGTCTTCATAGTTTTGCCTTTTCCTCAAACCTCATGTAGTTGGAATCATAAAGCAGGTGGCCTTTCAAACTGGCTTCTTTTATTTAGAAATATGCATTGAAGTCTCCTCCATGTAATTTTATGGCTTGATAGCTCATTTCTTTATGCATTGAGTAATATCCCATTATCTGGATGCATCACTGTTTGTTTATCTCCTCACCCACTAAAGGATATCTTGGTTGCTTCCAAGTTTTGGCAATAATTGTTTGTTTTATACTCAAATTATGCAACATTTGGTCAATGGTAGTCACTTCAGTTGTCCTTGAGTCCTTCTGATAACATTCCCACTTTTTGTTTGTTTGTTTGTTTTTGTTTTGTTTTGTTTTTAGCATTTCCTTACTTTCTGGTACAATAAAATTATAAGTTCCTCAGGTGCTTTCCTAGGCCCAGCCCTATCTCTCCAGGAAGGATTGCTTCCCTTTAATGGCATTACAACCCGAGATCTAGGTGCTAGATGTGCTAATTATTACTGGAATGTCATTGCTTCTAGGCTCTCTTGGTGAATAAAGAAAACACATGCAACAGACACAGACACATTCATACACACACATGTACATACATACACACACATACAGACATAATGTACACATAACACAAAGCACACCTGAATACTTAAATACCTATTTTTAAAAAATTATGTCATACTGATACAATACTTTCATTTCCTTCCAGTCCAACACCTCAGAGTTCATTCTATTCTTTTTCCTTTCCATATTTGTGACTGGCCATGTGGAAAAGACAGTGAAATCAACATACAGAGAAGCAAATAAAAGCTGGACAAAGACTCCTGGAGACAACATAGTCCCTAATTGCAGTTGCTCTGGGTCTGCTCTGTACCTACCTTTCCTAAGGTTTTTGATAATTACAGGGACTTGCCCCCCCCCCCCCCCGCCTTTTGCCTATTGAGCTTAGCTGGATGATAGTTTTTGCAATTAGGACAGTGTTGACTAATGCTGCAATGAAGGAAAATCCAGTGCACTGTCATGATATGTCCCTCCCCTATTCTCTTCTCCAACAGTATTGGAATGTAACTCACCACACTTGACCCTTGTACTATTTTTCTGTATCTGCCTGCAGAGACAAGGAGACAATAGTTATTACAATATGATGCTGAGTCATTTAGGTGTGTAAAAAGTGTAATCCCTGTGACAACATATGGAGTTAGTAATAGAACCTCATTTACAGATAAGGGAGTTGAGGTTTAGAGAAGGAAATTAAGTTCTCTGGGTCACACAGACTGGAATGAAATTGCTGGTCTCTGCAAAACCCTTGGCTTACCTCTCCGTACAATGTCAGCTCTTACACAGCTCCTTACTGTGTAAATTAATTAATACAATAATTGTTTTTTGAGTACCACATATGCCAATCTATACTAGGGTTGATTCAACAGACTTGTCAACACTTGTCAACTCTGTTGGCTGCTTCAGCACTTCAGAGAAATTTTAAATTACACTGATGTAAATTATACTCACGTAACAGCAGGAAGGAGCTGAAGAAGAAAAACTTGAGTCAAAGCTTTTGTATCCAAAGGCTAATAAGTAAATTAGTTAACATTCAAAACCGGTTCTGATTTTCTAGGGAAAAAATTACATGGTAGTGCTCTTAAATACTTATTAGCAAATGCTTATTGTGTTATTATATAAAAATAATTGTCATTATTTAAGTCTAAATTTCTCATAGAGATGGCCCCTCAAAAAGTTTATCTGGAACAGATCTGACCCTAATTGTTTGATTCAGATTCAGTTTCATGATTCAATCAAAGAGTTCATAAAAACAGTGATAAAATTTAAAGGGTATTAAACAGTGATAAAAACATTAACACAAAATATTATTAGGTATGAATGGAACGTTTTATGCCCTTAGAAATAGTTACTCTATTATGAGCCCAAGCCTCTGTGACTTCTGCATCTTGGCTACACCTGATGAAAGTAATTAGTGTCATCCTGTGCTTTAATGTGGATAAGCCAGAGCAATAGTCCAAAACATGCTGGTAATGAGACTTTGCAGTTTTTTGAATGCCCTGTGACCAAGTCTCTCCTCAGAGGACTTCATGACATCAGACAGCTGATGGCCTGAGCATCATGACTAACTTCTCATGATTCCAGCATTTCAAGCTTATAAATGCAGGGTTTGCATATTTTAGCGCTTATTCACTCCTCATCAGAGATGAAGGAAATGTTTCCCCCTACCACTTTCTTCAGTCAGCAGAGCGCAGAAACAGATATTATTGCAAGTGCCAGATCTTATGCCAGTGACATTTTTATCTTATATCATCATTAGACTGACCCAGGGAAGCTAATTTAACTCTCCCCATTTTGCATATGGGAAATGGGCTCAGGGAAGTTAAGGTGGGCAGACGGGATAGTCATAAAGGGCAGAGCTTGCACCTGAACTTGCATGTCTTTGATTCAACTTAGGCTTTTAGGTCCACCACATATACTCCCAGTGAGCTTGTGACAGCCTGGCCTCTCATGACTTGAGCATGTGATTTAGGTATTAATTAGGGTAATAATTTAGTCTATTATTTTAAGGGCTACCTACATTCTAATAATAATAATTGTATGGAATTATTTTCAGTCAAATGCTAATATATTATATAGATACTGTTACTTAGAAATCTTACTGAAAATTTGGTTTTAACTATAAACAATATTTTGTGGGCACAAATTGCTATGAGGTTCACATGTTTTGGTTATATGAAGTACTTTCTGAAGGAAATAAATTTAGGGCAAAACTTGTCATGCCTCTATGGATAACATGAACTTCTCCTTGTTAAGATTTCTTTATCCAAAATGAATATAAAATGACATTCTTAGATGGTTACACATTACATTTGTTACATTTACTAGTAACAAAATACCAGAAAATGCATAAAAGGGAATGTTATAGCTTTTGCCTCATTAAATAAATAAAGCTTTGTGTATTAGAAAGGATATTATTTATGTACTGATTTTGAATAAACAGTGTATCAACTCTTTTTCAGATTGGGTGATGGTGGTGTGTGTGTGTGTGTGTGTGTGTGTGTGTAGACCTAACATCTCTCCCTGATCAGTTCTTCCTCTTGTCTATACCACATTTTGTATTTGGAGGGTTCTTAATACATTAAAATAACAAAGTGCAGCTAAGCAGATATTCAACATTAATGTTTCAGCCTTGTGAAATTAAGAGAATAAAGAAGAAAAAGTGTAACATACTAATACCTCTCCTTAGCTCTGTGAAGTTTCTTTGACCTTGGCCTTGATTTGGACTCAGTTAACTTTCTTTGTTTCTTTCTCTTGTTTTGTTTTTTTGTTTGTTTGTTTTGTTTCTGGTTTTTTGTTTTGTTTTTTTTTTTTGTTTTTTTTTTTTTTTACTATTTTGTTTATTTATTTGAGAGAGAGAGAGAGAGAAAGAGAGCACAAGCTGGGAAGAGGGGCAGAGAGAGAAAAACAGACTCCCCACTGAGCAGGGAGCCAGGGAGCCAGAATCCAGCCAGCAGGAGCTGGATTCCAGGATCCTGGAGCTGTGACCTGAGCTAAAGGCAGATAATCTACTGAGCCACCCAGGTGCCCCCTCAGTTAACCTTCAGACAAGTCACAGTCAAATAGTATATTGCTGTTCCTAACTAGTTACTGAAATTCTTCCCCACAATGTGTTACTAAGGGAGGCTTTTCCTTATGTGCTGTTCAGCTGTCAATGTTATGGTGCCCCAGCCTCTCTCTTTGCTCCACTGTTTTTCCCACTGGGTTTCCTTACCCTCATATCCCCTCCAGATCCACCCCTTGGGTCCATTGCTTATCAAGGCGGTTGATTCTGACCTCAATTTGAATGTGCTTTTTGACTGTAATTTCAGCAGTTATTCTAGGTCACCACTTACTTTGGTATCTATCTACTCTCCTGTCTTTGAACCACAAACTTAAGTAAAATCTTCTTCAGCTTCCCTGAAATTTTGTGGGACCAGCAACCAGGCCCATCAAATCAGAGAAATGCAATTTTAGAGACCACTGCACATACAATTTCACCAATGCATTTTGATCTTTCTGATCCTGTCTTGATTTAAAATTTTTATATTTTATTCAGCATGAATTTTTTGCATTAATTTTGATTTTAAAAATATTGTATTAAAATATTATTTATCTTGACTGAGATTTTGGGACCCCCTTAAGTTTTGTGCCTGGGGTCAGTGCTTTATTTACCAACCCCAGTCCCAGCTGTGTCTGGAATTATTCTAGATCTAAACCACTGTCCCCTACTCCTGATCTTAGCCTTTTATGCTTTGTAAGCACTTCCCTTGTTTTGATTCTACATGGAAACTTTCAACCCTTAGCTGGTCTGTTGTGGTTTTTCTTCAGTTTGAATTTCCTGCTCTTGTTAACATGGTCTTTATTTTGACACACCTCCAATGCCTCATTTCTCATGTCCAGCCCCTGGTTGTTCTGGCTATGACCCCAGGAAAGAAGCATTGCTGTCCTATACCCACTTAGGATCTGTAGAGCCATCAGGGTACAGCCAGAGTAACAGAACCAGTAGGAGACAGATGTATTAAGAGATTTATTGCAAGGAATTGGCTCCCATGATTGTGGGATTGACCAGGCTAGTCTAAAATTCATAGGAGTGCAGGCTGGAACTCGGTTTAGGGTGAAGCTGCAGACCACGCTGGATTTTCTTCTTCCTTAGGGAAGACTCAGTTTGAGTCTTTCAACTGATTGAATCAGGCCTACCTAGATTACCTAAAATAATTTTCCTTACCTATGGTCAACTAATTATGGCCTTTGATCACACATGCAACGTACTGTCTGGCAGCACTCAGATGAGCATTTGAATCGCTGAGGGCTATAACTTAGCCAAATTGACACATAAAGTCTAATTGATTAGGCTACGTCTTGTGTGGGTTTCCCTGTAAAAGCAATCACTCTTAAAGTTTAATATAAGTTATAAAAAATAAAAAGAGAAGTTTCTCAGGGGCTGTACTATGAACATGCTTTAAGTCTCATGAAAGAGACTCACATTTATTACTTGTTTGTTTTCTTAACAGCTGCAGGGATAACAATAGTGTGTCCTGAGACTTAATGCTAATTGTTTGGAACATATTTTCAAACAGAAGGGAAAAATAATGAGAGTTAGGGTTCATTTCTGGTTCCTTTCTCTGTGTAGGACTTGTCCAAATTTCAAATTGTGTTTTCAGGAACCTTTCTGCATTTCCTTCTTGGTACCTGGGCCCCCCGGCCTAGGAACTTGGGACTCACATGGAATATCCCATTGTGGTGGCTGTGCCCACTGCCACTACTAAGGGGTAGCCATACGGTGCTGCCTGCAACCCATCCAGGATTCCCATTCTGTAGCTCATCTCACCTCCTGACATCTGCCCACGATTCTGGGACCATGGACTCGTCTCCTTTCTGACCCGTGACTTAACTCTAATTTCTCTTCTGCTGGACCTTGCTCATCTGAGGACTTTAGGGGAGAAAATCTCAGTGACCTGAGTGACCTGCCTGGAAAGGTCACTCCCACCCCAGCCCCCTGACATCTTGCACTAGGAGAACAAGGTATGACCTGTTGAATTTTCTTTGTGAACTGGAGCCATCACAACAACTGCTCACACCAGAGTCAGGTAAATTCTGGGGAGGGCTCCCACCCTATTTCTTTACTGGTGCTGATAACAGGATTGATGTAGACAGCAGGCATCACTCAGTGTCTTGAATCTGGGTGAGAGTGAAGTGTGTGCTCTGAAGGTGGGGGGCTGCAAACAAATATACCAACACAAGTTCTTATTCAAATTCCATATAATCCAATAGTACATTTATTTTTCAAATAGTAACTTGTATTGGTTAAAGTTTATAACTGCTTTGTTGTAAGTGATGATATATCATTAGAAACAGGTACAAAATTAAGTCCAGTTTTCAGAGTAGAGAGCCCAGATATGGACCCTCAACTCTATGGTCAATTAATCTTCGACAAAACAGGAAAAAATATACAGTGGAAAAAAGACAGTCTCTTCAATAAATGGTGCTGGGAAAACTGGACAGCTATATGTAGAAGAATGAAACTCGACCATTCTCTTACACCATACACAAAGATAAACTCAAAATGGATAAAAGACCTCAACGTGAGACAGGAATCCATCATAATCCTAGAGGAGAACATAGGCAGTAATCTCTTCGATATCAGCCACAGCAACTTCTTTCAAGATACGTCTCCAAAGGCAAAGGAAACAAAAGCGAAAATAAACTTTTGGGACTTCATCAAAGTCCAGTTTTCAAAGTCTCTACTGGCTATCTTCTCTTTCAAAACTGAGGATGTATATTATTATATATGTATGTGTTATGCCTGTGGCCTCTGACCTGGCCCCTTGATGATTGGCTGACCATGAAACAGACCCTGGTGGTTTTGAGCAGGGCTAAAATTTCTGGATTACCAGTGTCCTCAGGGAAGACAAAGAGAGTAAGATGGAATAGGAAGCCCAAGAACAGGACAGAGTGCACCAAACCATAAACTGCAAGAATAGAAGGAGAATCAGGAGAGGCTTCTGGAACTACAAGGGCCTGTGTTCTGAACCTTAACTCTACTCAGTGTGTGACTGCAGGAAATGAGCAGAGAGGTTTTCTGGTGGTGGTGGTGGTGATGTTTTTCAATCTATATAATCAGGATGACATTTTACCTTCTTCATAAAATGTTCTCATGGGTCCAAAAAGATACACAGGTCAAACACCTGCTTCAGGTTGGTGTTTTACAAATGATATGTTTCATTATTATGACTATTAATATGGGTTATGTGACCTCAGACTATGCAAAATGCTTACTTTGCAATAAAAAAATAAATAATGGCTGCTGGTTTTATTAGTAGAAATAACCACATTACTACTGTAGTCTCCAGGGGAGAAACTCAAGGACATAATTTGTAACCACATTTATGATGTGTGTTAGTGGAGGAGACAGGGCAGATTTGATTGGAAATGGATTTCACTTTTGGGGACTTGGCCACTGTGGTGGGTACAGAATGAGGTAGTGAGTCAAGAAGGCATGGGGCTGAGCAAGTAAAGGCTTCTTTTGCAGAGTTCCTAAAAATTCTTATGGACTAGTGTTGTTTCCCCAGTTGGTTTATAAAGCCTCTAAAAGACTGACAGCACACTGACATTTCTAGAATGTTGGGTTAAGCTGAATGATGTCAACATGGTGCCATGGATTTGAGAAAAACCTGTCTGAGAACAGGATGGTTTGCACCAGATTTGATGCAGGAAAACTTTAAAAATTCATGATTTTGACAAGTTCTAAAATGAACGCTGCTGAAATGGATGGCATACACAAAACGATTCAATCTGGAGTGACCTCAGGCAGAACTTGTTCTTTGCAGTAAAGGAAAGTATCTTCCTGCCAGTGTGTGTCTGTGTTTATATGGGGTGTTGGACCACTTGGGACAGTTGAGGGAAATCAGTCCCACTCACAAATGAATCTCTCTGGCACGTGGGAAGGACACATTTGAAGACACTAAGATCTCTCATACAGGGAACGGTGTAGCCAAATAATGTTTGCTTTAGCCTGAAGTAATGTTCAGTTGCTGAGAGAAAGCTTGCTGCAGCAATATGGATTCCTCTTCTAAGACAGTTCTGTCCCTACCATCCCCGTTTATATTGGTGCATTCTTGCAAAGAAAATAATGCATAACAAGTTTGCTTATTTCAGCCATGGATGCAAAAACTGAGATAGATATTAAGAATAACTGCTCTCTGGTAGAAAAAAAAAGAATAATCCAAATGCTATAAAAAACAGACACATAGATCAGTAGAACAGAATAGAAAACAATAATGAACATACAACTACATGGGCAATTAGTTTGACAAAGCAGGAAAGAATATCCAATGGAAAAAAGTTTCTTCAATAAATGGTATTGGGAAAACTGGACATCACAGGCAAAAAAAAATTATACCGGACCACACCAAACACAAAATGAAGTTAAAAATGGATGAAAGACCTAAATGTGAGACAGGAAACCATCAAAGTCCTAGAGAAGAACACAGGCAACAACTTCTTAATGTTTTTGGTGTACGGAAGTGTTGGATCACTAAATTCGACACCTGAAACTAATATTGCACTGTATATTCACTAGCTGGAATGTAAATAAAAACTTGGAAAAAAATGTTATCATATTTGACAATGAACCTTGACTCTCTACTGAGGAAAAGCATAAATGCAGTACTATTTCTCAAGGCCTAAAAGTGGGTAGCGATGTTAACATTGAAATAGAACAAGGAGATTTTATCCCTCATATAAATTTTAGTATCATCATTTTAATCAAATCATCTCTGACACCTACAACATTTGATACTATACATTATTTAGCAGATTTATTAAGAAAACAAAGCTTTCTGTTTGTTTTCTTCTTAATTCACTATCAAGTAAGCACCGTGTTTGTGGGATAGGCAACCAAACACTCAATAATGAAATTTGCCTTTAAATTTTTATCATATAGAATTCATATTAGAAATATTTTTCCTTTTGGAAAAAAGTCCCTTTTCCTCATATTTCCCTGAACATACTTCCTAATAATAATGATATACCTAGGTGTTTCAGCTAGAGGCAATGGAGATCAGCCTATAGTTCAGAACTCCGGGGGTCAGTGCAGGAGGTGGTGGGATCATGACCCCTGAAAATCTACCTGTAGCAGTGACAGAAGCATTTCTTGAAAGTTTTGATTTTAAGCAAAGAGAGAGTAGAACACATAAGCTTGGGATAAGAACAGCTCTGAATGTTCAGCACACTGTCCTGTGATTTAGCTCCATGCACGCATGCTTGAACCCACAGAAAGAGAAGCTGACATCTATATAGAGTACACACTAAATAAGCTGCTATCACAGAAGTGTCTTTTGAGCCAGAGTGACAAAAAAGGGCAACACTGCCTTGGAACTTATGTCACTGAGTAGAGAACTTATCACGTCATGGATGCACTATGTTGTGAAGACCCACGATGTCTTCGATGGCCTTGGGGCCTTTGGCAAAGGGCCACCTCCAAATAGTTCAGGGTTGACTCAGCGAACACATTTAGTAGATCTGGGAGTGAGGTGGCGGGAGCAGGTGACAGGAGCAGCTGGGCATCTCCATGGCCTTTTTGGGGGGCACTGGGTCCTTAGCAACAGAATCACCACAAGGATCAGGACCTGGAAGGTTGACAGGGGCCAGGTGGTGGGCAGCACATGGCAGATGAAGGGATATTGATTTTGGATTTTTTAAAAAATTTTATTTATTTATTTGACAGAGAGAGATCACAAGTAGGTAGAAAGGCAGACAGAGAGAGAGGGGGAAGCAGGCTCCCTGCTGAGCAGAGAGCCCAATGTGGGGCTCAATCCCAAGACCCTGAGATCATGACCTGAGCCGAAGGCAGAGGCCTCAACCCACTGAGCCACCCAGGTCCCCCTTGATTTTGGATTTTTTTTTAAAAAGACACATTTATTCAGCGTCATGATCAGACTATTACATTTAGCAATCAACAGCATGGGTGCAAAAAAAAAAAAAAAACTACATTAAAACACTTTGTTGGAATGCTTTACACTTTCCACAGAACAGAAACTAAAATAACCTGTTATACAATTAGTCACAAATACAGTCCTCGAGTTTTTTTGCCCATACATGATTTTGGATTTTAAGCTAAGCTATGTAAGACCTGGACATATACCCTGGATTGAAAGGCAGACTGTCTGGCATTCTCTTTTGGAGTTAGTAATGATAGCCGGGTGCCTGGGACCTGCTACCTACCTATGGCTCCCACAATCCTTTCCTTGAACAATCCCACTTTTGCTTTGCGCATGCAACTTTCCAGAAGCAAACCTAACAGTGGGCTTTCTCAGGAATCCTCTTCTTTGACATCTCTGTAGAGTTTGGATGTGTTGGCCCTCCTTACTTCTGGAAACTTTCCTATTTGGTTTTTGACTCCTGCATTATACAGATTCTCTACCTCTCTTGGTCTTTCCTTCTATCTGCCCTTCCCTTACCACTTTCAAGACACTTTCTCTTTCAGAATTCTCTATTCAGGCAGCTGGTATCACAGGCATTCAGGCACCCAGTCTTAAATCTTAGAGTCGTCTGCTACTTGTCCTTTGCCTCTAGTCCTGCACCCATCGTTTTTCCAATCTGACTCTTCCTCCTTTTATACCTACTAATTTAGCATATTGGCAGCTGATGATTGTGCTTCCTGTTGAGTCTCCCTGACTCTAGGCTCCCTCCCCTTCAAAAAAACTTCAGACATATAGGTAATATATACTGTAGTGTTTCTGCCTTACACAGCTCTGCGCTTCCCACTGCGTTCAACACAATGCCTATTGAAACACAGGCCCTCAACAAATGTTTGTGTAAAAAATGGGTAAAGAGAGGTGTGCTGGGCACTTCTGAAGTATGAGTGGCAGCCCAGATAGGGAAAGATTGCAACTGCAGTTTATAAATACTCTTCTGTTGAAAATCAACAGAAGATTAAGCTATAAATATTCTTTCTGAGTAATTAAACATAACAAAAGGTAATGATAGTTAGCATAAAATGCAATCATTTTTTAATAGCTCCTGAAAATTAAACAGGCTTTATGGCAGTAAATCTTAAAGCACTGCCATTACCCATATTAGAGAACTATAATTCCTGGAGACTAAGAAATGGCCCAGTCCTTTGAATTGCATTGAAATTATTACTATAGAGTCTGAAAGTTACATCCCTGGTATTAAGGAATCAAAGAGAATCATTTCAATATTAAATATCATCAGGCCTGTCTTGATTTCACCTTACTTACTAAGCTTATACATTATCCTGTTAGTGTTTGATGGAAAAAGGCAGAAGACATAAAACTCCTGGGTCAGAGACAAAGGGCTTTATTACTCACAGCACAGTAATTAGTATGATTTGCATTAGTTCCTTTGCCCTCCAAGTCCCAAAGAGGTGAACCACCCAGTGGATGCCTGGACACCTAGTGAGTTGTGTTACAAGAGAGGAACACTAAGCTTGAGAAGCTTTCCAGAGCTTGCTCTTTGAGCTGCAAGGAGCTGCAAGGAAGCCTTATTCATCCCTAAGATTGTTCACTGTAAATGCAAACCAGAGAGATAGCTCAAGAGGGCTTTGCATTCTTGGCATTCTCAGCAAGAACCTGAAGGTACACTCAGGGTACATAGATTGCCTCTCCCTATGTCAGATAATATTCATATTCAAAGCAACAAGGATAACAGTCTTGGCTTTCAGAATTTAAAACGTTGACTATTAGGATTCCATGATGAATGTCCCTAGGAAAAAAGAAAAAAGTGAACAGAAAATAAATGTTTATTAGTAAGACATACAAATAAAAATCAGACCATAAAGAAAGGGAGATGGATTGCTTTAGGTAGCATAGACATTTTCACAATATTTATTCTTCCAATCCAGGAGCATGGAACATTTTTCCATTTCTTTGTGTCTTCCTCAATTTCTTTCATGAGTACTTTATAGTTTTCTGAGTATAGATTCTTAGCCTCTTTGGTTAGGTTTATTCCTAGGTATCTTATGGTTTGGGGTGCAATTGTAAATGGGATTGACTCCTTAATTTCTCTTTCTTCTGTCTTGTTGTTGGTGTAGAGAAATGCAACTGATTTCTGTGCATTGATCTTATATCCTGACACTTTACTGAATTCCTGTATAAGTTCTAGCAGTTTTGGAAAAAGTGCTCCATATCACTCGGCATCAGGGAAATACAAATCAAAACCACAATGAGATATCACCTCACACCAGTCAGAATGGCTAAAATCAACAAGTCAGGAAATGACAGATGCTGGCGAGGATGCGGAGAAAGGGGAACCCTCCTACACTGTTGGTGGGAATGCAAGCTGGTGCAACCACTCTGGAAAACAGCATGGAGGTTCCTCAAAATGTTGAAAATAGAACTGCCCTATGACCCAGCAATTGCACTACTGGGAATTTACCCTAAAGATACAAACGTAGTGATCCAAAGGGGCACGTGCACCCGAATGTTTATAGCAGCAATGTCCACAATAGCCAAACTATGGAAAGAACCTAGATGTCCATCAACAGATGAATGGATCAAGAAGAAGTGGTATATATACACAATGGAATACTATGCAGCCATCAAAAGAAACGAAATCTTGCCATTTGCGACAACATGGATGGAACTAGAGCGTATCATGCTTAGCGAAATAAGTCAAGCGGAGAAAGACAACTATCATATGATCTCCCTGATATGAGGAAGTGGTGATGCAACATGGGGGCTTAAGTGGGTAGGAGAAGAATCCATGAAACAAGATGGGATAGGGAGGGAGACAAACCATAAGTGACTCTTAATCTCAGGAAACAAACTGTGGGTTGCTGGGGGGTTGGGGGTTGGGAGAAGGGGGGTAGGGTTATGGACATTGGGGAGGGTATGTGCTTTTGGGTAAATTGGAAGGGGAGATGAACCATGAGAGACTATGGACTCTGAAAAACAGTCTGAGGGGTTTGAAGTGGCGGGGGGGTGGGAGGTTGGGGTACCAGGTGGTGGGTATTATAGAGGGCACAGCTTGCATGGAGCACTGGGTGTGGTGAAAAAATAATGAATACTGTTTTTCTGAAAATAAATAAATTGGGAAAAAAAAAGAAAGGGAGATGGAAGTTATAACTTGATGTTTTTCTACAAAACAGTATGGTAAGCCAAATAAAATTCTCTAACTTTACCACAAGAATTGAGACTTTTGAAAAAATCTTTCCCTTGCTATGTATTATTCTTAAAAGTGCATGGCTCTTTTACTGCAGTAGAATCTGACATTATCCTAATTGTTATCCTAACATTTGACCTCTTTACTGAGTTATGCGAGTTATGTTAGTGATACACATTCAAAACAGAATTCAAAACTAGTCCTCTTCCTTAAAAGACATACAGTTGAGTTTGGTCACAGGCCCTATCGTTATTCTAGTATTTGAGCATAAAAAGATGTAGTAAAGCATATTAGCAGCTCATGAAATCCCTGAGAAAGCCTGATAAGCAGCTAGGGGTGCTGCACTACCAGAAAACATGCAACAAGGGGAAGCCCAGCCAGGAAAATACCCAATCTCATGAAAGACTGTTGGGCAGAAACAAGATAGCAGCCACAGCCCATGGCTTTGGCAGCTATGGTGCTCAGGTTAGACCCTAGGCCTCTCCCACAGCTGCTCCAAAAAAAACATGCTTGTACCACCCATGGCTGCTAGAGAATCTTCTTTCTGAGACTGCTTCTTGCACATTCTCTCTTCTACTTCTAGGTTGTACACTGTGCAACCTGATGGCAGGAGACTGATCTCAGACAGAACTTCTCTACAAAGGACTCAGGGGAAATGACATTTTAGCTTTATAGCACTTCTGGAAGACAGGATGGAAGGGTGATTGGAATTAAGTAAGCCAACCTTTACCCTTCTCTACCAGTATATAGTGTATACAAATAGTAAATCACAAGCAGTTATTAATGGTTGGTAAAGAAAGGACTGCAGTAATATATGCAGATGCTTATTGAATGTATATAGATCAGTACCATCCATTAGAAGCATGGTGTGAGCCACCAGTGAGAGTCTTATATGTGATTTTACATTTTATAGTGCCCATAACAAAAAGGTAAAAAGAAGCAAGTGAAATTAATTTATTACCATAATTTAACCAATAGATCCAGAATATTATCATTTTATCATAGAATCTCAACATAAGATTAAAAATATTTGAATTTTCCTGCACATGCGCTGCTCCTCCACTCTGTGCCAGATTCTCCTGCTCCTCTTCTTCCAGCCACCTAGGTGATGGGCGCCCACCACTGCCGAGACCCAGCCCACCACCCACCAAGTGAAGTCCTAGCTGGACGAGGAGAATAAGAAGTACAGTATTTTTAAGACCGTGGAGTTTAAGAGCCACGTTGTCTTGGGAGGACCTCTTCATCCAGGTTCAGGTTGATGAGGACTTCCTGCACCTCTGAGTTTTCTACACAAAAGTATTCTACACAAAATCAGGGCACTGGTCTCATCCAGCCATGAGACCCACAAAGCCAACCATGATCAGCTGACTTATTTCTTATTTCTATTCTATTTGAATAGGGCTTATCACTCATGCGGTATAAATATACATTTTTTTGTCTTTATAGCTATAAATAAATAAAGCTGGAAACCTTTAAAGAAAGGATCAAGGAATGCCAGAGTGGTGTAACAGAACTTCCTTGAAAACTGGTACTCATATCTTTGAAATGTTAAAATTTAGAGTTTGAAATTGGAAAATAATATGGAAAGTGTTAAGGTTGGTTATTTTCAAAGGTCTCAGAAGTCTTCACAGACTGATCGTCCTTGCTGGGTTTGCCAGGGCTGGAACCTGACCCTTAGGAACCTAATTCTGTGAACACAGTGAGTTCTTCTCATAGAGGCAAATGCATAGTTGCCAATGTCACAATACTGATACATGAAATCAAAGCACTAATTTTAAAAAATTACACATTTTTAAAAAAGATTTTTTATTTATTTATTTGAAACACAGAGAGAGATCACAAGTAGGCAGAGAGGCAGGCAGAAAGAGAAGGGGAAGCAGACTCCCCATTGAGTGGAGACCTCAATGTGGGACTCAATCCCAGGACCCCGAGATCATGACCTGAGCTGAAAGCAGAGGCTTAACCCACTGAGCCACACAGGCGCCCAAAAATTACACATTTTTTGAGATAACTAAAGATTGACCTGTAGTTGTGATAAACAAGACAGAAAGATCCCATGTACACTTTTCCTGCTTCCTTCAATGATAATATCTTGCAAAAACATGGTCCAATATCCTACTAGGATATTGACATTGATACAGTCAAGATACAGAGCATTTTCATCACCACAGGATCCCTCATGTTGCCCCTTTATAGACCCATCTACCTCCCCTCTGCTACCACAGCCTTGTTTTTTTTTTGTTTTTTGTTTTTTGTTTTAATGCTTAACATCCACTAAACTGCTCTCCATTTTGTAATCTTGCCATTTCAAGTATATCATGCCATTTCACTCTGGAGATACATCCAGGTTGTTGCATGTATCATAGTTTGTTCCTTTTTATTGATGACTAGCATTTCATTTATATGAATGTGCCACTGTTTCATCCATTGAAGAAACTCTGGGTTGTTTATCATATTTTGGCTATTGCAAATAAAAGTGCAACAAACATTTATGTACAGGTTTTATATTTATTTGTTTTTGTTTTTGTTTTAAGGAGAGGTCCATTCTAGGAACTGCTCCTTTATTTTATCCACTACAATGCAGAAAACCCTTATGTAAAGGCTTTAGCATAAACATGAATTTCCATTTCTGTGGTATTAATACCCAGGTGTGCAATTGCTGGGTTGTATGGCCGTGGTAAGTTTAGTTATTAGTGAAACTGTCAAACTGTAGTCTAGAGTGGCTGCACCATTTTACATTTCCAACAGCAAAGTATGAGCAATCCAGCATCTTCAATATCCTCATCAACATTTGGTATTGTCATGATTATTTATTTTAGCCATTCTGTGTGGTGTGTAGTGATATCTCATTGCAGTTTTAATTTGTGTTTCCCTAATGGCTAATGATATTGAACACATTTTTATGTGATTATTTGCCATCTGTATATCCTCTTCAGTGAAATGTGTCTCCATGTCTTTAAACAATTTTCTATTTTGATTGTCTATTCTTTTACTGTTGAGTTTTGATAGTTCTTTATGTGTTCTAGATACCAGTCCTTTGTTGGATACACAGTATGCAATTTCTCCCCAATCTATAGAGGCTTGTCTTTTTATTCTCTTGACAGATCAAAATTATTATTTTGATGAAGTCCAATTTAGTAATTTTTCATGATTTGGGTATCTAAGATTTTTTTTATCACTAGATCCCAAGACGTTTTTCTAGGTTTTTTTCCCCCCTTAAAGCTTTATGGTCTTAGGTGTTACATTTAAATTGGTGGTCCATTTTGAGCTAATTCTTGTATAAAGTGTGAAGTATAAGTGAAGGTTCATTTTCTTTTGCCTGTGGATGTCCAAATGTTTCAGTACCATGTGCTGAAGTCTATCTTTACTCCATTGAACTGCTTTTGAACTTTAACCAAAAAGTTGGTCTTATTTGTGTGGGTCTACTTCTGAGTTCCCCATTTCACTGGTTTATGTGTCTATTGCTCTGCCAGCTGGACAGAGAGAAAGAGACATCCTTGCTTTGATCCTGATGTCAGGGGGAATGATTTTAGTCTTTTAGCATAGTCCTACTTATAAGTTTTTTGTAAGTACGATTTTTCTTCAATTTTTTATTTAAACTCTAGTTAGTTGGAAGTCTAGAAGACTCAGTCGGTCATGAACAGGGAGTCCTGGAATGGAGCCCTGAGTCTGGCTCCCCACTCAGCAAGGAGTCTGCTTCTCCCTCCACCTCTGTCTCTTGCTCATTCTCTCTCTCTCTCTCTCAAATAAATAAATAAAATCTTTTGAAAATTTAAAATAAACTCTAAGTAGTTAACATACATTGCAATATTGGCTTCAGGGGTAGAGTTCAGTGATTCATCACTTATATACACTACCCAGTGCTCACCATAACGAGTGCCCCCCCTTAATACACAGCACCCATCTAGCCCATTCTCTACCTACTTCCCTCCATCAACCCTCTTTGTTCTCTATCATTAAAAGTCTCTTATGGTTTGTTCCCTCTTTCTCTGCCTCCGCTTCCTGTATGTTCATCTGTTTTGTTTCTTAAATTCCATATATGACTTGAAATCATATGGTATTTGTCTTTCTCTGCCTGACTTATTTTGCTAGCATAATACACTCTAGGTCCATCCATGTCATTGTAAATGGCAAGATTTTATTCTTTTTGATGGTTGAGTAATTTTCCATTGTATACATATACACCATGTCTTCTTTATCCATTCGTTTGTCAATGGACATTGGGTTCTTTCCATAGTTTTGTTATTGTTGATAATGCTGCTATAAACATCAGGATGCATGTCACTTTTTGAATCTGTATTTTTGTATCTTTTGGTTAAATACCTAGTAGTACAACTGCTAGGTCATAGGATACATAGGATAGTCTCCTTTTTAAAATTTTGAGAAACATCCATACTGTTTTACACAGTGGCTATTCCAGTTCACATTCCCAGTGCAAGAGGGTTCCTCTTTCTCTGCATTCTTGCCAACATTTGTTTCTTGTGTTCATTTTAGCTATTCTTACAGGTGTGAGGTGGTATCTCATCATGGTTTTGATTTTTATTTCCCTGATGATGAGTGATGTTGAGCATCTTTTCATGTGTCTGTTAGCCATCTAGATATCTTTGGAAAAGTGTCTATTCATGTCCTTTGTCCTTTTGGGAGCACCATCTCTACTCGTGTCTTGCCTCCTGTTCTAGTTCCCCACCTAGGGCCCCTGGCCCAGCCCAGGCTGACAGGTGAGGGAAGGGGATGGGTGGGACAAATATCCATCCCCTTTCCTTTTGACAAGGTCCTAGAGCTGAGGTTTCAAGCCAGGGCTGGAGGGTAAAAGTCATGACCTCAACAACCACTTGTGAGGTCATGGAACCTGAGACCGGAAGTCACAACCCCCACAAAATCAAGCATCAGGTGGACCTCGAGGTCACTGGGAAGGCAGAGGTTATAAGCCTCTAGAGAGAGGGGTGTGTGTGAGTGTGTGTGTCTGTATACATGAGAGTTGAAAGTGGGGGTCATGTCAGAGGTCGTAATTTATGACTTTCTGAGGTACACCATCACCTCCTCTGAGGGTCTCAAGGCCCTTGGCCTCCCTTTCCGAGGGCTTACTAAGCCAGAGGCCAAAGTCCCCCCTCCTCTTCATCTAGCACCCAAGTTCTCATGCCCTCTCAGGGCTTGGGGAGGAGGGGTTAATAGAAAGGGGATTCCATGTACATATTTATCTCCCCTTCCACATAGCCTCCCACACCCTTTGTACAATTTTACAGGGGTGTCTCTCCCAATAATCCCCCTTCCTGGTTAATTAAATCCCCAGACTTATTCTGTAAAAAAAAATAATTTCTTAACTGAATTATTTGGTTTTTTTGGATATTGATTTTGGTAAGTTCTTTATAGATTTTGGATACTATCAGATATGTCATTTGTGAATAACTTCTCCTATTCTGTAGTCTGCCTTTTAATTTTGATGATTGTTTCTTTCACTGTGAAGAAACTTTTATCTTGATGTAGTTTCAATAGTTTATTTTTGCTTTTGTTTCCCTTGCCTCAGTGATGTGCTAGTAAGAAGTTACAATGGCAGAGGTCAAAGAGGTTGTTGCCCATGTTCTTCTCTAGAACTGTCTCACAGTTAGATCTTTAATCCATTTTGAATTTACTTTTGTGTATGGTGTGAGAAAATGATCCAGTTTCATTCTTTAGCACGTTGCTGTCAAGTTTTCCCAACACCATTCGTTGAAGAGACTGTCTTTTGTCCATTGGATGTTCATTCCTGCTTATCAAAGGTTAATTGACTATATAATTGTGGGTTCATTTGTAAATGCTTTGATCAAGTTGAGGAAGTTCTCCTCTATTCTTATTTTTCTGAGAATTTTTATTACAAATGGGCATTGTTTTGTCAAATGCTATTTCTTTACCAATTGATAAGATTATGCATTTTTCTTCTTTAGCTTGTTATTATGGTAGATTACATTATTGGCCATAGTGTATAACTCCTTATAAATGGATGATGTAAAAAAACCTATGAAATTTATCATAACTCCCTTTTTTTAGTGTACAGTTAAATAAGTAGTGTAAAATATATTCACATTTACTGTGAAGTAGATCTACAGGCCTTTTTTTCTTCTTGCAAATCTGAAATTCTATATCCATTATATAACTTCCTTGTTTTTCTCTCTCCCCAGCCCCTGGTTTGTTTCTGTAAATTTAACTACTTCAGCTACCTCATATAATTGGAATCATACAGCATTTGTCTCTTTATGACTGGCTTATTTTTTAATTTTTTTTATTTATTTGACAGAGAGAAATCACAAGTAGTCAGAGAGGCAGGCATAGAGAAGTGAAAGTAGGTTCCCTGCTGAGCAGAGAGCCTGATGCGGGTCTTGATCCCAGGACCCTGAGATCATGACCTGAATAGAAGGCAGAGATTTAACCCACTGAGCCACCCAGGTGCCCCTGTGACTGGCTTATTTCACTAAGCATAATGTCCTCAGGGTTCATCCATGTTGTACCATGTGACAGCAATTTCTTCCTCTTCTTCTTCTTTTTTTTTAAGATTTTATTTATTTATTTGACACAAAGAGAGAGAGAGAGAGAGAGATCACAAGTAGGCAGAGAGGCAGGCAGAGAAGGGGGGGAAGCAGGCTCCCTGCTGAGCAGAGAGCCCAATGTGGGGCTCGATACCAGGACCCTGAGACCATGACCCGAGCCGAAGGCAGAGGCTTAACCCACTGAGCCACCCAGGCACCCCAATTTCTTCTTTTTTAAGGCTGAGTAATATTTCATTGTGTATATTGACCACATTTTAATTATTCATTCGTTGTTGACAGACATTTGGGTTGCTTCTACCTCTTGGCTATTGTGAATAGTGCTGCTATGAACATGGATGAGCAAGTATGTCTTTGAGACCTTGCTTTCAATTCCTTTGGATAAATTTTCAGAAATGGAATTGCTGGCTCTTATAGTAGTTCTATTTTTAATTTTTTGAGGAAAAAATAGAATAAAAATAGAGGCTGAACTATTTGGCAAACTCATCAACAGTGTACAGAGATTGCAATTTCTTCACATCCTCACCAACACTGGTTATTTTCTGTTTTTGCTTGTTTGTTTTTGATAGTAGCCATCCTAATGAGTGTGAGGTAACAGTCTCTACTCCCTCCACTTTCTTTAATACCAGCCACTCTTGCAGGGGCAGGTAGGTTGGGGCACACTGATACCATGTGGTGAGGGTGTAGGTCTAAGTTGTTCACTTGGTCTTTGATGATGGGAAAGAGTTTTTTTAATTGCTTTTTTTTTCCAGTCAGCATGGCACCTTTATTGAAAGATCACTCATGTTTGTCATTAATCAAACATCTCATTGAATCTCTATGTTTATGAATCTCTATTCTGTCCATTGAAATTTTTTTATAGATATATAATATATTTTTATCCCCAGGGGTACAGATCTGTGAATCGCCAGGTTTACACACTTCACAGCACTTACCATAGCACATACCCTCCCCAATGTCCATAACTCCACCCCCTTTCTCCCAACCCCCTCTCCTCCCAGCAACCCACAGTTTGTTTTAATTGCTTTTTAACTTTTTTTTTTTCTTTTTAAATTTGGTGTTGGCTATAGTAAAATGGTTATTGTCTAAAAGTTTTCTGCCTCTTTCTTGGTCTTTTTTTTTTTTTCTTTTGGTCTGTACCCATTTGCATCTTTGAACTTCCAGCTCCTCCAATTTTCAGTCTTGGGTACAGGAGGTAAAAAGAAAATGCAGATAATTTACCACCATATTGTTCCTTGGATCCTAAGATTTCTCTATTTCAGAATCTTATGTTTGTTTCATATAATCTCATAATATATTTATATAATATATTACTGTATTTAGTGGGAGGGATACAGAAAAGATCTGTTTTTTTTCTTCTAGGCTAAAGGGCCAGTTGTAAAATTTTCTGATAAAAATGTGATTGCCATGGAGACCAGAAAATCTAGTTTGTCTTAACATTGCTAGCATATTCTCTTGTGTAGGTTGTCCTATGTGGGAAGACAAATTGTAATCAGGAAGTTGTTGAGTAATTTTGGAATTAGGGCATGGGTTGTTAGGTGGAAAAACAAACTTTAAAGGTACACAGTAATGCAGCTCAATGCAATCACCTTTTCCAGCAAGACTGCATTGCCAACTTATGCATCTTTCCTCTGTATCAAACCAAGAAACAATATAGCCTGGTCAATAGTAGCATGGACTAGGGCAAGGTCGGCTGGCTTTGAGTTCTGGCTCTGCCTCTGATAAATTTTATTGTCTTGGGCAGATGACATAGCTTCTCCATTTCTTTATCTGTGAAGTAAACACAACCAAACTACCTGTTTCATGCAGTTGCTTAGAAAATGGAATAGCTAAAATTGTAAAGCACTCAGAGAAGTCTCTGGCATGTATCAAACAATCAAAACAATTTAACTCATTAATTCTTACCAAGCATCCTGAAAGACATGACTGTTTATTAAATATGTTAATAGAATCACAGGATAGTCAAGTCTTGTTACACTTTGGTTCCTTCAGGAAGTCTTTGCCTCCCCTTTGATTCATTTATGTTGACTTCATGATTGAGCATCCAGAGAACTGTCCCATTTCCTCATTAACAAGTTCTTACATTTTAGCTATCAAGCAACCCGAGTACACAGACTGTAATACCTGGACCATTGGCAAGAGGCAGATGGCTTTTCAGGTGAGTGAAAATGTGAAAGAAAACCACTTAGAGTATGAGTGAGCAGGATTGGTACATTTGAATGGATTGGGTTCATGATGGGGAGAAGGGCCAAATTATCACAAATCTTAAATTTCATTTTAAGAATTTTTTTTAACAATTGGAAAAAATTAAGCAAATTTGTCTGGAGTATGAATTCTTATTTTTTTTTAATCCCATTATACCCTTAGTCTATCTAAGAAAATTCATAGACCTTCTCAGAAAATCTTTTTAAATAAAAACATAGGATTACAAAGGAAATAAACTATAATGACATAGTTTCAACTATTCAAATTAATATATTATGTACTTCTTCAGTAGTAGATAGCAAATCTGATAATTATAATTTCAGGGTGCTGAGAAATACTTAAAATGAGAAGTATAAATATTATTTCACAATATTCACAAGAATTAATATGATATAAAAATATTACTGATTTCTGTTGGTCACAAAACCATTGGTACTGAGAAAATGATTTACATTTGTGGTTTGTTGCTTACATTCATAATTGAACAAAAGTGCTAAATTTTGTTACAGGATAGTGAAAACCAAGTTGCTTTTTGTCCTTCCCTATATAAATTTATGACTGTGGATCCTACCCTTGAACTTCTTGCAGGTTGGTGGGCCTCTGGTTAAAAAAATCTCTGGTTAGTGGGCCATTTGGTTTGATTCACTAAGCCTATAGAAGAGCACAGATGTGAACCAGACCTCCTATCTGCCACCTGATTGCTTCAAAAATAGAATAACTGGAAAATGTTAGAAAGTAAAGAGGCATAGTGCCATCTCTGATTTGGATAAAAGTAGGCTTTGCACACAATAAGTAAACAAATAAATGTGAAATTTTACATGTAGAATTTTTGATAAATTTATTAGACATTTATTTTTTTAACTTTAAAACATCAAATTTAAAAGTAAAGAATGGAGGGATAAAAATACATGACTTAAAAGGCAGCACTAAAGCACATGACTTATTTATATAAACTGAAATAAGCCCATCAATAATTGTGTGTTAACTCCATGCTTGGCACTCAGAGAAAAGAAAAAAAGTATGTTCTGAAACCCAGATTGAATAAGTAAATTATTGAATGATTCACGTAAGTTGACATCCCTAGCTGTTGCCTGGACACCAGCACTCCAAATTGATGGCACCCATCCCCTGGTGACTCAGAAAACTTAAATAAAACAGAATCAAGCAAATTTAAGTGTAATTTGAGGTTACACTTTCTCCTAAAAGATTGGTCACTTGTTTATTTAAGACATCAATTCTCTGGCTACCCTTCCCCCTTCCAGGGAGCTTATTCTCAGTTGAACCAAAAAGAGCTAACTATACAGACCCAAATAAAATTGGGAGGGTTGTTTACAAGTCAGAGGAATAAAATTGTCAGATAGAGTGGTCTATACATATATGCATTTGCTATTTATGCAAGCTTACAATTTTCATCATCAAAATCAGTAGTGCTAAGGGGCTTTTCTTTAGGAAATGTTCTATTTATATATTCAGAAGTGAGAACAAGTTTTAGCTATTCAGCATGATTTTCTACCTATGTAGTCAGATTTCCACTGTTAGCTAATGTTTATTGAACATTTAGTATATTTCAGACACTGTTTTAAATGCAGACAGTAATTTTTCCAATCTCCTCAATAACATTAATGTATTATTTTATAAAGAAGAAAAATGAGGCAGCAAATTGTCCAGTAACTTGCCCACATGGCTTGTAAGAGGGGCTTTGGGAGTTTAAACCAGACTCCAGAGTTTGCACTCTCCAGATTATCAAGTAATTACTATGATCTCTTGCCTTCTTCAGTAGAAAATAAATTTTAGATGCAAGCTAATTCCTATTGTTTTCTATAATATAATAATTTGTAAGGTTGGAGCTAGTCTTTTAGACAACATTATATGAAGAAATTGATGAATATTTAGGTATTCTTCCCTGGAAAATTCAGATAATTAAAATGGGAGAGATAAATTACAGATACAGAAATTTAAAATGACACAATGTGCAATTTTTAGGTTTTGAACACTTTGTATTTTTTAATTCTCAGATGGAATATTGCCTGCCAAAAAGTCATAACCAACATATCAGAGGTTAATCAAGAACATGAATGGACCAAAGTCAAGAGAGATATATAGGCCTTGATTTATCTGGGGGTCCTGCTAAAATATTTGAATTCCTACCAAGCTGAATATTTGAATAAGAAGCATATGATCAGCATTTGAAAACTTTAACTTTATCATTTGTTTGTTCTTTATAGATTTCTAGAGCAGAGAATTGAGTTAGTTATACTCCTGAGTTCATGGAACATGTCTTCATTTGTGCAAGGTGTCTTGGATGGTCTTTCAGATATATATATATATTTATTTTCCTGAGAAGTAGCAGGCTGAGACATCAGGAAGCAGGAGATCAGCTAAATAGTTAATCAAACCATTCCAAACACCTACAAATCCAACAGGAGATTGAAGATAAGAAGAGCAACAATTCTAGAAACAGAAAATTGACCACTTTCTCAAATGTATGACTGGCAGAGAACTGAATCCAAAGCAACGGGAAGACAGACCGCAGGGGGAGGGGCCTGCTCCCGGCAAGTGGCAGAGCAACGGAGCACAAAATCAGAACTTTTAAAAGTCTACTGCACTGAGGGACATCACTCCAGAGGCTAAACTGGGGTGAAGCCCATGCAGGGACAGCGTGGCCTCAGGTCCCGTGGGGTCACAGAAGGATCGGGGGTGTCTGGGTGTCGCAGAGCTCACAGGTATTAGAGCGGTTACAGAAACAGAGCAGAGGAGTGAGCTCTGAACTTGGGGTTACCTTGAACCATAATCTGTGGCACAAGCCACTGCTCTGTGAGTGGGGTACCCACAAGATCCGGGGAGAACCCCCAGAAGAGCATAGGGATCTGCAGGGTTTGGAGACTCCAGGTGGAGCTGTGCCAGAGAAAGAGATGCTTGGTTACGGGCTGGGTGAGCTCTGAGTGCAGCTGGAGGCCAAGGAGATTGGGGTGACTAAGCGCTTCTCTGCAAGTGTGGTCGGAGGCCAGGGAGATGGCAGTGACCGAGCGCTTTTCTCCAAGTGCGGTTGGAGGCCAGGTAGATGGGAGTGGTTGAGCGCTTTTCTCTGAGGGTGCACTGAGGAGTGGGGCCCCAAGCTCTCCGCTCCTCTGGACTGGAGATTGGGATGCCTCCATTTTCATTCCCATCCTCTGGAACTCTACGGAAAGCGCTCAGGGAACAAAAGCTCCCGAAAGCAAACCCGAGCAGATTACTTAGCTCAGCCCCTGGCAAGGGCGGTGTAATTCTGCCTCAGGTGAAGACACTTGAGAATCACTACAACAGACACCTCCCCCAGAAGATCAACAAGAAATCCAGACAAGACCAAGTTCACTTACCAAGGAGAACTGTGGAATTCCAGGGGAGGAGAAAGCAAAGCATGGAATTCATGGCTTTTGCCCCATGATTCTCTAGCCTTGCAAAGTTAGTTTTTTAAAAATTTTCTTTTCTTTTCTTCTGCTAAATTTTTTAAAACTTTTACCCATTCCTCTTTTAACGTTTTTTAACTAGTTTATCTTAACAATACCTTTCATAAAAAATAATCTTTTTTGAACCTTCATTATTATAGTAATATTTTATCCTTCATTGTATCTAACTTTATTTTTTGTATACACATAGGGTTTTTTTCTTCTAAAAAATTTGCAGTACAGCTTCTTCTAATAGATCAAAATACAACCTAAATCTAACACCAGGCTTGTTCTAATTTCCAGCCTGAGCAAATTCTCTCCACCTTCTTTTTCTTTTTTCTCCCAAACAACTTACATTATCAACCCATTTTTCAGAAATTAAAAAAATTTTTTTTTCATCTTTATACTCATATTCCATCACTTCATTTTGTATATGCTTATATACGTTTTTCATTCTTTAAAATTTTGGGAGGTAGTTTATTCTATGAGACCAAAATACTCCCAAAATTAAGTGGGTGACCCTGTTCTAGTCACCAGTCTAATATATAAGTATAAATTTTTCTTTTTTATATTTTTTCGTTATTTGTTTTCTTTTAAAATTTTTTTTTTGAATTTTTTATCCCCTTTCTTTCCCCTCCCCCTTCCCATGATTTAGGGTCTCTTCTGATTTGGTTAAAGCACATTTTCCTGGGGTCTTTGCCACCCTTTTAGTATTTTATTTGCTCCTTCATATATTCTTATCTGGACAAAATGACAAGACAGAAGAACTCACCACAAAAAAAAAAGAACAAGAGACAGTATGGAAGGCTAGGGACCTAGTCAATATGGACATGGGTAATATGTCAGATCTAGAGTTCAGAATGACGATTCTCAAGGTTCTAGAATGATGATTCTCAAGGTTCTAGCCAGGCTCTAAAAAGGCATGGAAGATATTAGAGAAATCCTGTCTGGAGAAATAAAAGCCCTTTCTGGAGAAATAAAAGAACTAAAATCAAACCAAGTTGAAATAAAAAAAGCTATTAATGTGGTGCAATAAAAAATGGAGACTCTTACTGCTAGGATAAAGGAGGTAGAAGAAAGAATTAGTGATATAGAAGACCAAATGACAGAGAATAAAGAAGCTGAGCAAAAGAGAGACAAAGAATTCCTGGACCATGATGGGAGAATTCGAGAGATAAGTAATATTGTAAGATGAAACAATATTAGAATAATAGGGATTCCAGAAGAAGAAGAAAGAGGGGAGCAGAAGGTATATTGGAGAGATTATTATAGAGAATTTCTCTAATATGGCAAACAGAACAAACATCAAAATCCAGGAGGTATAGAGAACCCCCCTCAAAATCAATAAGAATAGGTTTACATCACATCATCTAATAGTAAAATTTACAAGTCTTAGTGACAAAAAGAAAGTCCTGAAAGCAGCCCAGGACAAAAAGTCTGTAACATAAAATGGTAAAAATATTAGATTGCCAGCGGGCTCATCCACAAAGACCTGGCAGGCCTAGTATGATATATTCAGAGCACCAAATCAGAAAAACATGCAGCCAAGAATACTATATTGAGCTAGGCTATCATTGAAAATAGAAGGAGAGATAAAAAGCTTCTGGGACAAACAAAAACTGAAAGAATTTGCAAACGCTGAACTAGCTCTATAGGAAATATTGAAAGGGGTCTTCTAATCAAGGAGAGAGCCTGAAAGTGCTAGATCAGAAAGGAACAGAGACAATATACAGTAACAGTCACCTTACAGGCAATACAATGGCACTAAATTCATATCTCTCAATAGTTACCCTGAATGTTAATGGGCTAAATGCCCCAATCAAAAGACACAGGGTATAAGAATGCATAAAAAAACAAAACCCACCAATATATAAGAAACTTATTTTAGACCCAAAGACTCCTCCAGATTTAAAGTAAGGAGGTGGAAAACAATTTACCATGCTAATGGACATCAAAAGAAAGCTGAGGTGGCAATCCTTACATCAGATCAATTTGATTTTAAGCCAAAGACTATAATAACAGATGAGGAAGGACACTGAATCATTTTAACAGGTCTGTCCAACAAGAATATCTAACAATTTCAAATATCTATGCCCCTAACATGCGAGCAGCCAACTATATAAACCAATTAATAACAAAATCAAAGAAACTCATCAACAATTATACAATAATAGGAGGGGATATTAACACTCCTCTCACTAAAATGGACAGATCATACAAGCAAAAGATCAACAAGGAAATAAAGGCCTTAAATGACACACTCAACCAGATGGACATCACAGATATATTGATAACATTCCATACCAAAACAGAATACACATTCTTCTCTCATGCACATGGAACATTCTCCAGAATAGATCACATCCTGGGTCATAAATCAGGTCTCAACTGGTATCAAAAGATTGGGATCATTCCCTGCATATTTTCAGACTGCAATGCTCTGAAGCTAGAACTCAATCACAAGAGGAAATTTGGAAAAAACCCAAATACATGGAGACTAAACAGCATCCTTCTAAAGAATGAATGGGTCAACCAGGAAATTAAAGAAAAACTGAAAAATTTCATGGAAAGAAGTGATAATAAAAACACAATGGTTTAAGATCTGTGGGACACAGCAAAGGCAGTCCTGAGAGGAAAATATATAGCGGTACAAGCCTTTCTCAAGAAACAAGGTCTCAATACACAACCTAACCCTACACCTAAAGGAGCTGGAGAAAGAACAATGAAGAAAGACTAAACCCAGCAGGAGAAGAGAAATTATAAAGATCAGACCAGAAATCAATGAAATAGAAGCCAAAAACAAACAAAAAAAATCAATGAAAGTAGGAGCTGATTCTTTGAAAGAATAAGATTCATAAACCTCTGGCCAGACTTATCAAAAAGAAAAGAGAAAAGACCCAAATAAATAAATTCATGAATGAAAGAGGAGAGATCACAACCAACACCAAAGAAATACAAACAATTATAAGAACATATTATGAGCAACTATACACCAGCAAATTTGACAATTTGGAAGAAATGGATCCATTCCTAGAGACAAATAAATTACCACAACTGAACCAGGAAGAAACAGAAAACCCGGACAGACCCATAACCAGTAAGGAGATTGAAACAGTCATCAAAAATCTCTAAACACTTCTCCAATCAAGAAATACAAATGGCTATCAGACACATGAAAAAATGCTCATCATCATTAGCCCTCAGGGAGATTCAAATTAAAACCACATTGAGATATCACCTTACACCAGTTAGAAAGGCCAAAATTAACCAAAGAGGAAACAACATGTGTTGGAGAGGATGTGGAGAAAGGGGAACCCTCTTCCACTGTTGGTGGGAATGCAAGTTGGTGCAGCCTCTTTGGAGAACAGTGTGGAGATTCCTCAAGAAATTAAAAATAGAGCTTCCCTAGGACCCTGCAATTGCACTCCTGGGTATTTACCCCAAAGATACAGATGTCGTGAAAAGAAGGGCCATCTGTACCCCAATGTTTATAGCAGCAATGGCCACAGTCGCCAAACTATGGAAAGAACCAAGATGCCCTTCAACGGATGAATGGATAAGGAAGATGTGGTCCATATACACTATGGAGTATTATGCCTCCATCAGAAAGGATGAATACCCAACTTTGGTAGCAACATGGACGGGACTGGAAGAGATTATGCTGAGTGAAATCAGTCAAGCAGAGAGAGTCAATTATCATATGGTTTCACTAATTTGTGGAGCATAACCAATAGCATGGAGGACAAGGGGCGTTAGAGAGGAGTAGGGAATTTGGGTAAATAGGAAGGGGAGGTGAACCATGAGAGACTATGGACTCTGAAAAACAGTCTGAGGGGTTTGAAGTGGCGGGGGGGTGGGAGGTTGGGGTACCAGGTGGTGGGTATTATAGAGGGCACGGCTTGCATGGAGCACTGGGTGTGGTGAAAAAATAATGAATACTGTTTTTCTGAAAATAAATAAATTGGGAAAAAAAAATCTCTAAACAAACAAAAGCCCAGGGCCAGATGGCTTCCTGGGGGAATTCTACCAAACACTTAAAGAATTAATTCCTATTCTCCTGAAACTGTTCCAAAAAATAGAAATGGAAGAAAAACTTCCAAACTCATTTTATGAAGCCAGCATCACCTTGATCCCAAAACCAGACAAGGATCCTATCAAAAAAGAGAACTACAGGGGGAGGAGTCAAGATGGCGGAGAAGTAGCAGGCTGAGACTACCTCAGCTAGCAGGAGATCAGCTAGAGAGCTTATCTAAAGATTGCAAACACCTGCAAATCCATCGGCAGATCGAAGAGAAGAAGAACAGCAATTCTAGAAACAGAAAAACAACCACTTTCTGAAAGGTAGGACTGGTGGAGAAGTGAATCCAAAGCGACGGGAAGATAGACCGCAGGGGGAGGGGCCGGCTCCCGGCAAGCGGCGGAGCAGCAGAGCACAAAGTCAGGACTTTTAAAAGTCTGCTCCGCTGAGGGACATTGCTCCGGAGGCTAAACCGGGGCGAAGCCCACACGGGGTCGGCGTGACCTCAGGTCCCGTGGGATCACAGAAGGATCGGGGGTGTCTGAGTGTCGCAGAGCTTGCGGATATTGGAACGGGAAAGCCGGCTGCAGAGACAGAGCCAACAGTAAGCTCGCAGCTCGGAGTTGCCTTGAACCGGCCGCAGCCTCGGTGAGCTCGGAGCGCGGCGGGAGGTTAGGCAGACGCGAGTTACTAGGAGCTGTTCGCTGAGGGCGCACAGGGGAGCGGGGCCCCGGGGTCTCAGCTCCTCCGGGCCGGAGACCAGGAGGCCGCCATTTGTGTTCCCGTCCTCCGGAACTCTACGGAAAGCGCTCAGGGAACAAAAGCTCCTGAAAGCAAAGCCGAGCAGATCACTCAGCCCGGCCCCTGGTAAGGGCGGTGTAATTCCGCCTGGGGCAAAGACACTTGAGAATCACTACAACAGGCCCCTCCCCCAGAAGATCAACAAGAAATCCAGGCAAGACCAAGTTCACATACCAAGGAGTGCAGTTTCAATACCAAGGAGAGAGCAGCAGAATTCCAGAGGAGGAGAAAACAAACCACAGAACTCATGGCTTTCTGCCTGTGATTTTTTAGTCTTGCAGTTAATTTAATTTTTTTCTTTTTCATTTTTTTTCACTTCTTCTGCTAAAAAATTTTTATAACTTTTACCCTTTTCTTTTTTAACGTTTTTTAACTAGATTATCTAATATATATATATTTTTTCTTTTTTATACTTTTCTTCAATCATTTTCTTTTTTTTTAATTCTTTTTTTTTCTTTTTTTTCTTTCTTTCTTTTTGAACCTCTTTTTATCCCCAAATCAGAAGAGATCCTAATCTCTTCAATCTTTTTTTTTCTTAATTCTTTTTTAAATTCTTGATTGAATTTTTAATTCAATCTCTTTTTTTTAATTCTTTTTTTATTTTCTTTCTTTCTTTCTTTCTTTTTGAACCTCTTTTTATCCCCAAATCAGAAGAGATCCCAATCAGAAGAGATTGGGAGATCCCAATCAAAGGAGATCCCAATCAGAGGAGATCCCTCACCCAATCGTGAGGGGGGAGAAATCCCCCCTCACGATTTGGGATCTCTTCTGATTTGGTTAAAGCATATTTTCCTGGGATTGTTGCCACCCTTTTAGTATTTTACTTGCTCCTTCATATACTCTTAGCTGGACAAAATGACAAGGCGGAAAAATTCACAACAAAAAAAAGAACAAGAGGCAGTACCAAAGGCTAGGGACCTAATCAATACAGACATTGGTAATATGTCAGATCTAGAGTTCAAAATGACAGTTCTCAAGGTTATAGCCGGGCTTGAAAAAGGCATGGAAGATATTAGAGAAACCCTCTCCAGAGATATAAAAGCCCTTTCTGGAGAAATAAAAGAACTAAAATCCAACCAAGTTGAAATCAAAAAAGCTATTAATGAAGTTCAATCAAAAATGGAGGCTCTCACTGCTAGGATAAATGAGGCAGAAGAAAGAATTAGCGATATAGAAGACCAAATGACAGAGAATAAAGAAGCTGAGCAAAAGAGGGACAAACAGCTACTGGACCATGAGGAGAGAATTCGAGAGATAAGTGACACCATAAGACGAAACAACATTAGAATAATTGGGATTCCAGAAGAAGAAGAAAGAGAGAGGGGAGCAGAAGATATACTGGAGAGAATTATTGGGGAGAATTTCCCCAATATGGCAAAGGGAACGAGCATCAAAATTCAGGAGGTTCAGAGAACGCCCCTCAAAATCAATAAGAATAGGCCCACACCCCGTCACCTAATAGTAAAATTTACAAGCCTTAGTGACAAAGAGAAAATCCTGAAAGCAGCCTGGGAAAAGAAGTCTGTAACATACAATGGTAAAAGTATTAGATTGGCAGCTGACTTATCCACAGAGACCTGGCAGGCCAGAAAGAGCTGGCATGACATTTTCAGAGCACTAAACGAGAAAAACATGCAGCCAAGAATACTATATCCAGCTAGGCTATCATTGAAAATAGAAGGAGAGCTTAAAAGCTTCCAGGACAAACAAAAACTGAAAGAATTTGCAAACACCAAACCAGCTCTACAGGAAATACTGAAAGGGGTCCTCTAAGCAAAGAGAGAGCCTACAAGTGGTAGATCAGAAAGGAACAGAGACAATATACAGTAACAGTCACCTTACAGGCAATACAATGGCACAAAAATCATATCTCTCAATAGTTACCCTGAATGTTAATGGGCTAAATGCCCCAATCAAAAGACACAGGGTATCAGAATGGATAAAAAAACAAAACCCATCTATATGTTGCCTCCAAGAAACCCATTTTAAACCCGAAGACACCTCCAGACTTAAAGTGAGGGGGTGGAAAAGAATTTACCATGCTAACGGACATCAGAAAAAAGCAGGAGTGGCAATCCTTATATCAGATCACTTAGATTTTAAGCCAAAGACTATAATAAGAGATGAGGAAGGACACTATATCATACTCAAAGGGTCTGTCCAACAAGAAGATCTAACAATTTTAAATATCTATGCCCCAATGTGGGAGCAGCCAACTATATAAACCAATTAATAACAAAATCAAAGAAACACATCAACAATAATACAATAATAGTAGGGGACTTTAACACTCCCCTCACTGAAATGGACAGATCATCCAAGTAAAAGATCAACAGGGAAATAAAGGCCTTAAATGATACACTGGATGAGATGGACATCACAGATATATTCAGAACATTTCATCCCAAAGCAACAGAATACACATTCTTCTCTAGTGCACATGGAACATTCTCCAGAATAGATCACATCCTCGGTCCTAAATCAGGACTCAACCAGTATCAAAAGATTGGGATCATTCCCTGCATATTTTCAGACCACAATGCTCTGAAGCTAGAACTCAACCACAAGAGGAAGTCTGGAAAGAACACAAATACATGGAGACTAAACAGCATCCTTCTAAAGAATGAATGGGTCAACCGGGAAATTAAAGAAGAATTGAAAAAAATCATGGAAACAAATGATAATGAAAACACAACGGTTCAAAATCTGTGGGACACAACAAAGGCAGTCCTGAGAGGAAAATATATAGCGGTACAAGCCTTTCTCAAGAAACAAGAAAGGTCTCAGGTACACAACCTAACCCTACACCTAAAGGAGCTGGAGAAAGAACAAGAAAGAAACCCTAAGCCCAGCAGGAGAAGAGAAATCATAAAGATCAGAGCAGAAATCAATGAAATAGAAACCAAAAAAACAATAGAACAAATCAACCAAACTAGGAGCTGGTTCTTTGAAAGAATTAATAAAATTGATAAACCCTTGGCCAGACTTATCAAAAAGAAAAGAGAAATGACCCAAATAAATAAAATCATGAATGAAAGAGGAGAGATCACAACTAACACCAAAGAAATACAAACTATTATAAAAACATACTATGAGCAACTCTATGCCAACAAATTTGACAATCTGGAAGAAATGGATGCATTCCTAGAAACATATAAACTACCAAAATTGAACCAGGAAGAAATAGAAAGCCTGAACAGACCCATAACCAGTAAGGAGATTGAAACAGTCATTAAAATTCTCCAAACAAACAAAAGCCCAGGGCCAGATGGCTTCCCAGGGGAATTCTACCAAACATTTAAAGAAGAACTAATTCCTATTCTCCTGAAACTGTTCCAAAAAATAGAAATGGAAGGAAAACTCCCAAAATCATTTTATGAGGCCAGCATCACCTTGATCCCAAAACCAGACAAGGATCCCATCAAAAAAGAGAGCTATAGACCAATATCCTTGATGAACACAGATGCAAAAATTCTCACCAAAATACTAGCCAATAGGATTCAACAGTACATTAAAAGGATTATTCACCACGACCAAGTGGGATTTATCCCAGGGCTGCAAGGTTGGTTCAACATCCGCAAATCAGTCAATGTGATACAACACATCAATAAAAGAAAGAACAAGAACCATATGATACTCTCAATAGATGCTGAAAAAGCATTTGACAAAGTACAGCATCCCTTCCTGATCAAAACCCTTCAAAGTGTAGGGATAGAGGGCACATACCTCAATACCATCAAAGCCATCTATGAAAAACCCACTGCAAATATCATTCTCAATGGAGAAAAACTGAAAGCTTTTCCACTAAGGTCAGGAACATGGCAGGGATGTCCATTATCACCACTGCTATTCAACATAGTACTAGAAGTCCTAGCCTCAGCAATCAGACAACAAAAGGAAATTAAAGGCATCCAAATCGGCAAAGAAGAAGTCAAATTATCACTCTTCGCAGATGATATGATACTCTATGTGGAAAACCCAAAAGACTCCACTCCAAAACTGCTAGAACTTATACAGGAATTCAGTAAAGTGTCAGGATATAAGATCAATGCACAGAAATCAGTTGCATTTCTCTACACCAACAACAAGACAGAAGAAAGAGAAATTAAGGAGTCAATCCCATTTACAATTGCACCCCAAACCATAAGATACCTAGGAATAAACCTAACCAAAGAGGCACAGAATCTATACTCAGAAAACTATAAAGTACTCATGAAAGAAATTGAGGAAGACACAAAGAAATGGAAAAATGTTCCATGCTCCTGGATTGGAAGAATAAATATTGTGAAAATGTCTATGCTACCTAAAGCAATCTACACATTTAATGCAATTCCTATCAAAGTACCATCCATCTTTTTCAAAGAAATGGAACAAATAATTTTAAAATTTATATGGAACCAGAAAAGTCCTCGAATAGCCAAAGGGATATTGAAAAACAAAGCCAAAGTTGGTGGCATCACAATTCCAGACTTCAAGCTTTATTACAAAGCTGTCATCATCAAGACAGCATGGTACTGGCACAAAAACAGACACATAGACCAATGGAACAGAATAGAGAGCCCAGAAATAGACCCTCAACTCTATGGTCAACTAATCTTCGACAAAGGAGGAAAGAATGTCCAATGGAAAAAAGACAGCCTCTTCAATAAATGGTGTTGGGAAAATTGGACAGCCACGTGCAGAAAAATGAAATTGGACCATTTCCTTACACCACACAGAAAAATAGATTCAAAATGGATTAAGGACCTCAATGTGAGAAAGGAATCCATCAAAATCCTTGAGGAGAACACAGGCAGCAACCTCTTCGACCTCAGCCGCAGCAACATCTTCCTAGGAACATCGCCAAAGGCAAGGGAAGCAAGGGCAAAAATGAACTTTTGGGATTTCATCAAAATCAAAAGCTTTTGCACAGCAAAGGAAACAGTTAACAAAACCAAAAGACAACTGACAGAAGGGGAGAAGATATTTGCAAATGACATATCAGATAAAGGACTAGTGTCCAAAATCTATAAAGAACTTAACAAACTCAACACCCAAAGAACAAATAATCCAATCAAGAAATGTGCAGAGGACATGAACAGACATTTCTGCAAAGAAGACATCCAGATGGCCAACAGACACATGAAAAAGTGCTCCATATCACTCGGCATCAGGGAAATACAAATCAAAACCACAATGAGATATCACCTCACACCAGTCAGAATGGCTAAAATCAACAAGTCAGGAAATGACAGATGCTGGCGAGGATGCGGAGAAAGGGGAACCCTCCTACACTGTTGGTGGGAATGCAAGCTGGTGCAACCCCTCTGGAAAACAGCATGGAGGTTCCTCAAAAAGTTGAAAATAGGGTTACCCTACAACCCAGCAATTGCACTACTGGGAATTTACCCTAAAGATACAAACGTAGTGATCCAAAGGGGCACGTGCACCCGAATGTTTATAGCAGCAATGTCCACAATAGCCAAACTATGGAAAGAACCTAGATGTCCATCAACAGATGAATGGATCAAGAAGAAGTGGTATATATACACAATGGAATACTATGCAGCCATCAAAAGAAACGAAATCTTGCCATTTGCGACAACATGGATGGAACTAGAGCGTATCATGCTTAGCGAAATAAGTCAAGCGGAGAAAGACAACTATCATATGATCTCCCTAATATGAGGGAGTGGTGATGCAACATGGGGGCTTAAGTGGGTAGGAGAAGAATCCATGAAACAAGATGGGATAGGGAGGGAGACAAACCATAAGTGACTCTTAATCTCACGAAACAAACTGTGGGTTGCTGGGGGGAGGGGGGTTGGGAGAAGGGGGGTAGGGTTATGGACATTGGGGAGGGTATGTGCTTTGGGGTAAATTGGAAGAGGAGATGAACCATGAGAGACTATGGACTCTGAAAAACAATCTGAGGGGTTTGAAGTGTTGGGGGTTGGGAGGTTGGGGTACCAGGTGGTGGGTATTATAGAGGGCACAGCTTGCATGGAGCACTGGGTGTGGTGAAAAAATAATGAATACTGTTTTTCTGAAAATAAATAAATTGGAAAAAAAAAAAGAGAACTACAGACCAATATCCTTGCTGAACACAGATGCAAAAATTCTCACCAAAATACTAGTCAATAGGATTCAACAGTACATTAAAAGGATTATTCACAACCAAGTGGGATTTATTCCAGGACTGCAAGGATGGTTCAACATCCACAAATCAATCAATGTGAAACAACACATTAATAAAGGAAAGAACAAGAACCATATGATACTCTCAATAGATGCTGAAAAAGCATTTGAGAAAGCACAGCATCCCTTCCTGATCAAAACTCTTCAATGTGTAGGGATAGAGGGACATACCTCAATATTATCAAAGGCATCTATGAAAAACCCACCACAAATATTATTCTCAATGGAGAAAAACTGAGAGCTTTACTGCTAAGGTCAGGAACATGGCAGGGATGTCCATTATCACCACTGCTATTCAACATAGTACTAGAAGTCTTAGCTTCAGCAATTAGACAACAAAAATAAATTAAAGTCATCCAAATCAGCAAAGAAAAAGTCAAATTAGCACTCTTTTCAGATGATATGATACTATATGTGGAAAACCCAAAAGACTACACTCCAAATCTGCTAGAACTTGTACAGGAATTTAGTAAAGTGTCAGGATATAAAATCAGTGCACAGAAATCAGTTGCATTTCTTTACACCAACAAAAAGACAGAAGAAACAGAAATTAAGGAGTTAATCCCATTTATAATTGCACCAAAACCATAAGATACCTAGGAATAAACCTATCCAAACAGGCAAAGAATCTATACTCAGAAAACTATAAAGTGCTCATGAAAGAAACTCAGGAAGACACAAAGAAATGGAAAAACATTCCATGCTCATGGATTGGAAGAACAAATATTGTGAAAATGCCTATGCTACCTAAAGCAATCTATGCATTTAATGTAATCCCTATCAAAATCCCATCCTTTTTTTTTTCAATGAAATGGAACAAATAATCCTAAAATTTATATGGAACAAGAAATGACCTCAAATAGCCAAAGGACTATTGAAAAAGAAAGCCAAAGTTGGTGGCATCACAATTCCGGACTTCAAGCTCTATTACAAAGCTGTCATCATCAAGACACTATGGTACTGGCACAAAAACAGACACATAGATCAATGGAACAGAATAGAGAGCCCAGAAATAGACCCTAAATTCTATGGTCAACTAATCTTTAACATAGCAGGAAAGAATGTCCAATGAAAAAAAGACAGTCTCTTCAACAAATGGCGCTGGGAGAATTGGACAGCCACATGCAGAAAAATGAAATTGGACCGTTTCCTTACACCACGCATGAAAATAGACTCAAAATGGATGAAGGACCTCAATGTGAGAAAGGAATCCATCCAAATCCTTGAGGAGAACACAGGCAGCAACTTCTTCAACCTCAGCTGCAGCAACTTCTCCTAGGAACATCGCCAAAGGCAAGGGAAGCAAGGGCAAAAATGAACTATTGGGACTTCATCAAGATCAAAAGCTTTTGTACAACAAAGGAAACAGTTAACAAAACCAAAAGACAACTGACAGAATGGGAGAAGATATTTGCAAATGACAAATCAGATAAAGGGCTAGTATCCAAAATCTATAAAGAGCTTAGCAAATTCAACACCCAAAAAACAAATAATCCAATCAAGAAATTGGCAGAGGACATGAACAGACATTTCTTCAAAGAAGATGTCCAGATAGCCAACAGACACGTGAAAAAGTGCTCCACATCACTCAGCACCAGGGAAATACAAATAAAGCCACAATGAGATACCACTTCACACCAGTCAGAATGGCTAAAAATTAACAAATCAGGAAATGACAGAAGCTGGCAAGGATTCAGAGAAAGGGGAACCCTTTTACATTGTTGGTGGGAATGCAAGCTGGTGCAACCACTCTGGAAAACAGCATGGAGGTTCCTCAAAAAGTTAAAATAGAGCTACCCTATGACCCAGGAATTGCACTACTGGGTTTTACCCTAAAGATACAAATGTAACAATCCGAAGGGGCATGTGCACATTAATGTTTATAGCAGTAATGTCTGCAATAGCCAAACTATGGAAAGAACCTAGATGTCCATCAACAGATGAATGGAAAAAAAAAAGACATGGTATATATATACAATGGAATATTATGCAGCCATCAAAAGAAATGAAATCTTGGACGCAGGGGGGGCAAGATGGCGGGGTACTAGGAAGAGGCGTCTTTTCAGCTGGTACCCCAAAGTGAGCTGATTACCTACCAAAGAACTCCGATCACCCATGAAATCAGCCTGAGATCAGAATTATACACGTCTGGATCTCTACAGGGGCAGAAGACGCCAGTGAGCAGGTAAAGCGGAATGGGAACAGCGGACTGATATCGGAAGATAAACAAAAGGGGGAGGGAGCCACCAGAGGCGACCGGTGAAAAAGTAAACCCCGATACGAGTGAGAGTGCCCTGCGTCTGGGGACCAGCATTAACTTGGAGACTGGTTGAAAGCACTCCAAAAGAGCAAAGGATCGCGGGGGCAAATTGTGGGAATCGGGGCGGCTAGGGACAGGGGCTTAAGTCCCCGGTCCCAGACGGCCTCCCCGGCGCGGAGGCAGAGAGAGTGCGGCGGAGAAACCGGCTCCTGGTCCCTAAGCCGCCAGCGCGCCCCAGAGCGCGGGGGTTCCGGCTCCTGTGAGGGGATGGGAGCTGCGCCGGTCTGCAGAACGCGCACTAGCCCTACCACAAAGCTTGAGAAGCGCGCCCACGTCCCTCCAGCTCTCCTGGGTTTCTAAGGCCCGGGGGCGCTTCTTGACCCGCGCCATTGTTTCAAAGTCTAAGCCGCGCCCGCGCGAAACTCTTCCCCGGACAGAGGCGCGCAAAAGCCCAGCCTGCGGCTTACGGACCAGCGCCCCGTTCTCAGTGCCCCAGACACACGCCCGACCCACAGCCACCTCTGAAAAGAGGTGCGCGCAAGCCGGGCACTCCCAGCCCGGGCCGGCGGCAAAATCTCAGTGTGCGATTGCTGTTTGGAACCTCTCTGGTGGTCAGGAGCTCCCAGACAGCCGCCACTGCCTTGGCTTTGGGGACGAGCAAAAGATCCTGCGCCCCCAGGGTCTTTAACTTGGAACCTGCACTGCCAGCGTCCAAGGGGGAATTTATTCAGCTTCTGCACCCAGACTGAGGCTTCTCTCTGAGACGGAGATCAGGAAGTGTTCCAGGGTGCACCTTGACTGCACCAGAGTTGATACATCCAGCTACATCTGTTCAGTCTTCTCCCACCAAAATGACTAGGAGGAGGAATGCCCAACAGAAGAAAAATACAGAGGATGGACCTTCTGCAATAGAGCTAACGGCTATCAACATAGACAATATGTCGGAAAGAGAATTCAGGCTAACAATTATCCAGGCAATAGCTAGGTTGGAGAAAGCCATGGATGACCAAACAGAATTGATTAGGGCCGAACTGAAAGCGACCAGACAGGATGTTCACAATGTTAGGGCGGATCTTAAAGCTACAAGGGAGGAGGTCCACAATGCTCTCAATGAGTTCCAATCCAATTTAAACTCTCTCAAAGCTAGGGTAACTGAGAAAGAAGATAGAATTAGTGATCTGGAAGACAAACAGATAGAGAGAAAGGATCAGGAGGAAGCCTGGAACAAACAGCTTAGATCCCACGAAAGCAGAATTAGGAAAATAAATGATGCCATGAAGCATTCCAACGTCAGAATTATTGGAATTCCTGAAGGGGAGGAGAAAGAAAGAAGTCTAGAAGATATCGTGGAACAAGTCCTTCATGAAAATTTTCCGAATCTCGCGAATGAAACCAGCGTTCATGTACTAGAGGCTGAACGGTCTCCACCCAAGATTATACACTCCAAAAAAACATCACGACACCTGGTAGTCAAATTGAGAAATTATAATTGTAGGTATAATCTCTTGAAAGCTGCCAGGGCAAAGAGGCTCCTTACTTACAGAGGGAAGCCCATCAGAATAACGTCAGACCTGTCCACAGAGACCTGGCAAGCCAGAAGAGGCTGGCAAGATATATTCAGGGCACTAAATGAGAAGAACATGCAGCCAAGAATACTTTATCCAGAAAGACTGACATTCAAAATGGATGGAGAGATAAAGAGTTTCCAAGACCGGCAAGGCTTAAAAGACTATGCAACCACCAAGCCGACACTGCAGGAAATATTAAGGGGGGTTCTATAAAAGAGGAAAAATCCCAAGAATAGCATTGAACAGAAATATAGAGACAGTCTACAGAAAGAAAGACTTCAAAGGTAACTCGATGTCAATAAAAACGTATCTATCAATAATCACTCTCAATGTGAATGGCCTAAATGCACCCATAAAACGGCACAGGGTTGCAGATTGGATAAAACGACAGGACCCATCCATATGCTGTCTACAAGAGACCCATTTTGAACCTAAAGGTACACGCAGACTGAAAGTGAAGGGGTGGAGAAGCATCTTTCATGCCAATGGGACTCAAAAGAAGGCTGGGGTAGCGATTCTCATATCAGATAAATTAGACTTCAAACTAAAGACTGTAGTCAGAGATACAGAAGGACACTACATAATCCTTAAAGGGACTATCCACCAAGATGATCTAACAATTGTAAATATCTATGCTCCCAATATGGGAGCAGTCAATTACTTAAGAAAACTGTTAATCAAGATAAAGAGTCATATTGATATGAATACACTAATCGTAGGAGATCTTAACACGCCTCTTTCAGAATTAGACAGATCATCGAAGCAGAAAATCAATAAAGAAACAAGAGCATTGAATGACACATTGGACCAGATGGACCTCATAGATATATACAGAACATTCCACCCTAAAACAGCAGAATACTCATTCTACTCAAGTGCACACGGAACCTTCTCCAGAATAGACCACATACTGGGTCACAAATCAGGACTCAACCGATACCAAAAGAAGGAGATTATTCCCTGCATATTCTCAGATCACAATGCTTTGAAACTGGAGCTCAATCACAAGGAAAAGTTCCGAAGGAACTCAAACACCTGGAATCTAAAGACCACCTTGCTTAAGAATGCTTGGATCAACCAGGAGATCAAAGAAGAACTGAAACAATTCATGGAAACCAATGAGAATGAAGACACTTCGGTCCAAAACCTATGGGATACAGCAAAGGCGGTCCTAAGGGGAAAATATATAGCCATCCAAGCCTTGCTCAAAAAAATTGAAAAATCCAGAACACACCAGCTGTCTCTACACCTTAAAGAACTGGAGGATCAACAACAAATCAAACCAACTCCACACATAAGAAGGGAAATCATCAAGATTAGAGCTGAGATCAATGAGGAAGAAACCAGAGATACAGTAGAACGTATCAATGAAACTAGAAGCTGGTTTTTTGAAAGAATCAATAAGATCGATAAGCCACTGGCTACACTAATCCAAAAGAAAAGAGAGAAATCCCAAATTCATAAAATTATGAATGAAAGGGGAGAGATCACAACTAACACCAAGGAAGTAGAAACAATCATCAGAAGTTACTACGAACAGTTATATGCCAATAAGCTTAGCAACCTTGATGAAATGGATGCATTCCTGGAAAAATATAAACTACCAAAATTGAACCAGGAAGAAATCTACAACCTGAATAGACCGATATCTAATAACGAGATTGAAGCAGTGATCAAAAATCTCCCAAAAAACAAGAGCCCAGGACCTGACGGATTCCCTGGGGAATTCTACCAAACCTTCCAAGAAGAAATAACACCTATTCTCCTGAAGCTGTTTCAAAAAATTGAAGCAGAAGGAAAACTTCCAGACTCTTTCTATGAAGCCAGCATTACCCTGATCCCCAAACCAGGCAAGGACCATACCAAAAAGGAGAATTTCAGACCAATATCACTGATGAATATGGATACTAAGATTCTCAACAAGATCCTAGCCAACAGGATCCAACAACACATTAAAAAGATTATCCACCATGATCAGGTGGGATTCATCCCTGGGCTACAAGGATGGTTCAACATTCGTAAATCAATCAATGTGATACAACAAATTAATAGGAGAAGAGAGAAGAACCACATGGTCCTCTCAATTGATGCAGAAAAAGCATTTGACAAAATCCAACATCCGTTCCTGATTAAAACGCTTCAAAGTATAGGGATAGAGGGAACATTCCTGAACCTCATCAAATCTATCTATGAAAGACCCACAGCAAATATCATCCTCAATGGGAAAAAGCTTGCAGCCTTCCCGTTGAGATCAGGAACAAGACAAGGATGCCCACTTTCACCACTCTTGTTCAACATAGTATTAGAAGTCCTAGCAACAGCAATCAGACAACAGAGAGAAATAAAAGGTATCCAAATTGGTAATGAAGAAGTCAAACTCTCTCTCTTCGCAGATGACATGATTCTTTATATGGAAAACCCAAAAGACTCCACCCCCAAACTACTAGAACTCATACAGCAATTCAGCAGCGTGGCAGGATACAAAGTCAATGTGCAGAAATCAGTGGCTTTCTTATACACTAACAATGAAAATACAGAAAGGGAAATTAGAGAATCGATTCCATTTACTATAGCACCAAGAACCATAAGATACCTGGGAATAAACCTAACTAAAGAGGTAAAGGATCTATACTTGAGGAACTATAGAACACTCATGAAAGAAATTGAAGAAGACACAAAAAGATGGAAGACCATTCCATGCTCTTGGATCGGAAGAATAAACATCGTTAAAATGTCTATACTGCCTAGAGCAATCTATACTTTTAATGCCATTCCGATCAAAATTCCACCGGCATTCTTCAAAGAGCTGGAGCAAATAATCCAAAAATTTGTATGGAATCAGAAGAGACCCCGAATCGCTAAGGAAACGTTGAAAAACAAAGATAAAGCTGGCGGCATCACCTTACCTGATTTCAAGCTTTATTACAAAGCTGTGATCACCAAGACAGCATGGTACTGGCATAAAAACAGACACATAGACCAGTGGAACAGAGGAGAGAGCCCTGATATGGACCCTCAACTCTATGGTCAATTAATCTTCGACAAAACAGGAAAAAATATACAGTGGAAAAAAGACAGTCTCTTCAATAAATGGTGCTGGGAAAACTGGACAGCTATATGTAGAAGAATGAAACTCGACCATTCTCTTACACCGTACACAAAGATCAACTCAAAATGGATAAAAGACCTCAACGTGAGACAGGAATCTATCAGAATCTTAGAGGAGAACATAGGCAGTAATCTCTTCGATATCAGCCACAGCAACTTCTTTAAAGATACGTCTCCAAAGGCAAAGGAAACAAAAGCGAAAATAGACTTCTGGGACTTCATCAAAATCAAAAGCTTCTGCACAGCAAAGGAAACAGTCAAAAAAACAAAGAGGCAACCCACGGAATGGGAGAAGATATTTGCAAATGACAGTACAGACAAAAGGTTGATATCCAGGATCTATAATGAACTCCTCAAACTCAACCCACACGAAACAGACAAACACATCAAAAAATGGGCAGAAGATACGAACAGACACTTCTCCAATCAAGACATACAAATGGCTATCAGACACATGAAAAAATGCTCATCATCATTAGCCCTCAGGGAGATTCAAATTAAAACCACATTGAGATATCACCTTACACCAGTTAGAATGGCCAAAATTAACAAAACAGGAAACAACATGTGTTGGAGAGGATGTGGAGAAAGGGGAACCCTCTTCCACTGTTGGTGGGAATGCAAGTTGGTGCAGCCTCTTTGGAGAACAGTGTGGAGATTCCTCAAGAAATTAAAAATAGAGCTTCCCTACGACCCTGCAATTGCACTCCTGGGTATTTACCCCAAAGATACAGATGTCGTGAAAAGAAGGGCCATCTGTACCCCAATGTTTATAGCAGCAATGGCCACAGTCGCCAAACTATGGAAAGAACCAAGATGCCCTTCAACGGATGAATGGATAAGGAAGATGTGGTCCATATACACTATGGAGTATTATGCCTCCATCAGAAAGGACGAATATCCAACTTTTGTAGCAACATGGACGGGACTGGAAGAGATTATGCTGAGTGAAATCAGTCAAGCAGAGAGAGTCAATTATCATATGGTTTCACTAATTTGTGGAGCATAACCAATAGCATGGAGGACAAGGGGCGTTAGAGAGTAGTAGGGAATTTGGGTAAATTGGAAGGGGAGGTGAACCATGAGAGACTATGGACTCTGAAAAACAGTCTGAGGGGTTTGAAGTGGCGGGGGGGTGGGAGGTTGGGGTACCAGGTGGTGGGTATTATAGAGGGCACAGCTTGCATGGAGCACTGGGTGTGGTGAAAAAATAATGAATACTGTTTTTCTGAAAATAAATAAATTGGGAAAAAAAAAAAAACAGACACATAGACCAGTGGAACAGAGTAGAGAGCCCTGATATGGACTCTCAACTCTATGGCCAATTAATCTTTGACAAAACAGGAAAAAATATACAGTGGAAAAAAGACAGTCTCTTCAATAAATGGTGCTGGGAAAACTGGACAGCTATATGTAGAAGAATGAAACTCGACCATTCTCTTACACCGTACACAAAGATCAACTCAAAATGGATAAAAGACCTCAACGTGAGACAGGAATCTATCAGAATCTTAGAGGAGAACATAGGCAGTAATCTCTTTGATATCAGCCACAGCAACTTCTTTAAAGATACGTCTCCAAAGGCAAAGGAAACAAAAGCGAAAATAAACTTCTGGGACTTCATCAAAATCAAAAGCTTCTGCACAGCAAAGGAAACAGTCAAAAAAACAAAGAGGCAACCCACGGAATGGGAGAAGATATTTGCAAATGACAGCACAGCCAAAAGGTTGATATCCAGGATCTATAATGAACTCCTCAAACTCAACCCACACGAAACAGACAAACACATCAAAAAATGGGCAGAAGATATGAACAGACACTTCTCCAATCAAGACATACAAATGGCTATCAGACACATGAAAAAATGCTCATCATCATTAGCCCTCAGGGAGATTCAAATTAAAACCACATTGAGATATCACCTTAACACCAGTTAGAATGGCCAAAATTAACCAAAGAGGAAACAACATGTGTTGGAGAGGATGTGGAGAAAGGGGAACCCTCTTCCACTGTTGGTGGGAATGCAAGTTGGTGCAGCCTCTTTGGAGAACAGTGTGGAGATTCCTCAAGAAATTAAAAATAGAGCTTCCCTAGGACCCTGCAATTGCACTCCTGGGTATTTACCCCAAAGATACAGATGTCGTGAAGAGAAGGGCCATCTGTACCCCAATGTTTATAGCAGCAATGGCCACAGTCGCCAAACTATGGAAAGAACCAAGATGCCCTTCAACGGATGAATGGATAAGGAAGATGTGGTCCATATACACTATGGAGTATTATGCCTCCATCAGAAAGGATGAATACCCAACTTTTGTAGCAACATGGACGGGACTGGAAGAGATTATGCTGAGTGAAATCAGTCAAGCAGAGAGAGTCAATTATCATATGGTTTCACTAATTTGTGGAGCATAACCAATAGCATGGAGGACAAGGGGCGTTAGAGAGGAGTAGGGAATTTGGGTAAATTGGAAGGGGAGGTGAACCATGAGAGACTATGGACTCTGAAAAACAGTCTGAGGGGTTTGAAGTGGCGGGGGGGTGGGAGGTTGGGGTACCAGGTGGTGGGTATTATAGAGGGCACAGCTTGCATGGAGCACTGGGTGTGGTGAAAAAATAATGAATACTGTTTTTCTGAAAATAAATAAATTGGGAAAAAAAAGAAATGAAATCTTGCCTTCATGACGACGTGGGTGGAACTAGAGGCTATTATGCTTGGCTAAATAAGTCTATTGGAGAAAGACAGCTATCACATGATCTCCCTGATAAGAGGAAGTAGAAATAAAACATGGGAGGTTTGGAGGGTAGGAAAAGAATAAATGAAACAAGATGGGATCCGGAGAGAGACAAACCATAAGAGACTCTTAATGTCACAAAACCAAGTGAGGGGGGTGGGGGGAGGGGTGTAGGAAGAGGGTGGTGGGGTTATGGACATTGGGGAAGGTACGTGCTATGGTGGGTGCTGTGAAGTGTGTAACCTGGTGATTCACAGACCTGTACACCTGGGACTAATAATACATTATAAGTTTATAAAAAAATGAAAAAAATTAAAAAAATATGATTTGTTATATGTATTTCACACAGTATTACTTTTAAGTGTTGGGGTTAGTGGAGAGCATGAAATCAGCTATCATACCTAGCTTGCAAAAATATAACACAGAGGCCATTGAGGGCAGGAAAGTTTTCAGAGACGGGCATGGGACTTTGGAATGATTATCACAATATTAAAAAAAATAGAACTACCATATAATCCAACAATCACACTTCTGTGTATTTGTCCAAAGAAAATGAAAACCCTAACTCAGGTATTTGCTTCCCCATGTTCATAGCAGCACTATTTACAATACCCAATACATGGAAATAACCTAAGAGTCCAGTGATGGATAAATGGATAAAGAAGATGTGGTATATGTACATAATTCAGCCATAAAAATGAGGAAATTCGGGGGTGCCTGGGTGGCTCAGTGGGTTAAAGCCTCTGCCTTCAGCTCAGGTCATGATCTCAGGGTCCTGGGATCAAGCCCCGCATCAGGCTCTCTGCTCATTGGGGAGCCTGCCCCTCTCTCTCTGCCTACTTGTGATCTCTCGCTCTCTCTGTCAAATAAATAAATAACATCTTTTTAAAAAATGACGAAATCCTACTCTTTGCCACAACATGGGTGGACTTCAGGGACATTATGCTAACCGAAATAGGGCAGACACAGAAAGACAAATACTGTGTGATCTCGCTTCTGTGTGGATATATAACAAAACAAAACAGGGCAAAACAAATCAAACTATGCAGCCATCAAAAGAAACGAAATCTTGCCATTTGCGACAACATGGATGGAACTAGAGCGTATCATGCTTAGCGAAATAAGTCAAGCGGAGAAAGACAACTATCATATGATCTCCCTGATATGAGGAAGTGGTGATGCAACATGGGGGCTTAAGTGGGTAGGAGAAGAATCCATGAAACAAGATGGGATAGGGAGGGAGACAAACCATAAGTGACTCTTAATCTCACGAAACAAACTGTGGGTTGCTGGGGGGAGGGGGGTTGGGAGAAGGGGGGTAGGGTTATGGACATTGGGGAGGGTATGTGCTTTTGGGTAAATTGGAAGGGGAGATGAACCATGAGAGACTATGGACTCTGAAAAACAGTCTGAGGGGTTTGAAGTGGCGGGGGGGGGTGGGAGGTTGGGGTACCAGGTGGTGGGTATTATAGAGGGCACAGCTTGCATGGAGCACTGGGTGTGGTGAAAAAATAATGAATACTGTTTTTCTGAAAATAAATAAATTGGAAAAAAAAAGAAAAAAAAAACTCCCACAAAACTCATAGAAAAATAGATCAGATTTGTAGTTACCAGAGGTAAGGGGGATGGGGAAATGGAGAAAGTGAGTGAAAATATATAAACTTCCAGTTATATGATTAAAAAGTACTAGATAAATAATGTACAACCTGCTGACTATAGCTAACACTGCTCTAAACAGGAAAATTGTTAATAGAGTACATGCTATGAGTTCTCATCAAAATCATGGATTTTTTTCTTTTCTTTTTATCATATCCAAATGAGATGATGGATGTTAGCTGAATCTACTGTGGCAATAATTTCATAGTACATGTAATTCAAACCATCATGCTGTATGCCTTAAACTGGTACAGTGATATTTGTCAATTATTTCTCAATAAAATTGGAAAAAAAGACCCTGTTTTGGGAAATGAAGTTATTTTAGAAGTGATCTCATTCCTGGCATTTTCCTGTAAGCTATAGACACAATATCTTTAATTTTTCAAGTCACAGTTTCCTAAGAGACATGGTTTTTAGGGATGATAAGCTTTGAAATTTTTAATTAAATAATCGCAGATGAAATAAATATAATTTTAAATTTCTTCCCCTACTTAAACTTTTTCTAGATATACATTATATATTTAGGAAGGACTCCTTTTAAATTAATCATATGTATGTACATAGATATTAGGAGGAAATATAGTTTTTATTTAATAACTTTATTATTACAAAATTTACATAGCACACAATTCATACTTCTAAGGTGTACAATTAAGTGTTTTTTATTATTTTCAAAGAGCTGTGTAGTTATCACCACAATCAGATTTAGAACATTTTTGTCAACCCAAGAAAGGAACTCCCTTCCCATTAAAGTCATCCCCATGTTAGACAACTACTAATCTACTTGCTGTTTAAAGACTTGCCTATTCTATACATTTCATGAATGGAATCATATAATATGTGGTCTTTTGTGATTGACTTCTGTCATTTAACAAAAATTTTTCAAGGTTATTGATGTTATAACATGTATGAGTTGTTCAGTCCTTTATATTATGAAATAATATTCCATTGTATGGTTGTACCACATCATATTTATCTGTTTGCCTCTTAGACACTTTTTTCCCACTTTTTGTCTATTATAAATAAAGCTACTATGAACATTTGTGTACAAGTTTTTATGTGAACAAGTTTTTATATATCCATTTTCCTGGGTGGATGGCTGGGCCATATGGTAATTATACTTAACTTTTTGATTAACTGTCAGGCTGTTTTCCAAGGCAGCTCCACCATTTTACATTTCCACCAGCAATGTAAAAGGGTTCCAATTTCTCCACATCCTCTGCAACACTTGCTATTATATTTCTTTTTGATCAGAGTCATCACAGTGGATATAAAGTGGCATCTCACTGTGGTTTTAATTTGTATTTTTCTGATGGCTAATACTAGTGAGCATTTTTCATGTGCTCATGAGCCACTTTTGAATCTTTGGAGAAAGGTCTGTTCAGATCTTTTACCCATTTTTAATTGGGTTATTTGTCTTTTTTAATTTAGAGCTGTAAGAGTTCTTGGCCTATATTCAGAATACAAGTCCTTCATTAGATACAGATTTCACAAATATTTTTCCAATGGAGTGACTGTTTTTCACTTTTTTGAAGATATTCTTTGAAATATGAGTTTTTAATTTTGATGAAGTGAAATTTTCTATTTTTTTCCCTGTTGTTCATGCTTTTGGTATTTTAAGATAACCAAAGTTTATGACTATATTTTTTGTTAGCATTTTACAGTTTTAACACTTATATTTAGGCTTATATTTAGATCTTTGATTCATGTTGAGTTAATTTTTATATATGGTATGACTTAGGATATCCAATTGTTCCACATCATTTGTTGAAAAGATGAATCATTCTCCACTGAGATGTTTTGAGAACCTTGTTGAAAATAAATTGACCACAAAGGGAACTGATTATTTCCAGGCTTTCAGTTCTGTCCATTATTATTTTAGTATCACCCTGCCTTGATAACTATAGATCTCCAGTTAGTTTTCTAATAAAACTAGGAAGTGGGACTCCTACAACTTTTTTCCAACATCACTTTAATTATTTGCAGTTTTCTAAATTTCTTATATATTTAGGATAATTTTGTCAATTTCTGCAAAAAAAATAATTACTATCTGGGATTTTGATATGGACTGCATTGAAATCTGTCAAACAAATCGAAGGGAATTGTCATTTTTTTCTTTAAGATTTCATTTATTTATTTGACAGAGAGAGAGAGATCACAAGCAGGCAGAGAGACAGGCAGAGAGAGAGGGGAAGCGGGCTCCCTGCTGAGCAGAGAGCCCGATGCGGAACTCTATCCCACAACCCTGAGCCGAAGGCAGAGGCCCAAACCACTGAGCCACCCAGGCGCCCAAGCATTGCCATCTTAACAATATTAAATGTTCCAAATCATGACCATAAGATGTCTTTCCATTTACTTAAGGTTTAGTTTTTAAAAATTCAACATGTTTTATAGTTTTCAGAATATGTTTTATACTTCTTTCATTAAATTTACCTAAGTATTTTATTATTTTTGATGTTGTTGTAAATAGAATTCCTTTTTTATTTTCATTTTTTTGGGTAGTTTGTTGATAGTGAAGAGATATACAATTTATTTTTGCAGATTGATCTTAATCCTAAAATTTTGTTGCACTCATTTTTGATTTTTCAAATCAATTTCTTACCATTTTTTGTATATAAGACTTTGTAACCTGTCCATAGGGATAATTTTGCCCCCCACCCCCCAAATAAAATAGTTTTACTTCTTTCCTTGTTTTCCCACTGCCGTGGGACTTTATTTATTTAATTATTTATTTCCTTATTAACAAGTAAGGTATTATTTCTTTCAGGGGTACACGTCTGTGATTCATCAGTCTTACACAACACGTAGCGTTCACCATAACACATACCCTCCCCAAAGTTCATCACCTAGCCACTCCATCCCTCTACTCCACACCCTCCAGCAACCCTCAGTTTGTTGCCTAAGATTTTTTTTTAGGACATTTTATTGTTTATTTGACAGAGAGAGCACAAGTAGGCAGAGAGGCAGGCAGAGGGAGAAGGAGAAGAAGGCTTCCCACTGAGCAGAGAGCCCAATGCAGGTCTTGATCCCAAGGAGACTGGGATCACGACCTGAGCTGAAGGTAGATGCTCAACTGACTGAGCCACCCAGGTACCCCTTGTTTCCTAAGATTAAGAGTCTACCATGGTTTGTCTCCCTCTCTGGTTTCAACTTGTTTCATTTTTCCTCTCTTCCCCTAAGATCCTCTGCCTTGTTTCTTAAATTCCACTTATCAGTAAGGTCATATGATAATTGTCCTTCTCTGATTGATTTATTTCACTTAGCATAGTACCTTCTAGTTCCACCCATGTCATTGCAAATGGCCAGATTTATTTTTTTGATGGCTGCATAGTATTCCATCACATATGTACACCACAACTTCTTTATCCATTCATCTGTCGATGGAAATCTCAGCTCTTCCCATAATTTGGCTATTGTGGACATTGTTACTATAAACATTTGGGTGCATGTGCCCCTTCAGATCACTATATTTGTATCTTTGGGGTAAATACCCAGTAATGCAATTGCTAGGTCGTAGGGTAGCTCTATTTTCAACTTTCTTAGGAACCTCCACACTGTTTTCCCACCAACACTGTAGGAGGGTTCCCCTTTCTCTGCATCCTTTCCAACATCTGTTGTTTCCTGACTTATTAATTTTAGCCATTCTGACTGGTGTGAGATTGTATCTCATTGAGGTTTTGATTTGTATTTCCCTGATACTGAGTGATGTGAAGCATTTTTTCATGTTTCTGTTGGTCATTTGTATGTTTCCTTTGGAGAAATGTCTGTTCATGTCTTCTGCTCATGTCTTGAATGGATTATTTGTTCTTTGGGTGTTGAGTTTGATAAGTTCTTTATACACTTTGGATGCTAGTTTTTTATTTAATACGCCATTTGCAAATATCTTCTCCCATTCTGTCTTTTGGTTTTGTTGACTATTTCCTTTCCTGTGCAAAACCTTTTTATACCAATAGTTTTTTCCCTTGCTTCCCTTTCTTTGGTGATATGTCTAGTAAGAAGTTGCTGTGGTCAAGGTCAAAGAGGTTGCTGCTTATGTTCTTTTCAAGGATTTTAATGGATTCCTGTCTCACATTAAGGTCTTTCATCCATTTTGAGGCTATCTGTGTGTGTGGTATAAGGAAATGGTCCAGTTTCATTCTTCTACAGGTGGTTGTCTGTTTTTCCCAACACCATTTATTGAGGAGACTGTTTTTGTTTTATTATGTTTTGTTTTTCCATTGGACTTTCTTTCCTGTTTTGTCGAAGACTAGTTGACCATAGATTTGAAGGTCCATTTCTGGACTCTCTACTCTGTTCCATTGATCCATGTGTCCCTTTTGTGCCAGTACCACACTGTCTTGATGATCACAGTTTTAGAATAGAGCTTGAAGTCTGTAATTGCGATGCCACCAACTTTATTTTCTTTTTCAACATTTCTCTGGTATTCAAAGTCTTTTCTGGTTCCACACAAATTTTAGGATTATTTGTTCCAGTTCTGTTAACAGTTCTGTTAACAGAACTGGAACAAATAATCCTAAAATTTGTGTGGAACCAGAAAAGACCCTGAAAAGCCAAAGAAATATTGAAAGGAAAACCAAAGTTGGTGGCATCGCAATTATAGACTTCAAGCTCTATTCTAAAACTGTGATCATCAAGACAGTGTGGTACTGGCACAAAAGAGACACATGGATCAATGGAACAGAGTAGAGAGTCCAGAAATGGACCCTCAACTCTATGGTCAACTAATTTTCGACAAAACAGGAAAGAATGTCTAGTGGAAAAAAGTCTCTTTAACAAATGGTGTTGGGAAAATTGGACAGCCACCTGCAGAAGAATGAAACTGGACCATTTCCTTACACCATACACAACAATAGACTCAAAATAGATGAAAGTTTTACTTCTTTCTATGTAATCTAGATGCCTTTCATTCCATTTTCTTGCCTTACTGCCATAGCTAGAATTTCCATTATAATGTTGAATGGAGTGGCAACACTAAACATCCTTATTTTTTACTTATCTTAGGGGGAAAGCATTCAGTCTTTCTCATTAAATGTGACGTTTTGATTTTTGTAGATAGATAGTCTTTTTTTTATGATGTCTATGTCTGCCTTTGGTATCAGGGTGATTCTGCCTCATACCATGTTAATAAGTGTTCTCTTCTCTTTAATTTTTTTGGAAGAGTTTGAAAAAGAAGGGCATTATTCTTTAAGTGTTTAGGAAATTGACCTGGCCGACAATCTGGTTCTGGGCTTCAGTTCATTGGGAGAGTTTTGATTCCTGATTCTATCAGCCCATAGGACTTGCCCCCTCCACTTCTTTTATGACTTTATTTAAATGTCACCTCATTAGAGTTTCTGTCTATCCTTCACATAAGAACATTTCTCAACTTTCCCAGCATTGTGTATGGCCTTGCCCTGCCTTATTCCTCTTAGATACTTTAGTAAACACTGCCATCACATACACATGTGTAAGTATTTGTGTGAGCTGGACTTGCTCCCTGTTTTGTCTCCAGTACCTGCTATGCAAGGCACACAGAGAGTGCTTGTTGGATGGTTGTGAATGAATTGGCAGGACAAATGTGATCTTGCTACATGTGGCAGAGCTGCCAGAAAACAGTTCGAGGGACTCACTCTAACCAATGTGAATGTTTAGGTGATACGTTATTTGGATAATAACCTAGCCATTTTGAATTTTATATGGAAATAATTCCATATATAACTTTCCAAAATTAACTTTTCCAAAAATAACTTTCTCCAGTGGGAGAAAAGGAACTTTTGAGTTCCTTTAATAACTGAATAACTTAAATACAATTTTTAGCGAGAAGACTTTAAATAAATGTAAGTTAAAGTGATTAGTTAACTCCCCCCTACCAAGCTCTAACATTTTTTTTTTTTATTTGAGTGGGTTTTACTGGTGGATGTTAAGCACTTCTGAAAGACTTAGTTCATAGTGCAAACAATATCACATCAGATAATTTACTGCAAATTCTCGAGCAAAGCCTGGTCTTTGGAAGTAGACACACTTCTGTAAATCCTATGCACTGTCACCTATGGGGTCTGTGATCTGGGACAGGGTACAGTGGGAGTAGGGTTATTTATTTAACTTCAGCTTTAACTTATTCAACTCCATTCTTTATAAAAAGGACATGATTATAATGCTCACTTGCCAGATTCGAAGATTAGACAATACAATGTAGAAAAAACACTTGGCACAGTGACACACAATAAATATGAGCTCTTGTTATTACCCACCCATCTCTCAAATACAGCAATAAAAGAACTCAGTTGCCATAAGGGCAGGGCCAATGACTATATGCAGCATTCACTAATATGTGCTAAGGACACAGCACTCAGTAGGCACACAATAATATAATTAAAAAAGTGAATATTTTACTGATGAATTTGAGCTTTTCTTTTTAAAGTGTCTTGTTACTTATTTTCTTTGTATATGACAGTTATGACATTAAAAAAAATTAAGAACATGCCAAAAATTTGGACTCATCACTTTAGTTCACTGGGAGAAAGGCAAGTATAGAGCTAGTGGGGTGCTACCAATATGTTAAGATTAAAAAAAAAAGGCAGCAGCAGAATTTGGTACTACTCTTAATAAATGGATTTATTTTTAATATGGAAGACGGCAGACATTCTGTTAAGAAATGCAGAAATTGTATCAGAGGTTCTAAGACCTTTTTGAGTATCAGAATCACTTTGGAAGCTTAACAAATTTGACTCATTCTCAGAGATTGTACAATTCAGTCTGGGGGCATGGGGTCTGGCCATCTATTGAGATGAGGCAAACACATATCCGGGGGCCAGGGAAGAGATGATCCACTATAAGGCTCTGTCATTGTCTCTGGGCTATCTCCAGAAGACTGTTTGAGAGTGTTTTCACCTGAATATAAACATCCTATAAACATATAAAGTTCATAGTTTTAGAAATTATAAGGATAAATGGCTAAAAGTGAAACATATTTAGCACAAGAGTTTAATCTGCTATGTCTTCTTGGATGGCATGGAAATGAGTTGAAAGAGTCGGAGAGTATTTCTTTTGGAGGTGGGTACTGTGGCCTTGTAAGTAGATCTGAGCAAATTACATTTCTCTGAAGAACATCACATGGTCTCAAAATGGTGGTGGTGAAAGAAAGTGATGCACTTGGTATTGATTAGTGAAAGTAATACTTTTAAATACATGTTTGTTTTTGCAATAGTTATTAAATTAATGTGTTTCACTTAAAATTCTAAATATGGGGTTGCCTGGGTGGCTCAGTGGGTCAAGCCTCTGCCTTCAGTTCAGGTCATGATCTCAGGGTCCTGGGATGGAGCCCCACATCGGGATCTCTCACATCAGGCTCTCTGCTCAGCAGGGGGCCTGCTTCCCCCCACCCCCTCTGCCTGCCTCTGGGCCTGCTTGTGATCTCTCTTTGTCAAATAAAAAATAAATCTTTAAAAAAATAAAATAGGGCGCCTGGGTGGCTCAGTCATTAAGCATCTCCCTTCAGCTCAGGTCATGATCCCAGGGTCCTGGGGTCAAGTTCCGCATCGGGCTCCCTGCTGAGCGGGAAGCCTGCTTCTTCTTCTCCCTCCCTGCTTGTGTTCCCTCTCTCACTGTCTCTCTCTGCCAAATAAATAAAATCTTCGAAAAAAAATTCTAAATATGAAATTCCACTTGTTGCAATAAGCCACGCTTCCAATCAAGTTGTAGGCAGCCTACTCAGCTAAATAAGAAATATACGGCAATTGATTTGGATTGTGATTCATTTTATGCATTTCACATAACTTTATTCTGATGATCCCAAAGCAACATACAAAATTGTTATTTTTAGTCTGAAGCTGAACGGATATAATTTTGCATAACATATAGCTTGCTTTTCTATGGAAGAAGAGAACAGTGCCTAACAAAATTAAAGAATGGTTTCTAATTAGACTGTTTTAAGTGCCTATCAACTTCTTTTTAGCTCCTTGTTTTTTGATGCTTTGTCATAGCTGTTCCCATCAACAAGGCATGAAATTAATGCATTGTTGAGAGTGCATGTGAATGGAGGCATAAAGCTGCAGAAACATGGGAAGAACAATGAGCAAAAGTAGAGGGTAACTAAAAAGACATATTACGACCATCTTCCCCCAGCACAGTTCAGGAAACAGAAATTATCCTGAATGTCAGGGATTAAAAAACAGGTTCTTAGCACCAACAACAGAAATGTGGGGAAGAAGGAAAGATTTAAGGAGAAAAATCAGTCGTTTGGTATTCTGTAGTGAATTGGCAGTGACATTAATCATTCAAATAAAAATGCCTAAAAATTAACCAGAAATAGACAACTAGACAAATATTAAGCTAGCATACACATAAACTTCTCCAAAGAAGGTACAAACACCTACTAGGTAAGCAGAGGAAATTAAAGTTATTTTTCTTGCTTTGTGTTTGAAGGTCAGGCAGATGGATACATTTCAAGGCTGTTAGTCAATGTTTTATACTTCTTCCTAAGACAGTTAAAAAATACTGAGAGTTTGAATCTACACATGGAGGAGTGTACCTGTTCTCTAGCAGCTTAATTGTGGATTCAAGCAATAATTGGCAATACCATTAGTCAAAATGTTAGATGGAATTGTTGGAAAAAAAGCAATGATTTACAATTCTTCTAAATATATTTCTTCTTAGTAGACATAAAAAGGAAAATGGGCTGTGATTTCAAAGTTGATACCTTTTTTCATGGAGGATAGAATATAAAATTAATTGATAGTTAATTTATTAATCCAGAACTACCCTGAGTGTTCATTGGGAAACAGGGACTCTGCTGGGTGTTGAGGACACAAAGTTGCTAAAACAGATCTGATCCCTGCCCCCTAGGAGTTCCCAGCTCACACTGAGATTAGAAGACATAAATAGATACTAGCAACATACAGACTTGACCCTTGAACAACACTGGTCTGAATCACACTCTTTTTTTTTTTTTAAGATTTTATTTATTTATTTGACAGAGAGATCATAAGTAGGCAGAGGGAGGCAGAGAGAGAGGGGGAAGCAGGCTCCCTGCTGAGCAGAGAGCCAGATGCGGGGCTCCACCGAGGACCCTGAGATCATGACTTGAGTGGAAGGCAGAGGCCTAACCCACTGAGCCACCCAGGTGCCCCTGAATAACACTCTTTGAAGTGAATTCTCTTTCAATAAATAGAGTACACTATTGTAAATGTATCTTCCTTATGATTTTCTTTTTTTTTTTCTTAAAGATTTTATTTATTTCTTTGTCAGAGAGAGAAGGAACTTGACAAGCAGGGGGAGCGACAGGCAGAGGGAGAAGCAGACTCCCTGCTGAACAAGGAGCCTGATGTGGGACTTGATTCCAGGACACTGGGATCATGCCCTAAGCCAAAGGCAGGCATTTAATTGACTGAGCCACCCAGGTGTCCCTTCCTTATGATTTTCTTAATAAGATTTCCTCTTTTCTATCTTTACTAAAAGAATGTAACTTGTAACCTGTAACATAGAATATGTGCTAATTGTTTATGCAATTAGTAAGGCTTTCAATCAACAGTAGTCTATTAATAGCTAAGTTCTGGGAGAGGTAAATGTTATATGCCATGACTCCTGTGTTGTCCAAGTGTCAACTGTATTATTTCTTAGAAGTCTGGACACACTCCAAACATTTTTTATCATGCAAATTTTCTTTTCCTCTTAGGTCTCTTGTTATTATATTTCTGGTCTGGCTTTCTTTCTCTTTCTTTCTTTCTTTCTTTCTTTCTTTCTTTCTTTCTTTCTTTCTTTCTTTCCTTATTTCCACCATCAAGTTCAGGCATTCAACATCTTTCACATGGATTATAACAAAATTATCTGAACTCTTCTCTCCCCAGTTCACACCCCTCTTTCAGTACCTTCCGAAGTACACATGGGATAGGCTCACTCCATGCTCAAGAATTGAAATGGCTTCCCATTGCCTTCTCATGAAATCCACATCTCCCAGCAGAGCACTCTGTGCTGTGGTGATCCAAACTCAAGCCTAGAAAGCCTCCCTTTCTTCACAGTCTTCTATAGAAATTCTCCCCACTGCAAATGTTTCTTCCCCTTGCAGGTTTCTGAATGCCATGTGATTCGGATTCCCTCAAAAGTGTGATGGAGATCTTATCTCCAAGTATAGTTGGGTCTCACCAGGTGCTCAGGGAATGTTTCTTGAGGTAATCTCTCCCTTTTGTAGTATATGGACACTGTTTCCATGACTGTTTTCTGCATTATTATGGGGACAAGTATGTATTTCTTATCTTCTCTCATAGATTATAAGGTCCCTAAGAGCAGATCTATTCACTCATATATCCATTCATGTCATGCAGGAGGTGGGGGAGGTGGGAAATAGAGAGAGGTATGAATGAAGCAGATGGGTGTTGGGGGTTCTGGATGGTCAGGAGAAGTCCGAGTAGGTGATATCTAAGAGTGAGTAAAATTCATCTGGATTTGGAGTGAGAAAATGGGATTTTTAGAAGAATCCACTAGACTCTAATCTCTGTATAGATATTTAGTTCACCATAACATCTTCAGCCTTGAATAGAGCAGGTAGCTTAATAAATATTTCCTACATGAATGAATGAATGAATGAATGAGGTGAAAAGCAGTGTGATTGGTGCCAAAACTAGCAGCCTTCTGGTGGCCTGGATGTATGAAGTGAGTCAGGAAGCAGTACAATAACACGTGTAATGGGTTGAGTCCCTGTCAAGGAGACATGCGGCCCTACCATCATTGCTGATGCTGTCCCATGGAAAAGGGTGGCTGGAGGACCATGGCAAGGACACAGCAGTTCGGAATTTGTGTGAAGGTTAGAATTGAGCAGGAAGAGTATGATGGCAGAAAGAATGATAATACATTTGTTGAAACAGAGGAGGCCTAAAAATGGACAATTGGTTGGAAAATCAGCACATTTTGGTAAGTGCTTAGCTCTAGATGAGGGGGAGGGGAAGTGAAGTAAACAATGATCACTTAAGGGATGGTTTCATTAAGTTAAGAATATAAAAAGAGGAACACTCTTATGGGAGCAGATGATAAGCTTTCCTATGAAGATACATAGAAGGAGATGTTTGAAAGTTGCTAAGGGAGTGGATCTTAAAAGCTTTCCTCAAAAGGAAAAGAAATTTTGCAACTATGAGTGAGTGGATGTTAACTTTCTGTGCTGATCATTTCATAATATATCCAAATATCAAATCATTATTTTGTACACCTAAAACTAATATAATGTTATATATCAATTATATATCAATTTAAAAAAGAGAAACTTACCTAAGCTAGTGGCTACAATACAGTGAGTGCTCAATAAATGCTTGCTGACTTGCATTAGATTAGAAGCAAGAGATTTTCTTTACCCTTTTTTTACCAATGAGTCATTTGAATCAGTTATGTTCTCGGGGTGCAGAGCCAAAATATGCCCATTAAAATAAGCACATTAAAGCAGGTTTTGATGACATTAATGACAGGATTTTGTACGTAACACCTTTAAAGTAAATGTCAGGATGTGTGCTTAAATGTAGTCACTTAATGGATCAGAGATAAAAATACTGCTTGATATATTCTCCCTGATTGCTTCAAAGCCATGCAGAAGGTCAGTGGCTAAACAGTGAAGAGCCTATTTGATGAGGGGAGCACATTACTTTAACTGTCCTTGTACAGAGCAGGTAGATTGTCATCAAACTGACACAGTCTCAATTTCCTTTTGTATGCCTAGAAAATAGACTCATTAACTTTATTTGTAAGAACTTTTCTTTTTGTAACCTTCAGAGAAATGCCAGTAATTATAGAAAAGGTGAACCTACAGACCGAACAGCTTGAAGACTATTAAACATTGCACCCTCAAGAAACTCTGGAGGTATAGACTTTATCACAACTTAATACAAGAATTTAGATATGCTTCCATGTAAATAATATTACATGCATTTTCCAAAAACCCTCAAAATTAAATGTCAAATTCACCTGCCTTTTTTCAAAGGTAAAAATTAAAATATGAAATCATTTTCCAAGCCTACAACCATGTGACCATAACTGAAGACAGAGAAATGCATATATTGCTAATGATTTCAACAAACCCTAAATGCTAGACTCCCTTTGGGCATTTAGTAGAAAAATAAAGCACAACTAAAGTGAAATAAAATGAAATGATGCACATTTACAAGTGCCCTTAGAAATGTACACAGTTTTGCAAATGTGCTTTGCATTACTTACTTGTGCCACATTTAGATAAAGCACATGAAAGCAAATATATGGGCAAAACATTTTACATGCCTACAAATTTTACCGCTAAAATTAGCCCTCACAAAATGATTTTATTTCCACTTTACCTTTTAAGAAAACTTGACTTAAAAGGAAAAGGAGTACAGCACTGAATAACCTAGAAAATGCTAGCTTAAATGATAATTTACTGTTAGAGGGACAACTGAGTGGATCAGCTGGCTAAGTGTCTGACTCTTGATTTCGATTTAGGTCATGATCTCAGGGTCATGGGATCAAGCCCAGTGATGGGATCTGGACTGGGCATGGAGCCTGATTAAAATTCTCTCTCCCTCTTTCTTGCCCTCCTGTCCTCCCCTCACTTCATGTGTACATGTGCTCCCTGTCTCTAAAAATAAAATAAAGTAAATAATAATAATAATAATAGTAATAAATTTGCTACTAGAAAAGTGAAACTTTATGTTTTGCAACAACACATAAAGACATTAATGTGAAATGATCTTTTGTAACTCACCTAGTATTCTCCTCTCATTTTATGAAGAAGTTTAAAACCTGATCAAATTAGTGAACAAACCAAGACTGAAAGCTGGATATCTTATCCTCTGAATCCACTATATTTCCACAATGAGTTTTATTCATAATATGACTCCTACAACTCATTCTAAAACACCTGTCTAAATTGTTATTAAAACCAAAAACTATAAATGCTTATTTTTGCATCATGACCTCTCACTAATGGATACAGTCAAAATGCATCATTGCAGGAATGCCTTTCATCTCTGACCTTGCCCAGCCTACCCCTCCCTTATGTCTCTCTTACTGATATTCCTATTCTCTAGCCAAAGCAAATTCTTTCCAGTTCCTTGCAGTGCATCAGGGTTTTTCCCTTGCCTTGACCCATTCTGTTTTCTATGTGTACAGGGCGTTCCCTCCTTCTGTTCATCCAGCAGCTCCAAGAAGCTTTTTCCAGCCCCTCCAGGCAGTCCCTCCCTGGTGCTGCTCTAACCAGGCCTGTGTTTTATTACAGCACTCATCACTGTGCTTTGTACATGTCTATCTGCTCTGGTCCCTTACCAGACTGTGAACTCCTCCAGGATTTAGTGGTAGTGGCTGAATGACTGAATGAATAAACAGGTTCCAACACTTGCATTCTGATCTCTTAATCACGGGCACGTGGGCGTATGAATGATTGTGCATAATTATCTTTGTGAGGAAAAAATTCACACTGCAGCTAGCTGTTCCCTGTTACTGTGGACCAGGAGCTGACTGCACTGGGGATGTCCACAGTTTCATCTACTCTGCACAAGTCTCTAATGAGGCTGGCATTGAGACTGTGCTCATTTTAAGAAGGAGGGTACTGAGACTTCACAGTGTTCAATCACTTGCCCCAGGTTACATCTAGTAAAGCCAGTGGCAGGACTGGTTCCCAAGTTTGTTTCTCCCCCCAGTCCACATCTTTGGCCACACTGTTATACTCATATTTCTACTTTTAGTTCATTCTCTTACAGCCACGTTACTGTTTTCTTTCTACTGTGGCTGAAGAATTTTATTAAGCAATGACACTCTGAAAAGAGGAAGCAGCTGTTTTCTGGATCAAAAATGGATTATAGATCATAAAATTCAAATTATAGGAAAAAGGCAGTGACTCATTAAATTCTTTATTTCGATTTGTCAATTCCTTGGACACATAATTTGCTATGATGATAACCACAGGTCATTTCCAAAAGTGACATTTGAGATAGAGCGGCACATTCCCTCAAAGCCAGTGACAATTTGTGGTGTCATTACATGGTACATTGTGAGCCTGTACCAGAGAATGACAAAATAGTCTGAGGTTCAAATGATCTTCTCCTCACTTGGCTTTAGCCAAAGGGTTGGAAAGAAAAATTACACAATTGTAGCCAGAGGGGCCTTTCTCTCCCCTGTTCCCCAAACTGGAGTCCTGCTGTTGAATCCCTTACAGAATTGGTTGCCTGCCAGTTGCTTGTCTAAAGTTTGCTAGGAGTTGATGAATAAAAGAGCAGGAGTAAAACTCTGAGCTCCTTGTCTTTACCCGTTGAAGTTTATGTTTGAGGGTATTATTTCCCTCCTCCCTCCCCCATAGTCCATTTTCCAGACTTATCACAATGAACCCCAGAGAGATTTCTGGATATTTTACAGGCTGAATTGCGTCCCCAGTCTCCTACTCATATATTGAAATTCTAACTTCCAGTAACTTATTATGTGATTGCATTTGGAGATAGTCTTTAAAGTAGAATAAGTAGTGGGCTCTAATATGATTGGTGTCCTTGTAAGAAGAGAATAGAACACAGACAGGTGCAGAGGAAAGACTATGTGAGGACACAGGGAGAAGATGACCATCTACAACCCAAGAAGAGAGGCCCCAGAAGAAAGCAACACTAATGACACCTTGATATTAAAAGTTTAGTCTTCAATGCTTTGGGGTAAATTGGAAGGGGAGGTGAACCATGAGAGACTATGGACTCTGAAAAACAATGTGAGGGGTTTGAAGTGGCGGGGGGGTGGTGGGAGGTTGGGGTACCAGGTGGTGGGTATTATGGAGGGCACGGCTTGCATGGAGCACTGGGTGTGGTGAAAAAATAATGAATACTGTTTTTCTGAAAATAAATAAATTGGAAAAAAAAAGTTTAGTCTTCAGAACTACAAGAAGATGAATTTTTGTTCCTTAGGTCACCCAGCCTGTGGTATTTTGTTATGGTAGTCCTAGCAAACTAATACATATATAAAAGCCAACCATTTTCTCGACTTACAATGAACCTCCGAGAGATTTCTGGATGCCATTTTCAAATAGCTAAGTTAAGATATGAGTCTCCACTAAAGGTAATCCTTCTAATTGCTTAGGCAAGAAATTCTATTCTTTAAGGAACGGTGGCCATTTTCTATCCTAGGAGATCAGAACACATCTGGAAGAAGGCATTCACCTTTGGGTACCACATGTTAAGAGAGATATATTAAAGGGGCACTTGTTAAAAATGACAATTACCTGGGTGTTGAAATAGTTATGTTTTATTAGCTGGAGGAATATGAGATGTTTGATTCGGAAAGGAAATGACTCATGAGGTGGGGACTTGCCCTCTCTAAGCATTTAAGTATTTAAAATATTTGCTTCTATTACATACTTCAATAAAAAAAGAAAACAAATAAAAATTTTAAAAAAGTATTTGCTTCTACAACTATAAAGTATTCAACAAAAAAATGATGGAGAAAGATTTTCATTTAGTATAAGAAAAATGTGTCTGAGCCAGCCATTTACAAAGATGAAATGAACTAATAGGGAAGGAATGAGTTCTTTATCACAGGTGTTGGCCAAACAAAGGAGTGTTGACCACCTGTGGAAGATGTTGGAGAAGGGTTGTGTCCACCAGGAAAAAAACAATTTCAGTCAGTGGCAATTCAACATGGTCAACTAGTTGAAGGCCCGTGGGAGAGGTGACGGATTTGCAAAGCAGCGAAGAGAAGGTTACTCAAAGATTAGAAACTCCAGGGCTATTATGCAAGGAATTTGAGGGCCACATTGGAAAATGGTATGGCCCAGCCATGAAGAGAGCTGGCCATGGAGGCTACTGCTGTCACTTTACTCATTGGAGGACTCTGAGTCACTCTGAGGGTGACTTAATATTTTGCCCCTAGCTGGTCAAATCTAAACTCTGTATTGCTCTCCTTACATCTCGGAGAGAGAAAAGGAAAGTCTAATATCTATAACTAAGGCACACATGCTTGATGAAGAGGGTTGGACAGTCACTGCCCAGAACAACCTGGTGCAGGACATATGCAGATAGCTCTCTTCTGTGGGCTCCCCATCTGCACTGGTTCCAGGCTGACTTAAGAGCAGATAGGAACTGATGTACTAATGCAGACCCCTGACTATCCTTCCCAATTTTTAATTATTCATTCATTCATTCATTCATTCACTCACTCACTCACTCATTTAGTGGTCAAAGTGCAGACCCTGAAGAGAATTGCCTTTGTCTGAATTATAGTTCTGGAACTTACCAGCTTTGTGACCTTGGACAAATCAGGTTCCTCTATTTGCTCATCTGTGAAATGGGTATAATTGTGATATCTACTCCATAATGTGTGGTCAGGGTTTAAAGAAGATAATACACGTGAAGCTCAATAAATTTTAGCAATCATTAGTAGCAGTTACTTGTAGCAGTAGGAGAAACACCCAGACTTGTAAATCAGCTATAGCTGGGGGGGTCTGGGATATAGTGTAAAGAAATGAGAGACAAAGACCACAGTGAAACATCCAGATCAGACTGTGCAGATCACACTGTGCAGGTCTTCTGAGAGGCTCAGAAGCTGAAGACTGGGTGTTACAGAGGTCAAGGGTGTGGGCAAGAATAAACTCTCTACCTCTACCTTCAAGTCTAGGGACAGGTTGTGCTAGAGAAGAGCACATTCCTGGCTTGTCATCTTCTAAACTTTTTCTTTTATGTAGAATTGAAGTTTCAGTCCTTCTGAGTGATCTAGTTCTGTGTCAGGGAGAGGGAACAACGGATTCATTCTGAGGACACCCTTGTGAATGGAGGGCACCATGTCTCCACAGTGGAGTAATTCACATCGTCTCTTTACCTGCAACAATGTCAATGCCATATATCATTTTTCCTTCCAATTTGGAAACATGACACACTTACAAACTTTGTCATGTGATTTCATAAAAATTTAAAAGCAAAAAAACTGTCAGTTTTATAGGGTAGCAAGTTATTTTTATAAACACAGAGAATTTATTACCCAGTATGGAGTTTTATTTGGATTTGATATAATACTTCCAATCTAAAAACCATCAGCCATTTCTCTCTAAAACAAATAAAATCTTTAGAAAAGGAGGCACATTGGTGGTTCAGTAGGTTGAGCATTCAACTCTTGATTTCAGCTCCAGTCATGATCTCAGGGTCATGAGATGGAGCCCTGCATAAGACCCATGCTCAGCATGGAGTCTGCTTTTCCCTCCCCCTCTCTCACTTGCATTCTCTCTTTCTCTCTCTTTCAAACAAATAAATATCTTAAAAAATGGAAATCATCAAACCCTACATTAAAATAAACACTGATTTACAGACACAAAAAGAAGAATGTAAGTATGATCTTAAGAACTACCAGAAGAACTGACAACTCTTCAACAACAAAAACAGCAAATCCTCCAAATTCTAAAATCAGAAACTTATGGGCAAATGAGAATCTTGAATGTTCCAAACTCAGTAGGATATATAATACTTTTATTTCTCTATAGTTCCAAACTGTATCTTGTAGACTCCTTAATGATATTTTGGGTAGATTCCTATGGGTTTCTGGCTACATTGAGTTATTATTAGTCCATCTGATTTAAAACTACATCTCGTAACGGATTCAAAGTTTTCACCTTCCCATTGATGGCAAGTGTGGTTTGAGCGATGTGCAATGGAAACACACTCACAGCTTGTTGTTCAGCTCTCTTCTTAACATCTTTTGCCTAGAGGGGGACCTTTGAGATGCTCTCCCCACCCTTTTTCTAAGTGTCACTACCAGAGTGTTGAGACTGGGAAGAGGAAGAGGACAGGAGGCCCTCCTATTTAACTGCCATGGTTGAGCTCCATTCCCCAATGGTTGTGCATCTTTCTTGGGAAATCCTACCTGGCCCCACATGATCTCTACGTGTAAAGGGTCCAAATGCTGGCTTTCTTGTTACTTGTACTTGTGAGTTTTCCAGGGACATAGCAGAAGCCTCTGTCTGCACATTTTCCTGATCCAGATCTACCATCTCTGGCTCGTCTGGCTCCCTGCCTCCCTAGATGCCCCTCCTTCAGTTAACTCAAACTTCTTGCTATTGGGTTCATGCTTTGTAGCTAGCTTTCTGAGGCAGCAGCAAATAGCTCAAGCCTGGTTATTTTCTAAAATGTCTGCTGGAATCCCTTGGCATACCAAATGATGTTGATGCAGCTGTGCCATGGGATCCCTTTCTCCTCACCACAGTTTTTGTTCAGTTCTCCTATCTCAGTGTTCAGGTAGGTAAAATCTAGGTCAAAAAGTCTCCTAAGAAGATACTAAACCAGCTAATGAGATGAGAATTTTCCTTTTTGAATGAGCTCCTCCAAACTTTACAATGATTCTTTTAGAGTTCTCCTCAAGAACCCTTTCCCCTCCTGCTTGTCCAAAGACATAGCACTGATATTCCATCCTCTCTCTCTCCTGGGCGTGTTGGTATTGGTGAGCTAGTAATAGGAAGGCAGATTCTACTTCCCATGGCAACATGTCTGACTGTTTCTAGTTAAGAATATGAGGTCTTAGTGCCTCTTTATTTCCTATAATTATGCCCTAGTATAATAAAATTCCTACTTAATATCTTGTTACACTTTCCTTGACCCCTTCCTCTTTACAACTTTGAATAAATTGTGGATTTTTCCAAGGTTCATTGCCTTCAGGTATGAGAACAGCAGATGTATATTCAGATATAATCAAATATTAAAACAGATGTAAATCTTTTGGGCAATTCATCAAGACTGTGGCAGGGTATACAGCTGGTGCCACTGTAGGCATGGCAACATCCCTTATTATTTATTGGATTTTCTTTGGTTTCTTGCACATGCCCTTGCCTGGTTCTTTATTTTTTTAATTGTTATTATTTTTATTCATGTACAATTAACATACAGTGTTATGTTAGTTTTAGGTGTACCATAGATTGATTCAATAATTCTATACATTTGTCTGTCAGTACTCATCAGGATAAGTGTATTTTTAATCACCTTCACCTGTTTCACCATTTCACCACCAACCTCCACTCTGGCAATCACCAGATTGCTCTCTTCAGGAGTCTGGTTATTTTGGTCCCTTTTTTTCTGTTGGTTTTTTTTTTTTTTCATTTATTGTTTCTTAAATTCCACATAAGAGTGAAATCACATAGTATTTGTCTTTCTGTGACTTATTTCACTTAGCATAATACTTTCTAGTTCCATTCACCTCAATGCAAATGGCAAGATTTCATTCTTTCTTATGGCTGGGTAATAGTCCATTGTATATAGACACACCATATCTTCTTTATCTATTCATCTATGGGTAGACATTTGTGTTGTTGCTTCTGTATATTGACTATTGTAAATAACTTGCGATAAACAAGGGTGCATATATCTTTTCAATATTAGCCATTCTTTTAATATATGTCCACTGGCAATAAATTCTCTTAGTTTTGCTCCTTTTGAGAATATCTCAATTTCTCCTTCATTCTTAAAGGATTTCTTCCTTGCATATAGGCAATGGGTTGGCAGTTCTTTTCTTTTGGCTTGTTATTTTCTGTTAGCCACTTCTATCCATGATTTCTGCGGACAAATTCACTGTCATCACATTGTTTTTCCCCTGCAGGAAAGGTGTCCCTTCTCTCCTGCTGCTTTAAAGCGTTTTAGTTTTGTCTTGAGTTTCAGAAGTTTAATTATAATGCATCTTGACATAGTTTTCTTGGATTTATCCTGTTTGGAGTTCACTTAGCCTCTCGACTGTAGATTGATATTTGTGTCAAATTGGAGAAGTTTCCAGCTATTATCTATTGAGGACGTTTTCAGCCCCACCCTTGTTCTTCTCTCTTTCTGAGATAAGAGGAGAAAAATACTAGAGCTTTTGTTCCTGTTCCACAGGTCCCCAGGGTTCCATTCACTTATTTGTTCAGCCTATTTTCTCTTTTGTCCCAATTAATAATTCCTATCTTTTCACTTTTCAGTGTGTTGATTCTTTCCTCTGTCCCTTCTTTCCTGTTATTGAGCCCTCACCTAAGCTTTTTATTTCAATTTCTGTATTATTTAAATTCTGAATTCCCACTTGGTTCTTTTTCTTTGCTGAGGCTTTCTATTTTTCAATTATTTCAAGTGTTTGGTAATTGCTCATTGATCTATTTTTAACATTGCTGCTTTTATCTTCATAAGATAATTCCAGTATCTCTGTCATTTTTGGTTTTCACTTCCATTTAGTGTCTTTTATTCTTTCAGTTTGAGATCTTCTTGGTTCTTGGTATGAAAGTAATTTTCTATTCAAAGTTGGAAATATATATGTATACATATATATGTATATGTATATATAATCTCTGGATCTTATTTAAATGCTGCTAAGTGGAGGTAGAAGTCCAGGTGCCCCACTTACCCTTCACTGATACCCACAGTGGGTGGGGTCTCCTGATTACTGCTAGGTGGGATGGGAGTTCCCAGTTGCCTATGTGGTCACTACCAATACCCTGGGGAGGTGGTCCATTACCTCTGGGTGGTGGTAAAAGTCTTAACTCATAACTAGTCTTCCTCTGACCCAACCTCAGAGGGACAAGGTGCTTTGCTACTGCTGAGTGAGGTGAGAGCCAAGACTCTCCATATAATCTCTAGAGACATCATGTTTTGGAGTCTCATTACCTATAGGCTGTCATTGGTTTCTATGCCCTGTTTGCTCTTTTCACTTAGGCACCGTAATCTATTGTGAGATTTAACAATTAGTAAGAATTCATATCTTTATTTTGATCTACTCTGACACTAAGTTTTAGTGGAATTTTGATACTCAAAAATTTCCCTCTCCATTTCATCTTATATTATTTGGAATAAAGAACCAGTTAGCAGTTCTCTGCAAGAGCTCAAATTTCTAAAATCTCTCTATTCCCCTTCATTTCTGCCTTTAAGCTTGTTTCTTTCTGAGCTTCTCTTGTTCATGTAATATTGTGCCCCATAAAGTTGAATTTCTTTATACATACTATTAAAATTATGTTTCTATTTTCTTCCCTAGAATTACATGTTCATTAAATACATAATCTGCCTCTAAGTTTTCTCAACTTCACAGATATATATATATAATATGGTTTCCTGCTTTCTTGCTACTAAGTCCTTGCCAAACCCCTTTGAGATACTTGTTAGAGCAGCTTTCAGATCTTTCTGGCAATATTTTTATCAGTCAGAATAAAGTTGGTTATGCTATAATACAAGCACCCTGAAATTTCAGTGGCTTAACACAACAAAAGTTTGTTTCCTCACATACATAGAATCTGCCTTGAGGATCTTGGTGACTTGACTGCAGAGCTCCTCCACACATTGGTTCAGCTTTAAAGATGTTTTGATTTTTGAAATCTCCACCTCACGATGAAGATTCTGCCATGACAAGCAGAACAGGAGAACAGAGGACATAGATGACAGTGCTCCAGTTCCTTAGTGCTGCAGCCCAGAATGTGTAAAAACACATCATTTTACCTTTTAAATAGATCATCTCGGAGGACTATCATTCACCCACATAGACCCAAGGAGCCTGGGAGGTATATTTTTCCCTGTGTCCCAGGATGGAAAGAGAACTGGAGGTGGTGGGCATTGAGGAGAGCAAGCAGGGCAGTGACCATAGTAATGTCTGCCACAGATACCAGCATTCTGGTTAACTCAAATGTAAATCCAAAGTTGAACAAAATTTTCATTTTCAGTAACTGGAGTCATTTGCTCCAAAATTTAAAGTAGTTATTCAAAGCAACTGAGGTCAATTTGAAATGTCTTTGTATCTCAGACACTCAAGGTCACTCAAGGTTGATTGCCATGGCACATAAATGTTTTAAAGTGCCTTTGTTCAACTGTTGCATACTATGTTAGGATCTTAATTTCTAAATCTCTGGGCATGCTGAAAGGGCTGCCATGGAGCCAAATCTTAGTAGTTGTTTTATTATTGTCATCATCCCTTTACTATTCCTTACCTTCTTTTCCGATCAGAAAGCTTTAAGAAAAGTTTATAGTTTGATGATCTTTCCAAACTATATACATTTGATTGTAGGAATTGGTGGTATAAATACTTCAGAAATCATATTTTTTGGCATTAGAGTGCATGCTTCTTTTTTTGGTAGCATTTTAGGGTATATGGTTTATTTTATTTATGTTGATATGAAATATTTCATGAAATTATTACTACTAATAATATGAAATATTAACATAGTGAGGAATATGTAAGACATTGGTCTGACTTCATACACATTTGCATTCCAATAGTATATACTAACTGGATGCAGGAAAGTGAGGCCGGTCCTCTAGAGAAATTGTCCAAGGAAATAAAATTGACCACTGACTATCTGTACCAGATAATCTTCAAACCCTGGAGAAGATAATGACATAAGTCCTTCTATGAAGATGCCACTGGTGACCAAAAAAGAGTATTATGTAATTTTGAGTTATGTTATCAGGAGTGAGGATGGATTGCCACTTTTATCTATATGCTCTCATTTTATTATTTTATTAGTTATAGTCTGCTTAGCTCCCAAATTATTTGAGGTGGGTTATAATAAACACAAGTGTGGTAGACTTCTACTTCTAGCAATTGAGAGAGTATGTGATTAGTCCTCTTCCTATAAATATCTATAAAAGTGGACATGTGTTTCCAAGGTTTTGGACAATGGCGATACAAGACTAATCTGAGGGAAAGGAAACACACAAGGGGAGTCCCCCGCCCCACCATCATTTTTTCAGGTCTCTGCCAGGGGTGGTGTTCCCATAGCATCAGATGTAGGTGAGGCCAGGCAGAGCTCAATAGTATTCCAGGGTCAGGAAGCAGAGACCTCACTGAAGGCAGTGTCCCTGATGCCAGAGAACAGGCTCAGCAGGTCCTGCACCTCATCTCAGGGGACCTGAGGTTTGTGCTGTCTCAAACAGATTTTCCTCAAAAAACATCTTTAAAATTTTGATTTATGGGGTGCCTGGGTGGCTCAGTGGGTAAAAGCCTCTGCCTTCGGCTCAGGTCATGATCTCAGGTCCTGGGATCAAGCCCCGCATCAGGCTCTCTGTTCCGCAGGGAGCCTGCTTCCTCCCCTCTCTCTCTGCCTCCCTCTCTGCCTACTTGTGATTTCTCTCTCTGTCAAATAAATAAAATCTTTAAAAAATTTTTTTGATTTATTTTCTTATACAGTTTATTTTTTAGAATTTTTTAATTTATTTTTTTCTTATGCAGTTTATATCTGTGATACCTCAAATTGACATGACTTTATTTCAGAGTTTTAAGTTTTTCTCTCCCTCAGCCTGCTGAGTAACACTTTAATTACATAAATTAGTCATACCCCTGAAATTGTCTATCAGACTCTAGGTGCTCATTCAACTTCCAAATAAAAGGTCATCTTTCCTGAGCAATATCCTTCCTTAGACACAGCTCTACAGTTACAAGTTCCTGCTGCTATAATGTGCTAAAGTACCTAATTTCTGATAGAAGTAAAGGATAAGTGCTCCTTTTTAAAGAAAGTTTTATCTTAAAAATGACATTTGAAAAGTCTACTCTTCCATCAGATGTTGATATTTATCAGAATTTATCTACTTATTTTTTCCTCTTCTTTCTTTATTCATATATTGTCCTTATTTTTATAAGTTGCCACTTTTTTATACTTATTTATTTGTCTCCTATTTTTGTGCTAATTATTTCCCAATAACTACCGAAATGGAGCCATGTTCCCCTGGTAGCTGATTATTATTAGAATCATTTGCTAAGCTTATAAAAATGCAGATTTCTATGCTCGCTGCAGGTCCAATGAAACAGACTCCTTGTGGAGAATCCTCAATATATATTTTAAATAAGCCCATAGCTGACTCATATCATCAGTCCAGTATGGAAAACAGATACACCTCACAGTTGGTCTCCTGTAATAATTGATTAAACATCTGTAGAACTTCCTTTACCTTCCTCAGTCATCATCAAGATTGGCATGTGGACCTGGGAGCCATGGTATGATTTCATTATAATCATCTATTTACTTATACTCAATCAATCATCTATCAGATTTGAGTTTGAAATATGTTATAAACATCCACATTTATTTGTTTTATTGCCTATTTACTTTCCAGAAAATTAAAACAAGACAGCTTTTTTTTTTTGAGAGACTTTGTATTATTTTCTTATTTATGATATAACCTAATAGTATCTGACCATAATTTCCAACTTCAGCATCTGCACTTAGAGAAGAAAGATCTGGGGATGCCTGGGTGGCTCAGTTGGTTAAGCAGCTGCCTTAGGCTCAGGTCATGATCCCAGCATCCTGGGATCGAGTCTCACATGGCAGGGAGCCTCCTTCTCCCTCTGCCTCTGCCTGCCATTCTGTCTGCCTGTGTTCGCTCTCATTCCCTCTCTCTCTCTGATAAATAAATAAAAATATTAAAAAAAAGAGAGAGAAGAAAGATCTGTGTTGTAGATGGACTATTTTTGTCCATTCAAAATTTATATATGGAAACCTAATTCCCAATATGATGGTATTTGGAGATGGAGACTGGGAGGTGATTAGGATGGGATTAGGGCCCTTGTAAAAGAGGTTCTAGAGAGATCCCTCACCTCTTTGACTGTATGAAGTTACAGCAAAAACATCCATCCACAAGGCAGGAACAGGGTTCTCACTAGACACCAAATCTATCAGAGCCTTGATCTTAGACATCCCAGCCTCCAGAACTCTGAGGAATACATTTCTGTTGTTTCTAAGCCACCCAGTGTATGGTGTTTTTGTTTAAGCAGCCCCAATGGACTAAGACAATCTGCTTTGGTTGTGAATCATCCAAATTATTTCTTCAGAAAGAAAGAAATAATTGTACAACTCCTAGCATTGTTCTAAGCCTTACAGTTACTATAGTGAATGAAAGAAGCAGAAGTCTCTGCCTTCAGACAGCTCACAGTTATTCCATTTCTTACCTACTGAACTGTGTAACTCAAAGAGAAGAAAAGAAAGCCCATTTTGAATTAGAAATACATTTAACCAGTTTGCCTTCAAGTAATTTTATATTTTCTTAAGAGATAAAATCGTACTGAAAATAAATCAAGAGAAATTTGGATTACATTTCATGAATCAATTTAAGTAGTTTTCAATTATTTTCCTGAGAACGAGGATTATTAATCATCAAATGGGTAATAAGGAAATACGATTAAAATCTCCACTTACAAATGCATTAATTTTGATAAGAAATTTTAGGTAAAAGCCTAAAATTCTTCCTTGTATAATACAGTATATGAAATCAAGTATTTTCATCAGAATTTTAACAAAGCAAATCTTATTTTAAATCAGTAAATTAGTAGCTCTATTCATGGGCATCATCTTATTTCTTCCTTCATTTTTTATTCACACTAACTTCATGCACATAAAAGTTATGTAGACTTCAAATTAAAGTAAGAAATCAGAGAAGTTGAAATTATAGGAACTGTTCTCCAAATTAGTTATGACACAGGAGAAAAGATGAATTTGCCTTTAAAAAATGTGGATGTTAAAATAGCTATTTTCTTTGTGAATCCTTTGTAAAAACTTCTGAAGATTTCTGTACCAACTACATGGATGCATGATAAAGCGGAAAAGAAGCCTTGCTTGAAAACCTTTGTAGATGCCTGATTAGGTTTAAAGAATACTGTGTAGCATTGGAATTCTTTCCTCAGAGAGTACGCTACCTACATTAAAGAGCTGCCATTTCCAAAACTTCTTCATTAAAATTTTCATATTTACTTATGGGAATTTTAGTGTATAGACAAAATTAAATATATGTGATATTTACAAATACATAATAAAATGTATTTCATATTATTAAAGGTACCTTGTATTATATTATATATTTTTTGGGAGAAAACATATATTAAAAAAAAGAAATACTATTTGGTACTATTGAAATAAAATGGTAATTTAATGAGAAGAAAAAGAAGGTAGAGAATGGAAGACTTCCTCCCTCTCCCAAATGTTTTGGCACTTGGAACATGTGAAAATTTCTATGAGGTTTGGGCCTATTAAATTTTGTTAATTTCACTTAATTGAAGTAGAATAGTAGAATACAGGCAGGGAACAGTTGGATTTTACTCTTTCATATTCTTTATACATATTCTAATTGGTATACAATAATAAAGAGAATGATAATACTGAGTGTAATAGCTTTTTCATAATTGCTGAGGGCTTTTTATACAATTACATTCACATCGATTGAGTACTTAGCACAGACAGTGCACAAAGTGATAGCAAAATAACCCTTTTCTTGGAAGATTTTCATCACTAGGCGTTCAGACCTGTCCTCATTTCAGGCTGATTAGGAGACTGTATACATGGACTTGGCTAATTTGTGTGTAATGGGAGTAGAATTTGGGAAAAGAACAAAAAATATCTTGGCAAATCATTTCAAGTACTTCATAATAACATGTTTATTTATTTATTTATTTATTTTAGTGTGAAAAGATCCCTTTAGGTAAATATGATGATTTGTGAGCTAAAGTCCCTTTTAAAATTCAGTTCATACCATAAATATGCTGAACTGAATATAACCTAAAATTTTTAAAAGAACATGTTTTAGAGTCCCCTATCAATGATCAGGTAATATATATTGTCTAGTGGATAATCTTTTTTATTATCATCTAAGCATGCAATCATATGATTCATAGGTAATTTATAATTACTTAATTGTGTGACTGCTGTTTTTATAAAATAGAAATAAATGAATATAAATTCCTTTGTTACTGTTTGGGAAGGGTCTGAAGAACACTGAATCTAGGTTTAAAAAACTAAAAATGTAAAAATGAAAACAAATGGTGTAAAGTTTGAAATTGTAAAGGACATAAACATTGTTTATTTCATTGTAGTAGCCCTTAATTTCTTAACAATGGCTATTACTTTATGCCTGATCAATATAAATATACAAAATATTATGACATTCAATTTAGGGTTAAAAAATATAACTGTTTAGATAATGAGACTGTAGAGTTACTTTTTATTTACCAGCTTTTTGACTGCGAGGTTACTGATAAATTCATTATGATTGTGACATTGGAAAGTAAAGTGGAAATTGGTAGAAAGATGCAGGTGAATAGAGGACATAATGCTTGAACTGTCTTTCAGCCCATCTTCAAATCTAGTTTATAACACTAACTTTTAAATAAGGATTCTAGTTATTCTTTCTTCTAATAGAAATAGGAAGACTGGCTCAGAATCCTTTTGTTTAGAATGCTTCTTGACTCTCATGAGTATGGTGTATTTTTGACTAAGCATGGACATTGACAATTTTCTGTATATATTACTTAATAGTGGATGTATTACCCAGACAGCTTTAAAATTTGTTTAAGAATTGCATAAATTACTACTATATTAGGTTGCCAGTGGCAATTTAGTTAAGGACCAAATAATTATAGTTCTTTTGGAATTAGTTTTATTGTCTATGTCACCTACACTCTTCAAGGAAGAAAAATAATCCTTTAAGAACCCAAAACAGAAAGCCAAATATCTAAGAATATCTTATGTAACAAGATACATTACTCCAGTTAAGAGTACATGGGCCTCTATGACGCGTACTGGAAAAAAAAAAAAAAAAAAGTACCCCTTGGAGACCAGTGATAGCTTGCAGAGCAATGGTGGTGGGACAGGGAGTGCCAGATGATAGTGCTCAAACAAAATCCAGGAGCTTAAGGGGAAAATGCCAGACACCAATGTGGCCACTTGTGGGGAACTGTGCCTGCAGACCTGGGGGACTGGCCACTTCAGCAGCCATTGCAGCTGCCACTAGCACCTGGAGAGACCAGGATCACTCATAGTTTTGGAGGCACAGGGGACAGAGACCGCTGGGGCCTGGGTCAACCACTGAGAGGATCACTGGGGGCATGTACTGCCTATGGGAGGCTGCAGTTTTCAGCAGTGCTTACGGAGGGGAGAGACTGTGTGTACTGGAGTGTTCAGAGAGGAGAAGGCTATGGCTTCTCTCCTCCTCTGAGAAGGTCTGGGTGCGGACATTTTCCTCTGCTCTGAGCCTCCAAAAAGGCACAAAAAGCTGCCAGAGAACAAAACCTGCCAAAAAACAAAAGCCCCCCCCCCCCAAAATGGTTTCCACAAAGCCCAGTGCCTTGATAATTAGGCAGGGGAACTCTGACCAAACAGGACTGACTGAAAAACAATTTGGCAGGCCCCTCTCCCAAAGACAAGCTGGAAGAACCAGAAGACAAAAACCTGAGGATCTCCATAAAACTGTGAAACCCCAACAACAAGGGAAAATAGTATATTGAACTCCTGATTTTGCTTCATGGCCTCCGTATTTCTCTGATACAACTTTTTTATTCTTTCTTATGTTTCTTCTTTGTTTTTCCTTTTTTGCTTACTTAGCATTTCAACTAGGTGCTTAATACAACATATTCCATAGTAACTTTTTAACTTCTACTGTTTCGCATATATACCTTTTTTCTCTTTTTATTTTACATACATATATAGATATAAGCTTCAAATTAGTGTTTGTTTGTTTGTTTTCCCCCCCTATCCAACACTACCTTTTGTATATATACTGGTTTTAATTTAATTTTGCTGTAACTCTGGGAAGTTGAGTTCTCTAACAAAGAGAACAAAATACACCCAGGAAGAACTGAAACACCCTACCTAACCCACATTAAGAGATTATAACACAGCCCCACTCCCCCCCTTTTTTCCTTAACTTTATAAATCTTATTCTTGGGTTTCATTTTGGCTGGTTTTTCTTAGTGGTGGCTTCCAATCACTCCAAACTTTCCCAGAGTGCACCTTGTCTGGACTGTGGTTGATATTTTTGACTCTGTACATTCCCTCAACCATCTCTCAACAGAATAACTAGGAGGAGGAACTCCCAACAAAGAAAAGAACCAGAGACAATGGCCTTTCCTACAGATCTAATGAATGTGTATATAAGCCAGGTGTCAGAAATTGATTTCAGGATAACAGTTATGAAGACAATAGCTAGACTGAAGAAAACATTAATGGCAACATAGACATTCTAATGGCTGAAATGAAGCTAATCAGGGTGAACTTAAAAATACTATGAATGAGGGGCACCTGGGTGGCTCAGTGGGTTAAAGCCTCTGCCTTCAGCCCAGGTCATGATCCCAGGGTTCTGGGATCGAGCCCCACACTGGGCTCTCTGCTCAGCGGAGAGCCTGCTTCCCTTCCTCTCTCTCTGCCTGCCTCTTTGCCTACTTGTGATCTCTGTCTGTCAAATAAATAAATAAAATCTTTAAAAAAAATACTATGAATGAGAAGCAATCTAAGCTAGTTACTCTAACAGCTGTGGTAAATGAGGCAGGAAAATGAATTAGTGATCTAGAAGACAAACTTATAGAAAGGAAGGAACAGGAAGAGGCCTGGAACAAACAGTCTAAAATCCATGAAATAGAATTGGAGAAATAAATGACACGATGAAATGTTCCGATGTCAGGATTATTGGGATTCCTGAGGGGGTGGAGAGAGAGAGAGAGGACTAATGGACATATCTGAGTAAATTGTAGCTGCAGACTTCCTTGATCTGGGGAATGAAACAAGCATTCATGTCCTAGAGAGAGAAGACCCCTCCCAAGATCAAGGAAAACAGACTAATGCCCTGGCATGTAAAAAAAAAACTCTCAAATTCTAGAACCAAGGAAGCCATTTTAAGGGCAGTTAGGGGGAAGAGATTCCCTACATACAGAGAGAGGAATATCAGAATAATCTCAGACCTGTCCACAGAGACCTGGCAAGTCAGAAAGGACTGGCAAGAAATATTCAGAGTACTAAGAAAGAAGAACATGCTGCCAAGAATATTTTATCCATCAAGGTTGTCATTCAGAAGTGATGGAAAGATAAAGAACTTCCAGGACTGGCAGAAACAGAATGTGACAGTATGTGACCGCTAACCCAGCTCTGCAAGAAATATTAAGGGGGTTCTATAAAAGGAGAAAGACTCCAAGAGTGATACAGAACAGAAATTTACAAGACAATCTATAGAAACATTTATAGAAACAAGTACTTCACAGGAAACATAATGACAAAAAAAATCTTTCAATAATTGCTATCAATGTGAACAGCCTAAATCCTCCCATGAAACAGCAGATTTCATAATTTCAATTTCAATTTCAATAATTGCTATCAACATGAACGGCCTAAATCCTCCCATGAAATAGTTGCAGATTGCATAAAAAGTTAGTACCCATCCTATGCTGTCTACAAGAGACTTATTTGAACCTAAAAATGCACCCAAACTGAAAGTGAAGGGATGGAGAATTATCTTTCATGCCAGAAAACCACAAAAGAAAGCTGGAGTAACAATTCTCATATCAGATAAATTAGATTTTAAGCTAAAGACTGTAGTCAGAGATACAGAAGAACACTACATCATTCTTAAAGGGTCTAACAAGAGGATCTAAAAATTATAAATATCTATTCCCCTAACATGTAAGCAGTCAACTACATAAGCCAACTATTAAACAAAATAAAGAAACATATAGATAATAATACATTAATAGTAAGAGACCTCAACACTCTACTCTCAGCAATAGACAGATCAACTAAGCAGAAAATCAACAGAGACAAGAGCCTTGAATGATATACTGGACCAGATGGACCTCATAGATATATACAGAACATTCCTAAAACAACAGAATACTCTTCCTGACTGCACATGGAACTTTCTCCAGTATAGACTACAGACAGTCACAAATCAGGTATTAATTGATTCCAAAAGATGGAGATTCTTTCCTGAATATTCTCTGACCACAATGCTTTGACACTGAAACTCAATCATAAGAAAAAATTTGGAAGAAATTCAAACACTTGGAAGTTAAAGCCCACCCTGCTTAAGAATGTTTGGGTCAACCAGGAAAACAAAGAAGAACTTAATAAATTCATGGAAACCAATGAGAATGAAAACACATCAGTCCAAAACCTGTGGGATACTGCAAGGCAGTTGTAAGGGGAAAATGCATAACAATCCACTCTTCATTCAAAAAAAATAGAGAAATCACAAATTTACCAACTAACTTTACATCTTAAAGAACTGGAGAAAAAACAACAATTAAAACCTAAGCCCCACACAAGAAGATAAATAATAAGATTAGAGCAGAGATCAATGAATTAGAAACCAGAAAAACAGTAGGACAGATCAACAAAATTAGAAGCTGGTTCTTTGAAAGAATTAATAAGACTGATAAGCCACTGGCCAGACTTATCCAAAAGAAAAGAGAAAGGACTCAAATTATTAAATTATGAATGAAAGGGGAGAGATCACGACTAACACCAAGGAAATACGAAGAGTTATCAGAAATTATCAACAACTATATGCCAATTAATTAAGCAAACTGGAAGAAATAGATGCCTTTCTTGAAACCTGGAAATCACCAAGACTGAAACAGGAAGAAACTGACAACCTGAATAGACCAACAACCAGTAATGAGATTGAAGTAGTGATCTAAAACCTCTCCAAAAAAGACGAGTCCAGAACCTGGTGGATTCCCTGGGGAATTCTACCAAACATTCAAAGAAGAAATAATACCTATTATCCTGAAGCTGTTTCAAAAAATAGAAACAGAAGGAATACTTCCATACTGTGAGGCTGTAATTACTTTGATCCTGAAACCAGGCAAAAACCCCATCAAAAAGAATTTCAGACCAATATCCCTGATGAATATGGATGCTAAGATTCTCAACAAGATCCTAGCCAATAGGATCCAACAGTACATGAAAAGGATTATCCAACATGACCAGCATGGTTCAACATTTGCAAATCAATAAATGTGATAGAACACATTAATAAGAGGAGAGAGAAGAACCATATGGTCCTCTCAGTTGATGCAGAAGTATTTGACAAAATATAGCATCCATTCCTGATTAAAACTCTTCAGAGTATAGGATAGAGGGAACATTCCTCAACTTCATAAAAAACATCTATGAAAAGCAAATATCATTTTCAATGGGAAAAAGCTGAGAGTCTTTCCCTTTAGATCAGGAACACAACAATGGTGTCCACTCTTGCCACTGTTGTTCAACATAGTCCTAGACAGCAATCAGACAACAAAAAGAAATAAAAAGTATTCAGATTGGCAAAGAAGTCAAATTCTCTCTTTGCAGATGACATGATACTTTAAGTGGAAAACCCAAAAGACTCCACCCCTAAATTACTAGAACTCCTACAGCAAATCAGTAATGTGGCAGGGTACAAAATCAATGCACAGAAATCACTTGCTTTCCTATACACTAACAATGAAACTATAGAAAGGGAAATTAGGGAATTGATTCCATTTACAATAGCACCAAAAGCCATAAGATATCTTGGAATAAACCTAACCAAAGATATGGAGGATCTACACTCTAGAAACTATGAAAGAAATCAAAGAAGACACTATGGACTCCAGGAAAAAAAAAAAAAAAGAGGGTTTTAGAGGGGAAAGGCATGGGGTGATGGGTTAGCCTGGCCATGGGTATTAAGGAGAGCATGGATTGCATGGAGCACTGGGTGTTATACGCAAACAATGAGCCGTAAAATACTGTGTCAAAAACTAATTATGTACTGTATGGTGACTACATAATAACATAATAAATAAACATAACATAATATAAAAAATAAATAAATAGACAAATAAATAAATAACACTAAAAAAAAGAAAAATCTTCAGAAAATTAAATTTCATCACAGAATTGAAAATTAACAAGTTTTTAGAAAAGCTGACTTATACCTGTAAATCAGCAGTAATCTCTTCCTGAAAAGTGAAAATTGAGAAACCATAATGAATTGAATAGCACCATAGTTTTTGTGTCATTTTTTGGCTTATCACAAAATGACTTGAAGCAATCTGTATTCAAGATGGTTACTGTGTTACTGACATACTACCAAGAATTATCATGGCACTATAAAGAACTGAAATTTTAAGTAATTTCTTAGCTGGTAGGCAAAAGTGTTTGTAGTTTGTAAAAGTACTAGGTAAACTGGCCAGTTCTATTGAATCTAATTCCTATTCTTTGTTACATAATCAATACTTTCATTAATTCCAAAAGTTTCCCTTTGAGTTATTTATTAGGATCTTTTGGTTATCATATTTTGTGTCCTGGTCTTTTATGGCAATAATTTAAGGGGAAATGAAGTTTGGAAGAGTGATCAGGATCAAGTTCTCTGGCATCAAATGGTCTGAGTCTGAACTCATCGTGATCTGCTTACCACGTTGTGACCTTCAATAAGTGACTCACATTCTCCATACCTTAATTTTCTTATCTGGAGGATGGGGGTGGCAATAACAGCACCAACCTGAGAATTAGACAAGTTGAGATAGGTACACCACTTAAAACAACACCTTCACAAACATTCAATAAATGTTACAAGTGATTTTTCTGCTCATCTGCCTCCAAGCTTGGCTACTTTCCTTCTGGCTACAACAGGAAGTGAAATAAAAGTATGCTTCTCAGTTTCAGTAGTCAAAAATGTAACCATTTTCTTCACATGAGCTAGTCTTTAAACAGGGCAAACATTAGAAAAACATATTTTATATGAAACTTTGATTCAGGACACCTACAGTGTGGGTGGGAAATGCTGGCAGTCCTCCAGTTACATGTTTTCTTAATAATACCATTGAAATTGTTTTGGTTTTTCAGAGTGCTCTTACATATTTCGAGTACAGTGTTGTCTTATGACAATGTGCTGTGGTGCTCATGTGTCTTTAGGGGTCAGCCAAGGTCTTGTGTGCCTAGCACCATCTTTGATTCTTCAGAAGCTACGCAGTATTTTAAAAGGTCAGTGTTGTCTGAGGAGAGCCTACATAGGGAGCACAGCACCATAACTCTTTCTAATCACAACAAAGAGGGAGGAGGAAAATCCCTTATTTTTAGACATGGTAAACTCTGAGTAGTAAATTACATATAACAATGGTTATTACACCATATTCTATCTTTCCAGTTGTATATCCCAGTATTATATTCTAAGTACCTAAATAAGAACCTCATGAATTATCAATATTACCTCTGTGTTTCTCACATAGAACCATAAAAGAAAGCAGATGAATGATAACAGCCTTTAGTCTTTATTAAAGTTCTGTGACCTTTAAGTTGTAGGAACTTGGACCATACATAAATTTCCTGCAAGCCAAGATGACAGAGTTAAGCTGTAAAAATGGTCAATCATACAGACAACCTCACAAATTACTAGGCTGGCCAAGGATAATGATGGAAAAACTATAAATAATAATGCACAGCTAGGACAACTTCTAAATATATACAATAAAAACAGCACGTAGTGGCTTGATTTTAGAGCCAGAAGAAGCATTCTTTTATCAAATGTTCTTCAACTAGCCAGTTCAATAACTGAAAATTTGAAAACTTTCCTTGGGTTGAAATACCTTTTTTAAGAAAAAATACTTTAAACAACAAGCATTACCTGAGAAAGTTTATAATTAACTCAGTAGCATCCTTTAGTATAGTAATTTGAGTTTATTGTTTCATTCATTAAACATTTATTGAGCACCTATCATGTGCTTGGCATTGAAAATGCAGAGGAAGGTAGCTGCACTCACCTCTTTCAGTCAGCACCCAGTCTAGTCAGAAATGTGGAAGAGTAATTAAACATCAGAGTCTAGGGTGCAGAAGGCTATGAAGAAGTTGTTCAAATGCCATGGGGACACAGAGGAGGAATCTGTAAACCTGTAGAGAGTTAAGTATGGATAATGGGTTAAGGTGTTTGAATTCTCTCTCATAGCAATCAATTCAACTGAAAGATTTTCACATTTGGATTTGAGAGCTGTTATCCAAGCAACATATAGAATAGTGATTAGGGCCAGAGGACTGGTGAAGTAGGAACAAAGGAATTAAGGAAGCTATTGTGATTCTCTAGGTGAGATATGGTAAAGGCCTGAACTGGGGCTAGATTAGTAGGGAATTAAAAGGGATTGGATTCAAGAGGTATTTAGGAATTAGGATCAGCAGGAGTTCTGATTTGATATTTGGATAAGAAAAGAGGTTTCTGACTAGTGTGACTGGATATGCATGTTGGTGCCATCATAGAGAATTTGATAATCAGGTTTTAGGGATGGGGAAGGGGATCAGTAAGGCTGTAGAAAGCTGAGTTGAAGATGCCTATGGGTATGCCAAAGGAGGTGGATATGAGGCACTTGGACGTAAATGCATGGTCTTGGTGAAAGAGATCTGGGCTGAAGGGCGAGCTCAGTGCATCACCAATACAGAGAAGCAGTTGGAGCCATGAGTATTGAGTCCTTTTAGTATTATATTACCAAAACAGGTGATAAAGTCTGGATAGTAAGTAACATGTGCTACAAATGCAATCACAAAAATCATAATTTCCCATAAATTCAACATTATAACAAAATGTGTTGAAAATATGAACACATTTTGTTATAATGTTGAATTTATGGGAAATTATGTTTTCTATTTTTTTTAACTTTTTTTTTTAGATTTTATTTATTTATTTGACAGACAGAGATCACAAGTAGTCAGAGAGGCAGGCAGAAAGATAGGAGGAAGCAGGCTCCCTGCTGAGCAGAGAGTCCGATGTGAGGCTCTATCCCAGGACCGTGGGATCATGACCTGACCAAAGGCAGAGGCTTTAACCCACTGAGCCACCCAGGTGCCCTCTGTTTTCTATCTTTTTTTTTTTTTTTTAGAAAAACTCTGATAGCTTAAAAACAAATAAAATGTAAGAGTTTGGGGAAAGACTATATGCATATTCTCCACAGTTTTTTTTTTTTTGGTTTTGTTGTTTTTTTTTTAATTTATTTTTTATTTTCAGCATAACAGCATTCATTATTTTTGCACCACACCCAGTGCTCCATGCAATCCGTGCCCTCTATAATACCCACCACCTGATACCCCGACCTCCCACCCCCAACCCCTTCAAAACCCTCAGATTGTTTTTCAGAGTTCGTAGTCTCTCATGGTTCACTTCCCCTTCCAATTTCCCCCAACTCCCTTCTCCTCTCTAACTCCCCATGTCCTCCATGTCCTCCATGCTATTTGTTATGCTCCACAAATAAGTGAAACCATATGATAATTGACTCTCTCTGCTTGACTTATTTCACTCAGCATAATCTCTTCCAGTCCCATCCATGTTGCTACAAAAGTTGGGTATTTGTCCTTTCTGATGGAGGCATAATACTCCATAGTGTGTATGGACCACATCTTCCTTATCCATTCGTCCGTTGAAGGGCGTCTTGGTTCTTTCCACAGTTTGGCGACCGTGGCCATTGCTGCTATAAGCATTGGGGTACAGATGGCCCTTCTTTTCACAGTTTAAACAAAGTGTTTTCTGATGATTTTGTTAATGACATCTAGGGCTCTTGGAGCTTAATGCTATATTATAAAACTCCATATTTCTTTATCTTTACTTCTAACCATTCTAAAGGATTCTAACTTACTTAGCCCTTTAAAATTTGCTATCTATTCATCCACATTATAAGCAGTCAAGAAGGTATATGATTCATCTATCATGACTTCCAGTAGAAACAGCCATTTCTACTTCAGGACTATGTGTATAATTACATGATTCATTGAAAATGTGTCACTTTTCCTCCTGGAAAGAAGTCTTGTTTCTTAGGGCTCCATGTTAAAAAGGGACAAATGTTATTTTACAGAATATTTTAAGTGCATAAGTAAGAGATTATAACTTTAAGTTATTTTTGTATATTTCCTGAGTATAACTCTGAAGCAAAATATACAACCAGTGTGCCCTGAGAAGATAATCTGTTTATAACTATAAAGTTCATTTATTAAAATTCTATATATATATTTATAATATATTTAAATATCTAAATTTTAAATATATATATTTATAACATATAAATATATATGTATTTAAAAGGCATAATCAAATCAGAAAATAAAGTTTCTAAAATTATTATTCTTTTTTAAGATTTTATTTATTTATTTGACAGACAGAGATCACAAGTAGGCAGAGAGGCAGGCAAAGAGAGAGAGGAGGAAGCAGGCTCCCTCCTGAGCAGAGAGCCTGATGTGAGGCTCAATCCCAGGACTCTGGGATCATGACCTGAGCTGAAGGCAAAGGCTTTTTTTTTTTTTTTTTTAAATTATTATTTATTTATTTATTTTCAGAAAAACAGTATTCATTATTTTTTCACCACACCCAGTGCTCCATGCAAGCCGTGCCCTCTATAAAGATACCCACCACCTGGTACCCCAACCTCCAAAGGCTTTAACCCAGTGAGCCACCCAGGCGCCCCATCTAAAATTGTTTTTTACTAAAAATATTCCTTACTTTGACAATTTTTTGTGGGCCCACCAAGTTAAAACTTGATATGGATTATTTTAATTGATACTTTCATTGTTAGGCATAGAAATGTGCTCTTTCTTATTTTCTCTGTGAGGACATGGAATTTCATAAAATTCCCAGAATAATTCTAAGGTCCTTTTGGAAAGCATCCTCATGGTTGGATTTGGATTGGCTTTTGTTAGTTGCTGTATGTTAATGCTTTCACTCTTGAAAAAATATCGCCATGTATAAGAATTACATATTCATAAAAAGCTGGAGGAGATAAATGAAATTATTCTAGTTGAAATATTATAGAGAAAAAATCATGAGATAAAAACATAAAAAACTGTCTATAATTAGACAATTAGAATTCACTATCCCTCATCCTTATTCATAAAACATATGGCTGAATTTTTTGAAACCCTGAAGTTAAAAATTAGACAGCAGAGAAATGAATAGTTGATAATTATTTCTACATATCTATTTTCTTCTATGTTATAAATGTATTGAGTAGAATGGTACCAAGAAATCCTGCAAAATCACACATCTTTATTTATCCAAAAAATATCTATTGAAGAACTATCCCAAGCATTCTTCTGGCTAGATGTATAAGACACATTCCTGCCCTCTTGGGGCTTACATTCTAATATGATTGCCAGACAATAAACATAAAACAAACAATATAGTATAATGTCAGGTGAAAAGAAAGAGTAGGCTAAGGAGAGAGAGAGAGATGTAAAGAAGTTTAATACAGGTCCAGAGAAGGCCTCTCTTGGGAGGAGATTTTGGAGCCAAACTTGAATAAAATCCATGGAAGAACTTGGGAAAAGCATCATAGGGAGAGTAGAAATCAAGCCCAAGTACCAAGTGAGCAGCTAATCTTGGACGTCTGAGGAATATCAAGAAACCTACAATGTAGTGGAGTGAAACAGGTGAAGCAGGTGGTTAAAGATGAAGGTGTGAAGGGACAGAGGCCAGACCGTAGATGGTCTTATTGGCCATAAAGAGGAATATACATTTTATTCCCATTATAAAAGGAAGACTTCAGAAGCTTTTGAGTAGGGGAAGACTTCATATGATTTATATTTTGAAAAGGTCACACTAGCTGCTATAAGATGCAGACCCAGGACCTGTGATTCTCGATGGGTGTGTGTGTGTGTGTGTGTGTGTGTGTGTGTGTGTTGGAGGGACAGAGAGAGAGAGAGAGAGAGAGAGCGTGATTTTGTCCCAAAGAGATATTAAGCTATACCAGACCTTGTCTGGGACATTTTTGGTTCTCACAAATGCAGAGGTGGGGGAGTGCTACCAGCATCTAGTGAATAGAGTCCAGGGATGCTGATAAACATCCTACAGCTTATAAGACAACTCCCCACCACAAGGTATTATCTGGCTCAAAATGTCAGATGTCCTGCTGTTGAGAAACCCAGCTCTAGAAAGACAAAGGTCAAGGCGAGGCAATCAATTACAAAGCTATGGTAATAACAAAAGTGTAAGTGATGGTGGCTTAGCTGAAAAAGTGAAGGATGGTTGGATTTACATTATATTTTGAGAGTAGGAATCATTAAGATTGGCTTATAATTTGTATATGTATTGAGAAGGCAAGAAGGTCATGGATGACTCCTTAGATTTTGGCTTGAGAAATTGGTCGAATAGGGCTCTTATTTACTAAGATGTGTTTAGATAGGCTAGGAGCAAATTTGGGGCTAGAGAGAATCAAATCAAGACTTGATTTTATATATGTGAAATTTGAAGAACCTCTTGGACATTGAGGTAAGGGTGCTGAAGAGGCTGACATGAGATTCTAAAATCCAAGAGGGAAACACTGGAGATGTAAAAACCATCAGGGTAGAGGTAGCACTGGAAACCATGAGACCAGATAATGTCACATAAGGAGTGAGTATAGGTGGGGAAGAATGACAACTGGGATGTGAGGGAATCTGACACTGAGGCTCAGGAAAAGAGGAAACAGGAAATATGGCCAAAGACATGCAGCCAGTGAGGCAGGAGGAGAGCTAACAAAGCAGGGTGGTACACAATCCAAGAGAAGAAAATTTTTCAAGAAGGCAGTAGGAGTCAACAGCGTCGAATTGCTATGGAAACGTGCATGCTAAAAGCAGTTTGATCACATTTCTTTTTTATATGAGTTCTGAAAATCAAATGCATAAGCATTAGAAGATGTGTTTCTTTACATTTTAAAGTAAGTATTACTATTAAGTCAGGAAGGTCATGAAGTGGAGTAAATTATAAGTGGGGTTATTGAACCATAGAGACGTAGAAATGCAGGGGAATGGAGGAGGAAAGAAATATAGACCAACTTAAAACAGGACTCCATGACAAATGGCAATGAATAGTGTCATTTAAAGTGGAAACCACTTACCAATTTTTAACAGCAAAAAGCATTTATTAAAAAACCAGCTTTGCAATATAGCAGGCAATTGGAAAACAACATTATATTGTGGTTAGCTAATATGGATCATTGACTTTGTTTTTCTCTTTTATTCTCCATATTTTTGGTTCATTGATCTAAACTTTGAACTTCAAGTGTTCTCTATTTCAGTGTATGTTTGGACAGGGAGAGTAGTATGTGTTGTAGTCTAGGAATTTCTCAGGGAAGCTTAATTTGATCCTCATGAATTGGGCAGGTACTTTACAAGAAGCTCTATGATTAAGTTTTTACTATTTGTTTTAACACCCATGAATTTACAAGATTCTGAGTATACTTCAAACCAATTCCCCCCTTGATATCTCAAATAAATACATTCTTTTTCGGTGGGAAGGTAAATGCTTCTCTTCTTTTCTGGGTCTCTCCAACACTGGTCAAAGTTCTATCACTTTTTAAGCTCTCCAGCAAGATGTTAAAAAAACAATCAGGGAAGAAGTTTGACTAAATTATGTATTCTTTCAAATGGAATATGATATAGATATTAAAACTTACACAATGAAAAATATATAGGAACATAGAAAAACATCTGCTATATACTATTAAGAGAAAAAAGCAGAACAGAAATTTCAATCTGTATCACTATATATGACTGTTCTTTTTGTTTCAATGTAGGCTTATAAAATGAAAATTTCTTTGTATGAGGTGAATAAATATGGTACCATTATGAAAATGCAAAATCTGTTAACTCACACATGATTTTTCATGGGGCAGTTATGCTTTATGCTATTAAGTAACAATAATATATATGTAATATACTATAATATATGGTGTAATGAAACAATTTTAATTATATGTTATATTATATTATTTTTTTAAAGATTTTATTTATTTATTTGACAGAGAGAAATCACAGAGAGAGGCAGGCAGAGAGAGAGAGAGGGAAGCAGGCTCCATGCTGAGCAGAAAGCCCGATGCGGGACTCGATCCCAGGACCCTGAGATCATGACCTGAGCTGAAGGCAGAGGCTTAACCCACTGAGCCACCCAGGTGCCCTATGTTATATTATATTATATTACATGTTAGTTATAATTGTATATATTATATATCGTATAATAACAAAATAAATGCAAGAAATGTAAACTATAGGTATGAAGGACTCTAGAAAACAGCATATCAAATGTACAATCCTCCTCCTTCCTTTCCTATTACACCTTATGTACATAAGATACTCTATGAATGAGCATTGTAGAGCTATTCTCTTGATTTAACTCTTCTTGACAAAAATATCTGTACATAATAAATAGCCATATTATAAGACTCTAATTGGAGAATAAGAAAAGCAAATATTAAATATTGAGAAACTTTGTATCAATCATCATCCAATCAAGAAAAAGAAACCACAGTAGTGATTTGGTGTGGAGAACATCAACATTAAGATTTATCCACTAGAGATAGGTTGTTAACTACTAAAAGAGGTTTAAAAAATCCTGTAAGGATGCAACAATAGAAACTGAATGAAGCAGGCCTAAGAAAATAATGAACGAATGATAACTTAGAAAAGGGCCCTCCCTGAGGCTGAAATCAGAGCTCATCAGAGAGGCCAGTGGGTGCCACAAGTATATGCAGTCCTCATGGGGTGAAGAAGTATACTAGAGGACACAGGTTGCAGCTCCCCACAAAAAGTGAACTGCTACTGGCAGAGAAACTCAGTGGAAGGTGCTGGTGGGCTAGAATGGTGTGGTAGTGTCACTGAAGTAGGGTTGGCAGCCCCCCCCACAGGAAGAAGCTTACAGAAACCAGGAAAAACACCCTCCCTTGCCTTGCCCTAGTAGAAGTTCTTTCGTATCTTCTATTGACAAAGCCTATCACTATATCAGCTGGCACAGGAGAAATTTTGTAAGATCCAACTAAAATATCATAATACATGGCGAAGAAAGGTTGATTTGGTATCTAGAAAGAATGAATTGACAAGTGGCTCTGTCTACCCCTTTGGTTCTTCAGATTCCATATGTTTCCTCCCTCATACATTTGAAGTTCCAGATTGCATTTAAATAACTTAGGTTTCCACTTAATAAGATGTTGCTATCCTTACTACAAGTGATGTCCTTACCCTTTCCACCAGATGAGGAGAAGCACACTTCCAACAGTGCTGGTATCTGTCACTGACCCTTTTAAGACTACGTTTTTCCTTTTTTAAAAAAAATTATTTATTTTCTGCATAACAGTATTCATTATTTTTTCACTACACCCAGTGCTCCATGCAATCCATGCCCTCTATAGTACCCACCACCTGGTACCCCAACCTCCCACCCACCCGTCAATTCAAACCCCTCAGATTGTTTTTTAGAGTCCATAGGCTCTCATGGTTCACCTCCACTTCCAACTTCCCCCAACTCCCTTCTCCTCTCTAACTCCCCATGTCCTCCATGCAATTTGTTATACTCCACAAATAAGTGAAACAATATGATAATTGACTCTCTCTGCTTGACTTATTTCACTCAGCATAATCTCTTCCAGTCCCATCCATGTTCCTACAAAAGTCGGGTATTCATCCTTTCTGATGGAGGCATTATACTCCATAGTGTATATGAACCACATCTTCCATATCCATTCATCCATTGAAGGGCATCTTGATTCTTTCCACAGTTTGGCAACCGTGGCCATTGCTGCTATAAGCATTGGGGTACAGATGGACTTCTTTTCACTACATCTGTATCTTTGGGGTAAATACCCAGGAGTGCAATTGCAGGGTCATAGGGAAGTTCTATTTTTAAATTTCTTGAGGAATCTCCACACTGTTCTCCAAAGAGGCTGCACCAACTTGCATTCCCACCAACAGTGGAAGAGGGTTCCCCTTTCTCCACATCCTCTCCAACACATGTTGTTTCCTGTTTTGTTAATTTTGGCCATTCTAACTGGTGTAAGGTGATATCTCAATGTGGTTTTAATTTGAATCTCCCTGATGGCTAGTGATGATGAACATTTTTTCATGTGTCTGATAGCCATTTGTATGTCTTCATTGGAAAAGTCTGTTCATATCGTTTGCCCATTTTTTGATGTGTTTGTCTGTTTCGTGTGTGTTGAGTTTGAGGAGTTCATTATAGATCCTGGATATCAACCTTTTGTCTGTACTGTCATTTGCAAATATCTTCTCCCATTCCGTGGGTTGTCTCTTTGTTTTTTTTTTTTGACTATTTCCTTTGCTGTGCAGAAGCTTTTGATTTTGATGAAGTCCCAAACGTTTATTTTTGCTTTTGTTTCCTTTGCCTTTGGAGATATATCTTGAAAGAAGTTGCTGTGGCTGATATCAAAGAGATTACTGCCTATGTTCTCCTCTAGGATTCTGATGGATTCCTGTCTCACATTGAGGTCTTTTATCCATTTTGAGTTTACCTTTGTGTATGGTGTAAGAGAATGGTTGAGTTTCATTCTTCTACATATAGCTACCCAGTTTTCCCAGCACCATTTATTGAAGAGACTGTCCTTTTCCCACTGTATATTTTTTCCTGCTTTGTTGAAGATTATTTTCCCATAGAGTTGAGGGTCCGTATCTGGGCTCTCTCCTCTGTTCCACTGGTCTATGTGTCTGTTTTTATGCCAGTACCATGCTGTCTTGGTGATCACAGCTTTGTAGTAAAGTTTGAAATCAGGTAGAGTGATGTCCCCAGTTTTATTTTTGCTTTTCAACATTTCCGTAGTGATTCAGGGTCTCTTCTGGCTCCATACAAATTTTGGGATTATTTGCTCCAGCTCTTTGAAGAATACCGGTGGAATTTTGATCGGAATGGCATTAAAAGTATAGATTGCTCTAGGCAGTATAGACATTTTAACAATGTTTATTCTTCCGATCCTAGAGCATGGAATGGTCTTCCAACTTTTTGCGTCTTCTTCAATTTCTTTCATGAGTGTTCTGTAGTTCCTCGAATACAGATCCTTTACCTCTTTGGTTAGGTTTATTCCCAGGTATCTTATGGTTCCTAGTGCTATAGTAAATGGAATCGGTTCTCTAATTTCCCTTTCTGTATTTTCATTGTTAGTGTATAAGAAAGCCACTGATTTCTGCACATTGACTTTGTATCCTGCCACGTTGCTGAATTGCTGTATGAGTTCTAGTAGTTTGGGGGTGGAGTCATTTGGGTTTTCCATATAAAGAATCATGTCATCTGCGAAGAGAGAGAGTTTGACTTCTTCATTGCCAATTTGGATACATTTTATTTCTCTTTGTTGTCTGATTGCTGTTGCTAAAACTTCTAATACTATGTTGAACAAGAGTGGTGAGAGTGGGCATCCTTGTCGTGTTCCTGTTCTCAATGGGAAGGCTGCAAGCTTTTTCCCATTGAGGATGATATTTGCTGTGGGTCCTTCATAGATAGATTTTATGAGGTTCAGGAATGTTCCCTCCATCCCTATACTTTGAAGGGTTTTAATCAGGAACGGATGCTGAATTTTGTCAAATCCTTTTTCTGCATCGATTGAGAGGATCATGTGGTTCTTCTCTCTTCTCATATTAATTTGTTTTATCACATTGATTGATTTGCGAATGTTGAAGCATCCTTGTAGCCCAGAGATGAATCCCACCTGGTCATGGTGGATAATCTTTCTAATGTGCTGTTGGATCCTGTTTGCTAGGATATTGTTGAGAATCTTAGCATCCATATTCATCAGTGATATTGGTCTGAAATTCTCCTTTTTGGTAGGGTCCTTGCCTGGTTTGGGGATCAGGGTAATGCTGGCTTCATAGAAAGAGTCTGGAAGTTTTCCTTCTGCTTCAATTTTTTGAAACAGCTTCAGGAGAATAGGTGTTATTTCTTCTTTGAAAGTTTGGTAGAATTCCCCAGGGAATCCATCAGGTCCTGGGCTCTTGTTTTTGGGGAGGTTTTTGATTACCGCTTCAATCTCATTACTAGATATCGGTCTATTCAAGTTGTCAATTTCTTCCTGGTTCAATTTTGGGAGTTTATAGTTTTCCAGGAATGCATCCGTTTCATCTAGGTTGCTTAGCTTATTGGCATATAACTGTTCGTAATAACTTCTGATGATTGTTTCTACTTTTGGTGTTAGTTGTGATCTCTCCCTTTTCATTCATAATTTTATGAATTTGGGCTTTCTCTCTTTTCTTTTGGATTAGTGTGGCCAGTGGTTTATCGATCTTATTGATTCTTTCAAAAAACCAGCTTCTAGTTTCATTGATATGATCTACTGTATCTCTGGTTTCTACCTCATTGATCTCAGCTTTAATCTCGATTATTTCCCTTCATATGTGTGGACTTGGTTTGATTTGTTGTTGATTCTCCAGTTCTTTAAGGTGTAGAGACAGCTGCTGTGTTCTGGATTTTTCAATTTTTTGAGGGAGGCTTGGATGACTATGTATTTCCCCCTAGGACCGCCTTTGCTGTATCCCATAGATTGTTTCAGTTCTTTTTGATCTCCTGGTTGATCCAAGCATTCTTCAGCAAGGTGGTCTTTAGCTTTCAGGTGTTTGAATTCCTTTGAAACTTTTCCTTGTGATTGAGCTCCAGTTTCAAAGCATTTGATCTGAGAAAATGCAGGGAATCATCTCAGTCTTTTGGTATTGGTTGAGTCCTGATTTTTTTTTTTTGATTTTTCCAATTTATTTATTTTCAGAAAAACAGTATTCATTATTTTTTTCACCACACCCAGTGCTCCATGCAAGCTGTGCCCTCTATAATACCCACCACCTGGTACCCCAACCTCCCACCTCCCCACCACTTCAAACCCCTCAGATTGTTTTTCAGAGTCCATAGTCCCTCATGGTTCACCTCCCCTTCCAATTTACCCAAAAGCACATACCCTCCCCAATGTCCATAACCCTACCTCCCTTCTCCCAACCCCCCTCCCCCCAGCAACCCACAGTTTGTTTCATGAGATTAAGAGTCACTTATGGTTTGTCTCCCTCCCTATCCCATCTTGTTTCCTGGATTCTTCTCCTACCCACTTAAGCCCCCATGTTGCATCACCACTTCCTCATATTAGGGAGATCATATGATAGTTGTCTTTCTCCGCTTGACTTATTTCGCTAAGCATGATACGCTCTAGTTCCATCCATGTTGTCGCAAATGGCAAGATTTCATTTCTTTTGATGGCTGCATAGTATTCCATTGTGTATATATATCACATCTTCTTGATCCATTCATCTGTTGATGGACATCTAGGTTCTTTCCATAGTTTAGCTATTGTGGACATTGCTGCTATAAACATTCGGGTGCACATGCCCCTTTGGATCACTATGTTTGTATCTTTAGGGTAAATTCCCAGTAGTGCAATTGCTGGGTCATAGGGCAGTTCTATTCTCAACATTTTGAGGAACCTCCATGCTGTTTTCCAGAGTGGTTGCACCAGCTTGCATTCCCACCAACAGTGTAGGAGGGTTCCCCTTTCTCCGCATCCTCGCCAGCATCTGTCATATCCTGACCTGTTGATTTTAGCCATTCTGACTGGTGTGAGGTGATATCTCATTGTCGTTTTGATTTGTATTTCCCTGATGCTGAGTGATATGGAGCACTTCTTCACGTGTCTGTTGGCCATCTGGATGTCTTCTTTGCAGAAACGACTGTTCATGTCCTCTGCCCATTTCTTGATTGGATTATTTGTTCTTTGGGTGTTGAGTTTGCTAAGTTCTTTATAGATTTTGGACACTAGTCCTTTATCTGATATGTCGTTTGCAAATATCTTCTCCCATTCTGTCAGTTGTCTTTTGATTTTGTTAACTGTTTCCTTTGCTGTGCAAAAGCTTTTGATCTTGATGAAATCCCAAAAGTTCATTTTTGCCTTTGCTTCCCTTGCCTTTGGCGATGTTCCTAGGAAGATGTTGCTGTGGCTGAGGTCGAAGAGGTTGCTGCCTGCGTTCTCCTCAAGGATTTTGATGGATTCCTTTCTCACATTGAGGTCCTTAATCCATTTTGAGTCTATTTTTGTGTGTGGTGTAAGGAAATGGTCCAATTTCATTTTTCTGCACGTGGCTGTCCAATTTTCCCAACAACATTTATTAAAGAGGCTGTCTTTTTTCCATTGGACGTTCTTTCCTGCTTTGTCAAAGATTAGTTGACCATAGAGTTGAGGGTCTATTTCTGGGCTCTCTATTCTGTTCCATTGGTCTATGTGTCTGTTTTTGTGCCAGTACCATGCTGTCTTGATGAGACAGCTTTGTAATAAAGCTTGAAGTCCGGAATTGTGATGCCACCAACTTTGGCTTTCTTTTTCAATATCCCTTTGGCTATTCCAGGTCTTTTCTGGTTCCATATAAATTTTTAAATTATTTGTTCCATTTCTTTGAAAAAGATGGATGGTACTTTGATAGGAATTGCATTAAATGTGTAGATTGCTTTAGGTAGCATAGACATTTTCACAATATTTATTCTTCCAATCCAGGAGCATGGAACATTTTTCCATTTCTTTGTGTCTTCCTCAATTTCTTTCATGAGTACTTTATAGTTTTCTGAGTATAGATTCTGTGCCTCTTTGGTTAGGTTTATTCCTAGGTATCTTATGGTTTGGGGTGCAATTGTAAATGGGATTGACTCCTTAATTTCTCTTTATTCTGTCTTGTTGTTGGTGTAGAGAAATCCAACTGATTTCTGTGCATTGATCTTATATCCTGACACTTTACTGAATTCCTGTACAAGTTCTAGCAGTTTTGGAGTGGAGTCTTTTGGGTTTTCCACATAGAGGATCATATCATCTGCGAAGAGTGATAATTTGACTTCTTCTTTGCCGATTTGGATGCCTTTAATTTCCTTTTGTTGTCTGATTGCTGAGGCTAGGACTTCTAGTACTATGTTGAATAGCAGTGGTGATAATGGACATCCCTGCCGTGTTCCTGACCTTAGTGGAAAATCTTTCAGTTTTTCTCCATTGAGAATGATATTTGCAGTGGGTTTCTCATAGATGGCTTTGATGATATTGAGGTATGTGCCCTCTATCTCTACACTTTGAAGGGTTTTGATCAGGAAGGGATGCTGTACTTTGTCAAATGCTTTTTCAGCATCTATTGAGAGTATCATATGGTTCTTGTTCTTTCTTTTATTGATGTGTTGTATCACATTGATTGATTTGCGGATGTTGAACCAACCCTGCAGCCCTGGGATAAATCCCACTTGGTCGTGGTGAATAATCCTTTTAATGTACTGTTGAATCCTATTGGCTACTATTATGGTGAGAATTTTTGTGTCTGTGTTCATCAAGGATATTTGTCTATAGCTCTCTTTTTTGATGGGATCCTTGTCTTGTTTTGGGATCAAGGTGATGCTGGCCTCATAAAATGAGTTTGGGAGTTTTACTTCCATTTCTATTTTTTGGAACAGTTTCAGGAGAATAGGAATTAGTTCTTCTTTAAATGTTTGGTAGAATTCCCCTGGGAAGCCATCTGGCCCTGGGCTTTTGTTTGTTTGGAGATTTTTAATGACTGTTTCAATCTCCTTACTGGTTATGGGTCTGTTCAGGCTTTCTATTTCTTCCTGGTTCAATTTTGGTAGTTTATATGTTTCTAGGAATGCATCCATTTCTTCCAGATTGTCAAATTTGTTGGCATAGAGTTGCTCATAGTATGTTCTTATAATAGTTTGTATTTCTTTGGTGTTAGTTGTGATCTCTCTTCTTTCATTCATGATTTTATTTATTTGGGTCCTTTCTCTTTTCTTTTTGATAAGTCTGGCCAGGGGTTTATCAATTTTATTAATTCTTTCAAAGAACCTGCTCCTAGTTTGGTTGATTTGTTCTATTGTTTTTTTGGTTTCTATTTCATTGATTTCTGCTCTGATCTTTATGATTTCTCTTCTCCTGCTGGGCTTAGGGTTTCTTTCTTGTTCTTTCTCCAGCTCCTTTAGGTGTAGGGTTAGGTTGTGTACCTGAGACCTTTCTTGTTTCTTGAGAAAAGCTTGTACCGCTATATATTTTCCTCTCAGGACTGCCTTTGTTGTGTCCCACAGATTTTGAACCGTTGTGTTTTCATTATCATTTGTTTCCATGATTTTTTTCGATTCTTCTTTAATTTCCCGGTTGACCCATTCATTCTTTAGAAGGATGCTGTTTAGTCTCCATGTATTTGTGTTCTTTCCAAACTTCCTCTTGTGGTTGAGTTCTAGTTTCAGAGCATTGTGGTCTGAAAATATGCAGGGAATGATCCCAATCTTTTGATACCGGTTGAGTCCTGATTTAGGACCGAGGATGTGATCTATTCTGGAGAATGTTCCATGTGCACTAGAGAAGAATGTGTATTCTGTTGCTTTGGGATGAAATGTTCTGAATATATCTGTGATGTCCATCTCATCCAGTGTATCATTTAAGGCCTTTATTTCCCTGTTGATCTTTTACTTGGATGATCTGTCCATTTCAGTGAGGGGAGTGTTAAAGTCCCCTACTATTATTGTATTATTGTTGATGTGTTTCTTTGATTTTGTTATTAATTGGTTTATATAGTTGCCTGCTCCCACGTTGGGGGCATAGATATTTAAAATTGTTAGATCTTCTTGTTGGACAGACCCTTTGAGTATGATATAGTGTCCTTCCTCATCTCTTATTATAGTCTTTGGCTTAAAATCCAATTGATCTGATATAAGGATTGCAACTCCTGCTTTTTTCTGATGTCCATTAGCATAGTAAATTCTTTTCCACCCTCTCACTTTAAGTCTGGAGGTGTCTTCGGGTTTAAAATGAGTTTCTTGGAGGCAACATATAGATGGGTTTTGTTTTTTTATCCATTCTGATACCCTGTGTCTTTTGATTGGGGCATTTAGCCCATTAACATTTAGGGTAACTATTGAGAGATATGATTTTAGTGCTATTGTATTGCCTGTAAGGTGACTGTTACTGTATATTGTCTCTGTTCCTTTCTGATCTACCACTTGTAGGCTCTCTCTTTGCTTAGAGGACCCCTTTCAGTATTTCCTGTAGAGCTGGTTTGGTGTTTGCAAATTCTTTCAGTTTTTGTTTGTCCTGGAAGCTTTTAAGCTCTCCTTCTATTTTCAATGATAGCCTAGCTGGATATAGTATTCTTGGCTGCATGTTTTTCTCGTTTAGTGCTCTGAAAATGTCATGCCAGCTCTTTCTGGCCTGCCAGGTCTCTGTGGATAAATCAGCTGCCAATCTAATACTTTTACCATTGTATGTTACAGACTTCTTTTCCCGGGCTGCTTTCAGGATTTTCTCTTTGTCACTAAGACTTGTAAATTTTACTATTAGGTGACGGGGTGTGGGCCTATTCTTATTGATTTTGAGGGGTGTTCTCTGAACCTCCTGAATTTTGATGCTCGTTCCCTTTGCCATATTGGGGAAATTCTCCCCAATAATGCTCTACAGTATACCTTCTGCTCCCCTCTCTCTTTCTTCTTCTCTGGAATCCCAATTATTCTAATGTTGTTTCGTCTTATGGTGTCACTTATCTCTCAAATTCTCTCCTCATGGTCCAGTAGCTGTTTGTCCCTCTTTTGCTCAGCTTCTTTATTCTCTTTCATTTGGTCTTCTATATCGCTAATTCTTTCTTCTGCCTCATTTATCCTAGCAGTGAGAGCCTCCATTTTTGATTGAACCTCATTAATAGCTTTTTTCATTTCAACTTGGTTAGATTTTAGTTCTTTTATTTCTCCAGAAAGGGCTTTTATATCTCTGGAGAGGGTTTCTCTAATATCTTCCATGCCTTTTTCAAGCCCGGCTAGAACCTTGAGAATTGTCATTTTGAACTCTTGATCTGACATATTACCAATGTCTGTATTGATTAGGTCCCTAGCCTTCGGTACTGCCTCTCGTTCTTTTTTTTGCTGTGAGTTTTTCTGCCTTGTCATTTTGTCCAGCTAAGAGTATATGAAGGAGGAAGTAAAATACTAAAGGGGTGGCAACAATCCCAGGAAAATATGCTTTAACCAAATCAGAAGAGATCGCAAATCGTGAGGGGGGATTTCTCCCCCCTCAGGATTGGCTGAGGGATCTCCTCTGATTGGGATCTCCCAATCTCTTCTGATTGGGATCTCTTCCGATTTGGGTATAAAAAGAGGTTCAAAAAAGAGAGAAAGAAAAAAAAAAGAATTTTAAAAAAAAGAGATTGAATTAAAAATTCAATCAAGAATTTAAAAAAGAATTAAAAAAAAGATTGAAGAGATTAGGATCTCTTCTGATTTGGGGATAAAAAGAGGTTCAAAAATAAAGAAAGAAAAAAAAGAATTAAAAAAATAAAAAAAATAAAACAAAAAGGAAACGAATAAAGAAAAGTATAAAAAAGAAAAAAATATATATATATTAGATAAACTAGTTAAATAACGTTAAAAAAGAAAAGGGTAAAAGTTAAAAAAATTTAGCAGAAGAAGAGAAAAAAAATGAAAAAGAAAAAAATTAAATTAACTGCAAGACTAAAAAATCACAGGGAGAAAGCCATGAGTTCCGTGGTTTGTTTTCTCCTCCTCTGGAATTCTGCTGCTCTCCTTGGTATTGAAACTGCACTCCTTGGTAGGTGAACTTGGTCTTGCCTGGATTTCTTGTTGATCTTCTGGGGGAGGGGCCTGGTGTAGTGATTCTCAAGTGTCTTTGCCCCAGGCGGAATTGCACCGTCCTTACCAGGGGCCGGGCTGAGTGATCTGCTCGGCTTTGCTTTCAGGAGCTTTTGTTCCCTGAACGCTTTCCGTAGAGTTCCGGAGGACGGGAATGCAAATGGCGGCCTCCTGGTCTCCAGCCCAGAGGAGCCGAGAGCCTGGGGCCCCGCTCCCCAGTGCGTCCTCAGCGAACAGCTCCTAGTAACTCGCGTCTGCCTAACCTCCGGCTGTGCCACGAGCTCACCAAGCCTGCGACCGGTTCAAGGCAACACCGAGCTGCGAGCTTACTGTCGGCTCTATCTCTGCAGCCGGCTATCCCGTTCCAATATCCGCAAGCTCTGCAACACTCAGACACCCCCGATCCTTCTGTGACCCTGCGGGACCTGAGGTCACGCCGACCCCGTGTGGGCTTCACCCCGGTTTAGCCTCCAGAGCGATGTCCCTCAGCGGAACAGACTTTTAAAAGTCCTGATTTTGTGCTCCGATGCTCCGCCACTTGCCGGGAGCCGGCCCCTCCCCCCGGGGTCTATCTTCCCCGTCGCTTTGGATTCACTTCTCTGGCAGTCCTACCTTTCAGAAAGTGGTTGTTTTTCTGTTTCTAGAACTGCTGTTCTTCTTCTCTTCGATCTGCTGATGGATTTGCAGGTGTTTGCAATCTTTCGATAAGCTCTCTAGCTGATCTCCTGCTAGCTGAAGTAGTCTCAGCCTGCTACTTCTCCGCCATCTTGACTCCTCCCACTGAGTCCTGATTTTTGACCCAGTATGTGGTCTATTCTTGAGAAGGTTCCATGTACACTTGAGAAGAATGAGTATTCTGTTGTTTTAGGGTGGAATGTTCTGTATATATCTATGAGGTCCATCTGGTCCAGTGTGTCATTCAATGCTCTTGTTTCTTTATTGATTTTCTGCTTCGATGATCTATTTCTGAGAGAGGCATGTTAAGATCTTCTACTATTAGTGTATTCATATCAATATGATTATCTTGATTTACAATTTTCTTATGTAGTTGGCTGTTCCCATATTGGGGGCATAGATATTTACAATTGTTAGATCATCTTGGTGGATAGTCCCTTTAAGAATGATGTAATGTCCTTCTGTATGTCTGACTACAGTCTTTAGTTTAAAATCTAATTTATCTGATATGAGAATCGCTACCCCAATCTTCCTTTAAGGCCCATTGGCTTGAAAGATGCTTCTCCATTCCTTCACTTTCAGTCTGGGTGTATCTTTAGGTTCAAAATGGGTCTCTTGTAGAACAACATATGGATGGGTCCTGTCATTTTATCCAATCTGCAACCCTGTGCTGTTTTATGGACACATTTAGGCCATTCACATTGAGGGTGATTATTGGTAGATACGTTTTTATTGACATCATGTTACCTTTGAAGTATTTCTTTCTGTAGATTGTCTCTACATTTCTGTTCAATGTTATTCTTAGGATTTTTCCTCTTTTATAGAACCCCCCCTTAATATTTCCTGCAGTGTCGGCTTGGTGGTTGCATAGTCTTTTAAGCCTTTCTGGTCTTGGAAACTCTTTATCTCTCCATCCATTTTGAATGTCAGTCTTGCTGGATAAAGTATTCTTGGCTGCACGTTCTTCTCATTTAATGCCCTGAATATGTCTTGCCAGCCCTTTCTGGCTTGCCAGTTCTCTGTGGACAGGTCTGACGTTATTCTGATGGGCTTTCCTCTGTAAGTAAGGTGCCTCTTTTTCCTAGCGGTTTTCAAGAGATTATACTTACAATTATGATTCCTCAATTTGACTATCAGGTGCCTTGGTGTTTTTTTTGGAATGTATAATCTTGGGTGGAGACCTTTCAGCTTATAGAACATGAATGCTGGTTCCATTCGCAAGATTCGGAAAATTTTCATGAAGAACTTGTTCCACTATATCCTCTAGACTTCTTTCTTTCTCCTCCCTTTCAGGGATTCCAATAATTCTGACGTTGGAACTTTTCATGGCATCATTTATTTCCCTGATTCTGTTTTCGTGGTTTCTAAGCTGTTTGTTCCAGGCTTCCTCCTGATCCTTTCTCTCTATATGTTTGTCCTCCAGATCACTAATTCTATCTTCTGTCTCAGTTACCCTAGCTTTGAGAGAATTTAGATTAGATTGGAACTCATTGAGAGCATTGTGAAGTTCATTCCTGGTAGTTTTCAGCTCAGCCCTAACATTGTGAACATCCTGTCTGGTCGCTTTCAGTTTGGCCCTAATCAATTCGGTTTGGTCATCCATGGCTTTCTCCAACCTAGCTATTGCCTGGATAATTGTTAGCCTGAATTCTCTTTCTGACATATCAACATATGACATATCTATGTTGATAGCCATTAGCTCTGTTGCAGAAGGTCCATCCTCTGTATTTTTCTTCTGTTGGGCATTCCTCCTCCTAGTCATTTTGGTGAGAGATGACTGAACAGATGTAGCTGGATGTATCGACCGTGGTGCTGTCAAGGTGCACCCTGGAACACTTCTGAGCAATCAGGATTCCCCACCCGAACAAGAGAGAAAAGGAAAGAAAAAGAAAAAAAAGAGAGAGAGACAGGGAAGAAAGGGAAGATGAAAGAGAAGGTTCAGCCCAAATGGGCCCCAATGTACGATTTATGAAGTATATAAACAAAAAGAGACAACAAAAAGACTGATAAAAGTATATGACACGAGAAGAATGTGTATATATATATATATATATATATATATATATATATATATAAAGGAAGAACTTCATCAAAAAGAACCCCAAGTATAAGATTTATATACTATCAGGACAAACACAAAAACACAGAAACAGTGGTGGAAGAAAAAGATGGGAGAGTGGTTATAAATTCTCAGTGTGTGAGAGGAAGGTTGTTTTGATTCTTTCTGGATGTATCTTGATATCTTTGCTAAAGGACTCAACTTTCCTAAGATAAAGCGGGATTAAAAATTGGTTTACCTATAGGGGTAGTATTGATTGGGAAAGGGGATTACTTTGAAGTTTAACTCTATATGAATATTAGAAAATAAAAATAAAAAGTAATAAACTAGACTAAACTGAACTAAAATTAAATAAAAGAAATTCAAAAATAGAAATGTAAAAGAAAAACACAGGTGTATGTATCAAAAAGTTCAGGTTAGAAGATTATTATGGAATTTGATGTACTGGACAGCTCACTGTGATGGTAAATAGGTTAAAAAATTATCTATTAAAAAAAAATGAACCAGAATTGTGGGAACGAGTTGAAAATAAATGTTGTTCTTTGAATTAGTGGTGGTTGTTCTCCTGCAGTCTTTTTTTTTTTCTTTCTTTCTTGGTTTGTTTTCTGGGGGAGGGGCCTGCCACGTGGGTTTTCAGTCAATGATGTTCCCTGAGTTAAGTCCCCCCCCCCTCAAGGGGGTGGGCTCTGAGGAAACTGTTTTTTTTTCAGGCTTTTGTTCTCTGGCGGTTTTTATGTTTGTTCACTTTTTTTTTTTTCTCTCACCTTGACTGCTTTTGATGGTTTTTGTAGTTTTAGAGGAAAACAGACTGCACCCTGACCTCCCTCTCAGAGAGAAGCCTCAGTCTGGCTGAAGAGCCCAGATGAGTTCCCCCTTTGCTGCTGGCAGAGCAGGTTCAGAGTCTCCCTGGGGAAGCAGGATCTTTTGCTTGTACCCAAAACCATGGCAGTGGTGGCAGTCTGGGAGCTCCAGACTGCCAGAGTATCCAAACAGCGATTGCACACTGAGATTTTCCCGCTGGCCTGGGCTGGGCGTGCCTGGTCTTTCTGGGTCTAAGAGTGCCCGGCTTGCGCACACCTCTGTCAGGGGCGGCTATGGGTCGCATGCGCCCGTCTCAGGCACTGAGAACAGGGCGCAGGTCCGAAAGCAATAGGCTGGGCTTTTGCGCATCTCTGTCAGGGGAGGGATTGGGACATGCGTCTTAGGCTCTGAAACAATGGCGCGGGTCAAAGAGTGCCACCTGGGTCATTGTAACTCTCTCAGGGGATTTTGAGGGACTCGCGCTTGTATAGCAGGCTCTGTAGCAGAGCTCACGCATTCTGCCCTCTGGCCTGGCTCCCATCCCCTCACAGGAGCCAGAACCCACACATTCTCTAGCGCGCTGGCAGTTTAGGGTCCAAGACCTAGTTTCTCCGCTGCACTCTCTCTTGATGAGCACCAGGGGAGGCTGTCCTGGGACTGGGGACTTAAGCCCCTGTCCCTAGCTGCCGATTCCTACTCTCCCCCATCCCCCCGCGATCCTTTGCTCTTTTTTGAGTGCTTTCAACCAGTCTCCAAGTTAATGCTGGTCCCCAGACGCAGGGCACTCTCGGGTTGGGGTATTACTTTCCAACCGGTCGCCTCTGGTGGCTCCCTCCCCCCTTTTGTTTATCTTCGGATATCAGTCCGGTGTTCCCATTCCGCTTTACCTGCCCACTGATGTCTTCTGCCCCTGTAGAGATCCAGACGTGTACAATGCTGATCTCAGGCTGATTTCATGGGTGATCGGAGTTCCTTGGTAAGTAATCAGCTCACTAGGGTATAGGTTGAAAAGGCGTCTCCTCCTACTTCCCCGCCATCTTGTCCCCTTTTAAGACTTCTTGAGTTAAGTTATCTTCTACTGAAAGTTTTGCTACCTAAAGACTGATTTGTAAAATTAACATCCATTGAGGATGGATGAAATCCTCTTTCATGATGAAATAGATCCAATGTAATCAACCTACAGCTAGGTAGCTGGTTGTTCCTCCTGGAGAACTCTTCCATATTTGAGGCTGAAGTGCTTTTCTCTGCCGTTGGTAGATTATATAGCAGTGGTAGCCAAGTCAGTCATGGTAGGAATTGTGTGTTATTGAACCCAGGAATAGTCTCCTTCCTTATCACCATGGACACTGCAGAGCTGGGGGAAGATGCTGACTGACATCCACAGAGCACACCATTGTCCACCTGATTATTGAAGGCCCCCTGTGTGGTGGGGTTCCATTAATAGGTCTTCACAGGAAATGTTATGGTACACAGTCTTCCAAAATAGATCCACATGACATCTGGATATTTATGTCCTTGTGTAAACCTCTCTCCTTGAGGGTGGCCTGGATCTAGTGACTTACTGCTAGAAATTGCATATAGCAAAAGTGATGATATACTACTTCCAAGATTAGGTGATAAAGGCTGTGACTTCTCTCCTGCTGGCATTCTCTCTCTTATTCTCATCTTGATGGAGAGGCCTACTTGCTCAGCAATAAAGGGTGGACTCCAGCCATAATCCAGTGAGAAATTGAGACCTTCAGATTCAGAAACTGAATCTTGCCAGCCACCATGTTAGTGAAACTGAAAGGGATCCTTTTCTGAGTGAGCCTTCATTTGAGACTGCAGCCCTGGCTGACACCTTGTTTGCAACCTTATGAGACCATGAAGCAGGGGACCCATCTACACCATTACTGGGTTATTGTTTTAAGCCACTAAATTTGGGGGGAGTTATTAAGTGCATAGAAGTAGATAACTTGTACGGATGCAAACTTCAAAGTCTATGCTCATTTTGATAGATCTATCCACTCACCTCTTTCTCAGACTTTCTTGTCACTAGTCTTTCAATCCTGTCCTTTCCATATCCCTTACTATTCAACCAATCCATTGTGAAATAATGTAGATTAATACTTCTAGTCATTTGTCAGTCCAGAGAAGGTAGACCTGCTTTCTTTCTAATGCCATGAAAGATGGCTGAGAAAAAAGAGATTAGGATTAAATTTTACTATAATTTTTTGAAGGTGCACCATTTGACCATGCTACATGTTATATGATATAAACAGAGTCGTTTCATCTTTAAGAAGCCTACATACATTAGGCTCGGAATCTCATTCTCTGTCACTATAAAGATGAACATTATTTTGATATCTTTATCAAGTAATTCGCTCCTGAAATATAAGGAGTCATGTCACCAATGGCTGATCTCCAATAGGCTACTTTATTCTCATATTTTGGGATATTGCCTATAGGAGAAGATCCCACAAATCTTTATTATCTCTGGACTTTCTTCTGATCTCCAGGATCAGATTTCCAATTTTCTCTCAGAAGCTTCATTGAGAACTTTATCACGCATTTAGCAAGTACAAAAGAACTCCTTACATCTATCTTCTGCATACCACTCCCTTCATTTTCCAAACAAATGTTCAATTTTCTTCTTTTCCATCATTGGTAAATGCCCATCATTCTCCAAGACTTTCTGGACATAAATGCCAAAATTACTCTTTAAAAAACATATGCACTTTCATGTCTTCATTTTTTTTTTCTCATGCTTTCTCTCTGACTAGAGCTATCCTTATCCTTATTTTACCCTCAGTTCAAGAACTAGCTATAATGTCATAGTCTCAATAAAGCCTTCCTTAATTTCTCCCTTAAGTAAAGTATAGTCTCTTCCTATGGACTTCTGAAGGACTTAACCTGAATACTACTTTGTCTTTATTTCAGTACTTTATTTTGTACTGCCTTTTCTAAAGTGTGTTCTGAAGAATGCTCATCCGTTGGAAGCATCCACATGAAGGTAATATAAGTCTAGAGAATTTCACTTACTGTTGTTTGTCTTGGTGTCGTGGCCAGCGCGACAAATCAACCAGGAACGTGAGGGTAGGAGGATGGTGAAAAGAACTTAAAAGATAAAGAGATGGGGGCAGGAGGAGCACAGAGGAGGATGTCCAACAGTGCTAAGTTTATTCAAAGCACTAAGGCCATATATATATAGTAATAGGAGAAGCAATACACCTGTGCCTAGTTAAATAACCTCAAGTTCCCATAATAAGTTTCACATTTAACTATAAGCAAGACCTCGTGACGCCAAACAGCTGATGCCAATACAATTGTTCTGTATTGATACAGCAAACCTGAAAGTAATTTATGAGCAGTACTGGGGCAGCAAGGATCAGCAATGAACTTTTGACTCAACCGAATTGTTCTCATTTGTTTAGCAAGCGTGTGCGAAGTCACGTAGGCAAGCGCACAACACATAGCACAGACCCTTTCTCAGGGCTACTCAACTTTTCCATCCTAAACCTCTTGTTAGGTTATTTGGACTTTAAAGGAGGCACAAGGGGGCACCTGGGTGGCTCAGTGGGTTAAGCCGCTGTCTTCGGCTCAGGTCATGATCTCAGGGTCCTGGGATCGAGTCCCGCTCAGCAGGGAGCCTGCTTCCCTCTCTCTCTCTCTCTCTCTCTGCCTGCCTCTCTGCCTACTTGTGATCTCTGTCTGTCAAAAAAAAAAAAAAAAACCTTTAAAGGAGGCACAAGTCAGGGCCTGGTTTGGTCCTCGTCTCAAGCCTTATTGCGGCCTCCCACATCTTGGACTTTCCTGATTTATATTAGCCTGCTTAAGATTCTGAGAGCATCTGCAATGAAGAAACTGATTCAAACTTAACTTACCTGGTTTTACTCTTTTTTTACTTATCACTTACCATTCTCTTGTGGAACACTTTTGCCCTATATATCTGTGTGCTTTCTCATTCTCATATTTTTTAACATTATGCGTTATGGCTACTTGTTCACTGTTGGAAGTGCTGTACATACATCCATGCTCTGAGGCAGATACATTTCAGATTTGCCAGTGATATTTTCTTCTAGGCAACTCCTCTATAACTTTAACCAGTCCATCAGGAAGTAAAGGAAATAAATGTTTAAACTACCACCAGAGAGAGCTGACTGAGAAATTGGAACCACTCAAGGCTACTGTTGGTAAAAAAGTGAGGAAGATGAATAAACTACACCACAGGATTTTAAATGGAAAATTACAAACTCTTGGAAATATTATCACTGGCTTGAAGAGAGCAGATGCAAAAATGTTGAGATCCACTATTCAAATTAAATATTATAGCATTAGTTGTGTTGAATAAAGTTCTGATGAGCAGCCCAGTCAGAGAAGCATCAACGTCCTACAGATGGTCCCTTCATATGCTAACTTGTGATGATGCACATTTTGCCATCACTTGGCTGGTAGTGGCATAGACCACTTAAATTTCTTACATTGTAAGAAATTTAAACTATTGTTACATGAGTCAGTATTGTTATACAAGTCAGAGGAATAATTTTTCCTGAGATTTGATTAATAAACTTAGCGACCACTTTGCTCTGATCACTTTTTTCATTTAGTGCATCCCTCAGAAGCACAATGCAGAGAAACCAAAAGTGCTGTCATCTGTTTAGTGTCATCAAAAGCATTTGATTTTGAAATAGTCATAACCAAGCAGCTTTATTCCAAAAAAATTGAACACAGATAAATGCTGCAACTTATTTTATTATGTGAAATGTCTTCCAAGGAACATCTGTGTAAACAAAGCAACATTATGCATGCACTTTTGCCCTCAGACTTGAGGCTGACAGTACCTTCATTGTCCATTATTCAGTCCTAATGATGCTCTTGGCACACAGGGTTCCAATATGAAGACATATTTTGTGGTGTTTCGACCAGTTTGTGTTCATCATCTTATCTTTCTAAGCTATAAAAACAAACTGATGTCAGAGTGGTTCCTTTCATCTGTTTCAGCCTCAAACTTCAATTCTTTAGGTGAAAAAATAAATAATCTGTTGACATTAGTAAAAAGTGACCTTTGGCACCAGGACTAATATCTCCAAAATAGCAAATGCAGAAATTTGTTCGCAGAGATTGAAAGAGATCATTTCCTTACACATGAGAACTTCTTCCATCCTGACATTATATTGGTCAGAAGTGTGACTAGCTTTAAACATCAAAGTGAAAGACGAGATCAGCCTTCAAAGAAATGACTGCTAAATTTCTTAAGGAAAATATGTAACCTAAATTGATAGGCTGGTTACTAAATACACTTCTCTTTCCTTTGGTTCTCATGAAAGAAATGGATGATGCCCTAATTACAATTGTAAAAACTACATAGATATATTTCACATTTGAATCTGAATATTGGCTTGACATTGAAATGGAATATAACTAAGCAATTAACAAGATTTAACTTATAATTCCTATTGATCATTCAATTTCAATTATTTTCCTTGGAATTTATTCTTTCAATTACAATTTTAGTGTCACAAAATCAAAATCAATGAAAACATGACAAAACAAATTATATGGCCTGTGTTATATATATAAATATAAGTTCACTATGTTTTATAATAACTCATTAACTCAAATACATTTATAGTTTTCTGGAAAGGGATTTTTTTTTCTTTTTAATAGACTTATTTTTTAGACCAGAAAAATTGAGCACAAAGTACAGAGAATTCCCATGTATTCCTTGCCACCACAGCTTAACCTAGGATTCACATCTTGAATTAGTGTGGAACAATTGTTACAATTGATTAACCAATAAATTGCTGATAAATTATCAGCAATAAAAGCCCATAGTTTACATTAGGATTCACTTTTTGTTTTTTACATTTCTTTGGGTCTTAACATATCCATAAGGTCATATCTACACAGTTATAGTACATACTATACTACACCTATTCATCATTCTCAGCCTCTCTCTCTCTAAACCCTCCTGGGTATCCCTGACCTTTTTACTATTTCTATTGTTTTGTCTTTTTCAGAACATCATACAGTTGGAATCATATATTATGGAAGATTTCCAGCCAGCCTCTTTTACTAAACAATATTCATAGAAGTTTTCTCCATGTCTTTTCATGGCTTGATGCCTGATTTCTTTTTACCACTGAAGAATATTCCATTATCTAGATGTACCACAGCTTATTTATCCTCATCTACTGTAGGACACCTTGGTTCCTGCCAAGATTTGGCAATTATTAATAAAACTATTATAAACACTCATGAGTTGGTTTTTGTATAGATGTAAATTTTCAACTTATTTAGCTAAATACCTAGAATTGAGATTGTTGAATTATATAGTAAGATTACATTTAAGTTTGTAAGAAACAGCCAAATGGAGGGGCAAGATGGTGAAGAAGTAGGAGACAGAAGACACTAGTGGAGAGGTAAAGTGGAGTGAGAATGTTGGACTGATATCAGAGGCTAACAGAAGAGGGAGGGAGCCACCAGAAGCCACAAATTGGAAAGTAATACCCCAATATGAAAGTGTGCTGTGACTGGGAACCAGTGCTAACTTGGAGTCTGGTTAAAAGCACTCAAAAAGAGCAAAAATCTTACAGGGCAACTGGTGGAATTGGGGGTCATGGGCAATAGGGGGTCATGGGCACAGGCCTAAGCCCACAGATTCAGGATAGCCACAACCAGTGACCACTCATGACAGACAAAGTGCAGCAGAGCCTCCATTCCTGGTCCCTGAGCCTATGGGATTGTGCAGCTTGCACCACCACTCGGCTGGGCGCACTCCCACCCCTGCATGAGGGAGTCTGGTGTGGGTACCAGCCTACACTCTCTATAGCTAAAGCCTTTTGCACTCTGCACACTGCACAACTGGGGTCTGAACCGCACTCCCCGACCATGTCTGCTAAAACTCCATGTGGGTGCTAGCTGGCAGTCTCTAGGACCGGCTGAGGGTTTGGACATTCTTAGTCCAGCCTGAAGCAATCAGCACAACCGTGAGGTATGGAACCCACACAGCAGTCCCAGTAAAAGCAGCCACAAGAAGGGGGCTCCCTGGACCAATATAACTCTCTGTTTTAGTGGCACAAGGATGACAAGCAGGCGATTTGGGTGACCCCTGAGACAGTGGCTGGAAACATGCACTGTCTGTGGGAGGGTGCACAGTTCAACAGAGTTTGTGTGTGGGGGGGTGTCTTTGTGTTCTGGACTACCTAGAGGGGAGCAGACTGAGGCTTCTTTCTGTGACAGAGGTCTGGGTGCAGTCTACTTTCCAGTAAACCTCCAAAAAGCCAGAAAAAGCCACCAAAGAACAAAAGCCTCCAGAGAACAAAAGCCTAAAAAATTGGTTTCCACAGAGCCCAGCCCCTTGATAGGGAGCAGGAGGACTCAACCCAAACAAGACTGACTGAAAAACAATGTGGCAGGTCCCTCCCCCAGAAAGCAAGCCAAAATAAATAAATAAATAAATAAATAAATAAATAAATAAAGGACAACCACCACAGGGTCCCCATAAAACTGTAAAACCCCAACATTGGGGAAAACAATAAATATTAAGTTCCCAGTATTGCCCTAAATCGTGTATATTTCATAGATACAACTTTTATTTTTAATTCATTCTCACTATTCTTGTTCTTTTTAAATTTTTAACCTACTTACCATTGCAACTAGAGGTTTAATACAACATATTCCATAATAACCTTTTTTTAAAATTTTTTTCCAATTTATTTATTTTCAGAAAAACAGTATTCATTATTTTTTCACCACACCCAGTGCTCCATGCAAGCTGTGCCCTCTATAATACCCACCACCTAGTACCCCAACCTCCCACCCCTCCGCTACTTCAAACCCCTCAGATTCTTTTTCAGAGTCCATAGTTTCTCATGGTTCACCTCCCCTTCCAATTTACCCAAAAGCACATACCCTCCCCAATGTCCATAACCCTACCCCCCTTCTCCCAACCTCCCCAGCAACCCACAGTTTGTTTCGTGATAACCTTTTAACTTCAACTTTTTTCATACATACACCTGTGCTTTTCTTTTTCTTTTCTATTTTTTAAAAAATATACATATAGATATAAGCTTCAGGGTAATCCTCTTTCCAATCAATACTACCTCTATATATGAACCAATTTTAATATCCCTTTATCTCTGGAAAGTTGAGTCCTTTAACAAAGATATCAAGATACACCAGGAAAAATCAAACAACCTTCTTTGCCCACATCAAGAGTTTATAACAATCCTCCCATCAGTATTTCTGTGTGTTTGTTTTTGTTCTGGTATTATATAAATCTTATCCTTGGGTTTCATTTTGGCTGGGTTCTTTTTTTTTTCTTGTGATTTTTCTTGTCATTCTTTGTCAGTCTTTTTGTTTGTCCATTTTTGGTTGTATACCTTATAAATCTTACTTTTGGAGCTCGTTCTTGGTGGGTCTTCTCTTTTCTCTCTCTCTCTCCCTCTTTTTTTTCCTTTCTTTTTGGTAGTGACTTCCAATTGCTCCAAAACCTTCCAGGGTGCACCTTGCCTGGATTTTGGTTAATATATTCAGCTATAAATCTCCTCAAGCACCTCTCACCAAAATAACTAGGAGGAGGAACACACAACAGAGAAAAAATTCAGAGACTATGCCCTCTCCATGATAACTATTGGATATGGGCATAAACAGTATGCCAGGAAGGGAATTCAGGGTAACAATTATCCAGGCAATGGCTAAGTTGGAGAAAACAGTTCATGACAACATAGAATCTCTAAGGGCAGAAGTAAAAGTTGCCCAGGAAGAAGTTAAAAATGCTATCAATGAGATCTAATCTAACCTAAATACTCTAACAGTTAGGATAACTACAGCAGAAGATAGAATTAGTGATCTAAAGGACAAACTGGTAGAGAAAAGGATCAGGACGAGGCATGGAAGAAACAGCTTAGAAGCCATGAAAACAGAATTAGGGAAATAAATGACACCAATAAAACGTTCCAACATCAGAATTTTTAGGATCCCTGAGGAGGTAGAGAAAGAGAGAAGACTAGAAGATATGCTTGAACAAATTCTGGATGAAAATTTTCCCAATCAGGGGAAAGGAACAGCGCCTTGTCCTAGAGGCAGAAAGAACACCCCCTAAGATCAACCTTCTATAAAGACTTTCAGGCACTTGATTGTGAGACTGATGAATCATAATTTTAGATAATAGCATCTGAGGGCAGTTAGGGAGAAGAGATTCCTTACTTACAGAGGAAGGTCTATCAGAATAATGTCAGACCTGTCCACAGAAACCTGGCAAGCCAGAAAGGATTGTCAAGACATATTCAGGGTACTAAATGAGAAGAATATGCAGCCAAGAATACTTTATCCAGCAAGGCTGACATTCAAAATGGATGGAGAGATGAAGAGCTTCCAAGACAGGCAAGGTTTAAAAGATTATGTGACCACCAAGCTGGCACTACAAGAAATACTAAGGGGGTTCTATAAAAGAAGGAAGAACCCAAGAGTGATGTAGAACAGAAAGCTGGGCTAGCAATTCTCATATCAGATAAATTAGATTTTAAATTAAAGACTATAGTCAGAGGTAAATAAGGACACTACATCATTCTTAAAGGGTCTATCCATCAAGAAGACCTAATAATTGTAAATATTTATGACCCCAATATGGGAGCAGCCAACTACTTAAGCCAGTTATTAATCAAGACAAAGGGTCATATTGATATGAATACATTAATAACAGGGGATCTTAACATGCCACTCTTAGTAATAGATCAAGCAGAAAATCAATAAAGAAACAAGAATTTTGGATGAAACATGGTCCAGGTGGACCTCATAGATCTATAGAGAACATTCCACCCTAAAATAATAGAATACTCATTCTTCTTGAGTGCACATGGAACTTTCTCCAAAATAGACTGCATATTGGGTCAGAAATCAGAGCTCAACTGATACCAAAAGACTGATCTTCCTTGCATATTCCCTGACCACAATGCTTTAAAACTGGAACTCAGCCACAAGAAAAATTTGAAAGGTATTCAAACACTTGGAAGCCAAAGACAACCCTGCTTAAGAATGTTTGGATCAAACAGGAAATCAAAGAAGAACTTAAACAATTCATGGAAACCAATGAGAATGAAAACATAGTGGTCCAAAACCTATGGGATACTGCAAAGGCAGTCTTAAGGGGGAAATACATAGCCATCCAAGACTCCCTCAAAAAAATTGAAAAATCCAGAATATACCACTCTCCTTGTACATTAGAGAACTGGAAAATCAACATCAAATTAAGCCAACCCCACACACGAGAAGGGAAATAATCAAGATTAGAGCAGAAATCAATGAGATAGAAGCTAAAGTAGAACACATCAATGAAACTAGAAGCTGGTTTTTTGAAAGAACCAATAATATTGATAAACCACTGACCAAACTAATCTGTAAGAAAAGAGAACATACCCAAATTAATAAAATTATTAATGAAAAAGGAGAGATCATGACTGATACCAAGGAAATAGAAACAACTATCAGAAATCATTACCAAGAGTTATATGTCAATAAGTTAAGCAACCTAGAAGAAGTGGATGCATTCCTGGAAACTGTGAACTTCCAAAACCGAATCAGGAAGAAATTGACAACCTGAATAGACCAATATCTAGTAACAAGATTGAAGCAGTATTCAAAAACTTCCCAAAAAACAAGGGCCCAGGACCTGACAGATTCCCTGGGGAATTCTACCAAATAGTCAAAGAAGAAATAATATCATTATCCTGAAGCTGTTTCAAAAATTAGAAATAGAAGGAAAACTTCCAGACTTTTTGTATGAAGCCAATATTACCCTGATCCCCAAGCCAGGCAAAGATCCCCACCAAATAAAGGAGAATTTCAGACCAATATCCCTGATGAATATGGATGCTAAGGTTCTCAACAAGATTCTAGCTAATAGAATCCAATAGCACATTAAAAAAAATTATCCACCATGACCAAGTGGGATTTATCCCTGGGATGCAAGGGATTGATTCACAAATAAATCAATATGATAGAACAAATCAGTAACAGAAGAGAGAAGAACCACATGGTCCTCTCAATTGATGCAGAAAAAGCATTTGCCAAGATGCAGCCTCAGTTCCTGATTAAAATTTCAAAGTATTGGGATAGAGGGAACATTCCCCAACTTCATAAAATCTATCTATGTAAAAACCCACAGCGAATATCATCCTCAATGGGGAAATGCTGACAGCCTTCCCTTTGAGATCAGGGACACGACAAGGATGCCCATTCTTGCCACTCTTGTTCAACATAGTACTAGAAGTCCTAGGAACAGTAATCAGACAACAAAAAGGAATAAAAAGTATTCAGATTGGCAGTGAAGAAGTCAAACTCTCTCTCTTCAAAGATGACATGATGTTTATATGGAAAACCCAAAAGACTCCACCCCCAAACTCCTGGAATTCATACAGTAATTCAGTAATGTGGCAAGATACAAAATCAATGTACAGAAATCAGTTGCTTTCTTATACACTAACAAAGAAAATATGGAAAGGGAAATGAGAGAATTGATTTCATTTCCTATAGCACCAAGAACCATAAGATACCTGGGAATAAACCTAACCAAAGAAGTAAAGGAACTGTACTTGAGGAACAGAACACTCAGGAAAGAAATTGAAGAAGACAGAAAAAGATGGAAGACCATTCCATGCTCATGGTTCAAAAGAATAAACATTGTTAAAATGTCTATACTGCCTAGAGCAATCTATACTTTCAATGCCATCGCAATCAAAATTCTACCAGCATTTTCCTTTCTTTCTTTCTTTCTTTCTTTTTTTTTAAGATTTTATTTATTTATTTAACCAAAAGAGATGGGGGAAGCAGGCTCCCCGCTGAGCAGAGAGGCCGATGTGGGGCTTGATCCCAGGACCCTGAGATCATGACCTGAGCGGAAGGCAGAGGCTTTAACCCACTGAGCCACCCAGGCACCCCTCTACCAGAAGTTTTCAAAGAGCTAGAACAAACAATCCAAAAATTTGTATGGGACCAGAAGGGACCCTGGATTGCTAAGGAAATGTTGAAAAAGAAAAACAAAACTGGGGGCATCACGTTGTCTGACATCAAGCTTTACTACAAAGCTGAAATCATCAAGACAGCATGGTACTGGTACAAATCAGAAACATAGACCAGTGGAACAGAGTAGAGGGCCCAGATATAGACCCGCAACTCTATGGTCAAATAATTTTCAACAAAGCAGGAAAAAATAAATAGTGGGGAAATGACAGTCTTTTCAATAAATGGTTCAGAGAGAATTGGACAGCTATGTACAGAAGAATTAAATCAACCATTCTCTTACACCATACACAAAGGTAAACTCGAAATGGATAAAAGACCTCCATGTGAGGCAGGAATATATCAAAATCCTACTGGAGAACATAGGCAGTAACCTCTTCGACATTGGCCACAGCAACTTCTTTCAAGACATATCTCCAAAGGCAAAGGAAACAAAAGTAAAAATGAACTTTTGGTGCTTCATCAAGATCAAAAGCCTATGCACAACAAAGGAAAGAGTCAACAAAGCAAAGAGGCAACCCACAGGGGTGCCTGGGTGGCTAAGTGGGTTAAGTCTCTGCCTTCAGCTCAGGTCCTGATCTCAGGGTCCTGGGATCGAGCCCCGCATCGGGCTCTCTGTTTGGCAGGGAGCCTGCTTCACCCCTCTCTCTGCCTGCCTCTCTGCCTACTGGTGATCTCTGTCTGTCTGTCAAATAAATAAATTAAAAAAAAAATGAGGCAACCCACGGAATGGGAGGATATTCCCAAAGGACACCAGAAACAAAGGGTTGATATCCAAGATCTATAAAGAACTCCTCAAACTCAACACACACAAAACAGATAATCATGTCAAACAATGGGCAGAAGAAATGAACAGACACTTCTCTAAAGAAGAAACACAAATGGCTAACAGACACATAAAAAAAATATTCATCAGCATTAGCCTTTGGGGAGATTCAAATCAAAACCACATTGAGATACAATCTTACACCAGTTATAATGGCCAAAATCAACAAGACAGTAAACAACAAGTGTTGGAGAGGATATGGAAAAAGGGGAACCCTCTTACAGTGTTAGTGGGAATGCAAATTGGTGCAGCCACTTTGGAAAACAGTGTGGAGATTCCCTTAGGAAATTAAAAATAAAGTTTCCCTATGACCATGCAATTGCACTACTGGGTATTTACCCCAAAGATACAGATGCAGTGAAAAGAATGGTCATCTGTACCCCACTGTTCATAGCAGCAATGGCCACAGTTGCCAAACTGTGGAAGGAGCCAAGATGCCCTTCAACAGATGAGTGGGTAATGAAGATATGGTCCATCTTTACAATGAAGTATTATGCCTCCAACAGAAAGGATTTTGTATCAACATGGATGGGACTACAAGAGATTATGCTGAGTGAAATTAGTCAAACAGAGAGAGTCAATTATCATATGGCTTCACTTACTTGTGGAGCATAAGGAATAACAGAGTACATTGTGAGATGAAAAGAAGTGAGTTGGAGGAAATTAGAGGGGGAGACAAATCATGAGAGACTGTGGACTCTGAAAAACAAACGGGGTTTTGGAGGGTAGGTGTGGGGAGGTGGGTGAGCCTGGTGGTGGGTATTAAGGAGGGCACATATTGCATGGAGCACTGGGTGCGGTGTATAAATAATGAATTTTGGAACACCAACGGGGAAAAAAAAAAAAGAAACAGCTTAACTGTTTTCCAAACTGTCATCTTTCATCCTCATCAACAAAGAATGAGAGTTCTTGTGGCTATTCCTTCTCTCCAACTGTTTGTGCTCTTAATGTTTTGCAGTTTAGCTATCCTAACATTCTAATTTGCTATTCTAGTAACAGTTTGTAGTAATATCATTGATTTTTTAAATTTTATTTACATATAATGTATTATTTGCTTCAGGGGTACAGGTTTGTGAATCATCAGGTTTACACATTTCACAGCACTCACCATAGTACATACCCTCCCCAATGTCTATAACCCAGCCACCCTATCCCCACTCCCCCAACCCCAACAACTCTGCTTCTTTCCTGAGTTTAAAAGTCTCTTATGGTTTGTCTCCCTCTTTGGTCCCATCTTGTTTCATTTTTTTCCCTCCCTTCCCCCCACCACCCTCTTCCCTGCCTTTCAAGTTCCTCATATCAGAGAGATCATATGATAATTGTTTTTCTCCGATTGACGTATTTTGCTTAGCGTAATACCCTCTAGGTCCATCCACATCATTGCAAATGGCAAGACTTCAGGTTTTTTTTTTTTTAAGATTTTATTTATTTATTTATTTGACAGAGAGAGATCACAAGTAGGCAGAGAGGCAGGCAGAGAGAGAGGAGGAAGCAGGCTCCCCGCCGAGGAGAGAGCCCGATGGGGGACTCCATCCCAGGACCCTGAGATCATGACCCGAGCGGAAGGCAGCGGCTCAACACACTGAGCCACCCAGGCGCCCTTCAGGGTTTTTTTTTTTTTTTTTAATGGCTGCATAGTAATCCACATCTTCTTTATCTATTCATCTGCTGATGGACATCTAGGTTATTTGCATAGTTTAACTACCATGAACATTGCTGCTATAAATTATAAACATTTGGATGCATGTGCCCATTCAGATTATTACATTTGTATCTTTAGGGTAAATATCCAGTAGTGCAATTTCTGGGCCATAGGGTAGCCTATGTCTTCTGCTAGCAATGACAAGGTGTTCTGGAAAGAATTTAGGTAGAAGTGGGTTGATGGGAACATCAGTGTGTAGCTCTCCAGACTCAGTGGTTGGGTTACCCAAGAGAAGAAACAGGTCCCTGATTCATTGAATATCCAACATCAAATAGGATTATTTTAAGGGAATCCTATTTAATTAATTAATTAATTAATTAATTTATTATATATAATGCATTATTTGCTTCAGGGATACAGGTCTGTGATTCACCAATCTTACACAATTCACAGCGCTCACCTTAGCACATACCCTTCTTAATGTCCGTCACCCAGCCACTCCATCCTTCCCAACACCCCTTCACTCAAGCAACCCTCAGTTTGATTCCTGAGATTAAAAGTCTCTTATGGTTTGTCTCCTCTCTGGTTTCGTCTTTCTTTATCCATTCATCCGTGATGGACATCTAGGCTCTTTCCATGGTTTGGCTATTGTGGACATTGCTGCTATAAACTTTCAGGTGCAAGTGCCCCTTTAAATCCCTACATTTGTATCTTTAGGGTAAAAACCCAGTAATAAATTGCTGGGTCATAGGGTAGCTCTATTTTCAACTTTTTGAGGAAACTCCACACTGTTTTCCAGAGTGGCTACAACAGCTTGCATTCTCACCAACAGTGTAGAAGGGTTCTCCTTTCTCCGCATCCTTACCAACATTTGTTGTTTCCTGACTGGTTAATTTTAGCCATACTGACTGTTGTGAGGTGGTAACTCACTGTGGTTTTTATTTGTATTTCCCTGATGCGGAGTAATGTTGACAATTTTTCATGTGTCTTTTGGCCATCTGGATGTCTTCTTTGGAGAAATGTCTGTTCATGTCTTGTGCCCATTTGTTGGATTATTTGTTCTTTGGGTGTTGAGTTTGATAAGTTCTTTATACATTTTGGATACTAGCCCTTTATTGGAAATATCTACTCCCATTCTATTGATTGTCTTTTGGTTTTGTTGACTGTTTCCTTTGTTGCACAAAAGCTTTTGATCTTGATGAAGTCCCAATAATTCATTTTTGCCCTTGTTTCTCTTGCCTTTGGCAATGTTTCTAGGAAGTAATTGCTGGGTCTGAGGTTGAAGAAGTTGCTGCCTGTGTTCTCCTCAAAGATTTTGACAGACTCCTGTCTCACACTGAGGTCTTTCATCCATTTTGAGTCTATTTTTGTGTATGGTGTAAGGAAATGGTCCAGTTTCATTCTTCTTCATGTAGCTGTCCAATTTTCCCAACACCATTTGTTGAAGAGACTGTCTTTTTTCCTTTGGACATTCTTTCCTGCTTTGCTGAGGATTAGCTGATCATAGGTCTATGGGTCTATTTCTGGGCCCCTATTCTGTTCTATTGATCTATGTGTCTGTTTCTGTGCCAGTACCATACTGTCTTGATTGTGACAGCTTTGTAATAGAGTTTGAAATCCAGAATTGTGGTGTCACCAACTTTGGTTTTCTTTTCCAACATTCCTCTGGCTATTTGGAGTCTTTTCTGGTTCCATATAAATTTTAGGATTATTTGTTTCATTTCCTTGAAAAAAGTTGATGGTATTTTGATAAGGATTGCATTAAATGGGTAGATTGCTCTAGGTAGCAATATTCAATCCATATGCATGGAATGAATTTCCATTTCTTTGTGTCTTCCTCAATTTCTTTCATGAGTATTTTATAGTTTTCTGAATACAGAATCTTTGCCTCTTTGGTTAGGTTTATTTCCAGGTACTTTATGGTTTTTAGTGCAATTGTAAGTGGGATTGACTCCTTAATTTCTTTCTTCTGTCTTGCTCTTGGTGTATAGAATTACAAGTGATTTCTGTGCATTGATTTTATATCCTGAGACTTTATTGAATTCCTGTATGAGTTCTGCTAGTTTTGGAATGGAGTCTTTTGGACTTTCCACATCAAGTATCATATGATCTGTCAAGAGTGAGAGTTTGACTTATTCTTTGCTGATTCAGATGCCTTTTATTTCTTTTTGTTGTCTGCTGAGGGTAGGACTTCTAGTACTATGCTGAATAGCGGTGGTGATAGTGGATATATCTGCTCTGTTCCTGACCTTAGGGGAAATGGTCTCAGTTTTTCCCCATTGTGAATGATATTCGCTGTGGGTTTTTCATAGATGGCTTTAATGATATTGAGGTATGAACCCTCTATCCCTGTGATGAGTTTTGATCAAGAAAGGATGCTGTACTTTGTCAAATGTTTTTTCAGCACCTATTGGGAGTATCATATGGTTCTTGTTCTTTCTTTTATTAATGTATTGTATCACATTGATTGATTTGTGGATGTCAAACCAAACTTGCAGCCTTGGAATAAATCCCACTTGGTCGTGGTGAATAATCATTTTAATGTACTGTTGGATCCTATTGGCTAGTATTTTGGTGAGAATTTTTGCATTCATGTTCATCAAGGATATTGATCTGTAATTCTCTTTTTTAATGGGGTCTTTGGTTTTGGGATCAAGGTAATGCTGGCCTCATAAAATGAGTTCAGAAGTTTTCTCTTCCATTTCTATTTTTGGAAACAGTTTCAAGAGAAGAGGTATTAATTCTTCTTTAAATGTTTGGTAGAATTTCCCTGGGAAGCCCTCTGGCCCTGGGCTCTTGTTTGTTGGGACATTTTTTATGACTGTTTCAATCTCCTTACTGGTTATGGGTCTGTTCAGGTTTTGTATTTCTTTCTGGTTCAGTTTTAGTAGTTCACATGTCTTTAGGAATGCATCCATTTCTTCTAGATTGTCAGATTTGCTGGTGTATAATTGCTCATACTATTTCTTATAGTTGTTTGTATTTCTTTGGTATTGGTTGTGATCTCTCCTCTTCATTCATTATTTTATTTATTTGGGTCCGTTCTCTTTTCTTTTTGATAATTCTGGCCAGGGGTTCATCAATCTTACTGATTCTTTCAAAGAACAAGCTCCTAGTTTCTTTGATCTGTTCTATTGTTCTTTTGGTTTCTATTTCATTGATTTCTGCTCTGATCTTTATTATTTTTCTTCTCCTGCTGGGTTTAGGCTTTTTTTGCTGTTCTTTCTCCAGCTCCTGTCAGTGTAGGGTTGGGCTGTGTACTTGAGATCTTTCTTGTTTCCTGAGAAAGTCTTGTATTGCTACATACTTTCCTCTCAGGACCACCTTTGCTGTGTCCCAAAGATTTTGAACAGTTGTGCTTTCATTTTCAGTTGTTTCTATGATTTTTTAAAAAAATTCCTTAATTTCCTGGTTGACCTATTCATTCTTTAGTAGGATGCTCTTTAGACTCCATGTATTTGGGTTCTTTCTGACTTTCCTTTTGTGATTGAGTTCTAGCTTCAAAGCACTGTGGTCTGAAAATATGCAGGGAATGATTTCAATATTTTGGTAGCAGTTGAGACCTGATTTGTGACCCAGGATGTGATCTATTTTGGAAAATGTATCAATATATTACAGACAATGTAATCTGATGCTTTGTGATGGAATGTTCTGAATATATCTGTGATGTCCATCTGGTCCAGTGTGTCATTTAAAGCCTTTATTTCCTTGTTGATCTTTTCTTAGATGATCTGTCCATTTTAGTGAGGGGGTGTTAAATTTCCCTACTATTATTATCACTTTATTTCTTTGATTTTGTTATTAATTGGTTTATATAGTTGGCTGCTCCCATGTTAGGGGAAGAGATATTTGAAATTGTTAGATATTATTGTTGGACAGACCAGTTAGTATGATTCAGTGTCCTTCCTCATCTGTTATTATAGTCTTTGGCTTAAAATATAATTTATCTGCTACAAGGATTGCCACTCCAGCTTTCTTTTCATGTCCATTAGCATGTTATATTGTTTTCCACCTCCTTACTTTAAATCTGGAGGTGTCTTTACATCTAAAATGATTTTCTTGCAGACAGCACTTCCATGAGTCTTATTTTTTTTACCCATTTTGATACCCTCTGTCTTTTCATTGGGGCATTAACCCATTTATATTAAGGGTAACTATTGAAAGATATGAATTTAGTGCCATTGTATTGTCAGTAAGGTGACTGTTACTCTATATTGTCTCTGTTCCTTTCTAATCTATGTTACTTTTATGCTCTCTCTTTGCTTAGAGGACCCCTTTCAATATTTCCTATAGGGCTGGTTTGGTATTTGCAAATTCTTATAATTTTTGTTTGTCTTAGAGGCTTTTATCTCTCTTTCTATTTTTAAATGAGAGCTTACCTGGATATAGTATTCTTGGCTGCATATTTTTCTCACTTAGTGTGATGAATATATAATATCAGTCCTTTATTGCCTGCCAGGTCTCCTTAGATATTTCTGCTATCACTCTAATATTTCTTCCATCAATATATTACAGACCTCTTATTCCAAACTGCTTTCAGGATTTCCTCTTTGTCACTGAGACTTGGAAATTTTACAATTAGATGATGGGGTTTTGACTTAGTTTTATTGATTTTGAAGGGGGTTCTGCCTCCTGGACTTTGATACTTGTTCCCCTCCCCAAATTAGGGAAATTCTCTGCTATAATTTGCTTCAGTATACTTTCTGCCCCTCTCTCTCTTTCTTCTTCTTCTTCTGGGATCCCAACTATTCTAATATTGTTTTGTCTTATGGTATCACTTATCTCTTGAATCCTCCCCTCATGGTCCAGTAGTTGTTCATCTCTCTTTTTCTCAACTTCTTTATTCTCCAACACTTGGTCTTCTATATCACTAATTCTCTCGACTGCCTCATTTGTCCTAGCAGTAAGATCCTCCACTTCTACTGCAACTCATTAATGGCTTTTTTAAAAATTTCAATTTGGTTAGATTTTATTTCTTTTATTTCTCTAGAAAGGGATTTTATTTCTCTAGAAAGGGATTCTCCAGTATCTTCCATGCTTTTTCGATCCCAGCTAGTACCTTCATAATCATCATCCTGAACTCTAGTTCTACCATCTTACTAATGTTCATATTGACTAGGTCCCTGGCCATCACCATCAGTACTGCCTCTTGTTCTCTCTTTTTTTTTTTTTTTTGAGTTGTATTTTTCCACCTTGTCATTTTATCCAGATAAGAATAAATAAGTGAGAGAACAAAATACTAAAAGGGTAGCAAGACCCCAGAAAAATATTCACTAACCAAATCAGAAAAGACCCAAAATCAGAACGGAGGGGAATAAAGGATGAAAAAAAAAAAAAAAAGAAGAAGAGGAAAGTATGTGATCAGACTGGAAACTAGAACAAAGCTATGTGCTAGATTTAGGAAAATCTGTATCCCAAATACAGATACAGATTTAGAAACTGAATCCCAAAATGTTAAAGAAAGAAAAACCTGTATGTATACAAAAATAAGATTAAATACAATGAATAGAGAGAGTATGACTATAACAAAGAACACTTAGAAAGATTTTTTTTTAAAAAGGTATTGATATGAATTTGGGCTTTCTCTTTTTTCTTTTGGATTAGTGTAGCCAGTGGCTTATTGATCTTATTGATTCTTTCAAAAAACCAGCTTCTAGTTTCATTGATACGTTCTACTGTATCTCTGGTTTCTCCCTCATTGATCTCAGCTCTAATCTTGATGATTTCCCTTCTTATGTGTGGAGTTGGTTTGATTTGTTGTTGATCCTCCAGTTCTTTAAGTTGTAGAGACAGCTGGTGTGTTCTGGATTTTTCAATTTTTTTGAGCGAGGCTTGGATGGCTATATATATTCCCCTTAGGACCGCCTTTGCTGTATCCCATAGGTTTTGGACCGAAGTGTCTTCATTCTCATTGGTTTCCATGAATTGTTTCAGTTCTTCTTTGATCTCCTCATTGACCCAAGCATTCTTAAGCAAGGTGGTCTTTAGCTTCCAGGTGTTTGAGTTCCTTCGGAACTTTTCCTTGTGATTGAGCTCCAGTTTCAAAGCATTCTGATCTGAGAATATGCAGGCAATAATCTCAGTCTTTTGGTATCGGTTGAGTCCTGATTTGTGACCCAGTATGTGGTCTATTCTGGAGAAGGTTCTGTGTGCACTTGAGAAGAATGAGTATTCTGTTGTTTTAGAGTGGAATGTTCTGTATATATCTATGAGGTCCATCTGGTCCAATGTGTCATTCAATGCTCTTGTTTCTTTATTGATTTTCTGCTTCGATGATCTGTCTAATTCTGAAAGAGGCGTGTTAAGATCTCCTACGATTAGTGTATTCATATCAATATGACTCTTTATCTTGATTAACAGTTTTCTTAAGTAATTGGCTGCTCCCATATTGGGAGCATAGATATTTACAATTGTTAGATCATTTGGTGGATAGTCACTTTAAGGATTATGTAGTGTCCTTCTGTATCTCTGACTACAGTCTTTAGTTTGAAGTCTAATTTATCTGATATGAGAATCGCTACCCCAGCCTTCTTTTGAGTCCCATTGGCATGAAAGATGCTTCTCCACCCCTTCACTTTCAGTCTGCGTGTATCTTTAGGTTCAAAACTGGGAATAAACCTAACTAAAGAGGTAAAGGATCTGTACTTGAGGAACTACAGAACACTCATGAAAGAAATTGAAGAAGACACAAATAGATGGAAGACCATTCCATGCTCTTGGGTCGGAAGAATAAACATTGTTAAAATGTCTATACTGCCTAGAGCAATCTATACTTTTAATGACATTCCGATCAAAATTCCACTGGCATTCTTCAAAGAGCTGGAGCAAATAATCCTAAAATTTGTATGGAATCAGAAGAGACCCTGAATCACTAAGGAAAGGTGGAAAACAAAAATAAAGCTGGCGGCATCACCTTACCTGATTTCAAGCTTTATTACAAAGCTGTGATCACCAAGACAGCATGGTACTGGCATAAAAACAGACACATAGACCAGTGGAACAGAGGAGAGAGCCCAGATATGGACCCTCAACTCTATGGTCAATTAATCTTTGACAAAACAGGAAAAAATATACAGTGGAAAAAAGACAGTCTCTTCAATAAATGGTGCTGGGAAAACTGGACAGCTCTATGTAGAAGAATGAAACTCGACCATTCTCTTACACTGTACACAAAGATCAACTCACAATGGATAAAAGACCTCAATGTAAGACAGGAATCCATCAGAATCCTAGAGGAGAACATAGGCAGTAATCTCTTTGATATCAGCCACAGCAACTTCTTTAAAGATACGTCTCCAAAGGCAAAGGAAACAAAAGCGAAAATAAACTTCTGGGACTTCATCAAAATCAAAAGCTTCTGCACAGCAAAGGAAACAGTCAAAAAAACAAAGAGGCAACCCACGGAATGGGAGAAGATATTTGCAAATGACAGTACAGACAAAAGGTTGATATCCAGGATCTATAATGAACTCCTCAAACTCAACCCACATGAAACAGGCAAACACATCAAAAAATGGGCAGAAGATATGAACAGACACTTCTCCAATCAAGACATACAAATGGCTATCAGACACATGAAAAAATGCTCATCATCATTAGCCCTCAGGGAGATTCAAATTAAAACCACATTGAGATATCACCTTACACCAGTTAGAATGGCCAAAATTAACAAAACAGGAAACAACATGTGTTGGAGAGGATGTGGAGAAAGGGGAACCCTCTTCCACTGTTGGTGGGAATGCAAGTTGGTGCAGCCTCTTTGGAGAACAGTGTGGAGATCCCTCAAGAAATTAAAAATAGAGCTTCCCTATGACCCTGCAATTGCACTCCTGGGTATTTACCCCAAAGACACAGATGTCGTGAAAAGAAGGGCCATCTGTACCCCAATGTTTATAGCAGCAATGGCCACAGTCGCCAAACTATGGAAAGAACCAAGATGCCCTTCAACGGATGAATGGATAAGGAAGATGTGGTCCATATACACTATGGAGTATTATGCCTCCATCAGAAAGGACGAATATCCAACTTTTGTAGCAACATGGACGGGACTGGAAGAGATTATGCTGAGTGAAATAAGTCAAGCAGAGAGAGTCAATTATCATATGGTTTCACTTATTTGTGGAGCATAACAAATAGCATGGAGGACAAGGTGCGTTAGAGAGAAGGGAGTTGGGGTAAATTGGAAGGGGAGGTGAACCACGAGAGACTATGGACTCTGAAAAACAATCTGAGGGGTTGGAAGTGGTGGGGGGGTGGGAGGTTGGGGTACCCGGTGGTGGGTATTATAGAGGGGACGGATTGCATGGAGCACTGGGTGTGGTGAAAAAATAATGAATACTGTTTTTCTGAAAATAAATAAATTGAAAAAAAAAGGTATTGATAAGATTGAAGAGTTTAAAAAGGTTAAAAGAGTAGAGGAAAAATTAAAACAATAGAGTAGGAAAAAAATAAAATTAAAGAAATTTAACTTTGAAAGACTGAAGAATCATGGGAAAAGAGCCACTAATTTTATTTGCATTCCCCTAGCTCTGGAGTTCTGAAGTTCTCATGGATTTGTAAACTAGTTCTTGGATGAATGTCCTTGCTAATCTTCTGAAGGAAGGGTCAATTGTAGTGATTCTCAACTGTCTTTGCCCGAGGCTGGTTGCACAACCCTTGTCAGGGTCCAGGATAAATAATCTACTCAGGTGTGCTCTGGATAGCTTTGGTCCCTGGACACTTTCCATACATCTTTGGAGGACTAGAATGAAAATGGTGGACTCCCAATCTCTTGCCCTGTAGAAGCTGAGAGCTTGGGGCCCCCTTCCTCAGTATGCCCTCAGAGAAAAGCAGTCAATCACATCTTTCTCCCTGGCCTCTGGCTGCACTCTGTGCTCACCTGGCCTATGACTGAAAATTTCTATCTCTGGCACACAGCCACCTTTGGAGTCTTCAAACCCAGCAGATTCCTGCAGCATACTCCCATGCTGCTCCTCCCAGATGAGGGAGTAGGGGGTGTTCCTGGATCTGCCACTTGTGGGGTCCTTGCTCAAAGAGCAGTGGCCCAACTGTACCCAGCATCATGGTTTAAGGCATCCCCAAGCTGAGATCCCATTCCTCAGCTCCATCTCTGCAGCCAACTTCCTCTTTCTGATACCTGGGAGCTCTGCCACACTCAGACACCCCTGGTCTTTTTGTGGCCCCACAGGTCCTGAAACCACACTGCCCCCAAGAGGGTTTCACCCACTTCTTAGCCTCTGGAGGAACATCCCTCAGTGGAGACTTCTAAAAGTTCTGGTTTCGTACTCCATGCTCTACCACTTGCTGGGAGCTCCCCCCGCCCAGGTCTATCTTCCTCTATATTGCCTAGAAATCACCTCCCTGGCATATCCTACCTTCCAGAAAGTGGTCACTTTTCTGTTGCTAGAATTGCTGTTCTCTTTGATCTTCTGTTGAGTTTGTAGGTGTTCAGAATGGTTTGATAACCTCTAGCTGAACTCCTGGGACCTGATGATATTAAGGTTTCCTACTCCTCTGCCATATTGCTTTCTCCCCCCACATCACTGTAGCTTCCTATTAACTTACAGTGTTGAACATCTTTCTATATGCTTATTTGTCATCTATATGTCTTCTTTGGTGAGATTTCTCTTTAGATATTTTGTTCACTTATTTTTTTTAATGGTCTGTTTTCTTATTCTTTCGTTTTAAGAGTTCTTTGTATATTTTGGATACAACTCCTTTAACAAGTATCTGCTTTGCAAATATTGTGTGGCAAATATTCAGTCTGTGGCTTTCATTTTAATTTTATTAACACTCTCCTTTCCAGAGCAGAAATTTTCCATTTTTATCAAGTCCAACTTATCAAGTTTTTTCTTTCTTGGATCTTGTGTAATGTATCACATCAAGAGACTGAAGAGGAAAAAATCACCTGATTGTATATATGGAGCAAAAGCATTTGACAAAATCTAACACCCATTCATGATAAACTTTCAACAGGAATAAGGTGTAACTTCATCAACTTGATAAAGAACATTAGCAACAACAACAACAAAAAACTCCAGTTAACATCATAGTTAATGATAAACTACATGCTTTCCCTTTAAGATTGGAAACAAAGCAAGAATGTTTTCTCTCACCACTCTTGTTTTAATATCATACTAAAAATCCCAGGTAATGCAATAAGACAAGAAAGGCAAATTTAAAAAAAAAATATATATATATAGATTGGTAAGGAAGAATTAAAATTATCTTGTTTCACAGGTGACATGATGGTCTATGTATAAAATCCCAAATAATCAACAGTAAAGTGATTATAGCAAGGTTGTATTCAAGGTTAGTATGAAAAATTTTATTTATTTCTTATATAATAGAAATGAAACAGTAGAAGTTGAAATTAAAAACACAGCAGCATTTATATTAGCATCAAAAATGAAATAATGTGAAATAAAAAATTTAAGCAAATATCTAATATAGAACGTATAAGATCTATATGAGGACAACTATACAATTCCGATTAAATAAACAAAAGAAGATCTAAATAAATGGAGAGATACTCCATGGTCATGGATAAGAAGATTCAATATTATTAAGATGTCAGGTCTTCCCAACTTAATCTATAGATTCATTTTGATCCTAAGAGTAAAATCCCAGCAAGTTATTTTGTAAATATCAACAAAGTGATTCTAAAATTCATATAGAAAGCCAAAGATCCAAAATAATGGACAAATATAGAAGAGCATAGTCAGAGGATTGACACTTCCTGACTTTAAGATTCACTATGAAGCTACAGTAATCAAGATAGTGTGGTACTGGCAGAATAACAAATGGGTAGATCAACAGAACAGAACAAAGAGCCCAGAAATAGACCTATATAAATGTAGTCAGATGATCTTTGACAAAGGAGCAAAGACAATTCAATTGAGAAAGGACACCCACATGCAAAACAAACAAACAAACAAACAAAAAAACAAATTTCTAAGATCATCTAGGTTTTTTCCTATATAAAATTTCTAGAAGTTTCATGGTTTTTCATTTTACATTCAGGTCTATGATCTCTTTGAGTTCATTTTTTGAAAGGTATAATATCTGTGTCTAGATTAATTTCTATTTGTTTGTTTTTTTCTTTTTTATTCATTAATTATATTCACAATGTAGTGCAACTATCACCACTATGTATTTCCAAAACATTTCTTGTAGCCATGGTTTTTAATTTTTTCCTGCTTTATTGAAGTATAATTGACATACACATTTTATAATTTAAATGTGTACAATGTGAATATGATATACTTGTATACTGCAATATGATCACCAACACAGTGTTAGCTAATATCACCAAAATGTAACAAAATTACCCAATTTTTTAGTGGTGAAAACATTCAAGATTTACTCTCAGCAACTTTCAAGTGTATAGTACAGTATTGTTATATCCAGTATTGTTAAATCAGAACTTATTTCAACTTATTCTAACTGGAAGTTTGTACTTTTTAACTAATATCTTTCCATTTCCCCTATACACAACTCCTGGTAACCACAATTTCACTGTTTGCAAGATTTTGGATTTTTCAGATTCTGCATGTAAGTTAGAACATGAATTATTTGAATTTGTCTGTCTCACTTATTTCAGTTAGTGCTCTTGAGATTTATCCACTTTGTCACAAATGGCAAGACTTTTTTTCTTTTTTTCATGGCTGATTAGTATTCTGTTGGGTGTGTATATACATAAATGTATATATCACATTATGTGTGTGTAATATATACACACATATATTTCACAACTTCTTTATACACTTGTGCCACATTGTGTGTGAACCACATTTTAATCTTTCTTTCTATCTATCTACCCCACATCTTCTTTATCCATTTATCATTGATGGACCTTTGGTTTGTTTCCATGTCTTGGCTATTATAAATTATGCTGCAATGAACGTGGGGGTGCAGTTGTGTCTTGGACATATTGATTTTATTTCCTTTGGCTATGTATCCAGACATGGGACTGTTGAATCATATGGTAGCTTATTTTTAATATTTTAAGGAATCTCCATATTATTTTCCATATCACTATATACAGTGACTGTGCTAATTTACAATTCCACCAAGAGTGCTCAAATGTTCCTTCTTTACATCCTTATCAGCATTTGTTATTTCATCTTTCTGATGAGAGCCATTCTAACATGTATAAGATAATATCTCAGTGTAGTTTTGATTTGCATTTTCTTAATGGTATAATATTGATCACTTTTTCATGTACCTGTTGGCCATTTGAATATCCTCTTTGGAAAAATGTCTCCTCATGTCTTTTGTTCATTTTTAATTGGATTAGCTGTGTGAATTTCTTTTCTTTTGAGTTGTATCAGTTCTTTATGTATTTTGAATAGTAATCTGTTATCAGAAATGCAATTTTCAAATATTTTCTCCTATTCTATAGTTTCTCATTTTATTTTGTTGTTTGTATCTTTTGCTGTGTGAAGGTTTTTTAGTTTGATATACTCCCACTTGTTTATTCTTGATTTTATGGTTTGTGCTTTAAGTGTCATATACCAAAACTCATTGATTCACTGCAAAAACCTATGTCCAGAAATTTTATTCTATATTTTATTCCAGATATTTTATGGTCTCAGGTCTTACATTTAAGTCTTTAATCTATTTGGAGTTGGTTTTTGTGAGTGATGTAAGATAGGAATGTGGCTTCATTTTCTAACTTGTGGACACCCAATTTTTCCAGGACCATTGATTGAAAATAATATATTTTCTCCATTGAGTAATTTTGGCTTAGGTAGTATTATTTAGCTGCATATACGTCACTTTATTTCTAGGCTCTTGATTAATTCTATTGGCCTATGTGTCTACTTTTTATGCAGTGCCATACTGTTTTGATTATTAGAGCTTTGTAATATAGCTTAAAATCAGGAGGTATGTTGCCTCTTGCTGTGTTTTTCTTTCTCAGGATTTCTTTGATTATTTGAGAATTTTTTAGTTCCCTGTAAATTTTTAAGATTGCTTTTCCTACTGTAAAATATGGCATTGGAATTTTGATAAGGATTGCCATCAAATCTATAGAGGGTTTTGGGTAGTATGATCATTTTAACCATATTAATTATTAATTATATCCATTGATAAACATGGGCTATCTTTCCATTTCTTTGTGTCTTTCATCAATATCTTGTAGTTTTCACCACAGAGATCTTTTATCTTCTTGTTTAAAATCTGAGTTTTGACATTTTTATTGTAATGTGTCTTGGAGGAGATCATTTTAAATTAAAATAATGGATGATCTAGCTTCATGAACTGGGAGTTCCAAATCTCTCCCCAAGTTTGGGAAGTTCTCAGTCATTATTTCTCTAAGGCTTCTGTCCCCATCTAGAACTCCAATGATTTGGATAGTGGTTTTCCTGAGGATGTCCTATAGATCATGTAAACTTTCTTCACTCTTTTTAACCTCTTTTTTCCCCTTTTCTTCCCAGATTGGATTATTTCAAAGTCTCTACCTGCTATCTCTGTAATTCTTTCCTTTTTTTGGTCTACTCTGCTGTTTTTTATCTTTGTTGCATTTTTCATTTCACTCTGACTTCTTCAACTCCAGGATTTCTGTTGGTTCCTTTTTGTGGTTTCTATTTCTGTTAAATATTAAATTTTTTGTTAAATTTTGATTGTGTCTTATTTACCTGATTTTGTTCTGTGTTCTATGTTCTGTGTTCACTGTTTTTGTCTGTGTTCTCTTGTTGGTTACCAAGTTTCCTTCAAATAATATTTTGAATTTTCTATGGAGTAAATCACAGAGTTTCATGTTTGCGTTCAGTTACTGGATGATTTTGATGTTTCTTTTCTGTGATATCATGTTTCTTTGACTTTTCACGTTCTTTGGAGTTTTGCATTGTTGTATTCAAATTCCCAGTTATCTCCTCCAACTTTTACTACCTGCCTTCAGGATAGAAATGCCTTTCATCAATTCTGCTATGGATTCTGAGGAATTCTCTGACTTTGTATTGATATACCTGCTCTTCATTTTCTTATCCCTCTGTGGAAGAATTATTAATGTTGTACATCTTCTCTGGAGACTACAAACGCCATACTGGATGTTGATAACTTTTGTTATGTTTTCCTGAAGGTGGCGCTGTGTGGTTTCTTCTTTGCCCACTGACCTTGGCAAGCTTTCTGCATGTGCTCCTTGCCTACCACAGCTTGCTCTCCTTGCATGTTAAGGGGTTTGCACAGGAGGTCAGCCAAAGAGTAGGAGGAAGTGTGTGTTTGACATGCAGTGAGCTGGAGGTGCTTGCAGGGTAGTTGAGGGGGATCTGCAGGTGTGATTTTCCCTGTGTCTTGTGTGGCTTTCTGACTGAATCTACAATGTCATCATCAGGAACCATATCCTTTTAATGTCCTCTGAGAATTCTACATGCCATGCTGCTCTTCCTATCTTCTCCTTCCCTCATCACAGAGCTTCCTTTTTAATGCTCTGGATGCTGTAAAAGAGAAATTGGTCTCGTAAGCATTATCCCAGACAGTTCAGGAAACTAGATGTTCATTCATTGTCTCTCCCTTTCCCCTGTGAGAGAAATCACAGGTCATCTAGTTTAGCTGTAAGCTATACTCCCTTAAGTGAGGAGTGATGCCAGCCAAGACAAGCTGTTCCCTTCCCCATTCCAGTAACTCCAAAATTTGCTCCAACAGAGTATTAGACTTCTCCTCTGGAAACTTGTACTGTTGACTTCCACAAAAATTCTCTTGTCCTAAGGCCACCACCCAAATCAGTGTTGTGCAAACCCTCCTAGATGGTGGCCAAGAAGGACAGAATGAGTTCACAGTTTCTTGTAGTTCCATAGCTAGTGTTCCCCTCCATTTGCTTATTAATTAATGCACCAGTAGGCAAGACTCCTCCCAGGTCCCTTGGTGTATGGTACTTAAGTCCCACAAATCCCACAGAGGCATTTCTGTTTGTGGATGGATGGCATTTTTTTTTATGTCAAATGAAGGAAACAAAAAACGAGGGGCATTTTTTTGTCACCGTGATGCTAATGTCACTCTCTATTCCTTTATTTTTAATCTATCTGTGCCTTTATATTTAAAATGAGTTTCTTACAGATCACATATAATTGAGTCTTGTTTGTTTATCCATTATGACAGTTTCTGTTTTTTCATTGATATATTTAAAGTGGATGAATAGCTACCATATTTGTAGCTGTTTTCTATTTATCACCTTTTTAAAAAATGTATTTCTTGTTTAGTGTTTCACTCTATTTCTGTCACTTCTGATTTTAGTTGTACATTTTATATTATTTCATTTTCTCTTCTCTTTTAGCATATTATATTTAGCATGTATATCTTTAAAAAAAATTTTTAAGTAGTTGCCTTACTTGTTGTTTACAATTAAGTCTACTTTCAAATTTCGCTATACCCAATTATGGGATCTATACTTAGATCCCTTATAACAGAATATTCCTAATTCTTAACTCCCATTCTTTATATTTCTGTCATTAATTTTACTTATCTATATGCTATTGTCATTGAATACAATATTTTCATTGCTACAATACTGAATACAATATTGTCATTGCTAGAATTGTTTTGAACAACCAATTATTGCCAGCCAAAACTCATGTGATCTTAAATTTTAAAATTTTCTAAAAATTCCCAAATAATTTTTGGATGAAAAAAATCATGGAAATGACAAGATATTAATATCTGACTGATGCTAATAATATATATGAGAACTTGTAAGATGGAGGTTGATTGGTACAATAATGTATCACCTCACACCTGTTAGAATGCTTGTCATTGGGGTGCCTGGGTGGCTCAGATGGTTAAGTGTCTGCCTTTGGCTCTGGTGATTCTGGGACCCTGGAATCAAGTACCATGTCAGGGACCTGACCTCTCCCTCTGCTCATCACCTACCCCCCAACCTCTGCTCATGCTCTCTCTCTCTCTCAAATGAATAAAATCTTAAAAAAAAATGCTTGTAAAAACAACAACAACAGGGATAAGTATTGGCAGCCATATGTAGAAAAGGGAACTCTTATGTACTGCTGTAAATTATAATTGTAAAATGTGAACTGGTGCACCACTATGGAAAAAATATACATATATATAATGGAGTATTATTTGGCCAAGAGAAAAGAAAATTCTGCCATTTGCAACAACAAGGAAGGACCTTAGGAACATTATGCCTAATGAAACAGATTAGAAAGAAAAAGACAAATACTGTATGATCTCACATTTTTTAAAAAAGATTTTTATGTATTTATTTGACAGTGAGAAATCACAAGTAGATGGAGAGGCAGGCAGAGAGAGAGAGAGAGAGGGAAGCAGGCTCCCTGCTGAGCAGAGAGCCCGATGCGTGACTCGATCCCAGGACGCTGAGATCATGACCTGAGCCGAAGGCAGCGGCTTAACCCACTGAGCCACCCAGGCGCCCCGATCTCATATGTTTTAAGAAATATAAAGGTTAGAAAGACAACTGAACCCATACATACAGAGAATAGATTGGTGGTTGCCAGAGATGGGGGGTAATGCATGAGCAAAATAGGTGAAAGTATTAAAAAGGCACAAAATTTCAGTTATAAGATAAATAAGTCCCAGGATATAAAGTAACATACAAGATGGTTACTATAGTTATTAATAATATTACATATTTGAAAGTTGTCCAGAGAGTAAATCTTAAAACTTCTTGATACAAGAAAAAAATTTTGTAACTATATGAGGTGAGATGAATATTAACTAAGCCTATTGTGATAATCATTTTGTATTATATACATGTATTAAATCATTATGTTGTACACCTCAAATTAATTCAATGTTATATGTCATTTATATCCCAATAAAAAATAGGATGAATAAAACAAAAAACTGAACCTTGGAAAATAGTCCAGCATAATTCTTAAGAAAAAATAAAGTACCCATAAAAATATTAGAAGTGAGGGTGCCTGGGTGGCTCAGTGGATTAAGCTTCTGCCTTAAGCTCAGGTCATGATCTCTGGGTCCTGGGATAGAGCCCAGTATCAGCCTCTCTACTCAGCAGGGAGCCTGCTTCCTCCTCTCTCTGCCCGCCTCTCTGCCTACTTGTGATATCTCTCTGTGTCAAATAAATAAAATCTTTAAAAAATATTAGAAGTGAAAGTAATGAAATTAGGAATGGAAAAGATGAAAGGAATAAAGGAGGGTCAGGGATAGAGATAAAATGCATTTTTAAGACAAGCTATTGCATTTGCATGTAAGAAAATACTATAAAGGATTAAAACTACAGCTAAATAATAACATGTCAAATAAGGAAATCTGTATAAAAGCACAGTGCAGAAATATACCTAGATAACAGAATTTATATAAATGTTTATTATACTCAAAACAGTATAACATGTATTTTGGTACAAAAAAGAAAAACATGGATTAAAAAACATACATCAACTTCAGAATTATGCCTACTGTTTTGGATGGAGAGCAGAATTTATACTTATTTCAAGGCATACAGATTCTTGGAAATGGTTGGGGCAAATCTGGACTCCAGATCCATTTGAAATAAGGATTGGGGTATACAGTTTGGGGTAGGTTTTTGTTTCCTTCAACTAAGCTAGAAACAATTTTCTGTCTTTTGAACTGTTAGGTGAAGTTTTTGAGAGCCCTCTGTAGGAGTCTGAGTTTCAACTTCTTGCCCTAGATGGCCAAGTCCCATCTCCTGTCTTCCCATGTTATTTTCTTTTTTAAAAAAATATTTTATTTAAATAAGAGAGAGTGCACGCACGAGAGAGAGACAGAGAGAGAGAAGGGGCAGGGGGAGAGGGAGAAACAGACTCCTCATTATGCAGGGAGCCCAACACAGGGTTCGATTCGATTACAGGACCCTGGGATCATGACCTGAGCCAAAGGCAGATGCTTAACTGACTGAGCCACCAAGGTGCTCCCCCATATGTTATTTTCTAATTATTTTTATCAAGATATCATAATTCTCACACAATAAATTTCCCTGCATTCCTTTGTAATCCTGTTCTCCTGTCCCTCCCTGCCCTGTACTTTCCATCCCTTTCCTCAAGCAAAAACTCATCTGATTTCTGTCACAGTAGAGTGCTTGAATTTTCTAGAGTCTCTTTTTTTTTAAGATTTTATTTATTTATTTGACAGACAGAGATCACAAGGAGGCAGAGAGGCAGGCAGAGAGAGAGAGGGGGAAGCATGCTCACTGCTGAGCAGAAAGCCCGATGCGGGGCTGGATCCCAGGACCCGGGGATCATGATCCGAGCGGAAGGCAGAGGCTTTAACCCACCAAGCCACCCAGGTGCCCCAATTTTCTAGAGTCTTAATAAATACAATCATATGAAGTTTTGTTTTTATTTTTGTTTTGTCTGGAATATGTCACTTAGCATACTCATTTTTAAATTTATCCATGTTGCAGTGTGTGCATCTTTACCTTATCCCTTTTTATTGTTGAATAGCACTCAACAGCACTCAATAGCACTAAATAGACCAATTTAGGGAGGACTGACTTCTTAATGATACTGGTCTTTCAACCTATGAACATGGAATATCTCTCCATTTTTTAAGGTATTTTAAATTTTTTTTAAGCAATGTGTTGTAATTTTCAGTGCATAAGTCTTTCACATCTTTTGTAAGATGAATCTCTAAGTACTGTTTGATATTACTGTAAATGGTTAAAAGAGGGCACATGCTGAGATGAGCAATGGGTATTATGCACAACTAATGAATCATTGAACACTGCAACAATAACTTATGATGTACTATATGTTGGCTAACTCAACATAATGAAAAAAAAATAAAAAAACCCACCCTCCTGATATTTGTACTAAAATGATGTATTTAACAGAAATCTTTGTATACTACCCTCTGCCAAAATAAAAAAACATCCTTATCCATTATATATATATATATATATATATATACTTATATTTATATATTCACAGAACACAATCACTTCACATTGCCTAGCTACCCCCATGTACCCTGTCTGCAATGTCCTCACTTACTTGCACTCTCCTTCCCATCACTTTCCATCTGATATATCCCTAGGTCGTCATCTAAGAATGACCGTCTGTAGTTTTCCCTGACTCTCCTGGGCTGATTCTTTCTATCTACTATGTACATTGCATATTCACTGTTGGTATTAAAACAAATAGCACATCAAAAAAATTAAATAAATTTTAAACTTCTGAACATATATTATTAGTATATAAAATGCAATAGGTCTTTAAATGGTATCCTGCATTTTTACTAAATTCATTTAGTTCTAGTGGTGTTTTTGTAGATTCCATAAGATTTTCTTAATAGATAATAATGGTATCTTCATACAATGACAGCTTGACTTCTTTGTCCCTGATATGAATGCATTTTTATTTTTCTTTCCTCATTATACTGGCTAGAACCTGCCATATAAGGTTGAATAGAAGTGTGGAGAGAAGACATCCTTATCCTGTTGCTGATTTTAGGGACAAAATATTCAGTCTTTCACCATGACAAGTCCTATGAGTTTGATGTTTCCACCTTTTCATTTCTGTCTTGAATACACTTTTTTTCTGAGCTGAGGAAAAACAATTTTGAAAGTTTTAGTAACATTAAACAAAAACATACTGATTATATTAGATATTGATATTCTTTGGACTCAAGATTCAAATATTTAATTGCATATGTTTTAAAACAAGAAGTTGGAATTTAACATTTTCTTATTAAAAAGCAAAATTGCTTCAAGCAGTACAAATTGTTATTGGAAATCTCTTTTGGGGCAATGTTGTGGGTGAACTTCAGGAAATATAAGGTATGTTTCTAAAAATGTATTTTATAAATCTGTTTATTCACTGTGTGTGTATGTGTTTGTAATAATTTCACAAGTGCTGAAAGAAATATCTTCCTTATATATTCTTAATTTCTTCTCAATAGTCAGTATTTATGGGGCGCTTGGGTGGCTCAGTGGGTTAAAGCCTCTGCTTTCGGCTCAGGTCATGATCCCAGGGTTCTGGGATCGAGCCCCACGTCGGGCTCTCTGCTCCACAGGGAACCTGCTTTCTCCCCTCTCTCTCTCTGCCTGCCTCTCTGCCTACTTGTGATTTCTCTCTGTCAAATAAATAAAATCTTAAAAAAAAAATAGTATTTATGACTGCAAAGTACTACTCCAGTGATTTTTACAAATATTATTTTCTTACTAATATAAAAGTGTATATTTCTTACAAATATCAAAGTATATTAAAGTGTTCGGGAAATTCAAAAAAGTGCAAAGAAAATAAAAATTACTGCCATATTTATATCCTACCAAAATATTTTTAACATTTTGATGTACATGCTTTCACAATTACACATACTTACATAATTATGTGTATGAAAATACACACACACATATACTTTTTAATTTGTCATTGTGCTGTATAGAAAACTTTCAATATTAACTTCTACCATGATGAATTAGCTGTATCATACAAACCCTCCTGTTATAAACTACCATAAAAATTGAGAAAAATCTTGACAGCTGTTTGAAGACATTGGGGACCAATCAAGAACCCCAGGATTTGGGGCACCTGGTTAGCTCAGTGAGTAAAGCCTCTGCCTTTGGCTCAGGTCATGATCTCAGGATCCTGGGATTGAGCCCGGCATCAGGCTCTCAGCTCAGCAGGGGGCCTGCTTGCCCCTCCCTCTCTGCCTTCCTCTCTACCTGATAAATAAAATCTTTCTCTCTCTCTCTGTCAAATAAATAAAATCTTAAGAGAAGAAGAAGAAGAAGTAGAAGAAGGAAGCCAGGGTTTAAGGGACCAGGTTTAAGTAGAGCATGGGAGAAGGGTAGGAAATGCAAAAAAGAGCATGAAGGTCTAACACACATGTAACTGGAGTCCTAGTAGGAGGAGGGAAGAGAGAGGAGGGGACAAAGCAGTAAACTGAAGAGAAAATGCTAAGGATTTTCCAAAACTGAACACAAAAAAAGATCAAGTTAGAGATTTAGAAACTCTAAAAATCCAAACCTACATAAATGGAAAGAAAATCACTCCTAGCTCATCTTATTTGCCTGCCAAAAGATGAAATCAAAGACATAATTTAAGAACAGTTACAGAAAAAAGGAAAAATACCTTCAAAAGAGCTACAGGAAGACTGGAAACCAATTTTCCAATAGAAATAATAGATGCAAAATGAAAATGTACTGTCATTTAAACTGTTTAAAAAACCCTGTGTGGCTCAGTGGGTTAAGCCTCTGCCTTCGGCTCAGGTCATGATCTCAGGTTCCTGGGATCGAGCCCCGCGTCGGGCTCTCTGCTTGGCAGGGAGCCTGCTTCCCCCTCTCTCTCTCTGCCTGCCTCTCTGACTACTTGTGATCTCTCTCTCTCTCTCTGTCAAATAAATAAATAAAATCTTTAAAAAAATGGAATTTCATATCCAATTTTTATTTCAACCATTTGAATAATGCATGTAGAACTAATAAGCTAATGAAGTATGGGAAATTGAATAACAAAATAATAAATTTTAATCCAGAAGAACATCAAAGGGGGAAAAAAGGATGAAAATAATGGAAGAGAAACAGAACAAAAAATAACATTGTAGGTATATCAAATATTGCTAATGACTACATTAAATACATTATGAACTAAATATTTCAATTCATAAACAAATATTGTCAGATTGGATCAAAAAAACCTTTATTATGTTTACAAGGGACATATTTTAGACATAAGGACAAAGAGATGTTTAAAGTAAAAAGATTTAAGTGAAGCTATTCCATGATACTACTAAGAGAAATAACTTTAATATTACAAAACAAAAGAAACTACGTACAAGTAGTAACACAGTTAAAGAAGGATATTTTATAATGAGAAAAGAATTCATTCCATAGAAAAATATAACAATCTTAAATTTGTGTGCACCTAATAAAACAGCATCAAATTATGTGGTAAAAAATTAACAAAGTTAAGCCATAGAGAAATCTGTAATCATTGACTGATACTTTTTAATAGTATCTCTCAGTAACTCATAAAGCAATCAAATAAAATGCCAATAAAAGAGAAGATGTAAGGAACATAATAGTAACTTTGACTAGTTGAAATAACCTAGAGTTTGGCACCCAGCAAACGCAGAACACACATTATTTTCAGGTTTACATGAACTAATTAGAAAAATAACTATATACTGCAGGGCAGTGTTTCAACAGCTACCCATGAACTGAAATCATATTGAGTATGTACTCTTTTCACAGTGTAATTCTAGCTTAGTGCTAGAAATCAAAAATTTTAAAAACTGGAAAATCTCCAAGTATTTGAAAACTAAGCAACTATATAGCTATATACATATATATGTATGCATACACACATACATACATACCCACGGATATACGTATCTGTGTGTATTATATACACTTCATATATATATATATATATATATATGTATATATAGTATACGTTTTCTTTTTTGTTTTGCTTAATGTTATATGATGCTTTCTCATATATTTTACCTCATGGACATAGCCTGACCTTCCTGTTACTTTCTTCATACAAAGCATGAAACTGCAGAGGAGCTGAATTATGAAGAATCCAGGAAACACACAATGAATGGGTAAAGGAAAGCATTTGTATTTCTGCCCCCAGAGGCTTCTTCAACTGGCACTTTCACTCTCCTCAGTATCTTAGGACCTCTCCCCTAAAAATGCTTCATAAAGGACCAAAAATGCACTTTATTTGGACTTCGCCTGCTTTTGAGGGAAAAAAATTTTTGAGGGAAGTAGGATAGAATCCTGTGTTTTAATTTGCTGCTTTCCCAAAGGGAAGGTGGAAGAAGAAAATAGGACCTGAAGAGAACTCATATTGAGTTAATTTCACTCTGTCCTCAAAGGTGAGGTGCCTAGGGTGAGTTCCCCTTTTTGTAGACGAAGAACTCTGGCTCTGTGAGGTAGAAACACTGCAATCCAAATCTGCACCATATCTGCCCCTGCTTTGCCTCGCTTGGCCACACTGCTACCGCTGCCGGATAATTCTCTTACCAGGAAAATCAGAAATGCGTGTGTGAGAATCAGTGTAGTATGTTGAACAACCTGAACGTTTTACGGAATATGCACTAAGTCGTAGTACACTAAAAGGCTTTCAGAAGCAGTTTATCTTTGTTAATAGTTATTATGTATATGTTTATTTAGAAAGACTAAAGTATCTCAAATTGTCCACCATTATTTGTTAATAACGATTTAATAATCCTGTGAAGACGTATTAGAAAACGCGTGATTTGCATTTTAAAATTACATTCATTTCTTCCTTCTGTTTAGCTATGTAGTATAAAAGTAACTTAAAATTTAAAATTACATTCACTCATTTGGGGTATGATGTTTTAAAAAATAGAATGGGAGCCTCAACTGCATTACTCTATTAAAAGAGACCACCACCAATATGCTTTGTTTCTCTTAAATTTAATTCTTAACAGGAGAGGTTTTTTTTTTTTTTTTTTTTTTTAATTAATTCAAGTGGAGTGACGTTCATATGGAAGGAAAAAAAGGTTTATGAGTAATGCGGTTCTCTGTCCCACCGCTGGGGAGTGGGGGGTGGGGGTGGTGCGGGAGGCGGTCGGGTCAGTGGAGAGCGGTTGCGGCTGCGCCATCCCTAAGCTTCCAGGCGCGCAGGCTGGACCCCTGGAGACGCGAGCTGGCGCCTGGGGCAGAAGCAGGGAAGGGGACTTTCGGCTGGCTGCCGCCTCAGCGGTCACCGCAGCCGGCGGCCTCCTTTCCTGACCCTCCAGAAAAGGAGACCCTTCCCTGAGCTCCTGAATGAGATAGAGGTTGCTACTGAACTTGCTACTAAGGAGGTACCACCGAACCTAGGGGACCCGTGTCGGCCAGGGGCGTCTTAAAGAAGAGACGGGTTTGTATTTTTCCTATAAAGGGTAAGGACTCTTTACTCTGTAGGACTTTGTTAGATGTAATCGACTGGTTAGAATAAGATTTCAACAGGTAGCAGAGAACCATCACATGGGGGCCGATTTGGGGCGCCGCGCCACCCCTCCCTTCCCCTCCCCTCGGAACCGCACCTCTCGGTATAGTCGCACGTCGATCTTCATAACCCGTGCTTTCAATTCCGTTTTGCAGCCCGGGAGTCCGCGGCGACGGTGGGCTAAAAGGACTGCCAGGAACCAGCCTCCCCGGGGGAAGCGGCAGAAGGACTTGGAGCGCAGGTCCGCGCAGACGCGGGCTGGGGGAACTGCAGCTTCTCGCAGAGCATTGGTGGAGGGAACGGGGTCGCCGGCCCCTCTGCCCTGGCCGACATGCACAACGCGTCATTTTCGGAGTTGGGGCCAGCCAACACGTCGTGCTTGGGCCCCGCGTTGGGCTGCCCCAACGCATCGAGCCCGCCGCCGCCTCCGCCGCCGCTGCCTCCGCCGCTGGCGGTGGCGGTGCCCGTCGTCTACGCGGTGATCTGCGCGGTGGGGCTGGCGGGCAATTCGGCAGTGCTGTATGTGCTGCTGCGGGCGCCCCGCATGAAGACCGTCACCAACCTGTTTATCCTCAACCTGGCCATCGCGGACGAGCTCTTCACGCTCGTGCTGCCCATCAACATCGCTGACTTGCTGCTGCAGCAGTGGCCTTTTGGGGAGCTCATGTGCAAGCTCATCGTGGCCATCGACCAGTACAACACGTTCTCCAGCCTCTACTTCCTCACGGTCATGAGCGCCGACCGCTACCTGGTAGTGCTGGCCACCGCCGAGTCACGCCGGGTGGCGGGCCGCACGTATAGCGCCGCGCGCGCAGTGAGCCTGGCCGTGTGGGGACTCGTGACGCTGGTCGTTCTGCCCTTCGCGGTCTTCGCCCGGCTCGACGACGAGCAGGGCCGGCGCCAGTGCGTGCTGGTCTTCCCGCAACCAGAGGCCTTCTGGTGGCGGGCAAGCCGCCTCTATACGCTTGTGCTCGGCTTCGCCATCCCCGTGTCCACCATCTGCGTTTTCTACAGCATCCTGCTGTACCGACTGCGCGCCATACGGCTGGACAGCCAAGCCAAGGCTCTGGATCGCGCTAAGAAGCGGGTGACTCTCTTGGTGGTGGCGATTCTGGCCGTGTGCCTCCTCTGCTGGACGCCCTACCACCTGAGCACCGTGGTGGCGCTCACTACTGACCTCCCTCAGACGCCTCTTGTCATCGCGCTTTCCTACTTCATCACCAGCTTGAGTTACGCCAACAGCTGCCTCAACCCCTTTCTCTATGCCTTCCTGGACGACAGCTTCCGCAGGAGCCTTCGCCAGCTGCTGGCCTGCCGGGCTGCCGCTTAATCCTCCTCCCCACACCCTTTCGCGCACCCTGCGCCCCAGTCTTGGCTGCTCCAGCTCCGGCTGGTGCAGAGGGAGCAGGCGCCCGCGAAGTTCGGGAGGCCTTCCTGAGCTGTAGGCTCCTGTCGCCGACCCCGAAAACTTGCTAACGATCCAGATTCTTGGGCTCAGGCTCAGACATAGGGAAACCGACGCACTAGGGCTGCGCCCTCAGTTTGAATATACCAAGCTTTCCAGATAATGCAGGACCACGTTAAGAATGAGGACTGTTGAGAATGAGAACGCAAGCGGAGCTCTCCCTAATGCCAAAGGGGCACCGAGTTGACCCCCGAATTTGACAGAGAGGTCCGGAAGGGAGGAGGAGGGCGGCAGTGGTGCTGGGAGCCCTCTGCCCCTTCCCCCCTTCTCCACCCGCCCAGGGCGTTCTCAACTCAGGCTCTAGGTGGAGGACTCTGCGCTATCCCTGGATACAGGGAGGCGGAGGCGGAGGTGGGGATGGGCGCTAGAAGAGTCCCGAGGTTGTCGGGTGCGCCCCTAAGGCGTCGGCTCCGCGCTCGCCCTGCACCCTTGCTACTTCGGTTTCCGGCAGCGACTGTCTGCGCTTTTGCTCAAAACCCGTGAGCAGCCTGGCCAGGACCTTTAGCACTTCTTCGCTTGCCCTAATCGCTGGGGAAAAGGTCAAGTCTCCTGAGGTCGGCGCCCACCGCTCTAAGGAGCGGGGGGGTCCCGTGGAGCGTTCGGGAGTGTATGTGCGTGCGTGTGTATCTAGAGGAGGCGTGGGATTGGGTAAAGGAGGTTGGAGCATGGCTGATGAGAACTGTGATAATTCCTCCTTCCCGTTTTAGCTCCTTTTATCTCTGCGTTTCCTTTTCCCTACTACTCTTTCTCGAAAACGCTCCATGACTCTCAGACTTCGGGGGAAGCCGGCTCGCCCTGCTCTGCGAGGCCCGGAGCAGCGAGACTCCCAGGCGCGCTGTTGTGGCGCCCCCTTGCGGGGCCTGGTGTCCCGCGCCGAGCGCCTGAGAATAGAACTCTGCACCTACTAAAAAGGCAATTTACACCTCTGGGTTACCTATCTTCGCTGCTTTCCACAATTGAGTCCAGTACTGCTACGTCCCTTTGCCCCAGGCGACCTTTCATACCACTTGGACTGAGAAGTTTATAAATAAATATGTCCTAATCTCACAAGTTTCTGAGGACAACATGAGATTAAAAAGTAAAATGTGTATCCGTTCCTTCTATTCCTTTTTCCTCATATTCTTCATCCCTTTTGCTTGAGGGAGAGTCTGGAAGCTGAAATGACTGACATCTTCATATTTTTCTCTATCGGATTCCTTTGTCTTCTCTCATGGAAGACAAAAATGGATTAAGAGAGGACAGAGGCTTAGATTTACCCAACCATTTGCAGTTTACACCTCAGACATGAGGGCAGAGGCTTAACCAGACTGTAGCCCTTGATTACAATGTTTCAAAGGGATAGTTTTTCTCCGGGATTAATTCCAAACAAGAATGAAAATTTATAGAAATACTTGTTTCTTATAGTGCAGTGTTAGGTGTGAAAAAGAGTGTTCCTAGCAGGTGTAGCTTGCTTTGTTTGATGGGCATGACTCAATTTCTCAGTTATTTAGGTACAAAATACCTTGTAAAAGTATATGGAAGGGAAAACATTTCTTTGGGTGGGAGAAAGTAAGCTCCCTTTCTGATTGTAGTGAATGATAATTTATTCCTTGGCCTTCAGAGTTATTAGAAACAGTAATTCATAGCTATCAGTTTAAAAAACATAAATTTAGAAACCTACTCCAGTAATCAATAACAGTAAATTGTCCAAAATACAATTTTGTTTGTTCTTGTATGTCTCCATTGCATTTTGAATGATGTACCTTTGAGCAATCCTTTGCTGGTGGGCTTCAGACCTCTTGGAATTCATTGCAGTATCTTTCAAATTTCTTGGAAATATTTTATGGATTTTCTTTATGACACAAAATTCTTTTATGAATCCTCAATACTTTTTTTAAAAATTAAAATTTTTTTTCTTTTTTAAAGATTTTATTTATTTACTTGACAGAGAGATATCACAAGCAGATGGAGAGGCAGTGGAGAGAGAGAGAGGAGGAAGCAGGCTCCCTGCTGAGCAGAGAGCCCGATGTGGGACTCGATCCCAGGACCCCAAGACCACGACCCGAGCCGAAGGCAGCGGCTCAACCCACTGAGCCACCCAGGCGAAATTTTAAGTTTAGAGTAACTTCTACATCTAAGGTGATGGACAAAGAGTCAAGTAGATATTTGGCCACAAACACATCCAGTTGCAGTCATGTGGATTTGAAACCTCACCTGTTTTCATCAACCCAGGAGCTGCAGTTTGACATTCTTTGGACACAGGGTGCGAGAGAGCTGAGTAATTCATCTGTCTACTGTGTCATCCCAACCACAGATTCACCTGGGGCTGTCTCAGAATCTTGGAGAGGACTATTGGAAAAGATGGACTGACGTCACTGTGTTGGCCACAGCAAGTGATGGGTAGGGGTCCTAGTGTGGTATGCGGGGGAGTAAATAGAACTCAGTTCAGTTTCACCTTGGCTTTCTAAGTCATTGGATAAACCATTGTGTCATTATTTCTAGTTTGTTGCCTTAATATTAGCATATAGAAACCCAAACTGTATGTCTCGGACTTCCTTTTTATGTCTTAGGTACTAAGTAGAATAAGTACACAAAGAGCCATGTACAAATGGATTTTACTTACATCATTCTATTGAAGAGGTCTTAACTCTGTGTTGAATTCTTGCAGTCTTCGTGTAAACTGTTGTTTGATTATACTATTTCTGATGTTTAAAAATGTCTATTTGGTTTTAGCTGGTTTAGTAAACTTAGGTAATGTGTGTGTTTAAGCTTTTGCTTGAAAAATGCAAAAATGCTGTTAGTTCACACTGAGAGAAGCTTAGTTTAAAATAAAAAATGAAACATTCTGAAAAAATATTTGAAGTATTCTGTGTGATAAGTGAATATTCTATTGCTTGAGAATATGGAATCCATAATTTAGTCACCTTAATGCCTTTGAGGAAAAGTTATTTAATGGGTAAGTACTGAATAAATAAAAGTATTTGACAGGGCAAGATTAAGAATGAACCCCCCCCCCTTTATTTTAGTTGATTGTGAAAATGACGTCTAACTTCTGATTAGCACAAAAGCTCTGTGACATATGCCGGGCAAAAAAAAGCATGATAAGCTTTTGTCAAATAATCACAAACATTGTTTATTTAATTTTTGAACAACTTATATAGAGAGTGAGATGGGAGAGAAATTGCTTATGTTATTAGCACACATTTTTCTATTTTAGTTAACAGTGAGCACAGATATGGCTCTCATGTGTGTAAAGTGAAGGGGTTAACCAGAAAATCCCTCAATTTAGAGACAGGTTTCCTGGGTGCCTCAGTTAGTTGACTGTATGGCTTTGGCTCAGGTCATGATCCCGGAGTCCTGGAATCGAGCGCCTCATGGGGCTTCCAGGTAGGAAGAAAGCCTGCTTTTCCCTCTCCCTCTGCTTGCTGCTTCCCCTCCTTGTTCTCTCTCCCTTCCTCTGTCAAACAAATAAATAAACAAATAAATATCTAAAGAGAGATAGAGAGGAGAGAAACCTCCCTTCCCTCAGCAACATGCTTGAAAAACAACAAACAGTATCCCACCACCACGAATGGCACTTATCTATGCTTATCCAGATTAAGGAAGGAATCAGAGAATGCTTCACATAGTGGTCCTTTACTAGAATAACTTTGGCTCTGACATTTTAGTCCCATTTTATATAGAGGAAAAGTGAGATACAAGGAGCTGGGTCCATTTGGCCAGGCACAAAGACTAATCAAGACGAATCAGAGCTATCTGTTTCCTTTTCTAAGAATTGTCTCATCCTAAACAGAGATGAAATTGGTTGCCATGTGTAATTCAGAATTATTAGACCACGGAACACACTGAGGTCTTTGAAATATGTAATGACTTAAACAAGATATACCTACTATTTCATCATGTCATACAAAGGGAGGATAAGGGATGATTAACTAATAGAACTTCAATCCTAATTCAGAATCTTAAAGGTGCATGGTGTGCATGATGTTGTTAAAATAAGAATAAAAATTTCTGGACCAAAAATTTCTGGCTGCATTCTCCCTTCAACTGATTGTAATCTGCATGCTTTATACATACGGGGTTGTGCTCTAGGATGCACCATTTATGAAAAATAGAATGTTAATGGGACTTCTGTTTATATAGAATAGAGTTTTGCAATGGATGACACTGTCCTTCAGTTTAGGACGAGGTACATTTATTTACTTATATCATATAAGGTTACACGAAGATATATCACAGCAATTTAAAAATGGGGGAAGGAACTAAAGTTAAAATGACATCTTTGAGGAACTGTTAAAATGGATGAACTGTGTGCTTCCCACAATCCAGAACAGGATTTCTCTTTTGACAAATACCTACTGGCACCAAGAGGAGTTTGCATTCCCAGCAAATGCCTCAAATGCCATCTTTGACCAGATGTCCCATTACGCCGTGGTCTGGGGAGTCAGATCAGCATCTTTTTGTACACAAAGCATATTTTCTTTTTTCTTTTTTTTTCTCTAAGAAAGACAAGGTGATCAGCGGAGGTGTCCCAGTTTTTTTTTTAATTCAAATATAATTAACATACAGTGTTATATTAGTTACAGGTGTACAATATAATGATTCAACAATTCTATACATTACTCAGTTCTCACCATCCTAAATGTACTCTTTAATCCCCTTTACCTATTTCCCCCATTCCCCTACCCAGTCCCCTCTGGCAACTAAGAGTTCTCTGTATTTAAGAGTCTGGTTTTTTTGTTTGTTTGTTTGCTTCTTTTCTTCCTTATCCATTCATCTATGGATGGACACTTGGGTTGTTTTCATATCTTGGCTTGCTTCAGTAAACATATGGGTACATGTATCTTTATAGTAAAACTTGAAATCAGGAAGGGTCATGCCCCCATTTTGTTTTTTCTCAGGATTGCTTTAGCTATTTGGGGTCTTTTGTGGTTCCATTTAAGTTATAAGATTGTTTTTTCTATAGTAAAAATGGCATTGGATTTTGATAGGGATCGCATTGGATCTACAGATGGCATTTGGGTACCATTGGCATTTTAAACAATATTAATTTTTCCAATTCATGAATATGGGATGCCTTTCCATTTATTTGTACATTTGATTTCTTTCATCAATGTCTTGTAGTTTTCAGAGTAGAGATCTTTCACTTCTTTGGTTAAACTTAATCCTAAGTATTATATTGTTTCTGATTCTATTGTAAATGGGATCATTTTCTTTATTTAATTTTCAGATAATTCAGTGTTAGTATGTAGAAATCCTACGGATTTTTGTCTATTACCTTTCTATCCTGCCACTTTACTGCATTTGTTGATTATATCTATCTTTTTTTGTGAACTCTTTAGGGTTTTTTACATATAAAATCATGCATAGACAACAAATAGGACAATTTGACTTCTTTCTTTTGAATTCTGATTCCTTTTTAATTCTTTTCTTTCCTGATGTTTCTGGCAAAGACTTCCAACTCTATGTCTGATCTTAGAGGAAAAGTTTTCAAACATACACCATTCAGTATGATGTTAGATGTGGGCTTATCATATGTGGCCTTCATTTTTTAAAAATTTTATTTTATTTGATTTGATTTTTGGTGTTCCAAAATTCATTGTTTAGGCACCACACCCAATGCTCCATGCAATACATGCTCTCCTTAACACCCATCACCAGGTTCACCCACCCCCTCCCCCCCGCTCCTCTCCAAAACCCTCAGATTGTTTCTCAGAATCCACAGTCTCTCATGGTTCACCTCCCCTTCCAATTTCCCTCAAGTCAATTTTTTCCATCTCCCAGTGTCCTCCGTGTTATTCCTTATGCTCCACAAGTAAGTAAAACCATATCATAATTGACTCTCTCTGCTTGACTTATTTCACTCAGCATAATCTCTTCTAGTTCCATCCATGTTGATACAAAAGTTGGGTATTCATCCTTTCTGTTGGAGGCATCATACTCTATTGTATAGATGGGCCATATCTTCTTTATCCATTTGTCATCTTTTGAAGGGCATCTTGGTTCTTTCCACAGTTTGGCGACTATGGCCGTTGCTGCTATGAACATTGGGGTACAGATGGCCCTTCTTTTCACCACATCTGTATCTTTGGGGTAAATACCCAGTAGTGAAATTGCAGGGTCATAGAGTAGTTCTTTTTTTTTTTTTTAAGATTTTATTTATTTATTTGACAGACAGAGATCACAAGTAGGCAGAGAGGCAGGCAGAGAGAGGAGGAAGCAGGCTCCCTGCTGAGCAGAGAGCCCGATGCGGGGCTTGATCCCAGGACACTGGGATCATGACCTGAGCCGAAGACAGAGGCTTTAATCCACTGAGCCACCCAGGTGCCCCGGGTAGTTCTATGTTTAATTTTTTTTCTTTTCTCTTTTTAAAAATTATTTTTATTAACATATAATGTATTATTAGCCCCAGGGGTACAGTTCTGTGAATCGTCAGGCTTACACACTTCACAGAACTCACCATAGTACATACCCTTCCCAGTGTATATAACCCAACTATCCTCTCCAACACCCCCAGCAACCCTCAATCTGTTTTGTAAGATTATGAGTTTCTTATGCTTTGTCTCCCTCCCGATCCCATCTTGTTTCATTTTTTCCTTCCCTACCCCCAAACCCCCCACTCTGCCTCTCAAATTTCTCATATCAGGGAGATCATATGATAACTGTCTTTCTCTGATTCACTTATTTCGTTCAGCATAATATCCTCTAGTTCCATCCACATCATTGCAAATGGCAAGATTTCATTTGTTTTGAAGGTTGCATAGTATTCCATTGTGTATATATACCATTTATTCTTTATCCATTCATCTGCTGATGGACATCTAGGTTCTTTCCATAGTTCGGCTATTGGGGATATTGCTGCTATAAATATTCAGGTGCACATGCCCCTTCAGATCACTACATATGTATCTCTAGGGTAAATACCCCCAGTAGAGCGAATCCTGGGTCGTAGGGTAGCTCTATTTTCAACTTTTTGAGGAATCTCCATACCGTTTTCCAGAGTGGCTGCACCATCTTGCATTCCCACCAACAGTGTAGGAGGGTTCCCCTTTCTCTGCATCCTCTCCAACATCTGTCATTTCCTGACTTGTTAAATTTAGCCATTCTGACTGATGTGAGGTGCTACCTCATTGTGATTTTGATTTGTATTTCCCTGATGCCGAGTGATGTGGAGCACTTTTTCATGTGTCTGTTGGCCATCTGGATGTCTTCTTTTCAGAAATGTCTGTTCATGTCCTCTGCCCATTTCTTGATTAGATTATTCGTTCTTTGGGTGTTGAGTTAGATAAGTTATTTATACATTTTGGATACAAGTCCTTTATCTGGTATGTTATTTGTGAATATCTTTTCCCATTCTATTAATTGTCTTTTGGCTTTAATGACTGTTTCCTTTGTTGTGCAAAAGCTTCTGATCTTGATGAAATCCCAATAGTTCATTTTTGCCCTTGCTTTCCTTGCCTTTGGCGATGTTTCTAGAGAGAAGCTGCTCTTGCTGAGGTTGAAGAGGTTTCTGCCTGTTTTCCTCTCAAGGATTTTGATGGATTCCTGTCTCACATTGAGGTCTTTCATCCATTTTGAGTCTATTTTTGTGTATGGTGGAAGAAAATGGTCTAGTTTCATTCTTCTGTATATGGCTGTCCAATTTTCCCAACACCATTTGTTGAAGATACTGTATTTTTCCCATTGGACATTCATTCCTGCTTTGTCAAAGATTATTTGGCCATAGAGTTGAGGGTCTATTTCTGGGCTCTCTATTCTGTTCCATTGGTCTATGTGTCTTCTTTGTGCCAGTACCATACTGTCTTGCTGGTTACAGCTTTCTAATAGAGATTAAAGTCTGGGATTGTGATGCCACCAACTTTGGCTTTCTTTTAAACATTTCTCTGGCTATTTGGGGTCTTTTCTGGTTCCATATAAATTTTAGGATTATTTGTTCCGTTTCTTTGAAAAAAGTTAATGGTAATTTGATAGGGATTGCATTAAATGTGTAGACTGCTCTAGGTAGCATAGACCTTTTCACAACATTTGTTCATCCAATCCATGAACATGGAACATTTTTCAATTTCTTTGTGTCTTCCTCAATTTCCTTCATGAATCCTTTATAGTTTTCTGAGTACAGATTCTTTGCCTCTTTGGTTAGGTTTAATTCCTAGTATCTTATGGTTTGGGGTGTAATTATAAATGGGACTGACTCCTTAATTTCTCTTTCTTCTGTCTTGCTGTTGGTGTATAGAAATGTTACTGATTTCTGTGCATTGATTTTATATCCTGAGACTTTACTGAATTCCTGTATGAGTTCTAGCAGTTTTGAAGTGGAGTGTTTTGGTTTTCCACATAAAGTTTCATAACGTCTACAAAGAGTGAGAGTTTGACTTCTTCTTTGCCAATTTGGATGTCTTTTATTTCTTTTTCTGATTGTTGAGGGTAGGACTTCTAGTACTATGTTGAATAGCAGCGGTGATAGTGGACATCTCTGCCGTGTTCCTGATCTTAGGGGGAAAACTCAATTTTTCCTCATCGAGAATGATATTTGCAGTAGGTTTTTCATAGATGGCATTGATGATATTTGAATATGGACCCCCATCCCTACACGTTGAAGAATTTTGATCAAGAAAGGATGCTGTACTTCATCTAATGCTTTTTCTGCATCTATTGGGAGTATTATATGATTCTTGCTCTTTCCTTTATTCATGTATTATATTACATTGATTTATTTGTGAATTTTGAACCGACCTTGCAGCCCAGGAATAAATCCCGCTTGGTTGTGGCAAAAAATCTTTTTATCTGTACTGTTGGATCCTACTGGCTAGTATTTTGGTGAGAATTTTTACATCTGTGTTCATAAAGGATATCGGTCTATAATTCTCTTTGGTTGGCTCTTTGTCTGGTTTTGGGATCAAGGTAATCCTGGCCTCATAAAATGACTTTGGAAGTTTTCTCTTCCATTTCTAGTTTTGGGAACACTATCAGGAGAATAGGTATTAATTCTTCTTTAAATGTTTGGTAGAATTCAACTGAGAAACTGTCTGGCCCTGGGCTCTTGTTTGTTGGGAGATTTTTGGTGACTGCTTTAATCTCCTTACTGGTTATGGGTCTGTTCAGGTTTTCTATTTCTTCCTGGTTCAGTTTTGGTAGTTTGTATATCTCTAGGAATGCATCCATTTCTAAAAGATTGTCAAATTTGCTGGTGTATAGTTGCTCATACTATGTTCTTATTTTTTTATATATATTTCTTTGATGTTGGTTGTGCTCTCTCCTCTTTCATTCACTATTTTATTTATTTGGGTCCTTTCTCTTTTCTTTTTGATAAGTCTGGCCAAGGGTTTATCAATCTTACTAATTCTTTCAAAGAACCAGCTCCTAGTTTCGTTGATCTGTTCTACTGTTCTTTTGATTTTTATTTCATTGATTTCTGTTCTGATCTTTATTATTTCTCTTCTCCTGCTGGGTTTAGGCTTTTTTTGTTGTTCTTTCTCCAGCTCCTGTCAGTATAGAATTAGGTTGTGTACTTGAGACCTTTCTTGTTTCTTGAGAAAACTTGTATGACTATATACTTTCCTCTCAGGACCACCTTTGCTGTGTCCCAAAGATTTTGAACAGTGGTATTTTCATTTTCATTTGTTTCCATGAATTTTTTCAATTCCTCTTTAATTTCTTGGTTGACCCATTTATTCTTCAGTAGGATGCTCTTTAGCCTCCATGTATTTGAGTTCTTTCCAACTTTCCTCTTGTGATTGAATTCTAGTTTCAGAGCATTGTGGTCTGAAAATATACAGGGATTGATCCAAATCTTTTAATACCAGCTGATACCTTATTCGTGACCCAAGATGTGTTCTAATATGGAGAATGTTCCATGTGCACTAGAGAAGAGTGTGTATTCTGTTGCTTTGGGATGAAATGTTCTGAATATATCTGCGATGTCCATCTGGTCCAGTGTGTCATTTAAGGCCTTTATTTCCTTGTTGATCTTTTGCTTGGATGATCTGTACATATCAGTGAGGGGAGTGTTAAAGTCCCCTACTCTTATTGTATTATTATTAATGTGTTTCTTTGATTTTGTTATTAGTTGGTTTACATAGTTGGCTGTTCCCATGTTAGGGGCAGAGATATTTGAAATTGTTAGATCTTCTTGTTAGACAGACCCTTTGAATATGATATAGTGTCCTTCCTCATCTCTTATTATAGTCTTTGGATTAAAATCTAATTGGTCTGATAGAAGGAATGCCACTCCAGCTTTCTTTTGATGCCCATTAGCATGGTACATTGTTTTCTACCCCTCACTTTAAATCTGGAGGTGTCTTTGGGTCTAAAATGAGTTTCTTGTAGATAGCATATCAATTGGTTTTGGGTTTTTTTTCCATTCTGATACCCTGTGTCTTTGATTGGGGCATTTACCCATTTACATTCAGGGTAACTATTGAAAGATATGAATTTAGTGCCATTGTATTGCCTGTAAGGTGACTGTTACTTATATTGTCTCTGTTCCTTTCTGGTCTACTACTTTTAGGGTCTCTCTTTGCTTAGAGAACCCTTTCAATAATTCCTGTAGAGCTGGTTTGGTGTATTCAAATTCTTTTAATTTTTGTTTGTCCTGGAAGCTTTTTATCTCTTCTTCTATTTTAAATAAGAGCCTGGCTGAATATAGTATTCTTGGCTGCATGTTTTTCTCATTTAGTGCTCTGAATATATCATGCCAGTCCTTTCTGGCCTGCTAGGTCTCTGTGGATAAGTCTGCTGCCAATCTAATATTTTTACCATTGTATGTTACAGACTTCTTGTCCTGGGCTGCTTTCAGGATTTTCTCTTTGTAGCTAAGACTTGTAAATTTTACTATTAGTTGACAGAGTGTGGACCTATTTTTCTTCATTTTGAGGGGGAATCTCTGTACCTCCTGGATTTTGATGCTTGTTCCCTTTACCATATTAGGGAAATTCTCTACTATAATTTGCTCCAATATACCTTCTGCCCTCTCTCTTTCTTCTTCTTCTGGAATCCCAATTATTCTAATATTGTTTCATCTTATGTATCACTTACCTGTCAAATTCTGCCCTCATGGTCCAGTAGTTGTTTGTCTCTTTTTTGCTCAGCTTCTTTATTCTCTGTCATTTGGTCTTCTATATCACTAATTCTGTCTTCTGCCTCATTTGTCCTAGCAGTGATAACCTCCATTTTTTATTGCAGCTCATTAATAGCTTTTTAATAATTCAGCTTAGTTAGATTTTAGTTCTTTTATTTCTCCAGAAAGTGCTTTTATTTCTCCAGAAAGGGTTTCTTTAATATCTTCCATGCTTTTTTCAAGCCCAGCTAGCACCTTGAGAGTTGCCATTCTGAACTCTAGTTCTGACATATTACCAATGTCCATATTGATAAGGTCTCTAGGCATTGGTACTGCCTCTTCTTTTTTTTTTTGTAGTGAGTTTTTCTACCTTGTCATTTATCCAAATAAAAATATATGAACGAAAGAATAAAATACTAAAAGGTTGGCAACAACCCCAGAAAAATGCATGCTGAATAAATCAGAAGAGATTCAAAACCAGGGGGAGAAAAAAGGGGGAAATATATATATATATATAAATAGAGTCACCCACTTGATTTTTGGTTGTTTTGGTCTCTTAGATGAAACTACCTCCCAAAACTTTAAAGAAAGGAAAACTTGTATATGTACAAAAATAAGGATGAACACAATGAAGGGATGGAATACAACTGTAAAGATGAAAAATTTTTTTAAAAGTTCTATAAAAGGAATTGATAAGTTTGTTGGAAAAAGAAAAAAGAAAAGGAGAGAATGTGCTCAGGCTGGAGACTAGAACAAAGCCATGTGGAAAATTAGGGTATATTTTGATCAATTAGAAGAAATTGTATTCCAAATTTATTTTGGAAAATAAACCTTTATGTATACAAAAAATAAGTTTAAATACAATGAAGGGATAAAATATGACTATAACAATGAAGGTTTAAAAAGATTTCTTTTAGAAAGTTATTGTTAAGATAAAGTAGTTTAAAAATGCTAAAAGAGAAGAGAGGAAAAGTTAAAAAAATAGAGCAAGGGTTTTGAAGGGGCAGGGGGTGGGAGGTTGGGGTACCAGGTGGTTGGTATTATAGAGGGCACGGATTACATGGAGCACTGGGTGTGGTGCAAAAATAATGAATACTGTTATGCTGAAAATAAATAAAAAATAAATTAAAAAAAAGAAATAAAGAACAAAAAAAATTAAAAAAAATAGAGCAAGAAAAAAATTAAAAAAAATTAACTTTGCAAGACTTAAGTATCACAGGGATTGGATTCTATGTGTTGCTTTCCCTAGCTCTGGAGTTCCAGTGTTCTCCTTGATCAGTGAGCTTGGTCTTGGCTGGATGTTCTTACTGATATTTTGGGGGAGGTTCCTGTTGCATTGATTCTCAAATGTCTTTGCCCAAAGCAGAATTGCACCTCCCTTGCCAAGGACTGGGCTATGTAATTTGCTTGGGTTCACTCTCGGGAGCTTTTGTTCCCTGAACACTTTCTGTAGAGCTTTGGAGGATGGGAATGAAAATGGCAGCTTCCCAATCTTGGGCCCAGAGGAACCAAGAGCTTGGGACCCCACTCCTCAGTGCACCCTTGGAGATAAGCAGTCAATCATTCCCATCTCCCTGGTTTCAGGCCGTACTCTGAGCTTACCTGTCTTGAGACCAAGCATTTCTGTCTCTGGTACATGGCTACATTTGGGGGCTCCAAATCCAGCAGATTCCTGCTGCACTGCTTCTCCTGGAGCAGAAAGGTGAGTCTCCCTAGATCTTCCACTTTCAGGGTCCCTGCTCAAAGAGCAGTGGTCCAACTGTGCCTTGGATCATTGTTTAAGGTAACCCCGATCTGAAAGCTCACTCTTTGGCTCTGTCTCTGTAGTCAGCTTCCCCACTCCGATCCCTGGCAGCTCTGCCACACTCAGACACCCCTGATCTTTCTGTGACTGTGTGGGACCTGAGACCACACTGTCCCCATGAGGATTCCACCCCCAGTTAGCCTCTGCATTGATGTCCCTCAGTGGAGCAGACTTCTAAAAGTGCTTATTTTGTGCTCTGCTACTCTGCTGCTTGCCAGGAGTCAGCCTCTCCCCCTGTGGTCTACCTTCCCTTCACTTCAGACTCATTTCTCCACACGTCCTACCTTTCAGAAAGTGGTTGATTTTCTGTTCTTAGAATTGCTGCTCTTCTTCTCTTCTATCTCCTGTTGAGTTTGTAGGTGTTTGGAATGGTTTGATATATATCTAGCTGAACTCTTGGGATCTGATGTCATTTCAGTCTGCTACTCCGCTGCCATCTTGCCTCTCTCAAACCTGTATTTTTAATTTCTTAAGGAATCACAGGACTTCATCAAGATCAAAAGTTTCTGCACAGCAAAGGAAACAGTCAACATAACAAAGAGGAAACCCATGGAATGGGAGAAGATATTTGCAAATGACACCATAAACAAAGGGCTGATATCCAAGATCTATAAGGAACTCCTCAAATCAACACACGCAAAACAGATAATCACATCAAAAAATGGGCAGAAGATATGAACAGACACTTCCCCAAAGACATAAAAATGGCTAACAAACACATGAAAAAATGTTCATCATCATTAGCCATCGAGGAGATTCAAATCAAAACCACATTGAGATACCACTTTACACCAGTTAGAATGGCTAAAGTCAAAAAGATAATAAACAAGTTTTGAAGAGGATGTGGAGAAAGGGGAACCCTCTTACATTGTTGGTGGGAATGCAAGTAGATATGACCTTCTTTATTTTTTTAAAGATTTTATTTATTCATTTGACAGACAGAGGTCACAAGTAGGCAGAGAGGCAGGCAAAGAGAGAGAGAGAGAGAGGAGGAAGCAGGCTCCCTGCCGAGCAGAGAGACCAATGCAGGGCTTGATCCCAGGACCCTGAGATCATGACCTGAGCCAAAGGCAGAGGCTTAACCCACTGAGCCACCCAGGTGCCCCTGGCCTTCATTATTTTAGGTGAGTTTCTTCCACACCTAGTTTGTTGGAAGTTTTTATCATGAGCAGATCTTGAATTTTGTCAGATATTTTTTATGTGACTATTGAGATAATCATTTTCTTATTCTATTAATATGATATATCACATTGATTGATTTGCTTATGCTGAGCCATCCTTACATCCCAGATATCAATCCCACTTGATCATGGTAAATAATCCTTTTAATGTGCTCCGAAATTTGGTTTGTTAGCGTTTTGTTGAGAATTTTTGCAACTATATTCAGGAATGTTGGTCTGTATTTTTCTTTTCTGGTACTATCTTTTTCTGGTTTTGGTGTCATGGTAATGCTGGCCTCATAAAATGAGTTTGGAAGTTCTATATTCAAATTTTTTGGAAGAGTTTGAGGAGAGTTGGTGTTAATTCTTTAAATGTTTGGTAAAGTTCACCAGTGAAGTTGTTTGGTTCTGGGCTTTTCTTCATTGAAAGATATGAAATTACTTATTGAATCTACTTACTAGTAATTATTCTGTTCAGACTTTCTATTTCTTCCTCATTCCTTTTTTTTTCATAGTTTGCATGTTTCTAAAATTTTTTTAATTTCTTCTAGATTTTCCTATTTGTTGGCATATAGTATAGTTGTTCATAGTAGCCTCTTACGATCCTTTCCATTTCTCTAGTTTTATCTGTGACACTTTTTCATTTATAACTTTGTTTGCTTGGGCCCTGTCTCTTTCTTGGCTAGTCTAGCTAAAGTTTTGTCAATTTTGTGTTTTTCAAAGAGTCACCTTTTAGTTTGGTTAATCTTTTCTATTGTTTTCCTATTTTCTATTTCATTTACCACTACTGTAATCTTTATTCGATTACTTTGCTAACTTTGGGTTCAGTATGTTCTTGTATTATTCCTTAAGGTATAAAGTTAGGTTGTTTATTTGGATATCTTTGTTGCTTCTTAATGTAGGCATTTATTGCTATAAACTTCCCTCCTAAAATTGCTTTTACTGCATCTCATAAGTTTTGGTATGTTGTGTTTCCATTTTTGTTTGTCTCAAGATGCTTTTTGAATTCCTCTTTAATATCTTCTTTGACCCATAGGTTGTTCAGAAGAGTGTTGTTTGATTTTAATGTGTTTGTAATTTTTCCAGTGTTCCTCTTGTCATTAATTTTGGTTTCATACCATTATGGTTAGGGACGATACCTGGTATGAATTCAATATTCTTGAATTTACTAAGACTTTTTTTTGGCCTGACATATGGTCTATCCTAGAAAATGTTTCTCATGCACTTGAAAAGAATGTGCATTCTATTGTTGTTGGATAGAATGTTCTCTGTATATCTACTAGGTCCATTTGGTCTATACTGTTCTAATGTACTGTTTCCTCATTGATTCTCCTTCTGGATGATCTATCTCTTGTTAAGTGTGAGGTATTAAAATCCCCACCCACTATAGTTTATTTCTCTTTTTAGATTTTTAATAAAATTTTTAGCTTTTTTCTCTATTTCTCTTTTTAGCTTTGTTAGTTTTTGCTTTCTTATATTTAAGTGCTCTGATATTGAGGCCATAGATATTTCCAACTGTTATACCTTCTTGATGGATTGACACATTTATCATTAAATAATGACATTTTTTGTCTCCTTTTTTTTTGCCAGTTTTAAAGTCAAATTTTTTATATATATAAGTGTAGCTACCCTTCTGTGCTTGTTGTGTTATTACAGTGTGCTTCACTAGTAAGTGTATATATATATATATATATATACACACACATTTTTTCCCCTCTCTCAGGCTTTATGTGTCTTTAAGGCTAAGTGAATCTCTTGTAGGCAGCATTTTCATTGGGTCTTGTGTTTTTATTCATTCAACCATTCTATGTCTTTTATTGATTAATTTAACCTGTTTACATTTTAAGTAATTACTGATAAGTGAAGACTTAACTATTGCCATTTTATTCCTTGTTTTCTGGTGGTTTTGTAGATCCATTTTTCCTTATTTCCTGTCCAGCTGGTGTGTGTATGTATGTGTGTGTTTGTGTGTGTGTGTGTTGATGTCTTTTGAAATCATTATGATTTGATTGCTTTATCAAGTTTGTTTGTGCAATTACTACAGATTTTTACTTGTGATTACCATGAGACTTACACAAATAATTTCACATTATAGCATTTAAGTTAATAATGACTTAACTTCAATGGCATTCTTATCTGCTTTACACCTTTTCCTTCTCTCCCCCCTCACATTTGAGGTTATTGGTGTTTTAATTTACTTATATTTTATATTGTGTAACTAACAACAGATTTTTGTCATCATGATTATTTTTACATTTTTTTGTAACTTTGAAGCTAGAGTTGTAAGTGAATTATTTTTCATCATTACCATATTACAGAATCTAACTTCGATTTTGTACTTGCCATTATCAGCAAGTTTTACACTACCTTCTTATGTTTTTCTGATGCCAATTAACGTCCTTTTATTTTCACTTAAAGGACTCCAGAATTTCTTGTAAGGCAGGTCTAGTGGCAATAAATTCCCCCAGTTTTTGTTTGGTCAGGAAAGTCTTTATCTCTACTTCATTTTTTTTTTTTAAATATCCATCATCTCATACATTTTTTTCTATTTTTTTTTAATTTATTTTCAGCATAACAGTATTCATTGTTTTTGCACCACACCCAGTGCTCTATGCAATCCATGCCCTCTCCAATAACCACCACCTGTTTCCCCTAACCTCCCACCCCCCGCCCCTTCAAAACCCTCAGATTGTTTTTCAGAGTCCATAGTCTCTCATGGTTCACCTCCTCTTCCAATTTCCCTCAACTCCCTTCTCCTCTCCATCTCCCCTTGTCCTCCATGCTATTTGTTATGCTCCACAAATAAGTGAAACCATATGATAATTGACTCTCTCTGCTTGACTTATTTCACTTAGCATAATCTCTTCCAGTCCCGTCCATGTTGCTACAAAAGTTGGGTATTCATCCTTTCTGATGGAGGCACAATACTCCATAGTGTATATGGACCACATCTTCTTTATCCATTCATCCATTGAAGGGCATCTTGGTTCTTTCCACAGTTTGGTGACCGTGGCCATTGCTGCTATAAACATTGTGGTACAGATGGCCCTTCTTTTCACTACATCTGTGTCTTTGGGGTAAATACCCAGTAGTGCAATGGCAGGGTCATAGAGAAGCTCTATTTTTAATTTCTTGAGGAATCTCCACACTGTCTTCCCAAGTGGCTACACCAACTTGCATTCCCACCAACAGTGTAAGAGGGTTCCCCTTTCTCCACATCCACTCCAACACATGTTGTTTCCTGTCTTGCTAATTTTGGCCATTCTAACTGGTATAAGGTGGTATCTCAATGTGGTTTTAATTTTTAATTTGAATCTCCCTGATGTCTACTTCATTTCTGAAGGGGATTTGCTAAGTATAGAATTCTTGGTTGACAGGTCCTTTATCTTTCAATGTTTTATAGATCTCATCTCATTCCATCCTGAAATCTTTCTGTTGCAAAATTCACTGATAGTCTTATGGGGGTTCCCTTACATTTCACTTTTCTCTTTTGTTGCTTTCAAAATTCTTTTTTTTTGACAATTTAATTGTAACATACCTTGGTGTACCCCTATTCAGATTTAACCCATTTGGAATCCTTTTGATCTCTTGGAGCTGGATGTCTATTTCTCTCCTCAGGTTTGGGTAGTCTTCAACCATTATTGCTTTAAATATATTTTCTGTCCCCTTTTCTTTCTCTTCTCCTTCTGGAATTTCCATACTATGAATATTATTTCCTTTCATTGTGTCCCATAAGTCCAGTGGGCTTACTCCATTCTTTTTCATTCTTCTTTTGGCTCCTCTGACTAGCTAATTTCCAATGTCCTATTTTCCAGGTCACTGATTTTTCCTTCTGCATTGTACAGTCTGGTTTTGAAATTGACTGTTGAATTCTTCAGTTCCATTACTGTAATTTTTAGCTCCAAGATTTTTGGTCGTATTTTTTGATAGTTTCTAAGTTTTGTTTTGTTCTGTTTCATTAATTGTTTTCCTAATTTTATTTAATTATCTCTCTCCTTCTTGTAGTTGACCAAATTTCCTTACAGGGGTTATTCTGAATTCTTTGAAAGTACGGAAATCCCTATTTCTTTAGGGCCAGTTATTAGAACTGTATTAGTTTGTTTGTGTGTGTGTGTGTGTGTGTGTGCATGTGTGCATAGTGTGTGACATTTACCTGATTTTTTGTTATTCTTGATTTCTTACATTAGTATCTGCATATTTGAGTAAGTGATCTCCTCTTCCAGACTTTGCAGTTTTGTTTCAGCAGACACAGTTTTTCACTAGGCAACTCATTTGGGTTTCTGGATGTATCTGCTGGCATCATCTTTGGTCAAGAGGGCTTGCTATTAGGGTCTATTTTTGGCCAAGGCAACTATTTAAGCTCTGAGGTTAGAGGTGGAAGAGTGCACCACTAGCTAAAAACAGCTGGATAGAACTGCTGGCTTGGTTTCCTTCTCAAGTGAGGCTGTAGGATGGGTTTCATGGTGGCATGGATTCTCTGGTCGGGCTTTATTCAGTTAGGACTTGGTACTACACACAACAAGAGGTGAGGCTATGAATTAGTTTCCCTTCCCTGGCAAGGCAGCAGGATGGGACCCAGGGCCTAAACAACTTGTTGTTTGGGGACCCACATCAGGCAAGAGTGTTCATGGAATATCCTGGTCAGGTAAAATTACTGGGTTTCCCTGCAGAAAGGGAAATCTATGGGCTATGCTCCCTATTCTGAAGTCACTGTAAACAATTCTGTTGGATGGGCTACAGTTTCCGTGTTCTCTGGTAAGGTTCCCCAGTGGGGCATGCTGAAACTGTATTCACCAACAAGTGGGGTTACAAATTATTTACCCTTCCCAGTGCAGCAAGAGAAGCATCTCCAAGACCACTAAAACTCTTTGTGGCCTTTAATCAAGCTGACCCATGCCACAAGTTCCCTGACCAGAGTCACTGGCTTTGCTCTGAGGATGATCAGATGTGCCTGCTGACTTTTCAGATGGAATGTTTCTGGGTTATACAACAGCTTTCACATGGTCTTGTCACCTTTCCCATCAGCTGGGGCCATGACCATACCCTGCAACAAATGAAGCTATGACTCAGTTCTCTTGCCTTGTCAGTGCTGCAATAGCCTACTTCAGACAACTCCCAAATTTTCTTAAACATATTTTCTGGTTTGGTGGGTCTGGAAGCCATCTCCACAGAGCTGGAGTATGAATTAACTCTTCTATATGGGCATAGCAGGTATGCCCATGCCTGTTACTAGTTTTGCTCTGAAGATCACCTCAGCTTCCTCGCCTCTTGACTCTAACACCACTGTCTTACTCAGATTTCATATGTTCTTGCCAGCCTTTCCCATCAGATGGGCCTGGGGGCCACACTCTACAATAGGTAGGACTATGACTCAACTCATCTTCCTGGGCATAGGCAGCCCAGGCCCCAGGACTGGCAAAATTCCTTCCTCTGGGGACACAAATCAGGCAGACCTGCACTCCACTGAGTTCCCCGGTCAGACTGCACCACTGATTTGGTTTTATAGATGAATGAGCCTGCTGGCTGAGATTACTACTTAGGCTCTGCAAGTATGGACTTTGCCAAGATCTGAGTGCTGGTTATAGGAAGCCCCTTTCCCATTCTCATACACAGACAGATTCCCAATGATTGACCTTACAGATCCCCCCTTATATCCCAGAGGGGCAAAACCAGGGTAGAGGTACCACAAAGCAACCCACAATGCTGATTTTCCCTCTCGTTTCTCTTTTCCCTCTGGAGGACCCATAGACTCAGGGGAGACTGTGGTGCTACCTTGGATTTGTTGGAGAGGGGTAATTCTGTCAGCATGTAGTCACTTCTCTTACCTTCTACTGTGGTTTGTCTTGGTCTCTGTGGCAGAGAGGTTACCTCAGCCTCACCCCCATGTTCTAGGATTCTCTCAGTGGTGTCTTGTCCATGAATAGTTGTTAGTTTTTCTTGTGAGGACGTGAAGTCACAAATGATCTGCGTGACCATCTTGGTGGGGTCATTCTCCCATGTAACAGACTTGATGCAATTTTAGTGAATCTTATCGATCTGAAGAACTCAGTAAGAAATCAGTAACTTAGGAAAAGCTTAGTGTACAAAAGTAGATATGTCATCTAAAATGTCATAAAATATCTGGGAAAGCTATGATAAATTCAAGTAATATAAAATATTAGGTATCTCTGACAACAAGCATCTGGCTATTTGGAGATATCTACATCCAGTCTTGTCAAAAAACACCAACCCACTTGAAGCAGAACTGCATCTCTAAAATAATTCAGTTCTTTCCACATGCCCAGGCATGGCTGACCTACACAGCTTTATTCAGGCACTCCCAGGCTGCCTTTGAGACCTGCCAACCAGGTTCTCTGGGTGCTGCCAGTGGCAGCATCTCTAAAGCTCCCTGAGTGGTTTTCATAATGAGACATGTGGAGCAGAGCTATTCAGTTGACCTCTCTGTGGAGAATGAATGTTTGTCATGTGTGCCACTGAGCTGTGTGGCATTAGCATTAAACTGAGATGACTGGACAAGAGTTTATTTTCTTACATATCATTATGTAAATTATTTGGGGCCTGCCTTTAACTGATCTTTGCTAGAAGCTTTCATTTTTCTTGACTGATCATTTTTTGAGTACTGTTTTGTAATAATACAGTAGGGATCATTTGAATAACTAAGAATAGTGTCTAAAATATCAAAATATTGATTGTTTAGGCTTCCAGGGAAGAGGCAGCTCTTGATTGTAGGGATTAAAAAAGTCATTTGAGAATTCTTTCTTTGGCCTGCTGGCATACTTCAAAGGTCTATTTTTCCCCAGCATTAATATATTGAAATAGAAATAACTTTAAAAATAACATTCTCTGATGACTAGGGATGATGAACATTTTTTTCATATGTCTGATAGCCATTTGTATGTCTTCATTGGAGACGTGTCTGTTCATATCTTATGCCCATTTTTTGATATGATTGTTTTGTGTGTGTTGAGTTTGAGAAGTTCTTTAGAGATCCTGGATATCAACCTTTTGGGAGATTCAAATTAAAACCACATTGAGATATCACCTTACACCAGTTAGAATGGCCATAATTAGCAAGACAGGAAACAACATGTGTTGGAGAGGATGTGGAGAAAGGGGAACCCTCTTACACTTTTGGTGGGAATGCAAGTTGGTGCAGCCTCTTTGGAGAACAGTGTGGAGATTCCTCAAGAAATTAAAAATAGAACTTCCCTATGACCCTGCCATTGCACTACTGGGTATTTACCCCAAAGATACAGATGTAGTGAAAAGAAGGGCCATCTGTACCACAATGTTTATAGCAGCAATGGCCACGGTCACCAAACTGTGGAAAGAACCAAGATGCCCTTCAACAGATGAATAGATAGGGAAGATGTGGTCCATATACACTATGGAGTATTATGCCTCCATCAGAAAGGACAAATACCCAACTTTTGTAGCAACATGGACGGGACTGGAAGAGATTATGCTGAGTGAAATAAGTCAAGCAGAGAGAGTCAATTATCATATGGTTTCACTTATTTGTGGAGCATAACAAATAGCATGGAGGACATGGGGAATTAGAGAGGAGAAGGGAGCTGGGGGAAATTGGAAGAGGAGGTGAACCATAAGAGACTATGGACTCTGAAAAACAATCTGAGGATTTTGAAGGGGTGGGGGTGGGAGGTTGGGGTACCAGGTGGTGGGTATTATAGAGGGCACGGATTGCATGGAGCACTGGGTATGGTGCAAAAATAATGAATATTTATGCTGAAAATAAATAAAAAATAAATTTTAAAAGAAACATTCTCTTTCTCTGGAATAATGATTTATGCTCAGTGAGTGAAAAAGTAAAGTGGTTCTATTAATTTCTTCGTTATTCTCAATAGGAGGAGCCACACTGATAAAATAAACCTACAAGAGTTTAGGTTTTCCTCTCTAGTTGTTTTAGATGTTTGTGCAAAGTGTACTTGCCTGCCTGCCATCTTCAGGATGATTTATGCAGAAAAAAAATCACAATGTTAAAAAATCGTAGCTTATTTTTTTAAAATGAGAAGGTACTCATCAGAAAACTTAAAAAAATTGATTTTTTTCGGTTGCTTTGTTCCTATCTTTCTAACAGATTTTTTAATCATTATTTTTAATGGCATAATATTCCATAGACAGTGAAAATATAAGAGCTTCTACCATTTCTTTATTGTTTTTCCTTTACTATTCTTATTTTTAAAAGATTATTTATTTGAGAGAGAGGAGAGAGAGACCATGAGGGGGGAAAGAGGCAGAGGGAGAGGGAGAGAGAACTCCTCAAGCAGACTTCCCGTTCTGATGGGGGGCAAAATCCCAACACTCTGAGATCATATCCTGAATGGAAATCAAGAGTTGACCGCTTTACCTACTGAGTCACCCAGGTGCCCTTACTATTCTTATTTAAAATAATTTTTTCTTATTATTACAATGGGTATCAACTTCAAGCACGTTTTATATTAAACAATTATTTCCTTACAGTAGGCTAGAAGTAGAATTACTCCCTTTTTCACATCTAAGCTGTACACCCCTACCTCTTCTTCTTTTCCTTCCTGCCACATGAAGGGGGGTGTCTCCCCCATCAAACACCACCTGCATTGTATATATTCTTGAATCCATTCTTTCTCACCATCTTAGCTTGTTATTTTTGGCTATCTAGACTCTCTTCTAAATTACCTACATCCACCTTCTACTACATAATGCTTATCAACATCTAAAGGTTTTAGTAACATCAACACTTACAAATTTTTTTCCTTAAAATTTTCTTTGTAGATGAATGCCAGTTAATAGATGTAGAAGGAGTGACAGAATTAGAAAAATTGCCATTTTGCAGTTAGACTATCAACCACTTTTTAATAATTTATTCAGGCAGGGCTTATCAATAAATACCAAAACCACTGGGTAAAATATTTACCACGAACAAGAGTATTAGCATAGTGCCAAGATAGCACTCCAAAGCTTACTTGCTAACTGTGAGGGTAAAATGTGTGTCATTCTAAAGGAAATATCTGGTTGGATTATCAAGTATCCGAATTAGCATGACTAATGACATGACAACCTAATATTAAATATTGTCTGATACCATGGGCTGTTATGTATACATGTACATATACAGATACATACACATATACATATTCCAGGCACTATGTATACCATATAACTTAAGCGGTTGATTAACTCCTGGTTAACAGAGAAAAGCTAGGGATAGGGGAATAAGAAAAAGAATATCATGAAGAAATAATCACACAATATAGAATGCGGGGCACTTCTGTAAGTCTGGCTGAATTCTCTAAAAAAGTCAATGTAACACACACCCAAAAGAAATGAGGGAATAGTCCAGGTTAAAACAAAGTAAAGAAAAATAAACAAAGGCAATGCATGCACCTCAACCAGCTCATGATTTGGAATACCAGCTCTAAAGAAGCATTCACAAACAACTGGGAAAGTTTAAATAAGGATTGGATTTTAGAAATTATCAGGGATTTTTGAGTAATTTCCTTTGTTGTGGTGATGATTTTGTGGTTTTAGAGGAGAATTTGTCTATCCTTAGGTTATGAAGAAGTTAACATTTCATTTGCTTGCAAATTATTTGGCACAATATCTATGTATATGTACATATGTCTATACAAACAAAGCAAATATATCAAAATATTTACTGTTAGAGGTAAAACAGGTACTAGTACTCTTCTTTCAGCTTTTCCATAAATTCACACTTTCATAAACCTTTGTATATGTCTACTTCTCATAATTTGCATGTTTAAACACCTGTTTTTGTTTTTGTTTTGGGAAGGAATACAAACTTACAAAGACGAAATAGTCTCTGACCATGTTTCATCTAAATCTATTGAACCTTTACATGCATCCCTCTACACCCAATCTTGAAAGAGTTGCACCCTACCTTGCCTGTGCTTCCCCCTCTCAACCGCTCTGCACATCCCTCTAAGCTTATCTACCTATTCTGCCAATCCACTCAAAGGAGCTCTGTATGTCTACCCAGATGAAAACTGTCCTCCTCTTTACTCAATTTCTCATCAGTCCCTCTTGAAACAGTCGTTCACCCTAACAATTTCCTCCTCATTTACTCACCCTTCCTTCTTAGTGTAGATTACTCGGTCTTTCTATCTTATTTGACATCAGAGTATTGGCATTCCTCTGTTCTAGCTTCTCCCTCTTTATATCCTCTCTGCCAGTGATCTGAATGAATCTGTCAAATACCTCAGATTCACTGATTCTGCTCAGATTTCCTGTCTAGCACACATTTCTTCTCATCTTTAGACTTGTATGTCTGACGTCTACCTAACATTTTACTCACATATCTCAAAACAATCTTCTGTGTAACAAACCCCCTAACAGAACAATTGTCCCCACTTCAACCCCATCCTAAACTCATGTGTTTCTGCTCTCCCCTCATCTATATGTAGCTCCATCTGGAAATTTGGTTTCCGTTTCTTGCCCTTTTTCTGCACCTATATCCAGCTTATCAGCAGGGTTTTTGATTCTCTTTAAACTAAATCTTGAATGCGTGCTCAGCACTCTTCTCTCTTTCAGTGTCCCTCTCTCTTTCTCCTCTCCCTCTCCCTCTTGACAGATGTCACCAGGGCCCAACCTACTGTCAGGTCTTGCCAGTACTACAGAAACAATCTTGGAACTGAGATCCTGACTTCCGGTCTTGCTTCTATCCCATCTGCTTTTCATGTAGCTGCAAGAGGGATCCTGTTAAAATAGAAATTGTTTCATTTGATGCCCTGGCTTTGTCTCTTAAGTCACAGTTGGAGCGATATCTAAATTCTTTACTATGTTCAAGAGGGAGCTGCAGGATTCCACTCTATTTCTTGAGCTGGCCACTTCCACCATAGCACACTCCAGCGGCCCTGGCCTTCACCTGGGCCACGCCCAGTACCTCCCTCCTGGCTGCGGTGTCTGCACCTGCTCTTTGCTCTGCCAGGGAAGACTCCTCAGCTCTCACGTGGAAAGTTACAAACCTTCCAAAGAGCAGAAGGGCAAAGCTCACTTGATTTTGATTTTCAATACAAACATAAACTGAAATCGAGGCCCCATAGTCCTTCTAACTTTTTTGGCTTTGGCCAATCTTTTTCTCATCCTTGAAGTCAACTTAAAATTTCATTCCTTAGAAAAAAAAGTCTTGCCTTACTGGATGTTCTTATTTTCTATTTTGACTCCTTGATCGTTTCTATTACAATTTCTAGGTATTTTGTTTCCTTACTTACTCAACTTTTGTCTGTCGTTCCCACTGGCCTATGAACTTTCTGGATCACCACTGAATCCTGACCTAGTCTAAAAGAGAATCTGAGGCATAGTGGTATTCAATTAATTAAACAGGCCATTAGTCTGAGGTGGTTTTAATGCCTCATCTGCGCATGCGAGCAACCCAAAACCTCAGCCTGTCAAGGCCCCAAGGGTAAGAAGTCAAAACAATGGAACAAAAAGCATCTCGAGTTTTCGGTGAGACTCTGCTCTGCAAGCCCCAGAAACGAGCCTTGGAAGTCCCTTTTACGAAGATGGCGCCAAAAGTTAAGAAGGAAGCCTCTGCCCCTCCCAAAGCTTAAGCCAAAGCCAAGGCTTTGAAGGCCAAGAAAGTGGTGTTAAAAGGCGTCCACCGTCACAAAAAAAGAAGATCCGCACGTCACCCACATTCAGAGGACCCAAGACTCTGCATCTCCGAAGGCAGCCCAAATACCCTCGAAAGAGCGCCCCGGGGAGAAACAAGCTTGACCACTATGCCATTATCAGGTTCCCCGACTACTGAATCAGCCGTGAACAAAACAGAAGACAACAACACACCTGTGTTCACTGTGAACGTCAAGGCCAACAAGCACCAGACGGAACAGGCTGTGAAGAAGCTCTACGACATTGCTGTGACTGAGGTCAACACCTTGATCAGGCTTGACGGAGAGAAGAAGGCGTATGTTCCACTCGCTCCTGACTATGGTGCTTTGGATGTTGCCAACAGAATTGGGATCATCTAAACTGAGGCCAGCTGGCTAAATCTAAATATAATGTTTCTCTCTCCTCTCTCTCTCTCTCTCTCTCTCACACACACACACACACAAATTCGAAACAATCACAGGCAGCCAAATAGGCTTTCCCAAATAGAGTAATTGCTTAAACTATACCCAGTCAAAAGATTTCCTTGCTTTGCTTCCACATCTTCTCCATAAGAGTTTCCTCCTTACTTCCTCTTGGTGGAGTGCTCTTGACCACTTCCAGGCTGTTGCTCCTGATCAAAGTAGATTTGTTTTTCACATAAATTCTTAAACTTTTTAGCATACCCCAGTTTATCTTTCAACAAAAGGTGCCCCGTGACTGCTTTTGAATGGGGAAAGGACTGAATATCTTAAAACCCAGACATTAAGGGTTAAGGCAGCTTCACTGCATGCATTATCATTAATACCAAGAATTTAAAGTTTCGTAAATATTCTTTGAAATTTTCAGAAGTCCTGGAAATGATTTAAATTCAGAGAGCAGGTAAAAGTCTGTTTTTGAGAGCAACCAGCAGAGGGAGTACGGAGACAATTTTTCCAAGAGGGAAAAAAAAAATACTACATTATTAATTATTCAAATCAATTGGCTCTTTTATACCAGGTTTCCTTCCGAACAGAAAATTTTCTCATGATTATATGCTATGTCTGATTTATTAAAGCCAAAATCACAAAGTTAACCCCACCAAAATAAAAAAGCTGATCGTCATAGATTGACTCTTAACCCAGATATCTGTAATTAAGACAAATTTGGCTTGTAACAATTCTAGTAATTATGTTAATATTCTGTATTGTTTCAAATTTGATAGATGTTTGGATACAATTGTTAGGAAACTTAAATGTTAGTTCTGTACTTGTGTCTAAATGATTAAAACATCAAGATTTTAATTTATCACCAGCTTTACTTGGATGTTAATTTTACATTACCTCAAACATTTGTACTTACCAAATAGAATCAATTTAAACATAACTTCCTTTTAATTATGTTATGTAACTGTTGATAAACCTAGGTGATTTACTACAAGATGGATTAGCCAGTCATTAACTGATAAATTATAAGCCAAGTAAATAATATTATTATCCACAGAACTCCTTTTATGGATGGGAATTTTTGTTATAAGTCTGGAGGCCAGCAATGCAGAGTTTATGCACTGGCTCTGTGATGTTGTGAATGTTCCAGGTTCTTTAAACTCTTCCCTCCCCCGTCCCTATCACATGCCATTTGTCCTGCCATGTCATCATCTCAAGATGGCTGTCCCAAATCCAGCCTGTTTTCTATCTTCCCTTCAGGAAAAAAACAAAACAAAACAAAACAAAAACAAGGATGAGATCATACTCTTACAGAAAACAAAACAAAACAAAACAAAACCAAAAACAAAACAATTTTCCTGGAGATTTCCAGTGCACATATATCTTGGGACCATTTTTCATGATATCCTTAGCTGCAAAGGAACCTGGGAAGGTGCATGCTTTAGTTATACACATCTTTACCTGGAATAAAATCAGTGCCATGAGAAAAGAAGAGGGAATTGACATGTGGGGCCAACAGCCTCTGCCATGTTCTTGTATGACTGAGCACCATACTAGACATTAGGGGGCACAGAGATGGTTAAGACTAGTTCTTTATTTCCGGTATGCTCTCATGGAGTATATAAATAATCACAATTTAGCAAACTACATTATGCAAAATAGTTATTAGTGTGTATTATTTCCTGATCTAAGAGTTTTACATGCATATTTCTTTTCTTCCTCCTCCTCCTCTTCTTCTTCTCCTTTCTTCTTCTTCTTCTTCTTCTTCTTCTTCTTCTTCTTCTTATATAACATCCCTTTGGAGACAGTTTTACTAGACTTGTTTTAGAAAGGATAAAATTGAGGTTTAAAATGTTAGAATTCCATAACCAAGGTTACATAGGAGGTAAGACCTGAAGACCATTTGCTTTTAGATTAGCACAATTGTTATCCATGGACTCCCCCAAGTAAGTCCTCAGTCCCACCCAGAAATCCATTTGTATGATCACAGTCATTCCTCTCCAATTGGCTTCAGGGAATTTTCTACACCTTTATTTTTATTTTATTCAGTAAGTATCTATTAAGTCCTTACTATGTGCTGGCACTGTGCACTGTGCTGGGATGCAGCAGTAACAGGTTGACATCATTCCTGCTATCTTGGATCACATTCAGAGTATAGCCGATAATCACATTTTTTAATTGATAATTACAATCTGAAAAGGTATATAAAAATATAGCTCTACTCCCAACAAACAAATCCTGATTCAACATCTCACCCCTTTCTACTTGTAACTAGTGGTTTTTCCTCTAATTTTCATTAAATTATGACAATTAAGTGGGGGTTCTTTCAATGCCTCACTCTTCCCCAGTGCTTCTCCGGTTCAGCTTTGGTGCAGTTGTAGATGACATTTCCTTTCCCTGAGCTGACACTGGTGCTGGTGTTGTGGTCCCATGTCCATCATGAAACACTCTGGTCAGTTGTCCTCATTCCCATCTCTTCTTTCTCTTCTTTTGCTTCTTTCTCTTCTCAGTAGAGGCTTGTTCAACTTTTCACTCATTTTGAGCTGGAACATAGTGGGAGACACTTGTGGGTGTTGACTCAGTGGTTCATTCCATAAATATTATGGAAAATATAGTGTGATGTGGATTCCACTCCGGGTACTGGGAATATACTCATGGACCAGAGAGTTATGGACCCAATGCACAGGGAACTTACATTCTAGATGAGAGAGACATATAGAAAACAAGTAAAGATGAAATCAACAATAAGATAATGTTAAATTGGTAACTATTACAAAGAAAATATAACCAGATGATGTGATTTTTGTGAACATGTGTGCCTACAGTGTGTATGTTGGTATATGTGTGTCTGAGTTTGTGACTGTGTATTTATGTGTATGTATGTATTTTGTACTTGTTACTCTAGGATTGATCATTTGTGAATTTTTCATTTGTTTGATATGTGTTGCTGATTGGACTTCTAACTACATTTTCCTCCTAAAGGCTGAGTGCCCTAGACACATTCCTTAGCTGGGAGGAAAGAGAATCTGAAAATTAGGAAGTGGGTTTCTCTGGCCTGGGCAGAGAAGGACCTGGATCTCTGACAAGTTGGGAGAGGCACTGCTCCCTCAGAAATGCATCCTCAGAAGTCAGGTTAACGTGTGATTACACACATAACGTGTGTAATGTCCTGGCTTGTTTGCCTCCTCAGCCGTCTCTCGATGCCTCATGCTTATAAAAATCAAGCTTTCGATTCTGTTTGGTCAAAATGAGAATCCCGTGGACCTGGTGGTGGCCAGCACAGAACCGTGGTGGCCACTGTACCCTGCCCTACATTTCCTCCTTAGCAAATGCTGTGTGAGATTAGTATATATCCTCAGTGTTTGCACTGTCGGATTCTAAATCCCTAAACTGTCACCAACTGTAATTCAGTTGTCTCCATTTAGGTCCCTGTCAGGCTGTGTATCTTTGTCATTCGTCATCTCTCTTTATTAGTCATGTCCTCTTTTTCCCTGTGAGTCATGGTTCCTGTTTCTGTCTGAATACCTGCAGGATCTTTTTATGGAGAGTTACAGTCGCTCCGGAGTTTTACTGAAGGGGAAAAGGAAGCTTTTCATTCTCTTGGCAACTTCTGTCTAATTCCTGGGATGTCTGGTTTGTTTTTTTTTTTTTTTTCCAACCCATATATGGATGCCCTGCCCAGTTCCACTTTTATTCCTGGGGACGCTGTGATGAGGTAGTTTTTCCTGTATCACCGCTTGTGCCATGAGCAAACCAGAAAAGGGCTGCTGGCCGGAGACTGCCCTGGGAAGCTGTGTTAAAAAAAAGTTGATGAGCTCTTTCAGCCATTCCCGACAGATGCCATCTTCTGTCAGAATCAGGGATGCCTCGTGGGACTCAATGTTATCCTGCTGGAGACTGTCCCTTCTGGTTAATTTCCATGTTCTGCTGATATTCCCCACATTTTCATGCACATTACCTGTCTTTCCTCTAGGTCATTTAACTTATTAATAAAAATGATTGTAAAATTCCTGTCTGATAGCTCCAACATCTGGGCTGTTGATTGCTTTATCTCTTTTTGGTGAGTCTTTTTTTTTTTCTTGCTCTTTTAGTGTGCAAATTGTAATTTGTAAACAAATATCAGATAATTGTGTTTTACAAAAAAGCAGAAACTATGATTAAGTACTATTTGCACTTAGAAACAGGCCTGCGTCTTCTCTGTCAGTCATTAATGTGAGGGTTTGAGTCAACCTGGTCTGTAACAGCTGAGTTTGGGATCGGTTGGTGATTTATCACCTTCGGGGGGCCACAGATTTCCAATTTCTCCAGCCACAGGCTGCTGTATACAGTGCTAAGTGTGTTGCCTGAGTGCCAGAGGATTCTTCTTGGCTCCCGCAGGATGTCAGGATCTCAGCATTAGCCAGGCCAGCTCCCTGGGACTGAACACTCGTCTCTCCTTATGATAGACTACTGAGGCGTGTGCTCAGTCCAGTGCTTAGGGGAATGGTGGATTTTCCTGGGCCTCTCCTTCCACCTCATTCTTAGGCAGGTCCGTGCACCTGGGTGGGTCTCAGGGACCGGTCTTTCTAAGCCTTCCCACTTTGCCTCCTGTGGCAGCCGCACTCTGCCTTCTCCTGGAGGGGCATCTTGGGCAGGAGCCAGTCTTCCGCCCCTCCACAGCAGCAGTGCACTCCTGTTTTATGCAGTGCAGGACACTGGGCCCTCCTGCAGCTGCAGGTAGCACTTTATTCTACTATACCCAGTGGGTCTTCACTCTAGACCAGGTATCGAGACTGTTTCTTCACTGGAAAGCACACTGGTTGGCGTTTGCTTCCACCCTTCTCCCAGGGGCCATGTTCTTAAACCTGCAATTTAGAAGCGGGTTTTCCTGACCTTTCTCACTGGAAGACAGCTTTCTTACCATGTGGAAAGAGTCTGTAATGGGGGAGACGTCCCACGCCTGTGCTCTAACAAGGGTGGCTCTCTCAGGCCTGCCTCAATGGATCCCAGACTCTCTGGTGGACCCCTGGTGGGTATTGAGGGAAAAGGAATCAGGATGACTGTTGTGTTGGTCTCAGCTTATTGACAGTGATGCTGTCAGCCAGAGATGCTGAAGGCACTTGCCTGGGCCCATTAATATTTGTGGTGAGTCCCCACAGACATTTCCCTGACCAGAGCCAACATTGTGGCTGGACTGGCCCTTGTGGTTTTATTATAATTGCAGGATGCATGTCACCAACAACCACCAGGGGGTTTTGGAAAAGAAGATTTATTACTCACAAGTCCTAGAAGGTACATAGCATGCCTTGGGGCACACAACGCAGTCACAGGTAGAAAGAGTGAGGGACAGCAGTCCTGGGGCTCTGGCTTTCTTGCGTCAAGGGTATGTTGCCGAGCACTTCAAAGCCTCACTCTTTAGTAGCAACACCTAAAGCACAAGAGTGTGAATGAGGGCACAAGAGGGGAAAGGCAGGTTCATTTAAGCAGCCAGTTATCTAGATAACTTTGTAAAAGGAGAAATTCATGGGTGGGCAGCTTGGTAGGAACTGTGTCATACAGCTGGGCAATATGTTTATTTGAGATGGCAGTCTTTGAAATAGTTGACCCAGCAATCACAAGCTTAATGTCAGACACTTGTATCATAGTACCAAAAAAAAAAAAAAGTTTGATATCAGGTACTTATTCTACATAGTGCCCCCTCATCTTATGTCCAAGCTCAAAAGGATTTAAGACTGTCAGGTTACCCCACACTCAGCTATGAAGAATTTGTTAAAATTTCAATTGTTTCCTTCTCATGTATTTTTATGATTGACTTGTTTTTGTCTATGTTCTCCCAAAGATGAAATAGATTGAATGTCCTTTCTTTCTCTGATGGTTTTAAATAAATTTTGATTTTGTAGTTTATCTGGTTTTTCCTTAATGCTGGGTGGAGAAAAAAAAATTCTCCTATGAGTATCTTCATCCTAAGCAGATGTAGATACAAACATACATATGGTATTATCGATAGAGGACATATCATTCTGAGAGGGGTTTAGATTCACAGGAACACTGCACCTGCATGCACAGCCTCTCCCAAGATCAACATCCTGTGCCAAAGTGGTACATTTGTTACAGGAGATGAACCGACACTGACAAATCTTCACTCAAAGTCCAGAGTTTACAGTAGAGGTCTTTCTTGGTGTTGTCTGTTCTATGGTGTTGGACAAATGCATAATATGTATCCACTGTTACTGAATAATATAGAGTACTTCATTGTCTCCCAAATCCTCAGTGTTCCACCTGTCCATTCCTCCCTTCCCCCAAATGCATGGCAACTACTGGTTTTCCTACTAGCATCATAGTTTTCCCTATCAAAATGTCATAATTGGAATCACTCACTATGTAACTTTTTAATGCTGCCTTCTCCCAGTGAGTAAGTAATACACTTTAAAGTTTCCTCCATGTCTTGATTGCTCTTTTTTTTTTAAGCATTGATGATATTACATTGTAGGGAGGTACCATAGTTTGTTTACTTATTCACCTCTTTTTTTTAATTTACTTATTTTCAGAAAAATAGTATTCATTATTTTTTCACCATACCCAGTGCTCCATGCAATCCGTGCCCTCTATAATACCGACCACCTGGTACGCCAACCTCCCACCCCCCCACCACTTCCAACCCCTCAGATTGTTTTTCAGAGTCCATAGTCTCTCATGGTTCACCTCCCCTTCCAATTTACCCCAACTCCCTTCTCCTCTCTAACACCCCTTGTCCTCTATGCTATTTGTTATGCTCCACAAATTAGTGAAACCATATGATAATTGACTCTCTCTGCTTGACTTATTTCACTCAGCATAATCTCTTCCAGTCCCGTCCATGTTGCTACAAAAGTTGGGTATTCATCCTTTCTGATGGAGGCATAATACTCCATAGGGTATATGGGCCACATCTTCCTTATCCATTCGTCTGTTGAAGGGCATCTTGGGTGTTTCCATAGTTTGACGACCATGGACATTGCTGCTATAAACATTGGGGTACAGATGGCCCTTCTCTTCACAACATCTGTATCTTTGGGGTAAATACCTAAGAGTGCAATTGCAGAATCATAGGGAAGCTCTATTTTTAATTTCTTGAGGAATCTCCACACTGTTCTCCAAAGAGGCTGCACCAACTTGCATTCCCACCAACGGTGTAAGAGGGTTCCCCTTTCTCCACATCCTCTCCAACACATGTTGTTTCCTGTTTTGTTAATTTTGGCCATTCTAACTGGTGTAAGGTGATATCTCAATGTGGATTGAATCTCCCTGAGGGTTAATGATGATGAACATTTTTTCATGTGTCTGATAGCCATTTGTATGTCTTGATTGGAGAAGTGTCTGTTCATATCTTCTGCCCATTTTTTTGATATGTTTGCCTGTTTCGTGTGTGTTGAGTTTGAGGAGTTCATTATAGATCCTGGATATCAACCTTTTGTCTGTACTGTCATTTGCAAATGTCTTCTCCCATTCCGTGGGTTGCCTCTTTGTTTTTTTGACTGTTTCCTTTGCTATGCAGAAGCTTTTGATTTTGATGAAGTCCCAGAAGTTTATTTTCGCTTTTGTTTCCTTTGCCTTTGGAGACATATCTTGAAAGAAGTTGCTGTGGCTGATATCAAAGAGATTACTGCTTATGTTCTCCTCTAGGATTCTGATGGATTCCTGTCTCACGTTGAGGTCTTTTATCCATTTTGAGTTGATCTTTATGTACGGTGTAAGAGAATGGTCGAGTTTCATTCTTCTACATATAGCTGTCCAGTTTTCCCAGCACCATTTATTGAAGAGACTATCTTTTTTCCACTGTATATTTTTTCCTGTTTTGTCGAAGATTAATTGACCATAGAGTTGAGGGTCCATATCTGGGCTCTCTACTCTGTTCCACTGGTCTATGTGTCTGTTTTTATGCCAGTACCATGCTGTCATGGTGATCACAGCTTTGTAATAAAGCTTGAAATAAGTTAACGTGATGCCGCCAGCTTTATTTTTGTTTTTCAACATTTCCTTAGCGATTCGGGGTCTCTTCTGATTCCATACAAATTTTAGGATTATTTGCTCCAGCTCTTTGAAGAATGCCGGTGGAATTTTGGTCGAAATGGCATTAAAAGTATAGATAGCTCTAGGCAGTATAGACATTTTAACAATGTTTATTCTTCCGATCCAAGAGCATGGAATGCTCTTCCATCTATTTGTGTCTTCTTCAATTTCTTTCATGAGTGTTCTATAGTTCCTCAAGTACAGATCCTTTACCTCTTTGGTTAGGTTTATTCCCAGGTATCTTATGGTTCTTGGTGCTATAGTAAATGGAATCGATTCTCTAATTTCCCTTTCTGTATTTTCATTGTTAGTGTATAAGAAAGCCACTGATTTCTGCACATTGACTTTGTATCCTGCCACGCTGCTGAATTGCTGTATGAGTTCTAGTAGTTTGGGGGTGGAGTCTTTTGGGTTTTCCATATAAAGAATCATGTCATCTGCAAAGAGAGAGAGTTTGACTTCTTCATTACCAATTTGGATACCTTTTATTTCTCTTTTTTGTCTGATTGCTGTTGCTAGGGCTTCTAATACTATGTTGAACAAGAGTGGTGAAAGTGGGCATCCTTGTCTTGTTCCTGATCTCAACGGGAAGGCTGTAAGCTTTTTCCCATTGAGGATGATATTTGCTGTGGGTCTTTCATAGATAGATTTGATGAGGTTCAGGAATGTTCCCTCTATCCCTATACTTTGAAGCGTTTTAATCAGGAACGGATGATGGATTTTGTCAAATGCTTTTTCTGCATCAATTGAGAGGACCATGTGGTTCTTCTCTCTTCTCATATTAATTTGTTGTATCACATTGATTGATTTGCGAATGTTGAAGCATCCTTGTAGCCCAGGGATGAATCCCACCTGATCATGGTGGATAATCTTTCTGATGTGCTGTTGGATCCTGTTGGCTAGGATCTTGTTGAGAATCTTAGCATCCATATTCATCAGTGATATTGGTCTAAAATTCTCCTTTTTGGTAGGGTCTTTGCCTGGTTTGGGGATCAGGGTATGCTGGCTTCATAGAAAGAGTCTGGAAGTTTTCCTTCTGCTTCAATTTTTTGAAACAGCTTCAGGAGAATAGGTGTTATTTCTTCTTTGAAGGTTTGGTAGAATTCCCCAGGGAATCCGTCAGGTCCTGGGCTCTTGTTTTTTGGGAGGTTTTTGATCACTGCTTCAATCTCGTTATTAGATATTGATCTATTCAAGTTGTTGATTTCTTCCTGGTTCAATGTTGGTAGTTTATATTTTTCCAGGAATGCATCCTTTTCATCTAGGCTGCTAAGCTTATTGGCATATAACTGTTGATAATAACTTCTGATGATTGTTTCTACTTCCTTGGTGTTAGTTGTGATCTCTCCCTTTTCATTCATAATTTTATGAATTTGGGATTTCTCTCTTTTTTTTTTTTTGGATTAGTGTGGCCAATGGTTTATCGATCTTATTGATTCTTTCAAAAAACCAGCTTCTACTTTCATTGATACGTTCTACTGTATCTCTGGTTTCTCCCTCATTGATCTCAGCTCTAATCTTGATGATTTCCCTTCTTATGTGTGGAGTTGGTTTGATTTGTTGTTGATTCTCCAGTTCTTTAAGGTGTAGAGACAGCTGGTTTGTTCTAGATTTTTCAGTTTTTTTGAGGGAGGCTTGGGTGGCTATGTATTTTCCCCTTAGGACCGCCTTTGCTGTATCCCATAGGTTTTGGACCCAAGTGTCTTCATTCTCATTGGTTTCCATGAATTGTTTCAGTTCTTCTTTGATCTCCTGGTTGATCCAAGCATTCTTAAGCAAGGTGGTCTTCAGCTTCCAGGTGTTTGAGTTCCTTCAGAACTTTTCCTTGTGATTGAGCTCCAGTTTCAAAGCATTGTGATCTGAGAATATGCAGGAAATCATCTCAGTCTTTTGGTATCAGTTGAGTCCTGATTTGTGACCCAGTATGTGGTCTATTCTGGAGAAGGTTCCATGTGCACTTGAAACGAATGAGTATTCTGTTGTTTTAGGGTGGAATGTTCTGTATATATCTATGAGGTCCATCTGGTCCAATGTGTCATTCAATGCTCTTGTTTCTTTATTGATTTTCTGCTTCGATGATCTGTCTAATTCTGAAAGAGGCATGTTAAGATCTCCTACGATTAGTGTATTCATATCAATATGACTCTTTATCTTGATTAACAGTTTTCTTAAGTAATTGGCTGCTCCCATATTGGGAGCATAGATATTTACAATTGTTAGATCATCTTGGTGGATAGTCCCTTTAATGATTATGTAGTGTCCTTCTGTATCTCTGACTACAGTCTTTAGTTTGAAGTCTAATTTATCTGATATGAGAATCGCTACCCCAGCCTTCTTTTGAGTCCCATTGGCATGAAAGATGCTTCTCCATCCCTTCACTTTCAGTCTGCGTGTATCTCTAGGTTTAAAATGGGTCTCTTGTAGACAACATATGGATGGGTCCTGTCGTTTTATCCAATCTGCAACCCTGTGCCGTTTTATGGGTGCATTTAGGCCATTCACATTGAGAGTGATTATTGATAGATACGTTTTTATTGACATTGAGTTACCTTTGAAGTCTTTCTTTCTGTAGACTGTCTCTATATTTCTGTTCAATGCTATTCTTGGGCTTTTTCCTCTTTTATAGAACCGCCCTTAATATTTCCTGCAGTGTCGGCTTGGTGGTTGCATAGTCTTTTAAGCCTTGCCGGTCTTGAAAACTCTTTATCTCTCCATCCATTTTGAATGTCAGTCTTGCTGGATAAAGTATTCTTGGCTGCATATTCTTCTCATTTAGTGCCGTGAATATATCTTGCCAGCCCTTTCTGGCTTGCCAGGTCTCTGTGGACAGGTCTGACGTTATTCTGATGGGCTTCCCTCTGTAAGTAAGGAGCCTCTTTGTCCTGGCGGCTTTCAAGAGATTATACCTACAATTATAATTCCTCAATTTGACTATCATGTGTAGTGATTTTTTTTGGAATGTATAATCTTGGGTGGAGACTATTCAGCCTCTTGTACATGAACGCTGGTTCCATTCACGAGACTGGGAAAATTTTCTTGAAGGACTTGTTCCACGATATCTTCTAGACTTCTTTCTTTCTCCTCCCCTTCAGGGATTCCAATAATTCTGACGTTGGAACGCTTCATGGCATCATTTATTTCCCTGATTCTGTTTTCGTGGCTTCTAAGCTGTTTGTTCCAGGCTTCCTCCTGATCCTTTCTCTCTATCTGTTTGTCTTCCAGATCACTAATTCTATCTTCTGTCTCAGTTACCCTAGCTTTGAGAGAGTTTAGATTAGATTGGAACTCATTGAGAGCATTGTGAACCTCCTTCCTGGTAGCTTTGAGCTCCGCCCTAACATTGTGAACATCCTGTCTGGTCGCTTTCAGTTCGGCCCTAATCAATTCTGTTTGGTCATCCATGGCTTTCTCCAACCTAGCTATTGCCTGGATAATTGTTAGCCTGAATTCTCTTTCCGACATATTGTCTATGTTGATAGCCGTTAGCTCTGTTGCAGAAGGTCCATCCTCTGTATTTTTCTTCTGTTGGGCATTCCTCCTCCTAGTCATTTTGGTGGGAGATTACTGAACAGATGTAGCTGATTGTATCAACTCTGGTGCAGTCAAGGTGCACCCTGGAACACTTCTGAGCAATCAGGATTCCCCACACAAACGAGAGACAAAAGAAAAGAAAAAAAAAAAGAAGAGAGAGAGAGAGACAGGAAAGAAAGGGAAGATGAAAAATAAGGTTCAGCCCAGATTGGCCCCAAGGTAAGATTTATGAAGTAGAAAAACAAAAAGAGATAAAAAGACTGATACAAGTATTTGACAAGAGAAAAAAAATATATATGTGCAAATAAAGAAAGAACCTCGTCAAAAAGAACCACAAGTGTAAAATTTATATGCTATCAGGACAAACACAAAAAACACAGAAACACTGGTGGAAGAAGATGGGAGAGTTCTTATAAATTCTCATTGTGTGCGAGGAAGGTTGTTTTGATTCTTCCTGGATGTATCTTGATATCTTTGTTAAAGGACTCAACTTTCCTAAGATAAAGGGGATTAAAAATTGGTTTACCTATAGGGGCAGTATTGATTGGGGAAAGGGGATTACTTTGAAGTTTAACCCTATATGAATATTAGAGGATAAAAATAAAAAGGAATAAACTAGACTAAACTAAACTAAAATTTTAAAAAAGGAATTCAAAAAATAAAAATGCAAAAGAAAAACATAGGTGTATGTATCAAAAAGTTCAGCTTAGAAAGGTATTATGGAATTTGATGTACTGTACAACTCGCTGTGATGGTAAATAGGTTAAAAAAATACCTATGTGTAAAAAAAAAAAAAATATGAACCAGAATAGTGGGAACGAGTGAACAATACAAGTTTTCCTATGAAGTAGTGGTTGTTCTCTTGCAGTCCTTTTTTTTTTTTTTTTCTTTCTTGGTTTGTTTTCTGGGGGAGGGGCCTGCCACGTGGGTTGTCAGTCAATGATGTTTCCTGAGTTAAGTCCTCCCGCCCCCCTCAAGGGGGTGGGCTCTGAGGAAACTGTTTTTTTCAGGGTTTTGTTCTCTGGCGGTTTTTATGCTTGTTCACTTTTTTTTTTTTCTCTCACCTTGACCGCCTTTGATGGTTTTTGTAGTATTAGAGGAAATCAAACCGCACCCTGATCTCCCTCTCAGAGAGAAGCCTCAGTCTGGGTGCAGAAGCTGAATAAATTCCCCCTTGGCTGCTGGCAGCGCAGGTTCCAAGTGCAGACCCTGGGGGCGCAGGATCTTCTGCTCGTACCCAAAGCCAAGGCAGTGGCGGCTGTCTGGGAGCTCCCGACTGCCAGAGAGGTTCCATGCAGCGATCGCACACTGAGATTTTGCCACCTACCCGGGCTGGGAGTGCCCGGCTTGCGCGCACCTCTTTTCAGAGGCGGCTGTGGGTCGGGCGCGCGTCTGGGGCACTGAGAACGGGGCGCTGGTCCGTAAGCCCCAGGCTGGGCTTTTGTGCATCTCTGTCAGGGGAAGAGTTTCGGGCGCATGGCTTAGGTCTTGAAACAATGGTGCGGGTCAAAGAGCGCTGGCCGGGCCTTTGTAACTCAGGGGAGCATGAGGGACGTGCGCGCGTATCTCAAGCTTTGTGGTAGGGCTAGCGCGCGTTCTGCAGACCGGCGCAGCTCCCATCCCCTCACAGGAACTAGAACCCACACATTCTTGGGCACGCTGGCGGCTTAGGGACCAGGAGCTGGTTTCTCCGCCGCACTCTCTCTACCTCAGCACCGGGGAGGCTGTCCTGGGACCAGGGACTTAAGTCCCTGTCCCTCGCCGCCCCGATTCCCACAATTTCCCCCCGCGATCCTTTGCTCTTTTGGAGTGCTTTCAACCAGTCTCCAAGTTACTGCTGGTCCCCAGACGCAGGGTACTCTCCCTCCTATTGGGGTATTACTTTCCCACCGGTCGCCTCTGGTGGCTCCCTCCCCCTTTTGTTTATCTTCCGATATCAGTCCGCTGTTCCCATTCCGCTTTACCTGACCACTGGCGTCTTCTGCCCCTGTAGAGATCCAGTCGTGTATAATTCTGATCTCGGGCTGATTTCATGGGTGATCGGAGTTCTTTGGTAGGTAATCAGTTCACTTTGGGGTACTGGCTGAAAAGGCGTCTCTTCCTACTCCCCCGCCATCTTGTCCCAACCCCACTTATTCACCTCTTGAAGGATATTTTGGTTGCTTCCAAGATTTGGCCACTATGAATAAAGTTGCAATAAATAACTGAGTTCAGGTTTTTGTGTGAATGTAACTTTTCAACTCATTTGGGTAAATATTAAAGACTGTAATTGCTGGATCAAAATAAAACCCACAAAACTAATAAGAAATTGTCAAAGCATCTTCTAAGGAGGCTATATGATTTTGCATTACCACCAGTAATGAATGAGAGCTTTTTTGTTTTAAGATTTTATTTATTCATTTGAGAGACAGAAAGACAGAGAGACAGAGAGAGCACAAGTAGGGGAAGAGGCAGCGGGAGAGGGGGAAGCAGACTGGCCGCTTAGTGGGGAGCCCCATGCAAGACTCAATCCCAGGACCCTGGGATCATGACCTGAGCTGAAAGCAAACACTTAACCATTTGAACCACCCAGGCTCCCAGATGAGAGTTCTTGATGCTCCACATGCTCTCCAGCATTTGGTGTTGTCAGTGTTTTGGATTTTAGCCATTCTAATAGCTATGTAGTAGTAATTCATTGTTTTAATTTGCAATTCCTTATATGCTTATTTGACATCTATGTATCATCTTTGAAAAGATCTCTTTGGCCCAGTTTTTAAATTGGGTTGTTCATTTTTCTATTGTTGAGTCATTTGTAAGTAATCTCTAAACACAATGTGGGGTTTGAGCTCATGATCCTGAGATCAAGAGTTACATGCTCATGTCCTGAGCTGAAGGCAGAGGCTTAACCCACTGAGCCTGCCAGGCGCCCCTCTTCTAAGAGTTTTGCAGTTTTACATTTAGGCCTGTGGTCCATTTTAAGACAATGTTTTTAATTAAGATATAATTGGCATATAATATGTAAGTTTAAGGTGGATGACATGTTTATTTGGTATATTTGTTGTATATTATAATATCATTACTACCATTGCATTAGCTAACACCTCTATCATGTCACATAATTATCACTTCTTTTTATTGAGAATAATTAAAATGTAGTGTTTTAGCAACTTTGGGGTTTATAAAATAGGATCGTTGACTATAATCACTATGCTGTGCACTAGATCTTTAGGACTTAGTTATTTACTAGTTACAAGTTTGTAGCCTTAAACAACATTCTCCAGTTCCCTGTCACACATTTCCCATACTCCCCACCCCTGTCCTAGGTAACCACCATTCGACTTTCTATTTCTACATAAATAATCATGTCATCTGCAAACAAAGACTTTTATTCTTCCTTCCCTCCCTACCCCCCTTTTACCATCCTTCCTTCCTCCCGTCCTTCCTTCTTTCCTTTCTATGCCTTTTAATTCCTTTTCTTGTTTTATTGCGTTAACTAGGCCTTCTCATAAGATGTTGAAAAGGAGTGGTGAGAAGGGACATCTCTGTCTTGTTTCTGATCTTGGTGGGAAAGCCTCTAACTTCTCAACATTAAGTATGTTAGTGCAGGTTTTATGTAGATGTTCTTTATCAAGTTAAGGAAGTTCTCCCATGTTTGCTGAGATGAATACTTTTAAACAGGCATTCCCACCCCTGGTGTCATGAAAATGATGATCTAGGCAAGTGTAGAGGACATTACAAAGACTATTAGAAGTTTGCTTTTCTATAACAAGTTATACTTTGTTGAATATGTTATGTTATACCTTTCAGAAGGCTTTTTCTTTGATAACATGAAGCTAACTTATGTCAAGAGGAGCTTTTTGAATCTGCAGTATGGAGAATAAGAGAGGTAGTGAAGAAAAGGAATGCATAAAAAAAAGTGAGATTTGCCTTCTCATGCCATGCCACTAACATGCTTCTAAACATGGAACCAAAACTCAATAATATTTAGAAGTTAAGCAATATTTTTTGTATGTTGTAACTAGCAGAATAAATAAATTCAAATGAATTAAGAAAATATAAATGAAAAATTCTTCACAGTCAAGCAAAGAAATGAAAATTGTTTTATTTGAAATTTCTAGTCAGTTAAGGGCATAACAGACAAAAATGTCAAGTGCGAATATTGAAGAAACCTTTAAGAAAAAGGTAAAACATAATAGAAATTCTCTTTCATAAAAGTAAATCCCTTTGTGATGCTTCAAAATTAATTTTCTATGTATGTTTCATAAAACCTTTATTTTGAGATTATGAATGTTATGGAAAGGGCATTAATATTTATTCAGTAATAGCAAAGACAAATGGATTTTATAAAAAGATTATATGCCTTCAATATCATTAAATTGCATATCTCCAGCAAAACTTCCCTAGATTTTTTTTCCTCTATTAATACTTTGTACAAGCTCACTAGATGGCACAAAGAAGCCAGTGATACAGAGAGACCAGGAAAAATCATGTACTTTAACACATGCTGGGAAGGTTTACGTGTTATCATCAAGGTTCCTCTAAAAGAATCTCAAGAAAAATTCTGAATTGAAAGTACTGGGTCTACAAAGATTAGAAGGTATTATAGGTGTACCTTAATTGCACATATGGACTAGATGTAATTTCTCTATTGACATCTCCTTTTTAAAAATAGCTAAAATATATTCATCCATATTATAAAATTTAAGTTGATATTAACATATAAATGGAATGTCTAATAATCAATTTGCAAAAATATTGTTAGAGGTTAAAATCTGATTTATTAAAAAATCGAAGTATTATAATGATTGATTTTTATTTGAAAAACAATTTTTTAAATATAATACCACAAAAATAATTTGTAAAACCCAAGAATTTGTTTACATTTTTAAAAATATTTATTTATCTATTTATATGAGAGAAAGATAGTAGAGCAGGGAGAGGGTGTGGGACAGAGGGAGAGAGAGAATCTTGAGTAGAATCCTGGCTGAGTGTGGAGCCCCATGTGGGGCTAGATCTCAGGACCCCAAAATCAAGAGTCATTGCTTAACCAACTGAGCCACCCAGGCACCCCAGACTTGTTCACATTTTAAATTATCATTTCCTGCCTTCTTTTCTAGGTAAGGAATGAATAAAGAGAATAGGCTGGAAAAGGGTTGCAATTTTGTGTTTAATTATGGTGGGCTTAATAAATGTAGAAAATAAACAACAATATGATCAAATCACATTGCCAAACTAAATAATATTGCATTTATAGACACTCCCCTTTTTAAAAAAATTATTTATTTATTTGATTGGGAGAGAGAGAGCACAAACAGGTGGTGTAGCAGACAGGAGGAGAGGGAGAAGCAGACTCCCTGCTGAGCCCCAACAAGTGGGTCCATCCCAGGACCCTGGTATCATGATCTAAGCCAAAGGCAGTCACTTAGCCAACTGAGCCGCCCAGGTGCACCTATAGACATCCCGTTAAAAAGCCTTGCAGGACCCCCCAAACTGGGCTCAGTGCCTTTCCCACATGTCCTGGTACCCTTATATCTGTACTTACAACATCATAACACATATACCTTATAGTTAACAGTTGCTGGTTCACTTCTGGCACTTGACTTTAAGCTGCTTGAAGGCAAGAGCAATGTCTTATCAACGACTATGCTCTCAGCAATCAAGCATTGTGGATAGAACTAAGGATACAGACACTTCTACAAGTTAGGGGTGTAGGTTCTGTTATTCCAAAAACATTTTACCTGATAAGTTCCACCACTTATCAGGTAAAATTGTGGGCAAGTTATTTAAACTCTAAAAGATGGAGGTTAATAAAATTAAGTAAAAATAACAATAATAGCTGTTCCATAGAGCTTTACGTGTATTAAATAGCATAATAAATGTAAAGCACAGTTTCTGGAACACAGGAAAAACTCAATAAATTTTGTCTATTATTATTATATTTTTTTAAAAAATTGTTGAATGCATAGATCTCAATTAAATTCTCTGAAACAGTATTTCTCTTGCATTATTGATATTGCTGTCATATGGTCATTTCTCATACCTGGATGTACAGAATTAGGAACATGGTGAAATAAGATGGTTAAATATGGAGGAAACCCAAACAAACAATTTCTTTTTTTTCCCCTTTTTATTTTCTTTTTCAGATTTTTATTTGTTTTAGAGATAGAGAGAGAGCCCATAAACAGGGCGAGATGGAGAAGGTAAAGCAGACTTTCTACTGAGCAGGAAGCCTGACGCCATCCAGGACTTAGGATCATAACCTGAATCAAAGATGCTTAACAGATTGAACCACTCAGACGCATTATTTCTGTCTGAAACTTGGAATTAGACAAAAATCACTATCCATTCTTTCAGTGTGGTGCTGGGCTTGATTATTGTTGTCTAAGCAAGTTACCTCTGTAGAAGCAAAGGTTAAATTGTGGATTTTTGCCTGACAGAGATACAACTTCATCAGCTCACTAGCACCTCAGAGATTGTGGTCAATGGCCTGGTGGATGTAAGCCAGTATTATATGTATATGTGGCAATTTTATTCTAATGTTTTTGTTGTCCAATAGCCTGTAGACATCAATTCTTAAGTGCTTTAGGACTTGGCTTAACACCTCACTATCTCCTTCAGTGATTACTAAATTAAAAATAATCTTTCACACATACTCATTCTGTATCTGCATGATTTTACATTTTTGAAAATTAAACTGTAACACAGTGCAGTTTGATGATATTTTAGGAAGTTGTGAATCTCAACTCTGACAATGATTGAGAACTTTCCCCAGTAATCTGAGCAAGGCTGCATATATAGGGTGCTACTCTACAACATCTATATAGATGTTTGATTTCTTTTGACAGCTTATACTCAACAACTGGAAGTTAAATGTGGAGTTATGACAAACACAACATTTGTTGACATTCTAACAACACTGATGGCATACAGGTTTTTAGTTTAATTCTCATAGAGGGAGTTACAGAGGAAAAAAACAAGCAACAATATAACAACTCACAAGGCTTTTTAGGATGCCTTTGTCTTCCATACAATATGTGGCTCCTAAATACCGACCATGTATTGCATGGAGCTCTAGGCGTGGCATATAAACAATGAATCTTGGAACACTGAAAAAATACAATTAAATTTAAAAATAAATAAATAAATTTTATACAAATGGAAAAAAAAAAAAAAAAGGATGCCTTTGTCCTGTAAGGGAGCAACATCTTTCTTTTTTGTTCTTAACTATTCCTTCTTTTGCTTATTTTAGCTTATGGTACTAAAGACAAAAACAGTGTATTTGGAAACAGTATCTGTAGACACCTTTACTTCTAGCCCTAATTTTAAATCTTCTGTTCAAGTATATGAGATAGTAACCAAACTGAAATCTAGATTTGGTTTAATGTTGGCAAAGGAAAATTTCTCTTCCAAAAAGCACAGTTTTGGAGAGGCTCCATTAAGGAAGCTGAGAATCAAGAGTCAAAGAACACAGTCAGTAAATGCAAAAAAAAGAAGAAGAAAAAAATAAAAGAAATGTGAGCTTTAGATTTTCCTAAAACATTCCTTACTGGAAAGAACTTGGCAAGATGAATGTGGGATTTTTTTTTTCCCAGAACTTAACATTTCCCTAGAACCTAACATTTCAACATTTATTACAGATAAAAAAATAATTTTGATTATCTGTATATATTAACATTATCTACTTTATCATCAGAACTTTCTGGCAGGCCAGGAAACAGGTTTCCTAATAATAATTGTTATTCTTTAAAAATTGTGTGTGTGTGTGTGTGTGTGTGTGAGTGTGTGTGTGTATGAACCATATGAACCATATCTAACAGTTACTTTTTTATACTCTGTGACTTGGTCATAGGTTTGGATTTGCCATGGTAACCACCAAATATTTACTTCCAAAGATACAAATGATAATGCAACCAATCTCTACAAATAGAAACAAATATCTCAGAAACATATCATGTGAATTGGTGTGTATCATAAGTATTTGAAAAAAATTGAGATTTTGATTATATGTGTGTATGTTTATTCATATACACAAAAATTTATACTATAACTATTTGAAAAAGTTGAGAGTTTGGCTAAAGTAGTATATGCCCAATACTAAAACATTTTTATGATAACACATTTTTTATGATTCGAGGGGAATTTTAATTTTATAATGTCTCTAGACAGTGTTACAAGTTTGAATATCACTATTTTGTTATGCTTACATTAACTTACCAATTAATAAAATATGTTTCCTAAAATATCTGATAGGTTTTTTAATATGTGTGAATGTAAAAAAAGATGTTTTAAACAGCTTAGAAGACTCCACTGTGTCCCTGCTTCCTTCTGTTATTGTTTCCCAAAGCTGAGAGGACATTACTTTGTGTGATACAGTACAGTACGTGAGCATTTCTGATCAAAAGAAAATTACTTCGGAGACAAGAAAGCAGGCCACAGTCATCCCTGATGACACAAAGTTCTGAGAGGCAGAAATTCCAGGTCATTCCCCAGAGCAGAAGGACAGTTCAGCTGAGAAGGGAAAGCAGGAAGATTATGTGGACTCAGCCTGCTGATTTACTTGGCATAAAATGGTTCTTATCTCAAAAAGAATTAGATTAGAAATCCTCTTTTTATATATAGTTTTGTATAAAAGAGGGTTGACAAATCGTACTCACAAGGAAAATGACTGTACCTAACCACACTGAAATATCTAGAGAAGTCTCGTATTCAATCATTCAGATTCATAATATTAAATATCTTGATCCATCCAACATGCAGATGTTTGACAAAATATCCAAATGGCCATCTATTTTTTTAAACTTTTATTTGGATATTTTAATATTGGCGAAGAGCTCAAAAGAATGAAAATGGCTGAATATATGCATCTTTAAAATGAATTTTTCTTTCATTCATTCATTCAGCAAATACATATCTGAGGTCTTGCTATGTGCTTGATCTGAACTACCTATTGAAGCTACGGCAGTGAGCAAGGGACGTGAGGTCTCTGTCTTCATAAATCATGAACGTTTCTATTCTGCTTCTTTGTATTGTGCGGACCACTAGGGTCACAGAAACGTAAGAAAAGTTTCCTATATCCAGGCTCTTGGTTTCATGGTGGAGATGGATACATCCAAAACAGGCCAAATGTCCTACTGCTGAGGCAAGTGTAAAAAGCTCTGGGGATGCCTTAGGAAATACATCTGTAAAAATGTTTTATCTTCTATTTTATTTTATTTTATTTTATTTATTTGACAGAGAGAGAGCGATCACAAGTAGGCAGAGAGGCAGGCAGAAAGAGAGGGAAGCAGGCTCCCTGCTGAGCGGAGAGCCCGATGCGGGCCTCGATCCCAGGACCCTGAGATCATGACCTGAGCCAAAGACAGAGGCTTAACCCACTGAGCCACCCAGGTGCCCCACAATATTTTATTTTAATAAGCAGCTGAAACAGTGTTTCCTCCAATCAGAAAGAAGCACTTTACTCAAGCATGAAGTTGAGAATGTTTTATTCATCTGTTGGCTTACAGCACACATCAACCATTTGTCTTAGAGATGAGAGTGTATCACTGAGAGCCTATAAGGCCCCTTATTAATGAAACAGTTAAAGAAAGTGAAGAGAGAAGATACAAAAGGAAATGATTAGCATCACGACATTTGGATACAGCTTATAAACAAGAGTTTGAGGTAAAACAAACAAAACCAGATTCCCTGCATTTTTAAAGTTTATTTATTTATTTATTTATTTGTGAGTGAGAAAGAGTTTGTGAGCACATGAGGCGGCAGGCAGATGGAGAAGCAGACTCCCCGCTGAGCAGAGAGTCTCACAAGGGGCTTGATCCCAGGACCCTGAAATCATAACCTGAGTAAACCACCCAGGTGCCCCAGGTTCTCTGCATTTGAACCGTTCACGTCCCTGGACTACATGTGGCTGGAAAGGGTCTTATTGTGGTGCACTGGCTGGCTGCCTCTGGGACCTTGTCTTTACATTCCTTTCTTCTTCCTCTCCTCAACAGCAGCCTTGGTCAATTTGAGGTAAAAAACATGCATCATTTTGGACATAAACTGCACAACTGTAGGACAGACAATTATATAAACGTGGTAAAACCCAACAGGTCTAAGGCCCTCTCTTGACTGAATATCCAGAACTCTGCTTTTACCTTTAGTTTTTCTTAAAATCGAACTCTAAGATTGCCTGAGTCTTAAGAAAAGAAGAGCTTACAGTTGGATGTTAAAGGGGCAGACCCCATGTTCAAATTTCATGTAGGGCCGGATCATCTGCATTACAGGCTGAGCCATGGGGTCCTCCCACTCATTCTTTATGTCTCCCCTCTTTTTTCTCACACTTTTCTGTGGACTGATTTGACTGAGTCTTACAGTTTGCAATAATTGTATATATTTCTCCATGTTCACACTGGCATTTTCAAAACCCCATTATTATCCCAGGTGCTCATAAACTGATTCTTGTTTGAAGGCTGAAAGAGCCTGTGTGGTTACACAGAACTGAATACAGAACTAGCCTCCATATGCATCTAACTTCATAAATGAGGGAGGACTGTGGAAAACAAAAACAAAACCAAAAACAAAAACACAATAAAAAATAAAAAAAATTAAAAAATTAAAAAATATATAAAATAAATTAAAAATGAAAAAAAAAAACCCACATTCTTGACAATTGGAAAGCTTTCTTTAAACAAAACAGCAAATTGATAGAATGTCCTACTTATAATTGGGTGCTTTGTTTTGTTTTGCTTTAAGATTTATATATTTATTTTAGAAAAAGAGAGAAAGAGGGGCAGGAGGAGGTGGAGAGTCTCTTCAGCCAACTCCAAGCTCAGCATGGAGCCAGCTGCAGGGCTTGATCTCAAAACTCTGAGATCATGACCTGAGCTGAAGACCAAGAGTAGGGTGTCAAACTGATTTAAGGTGCTCCTGGCTGTTTTGGTCTTGATAAATAGTACAGACATAAGGAAATTAATCCTAAAATGTTAGGTTAATTTATAAATACTTTAAGAAATATTCTTTATTAATTACAGGATACAATCTAGAACTTTTTTTTCTTGGAGTTTTTTTTCTTTTTTTTCCTTATTTAATTTAGTTAGCCGTTTTAGTACAGCATTAGTTTCTGATGTGGTGTTCGGTAGTTTTAGTTGCATATAACATCCGGTTCTCATCACATCACATGCCCTACTATCTAGAACTTTTATCTTGTCATTTGAAGTTCACCATAATTTGACTGGTTAAATTTTTAATTATTTTTTTTATCTGAGGTGAAATTTTATAACATAAATTTAGCAACATGAACTATTCAGTGTCATTTAGTATATCTTCTGTCTACCTCCAAATATTCATCACCTCAAAATAAACTTTGTATCCATTAAGCAGTCATCCTGCATCTCCTCTTCTCCCAGTCCCTGGCAACCACCCATCTGCTTTCTGTCTCTAAGTTCTTAACTATTCTGCATACTTCATAGAAATGAAATCATACAATATGTGTCCTTAGGGATCTGGCTTCTTTCACGTAGCGTAATGGTTTGGGGATCTATCCACATTATGACATGTTTCCGTGCTTCACTCCTTTCCATGGCTGAGAAGTATTCTATTGTGCCATATTTACCCATTCATTGGTTGGTGGATATTTGTTGTCTTATCTACACCTTTTACATCTGGCTGCTATGAAAAATGTTACTGTGAATATTCATGTACAAATTTTTATGTGGTTATGTTTTCATTTCTCTGTGGTGAAAGTGAATGGAATTACTGGGTCATAAGTTGACTCCATGTTTAACCTTTTAAGGAAACTGTCAGACTGTTTTTCAGCCATTTTACATTCCCACCAGCAATGTGTGAGTTCCAATTTCTTCTCAGTCTTACCAACTCGTTATTATCTCTTTTTTAAAAAGTTACAGCCTGACTGGGGGTTATGAAGTAGTATCTCATTGTGGTTTTGATTCACATTTCCTTAACGACTAATGATGTTGACCATCTTTCCCAGTGTCTATTGGCCATTTGTATGTCTTCTTTGGGGAAAGGTCTATTCAGCTCCTTTGCCCACTTTCAATTTGGGTATTTTGCTTTTTTTTATTGTTGAGTTATAAGATTTCTTTATACATTCTGGTTCTTAGAACTTTATCAGATACATGATTTGCAAATATTTTCTCCCATTCTGCAGATTGTCTTTTCACTTTCTTGATAATGTTCTTTTCTTAATGATTTTTTAAAAAAGATTTTATTTATTTGAGAGAGAGTGAGAGTACAAGCAGGGGGAGAGGAAGATGGAGAGAGAAAAGGAGAAAGAGATTCTCTGCTGAGCAGGGATCCCAATGCAGGACTCGATCCCAGGCCCCTGGGATCATGACCTGAGCTGAAGGCAGACGCTTAACTGAATGAGCCACCTAAGTGCCCCAATAATGCTCTTTAATGCACAGAAGTTTTAAATTTTGTTGCAGTCCAATTTATCTAATTTTTTCTTTTGTTGCTTATACTTTTAGTGTTTAGTTTTTACTTTTAAATCAAAAGATGAAGAGGTAGAAAAGCATCTCTTTGGTTCAGGGCTATTTGACAGCCTTTAAAACACTACTAGGGAACTGGAATGATGAGTTCTGGATAACTTTATTTTCTCTTTGTTATGTCTACTGGTATAGAGAACAAATTATAGAGACTTTTATGTTTATAAATTATAATTTTTTTTCCTGAGAACTTGGCACTCATCTGAAATAGTGTTTTTATTTCAAGACACAGAAATCTATCCTAAAGAATATGGTGCAGATTGCTATCTGTATGATCAAAGGGTGGTTTTCTAGAAGTCTGCATTTTGTGTCTTTTCTTAGAAAATATGTGGATGTTTTCCCCATACCAAATTACAAAATCCAAATTCCAACAAGTATATATTAGAAAAGGGTCTTGTGAAAGACCCAACATTTGTTCAGTATCTCCAAGTCTAAAGTACGCCAGAGATCCTTGTCATGGATTACCTATTTAATCCTCTAACACCTCAGAAATTCACTGTATTATCCACATTATTCCCATTATTATGACACTCTAGTAAGGTTTAGGGGGGGTTATATTATTTTTATTATTATAAAAGTCATCTTATGTTCTTTAATTTGTAGTTGGTAAGCATAATAGGAGCTATGCAACTTCATCAGATCACAGATGCTTTAAAAAAGATTTGAAAACCTAAGACCATGGATAGCAAAAACCATCCTTTTGAAAAAATGAATCTGATCATAACTTTCCCCTACCTATGATAACCTTGAGGTGGGTCCCCAATGCTCTTAGGCTGAAGTATAAGGCTTAAATAACTTTCCTAATCCTTAGCCTGCCTCACTCCCTCTCTCTCTCTCTCTCTCTCTTTTTTTTTTTAACTGATTATTATTTTTTTCCCTTGTCTACCCTACGGCATTATCTGCCTTCTCACATCCCTAGCATTTAGCCTATTGCTGCTACAATCAGGAGTGTATTGAATGACTTAAAGGCCTTGTTTAGTGAATTTCCTTTAGCAATTCTTTAAGGATGGTTTTATGACACAGATTCTCTTAGTTCTCCTCTATCTGAAATGGTTTTTATTTCTTGTCATTCCCAAAGAATCATTTCAATGGATCTAGAATTTGAGGCTGATTTTTCTTTTTCTTTCAGTACTTGAAAAATATTGTGTCCTTTCCTTCTGGTATCTGTGGTTTCAGGTAAGAACTAGGATGTTCCTTAAATTGGTGTTTCCCAATATGCAATAGGTTATTTCTCTCCAGCTGCTTTCAAGATTTTATTTTTGTTTTTACTTTTTTTTTTTTTAAGATTTTATTTATTTATTTATTTATTTATTTTTAAGATTTATTTTATTTATTTATTTGACAGACAGAGATCAGAAGTTGGCGAGAGGCAGGCAGAGAGAGAGGAGGAAGCAGGCTTCCCACAGAGCAGAGAGCCCAATGCGGGGCTCGATCCCAGGACCCTGGGATCATGACCCGAGCCGAAGGCAGCGGCTTAATCCACTGAGCCACCCAGGTGCCCCTTTGTTTTTACTTTTAAGAAGTTTCATTACGATCTGAATTGGTATAGATTTCTTTGATTTTATCCCATTTTATGTGTGGTTTATTCAGTTTCTTGAATCTGGATGTTTGTGTATTTTGACAATTTGGGGAAGGTTTTAGTCATTCCTTTTTTAAATAGTTTTTCATTCCCATTCACTCCTTGTTCTCTGGGACTCTGCTGAAATGAATGTTAGCTCTTTCGTTATTGTCCCCAAACCCCTGAGGCTCCATCCACTGAAAGAAAAAAAAATCTAGTTCTCTCTTGTTCAGACTGGCTGAATTATGTCTGCTGTTCAGACCAAGTGAGTTTTATCAATTAAGTGCAGTGACTCTATCCACTGTCACCTCCATTTTGCCATTTAGCCCATCCACCGAGTATTTTTTTTCCATCTCAGTGATTATATTTTTCAGTTCTGTAGTTTTCTTTCTTTCTTTTTTTCTTTCTTTCTATCTTTCTTTTTTCCTTTATCACTTCTATTGCTTTGCTGGGATTTTGCATTTTTAAAAATTTCTTTTAGGAGAATTTGTAACTGCTTGTTGATACAGTTTTATGATTGCTCTTTAGTATCTGTTCTTTGTTAAATGATTCCAACATACAATTCATCTTGGTTTTGCCATTTGTTGATCATCTTTTTCTGCTTAAGTCATGGTTTTCCTGGTTCTTGGCAGATAACTGATTTTCTATTATATCCTGGACATCTTGAATATTATATTATGGACTCTGAATCCTATTTAATCTTTTTATTTCTTTAAGCAGGCATTCCAGTTAATGTGTAGCACAAGGGGCCAGTGGGTGTATATCTTTAGTTTCCTGTTGGCCTTGCTGACATTACTCTGGCAAGAGTGAAATACTTGTTGAAGATAGCTGGGGTAAAATTTCACTTCTCCTTTGGTCCTGCTGAAAGCAGGGCACCAAACTCACCAGCTCATTGCCTTGGAATGGGGGTGTAAGTTTTTCCCCTCCTTGTGCCCTCCTGCCACCAGAAATGGGGCAAGGAAGAGTTAAATCCTACGACTTGGTTACACAGAGTGGGAGTGGAGCACAGGTGGTTGAGCACAGGTGGAGGTGGAGGCTCAGCTGCCCTGCTTCATCATAGCAGAGGGGGATCTGAGTACTGAATAACCCTGCTTTCTATCATTTTGCTCAGTCTCATTGATGCTGGATGGGTTGGAGGCTCAGCTCCCCACTGTCCTCCAATCTTAGAAGGGAAGAATAGGGGAAGCAGAGTACCCATAAGCCCTGCTTAGGACCACATTGTTCCGTGTCCCTGACACCAGTTAAAGACTCAGCTCCCAACTGAACCCTGCTGACATCATGGAAAGGATGGAGCCCAGTGGTGACTAGTCCCACCTCCTAACCAGCTCTGTAGAGTCTCGCTGTGGTTGGAGGTTTTGCTCGCAGCTGTACCTGCTGATATTATCCCCTTATTGCCTATGCTCCTCAGCCCCACTGAGGAGGAATCTGGGTGCTGCCTATTTCTGACAGGCAGAGGATGGAAGTTTAACTACCCTCTTGGCTCCATGGACACCACCATGGAAGGGATCAGAGTACTGCCATCTGCTCCCATGGGGCAAGAGGGGTGGGTGAAAGATCAGCTCCTTGCCTAGTCCTGTTAAAACCACAGGGTTTGAAGGAGTAAAGAAGGGGTGCGATTTTTCTGTTAGTGTTAGCCAAAATAGTGTGAGGATTGCCAACAAGATTTTCTGTTGTTAAGTCATCCAGTCCTTTGGCTAGGGAAACAGGCTTTTCTCAGAGCTCTCGTTATCTGTGCCATTGGCAATTCTGGATAGGAGGCTCTGGATCAACTCGTCTGGGATGTATGTGTAACTGTAAGAAAAAAACAGGGACCATCCTGCCGTGCTGCTCCTCAAGTTTCAAGGTCTCCAGGCTTCCCTTCTTTCTACCTTTCAGTATTCCTATGCTTGTTTTTTTTTTTTTTTTTCTTAAATCATATCCAGGGTGTTTTTAGTTATGAGAGGGAGGAACATGTAAGAATAGAGTCTTTGCCAGAAAGAGAAATCTCCTATTTCCTTTTTGACCAACACAAACAAAGATTTTCCCCCTGAAAGATCCCCCCTGGGGCTCCAAGCACCCCGGAATGGACCCCTTCTCAGGAGGAGACCCCCGGACCCAAAAACCAAGCCGAGTCCACTGGTCAGATGCAAACAGCACGAGGTTTATTAAGTAGACACAGGTACCTGCGGGCGGTCAAGTCTTAGGAGGACTCACGCGCCAGCCCTTAGTTCAGGGCCTTTTTATGGGGTTTGGGGAAGCGAAAACATACGTACAGAAGCAAAAGCACGGTTACAAAGTTTTCATTGGCTGGTTTGAATGTAAAGGCATACTTGGTGTTTGTAGATTGGCTAGTTCAAATGTAAAGGCATACTTGGCGCGCGGGAATACCCCTGATTGGTTCGCTCAGCATCCTTCATTTACATAGTGAGAAGTTACTTTCATTGGTCGTTAACAAAAGGGAAACAGACGGTATTGGCTAGATTTCAATCCTTCATTAGCATGTAGACTGACCATCGGCATTGGCCAGATCCCAATCCCTTATTTGCATGTAGACTGACCGTGGGCATTGGTCAGACTACAAACCCTTATTTGCATGTAGACTGACCTTCGGCATTGGTCAGACTACAAACCCTTATTTGCATGTAGACTGACCTTCGGCATTGGTCAGACTACAAACCCTTATTTGCATGTAGACTGACCTTTCAACATTCCTTGTAGTATCTTATCACTTTTTACAACATGAGAGGATTGTTTAAGGGAGTGGGAGAAGGGGGTGTTGGCTAAGCAAAGAGAAGGGGGAAGGAGGGGGAAAGGGAGGGAGAAAACCCTTTTCATTCCCCCATTTTCTTTTTGGCCCGAGTAAAATCTTTTACTTTACTAGGGGCTAATCTCCCGCTGCCCTATTGCATGATATTGTTGGGTTAATACCATGGTTTGGACAAGCGACAATCTATCTTTTATAAATTGGGTTAACCTGTTAATGATGCATGGCCCGAATGTTAGAATTAACATTAAGAGCATTAAAGGTCCTATTAAGGAGGTTATTAGGGAAGTAAACCAGGGTGAACGATTCCAAACTCCTTCATACCAAGACTGTTGAGATTCAAAGTCTCTTTTACGCTTATCTAGCCTTTCCTTCAATTTATCTAGAGTTTCTGTTACTACTCCAGTCTGGTCGGCAAAAAAACAGCATTCTTCTCTGAGAGCAGCACAAAGGCCACCCTCTTTTAGGAACAGTAGGTCTAAGCCTCTTCTGTTTTGTAGCACCACTTCTGACAGGGAGGTTAGGGATTCCTTGAGGGCCCGAACTGACTGTTCTAAGGCCCTAAGGTCTTCATTCATAGCATGATGTAGAAGTAGGTATTGGTCTGTTCGGACCAGGGCGGTTGCCCCAGTACCGACCCCGGCGGCAATGCCTCCTACCCCCAACAACATAGCTAGGGTGACTAGGGTGACAGGTTCACGCCTTACTCGGCTGAGATCACTCCATTCATGGTAGCTAAGAACCAATTCATCTGAGTGATAGGTTATTCGAGGCCATAGTTGAACTAACACACAATAATCAGTAGTCTGGTTTAAGGCAGCAGCAGATACACAAGGGGTTAAGCCTGTGTTACATGCCCAATAGGTTCCATTGGGTGGGATCAAATAATAGGAGCTAGCCCATATTTTATGGGTCGAACTACAGAGTGTTTTTTTAACATGAAGAGGCTGGGTGCCTATACACAGCCCTGCCCCTGAAACTTGTGAGAGGGTTAAACGATGATCTTGGCCATGGCATATAGCGTTGGGGGCAGTGGAGTTAGTATAGTTGGCAGAGAGGGCTATGCCCTCATAGTATGGAGGGCTTGGATTAAGACATAGCCAGCAATTGTTTGCTCTCTCAGGACTGGAGAGGTTAAGTGCCTGGTAGGCCCCTCTCATTAGGTTGATAAGCCTGTCTCCTGTTCCGAGTATTTTGGGGGTCTTTTTGGTTTGTATAGCTGTGGAAGTCGTTGGGGTTAAAAGTGGTGTCGGTCTTGGTGTTAACCTTAACCTTTGGGGGGGGCCTCGGGGCGGTGAGGCGAGAACTGGATTGGGTCCTATGGCGGCTCTTGGGGTTTCTATTGAAAGCTTTATAGTGAACGTTAGGCCGTCGTCATAACGTTCTTTATAGAATCTGAGGCCCCAGGTATATCCCTTTACCCAATTAAGTTGTTTTTTTCCTGATTCAGTGAAGGCTATTTTGAGTGGGTGACACCACTGATTTTGACAGGCTGGGTTTTGTGTCCACTTGGGGCTGCTCCTGGCATGGGAATAATTCGCCGTTACGGTGATGTAGTCCCAACCTGAGGTGGGCTTCCAATAAGTGTCACCAGTGGTTTCGCAGCCCCAATTGTGACAGTAAAAGTGGGATGCCCCACTGCATGAGGTCCATTCTCTGGGTCTGTGAAACCCGGGGCATACATAGAAGGTGAGTGTCCTTAACATACTTCGTTGACTCCAATCCCCACAGCCTCCCCAAGGATCTAACCCGAGTCATCCTTGGGGGGATGATTGTGAAGGCGGCTTCTGTAGGTCAAAGTAATTTTCTATATCCCAGTTGGCTGGAGCTCCCATGGCTAATTTACAAATGTCAGGGTATAGGTTAGGCCACCAAGTGAATGGGGCATGCTGCTGAGAGGTGTTCCAAATTACTTGTCCTGTTTGAGACAGGACCTGCCAGGTGAGCTGTTTTACATGATGAGGGGACCCATGGGAGCTCGGAATGCCCAGAACAAGGATAGTCAATGTTAGGATCGCACGAGTCTTATCTTTAGCGGGTTTTGAGTGCGTCGAACTCGCCATTCCTCCTTGAGATCGGATGCTGTCGGTTCGTTTGGTCCCAGATGAGCTGGTTTTACATGGGAGGCATGGATCCACGCCGCGATGCCGTCGACTTTTAGCGCCGTCGGGGTGGTCAGGAGTACGGTGTAGGGTCCCTTCCATCGGGGCTCAAGGTTCTTGATCTGATGCCTGCGGACCCAGACAGAGTCGCCGATCTGGAATTGATGTGGCACAGTTGGATTTTCTAACTGCTCTCGAAAAGCTGTAGCCAGTGGCCTCCAGACCTCTTTCTGAACGATCTGGAGTGCCTGGAGGCGGGCTTGTAGGGTAGCACGATCGGCAAAAGAAGAAACATGAGGATCAATAGGATTAAAAAGGTTTACAATAGGGGGTGGGGCCCCATATAATATTTCAAAGGGAGTCAATCCTAGGGGCCCGGGGGTATTCCTGGCCCTATATAGGGCCAGGGGCAGGAGGAGGACCCAGTCCCTAGAGCCAGTTGCAAGCGTTAATTTAGTTAAAGTCTCCTTGATTGTTCTATTCATTCTCTCTACCTGTCCTGAGCTCTGGGGTCTATATGCACAATGCAATTTCCAATCAATCCCCAATAATTTGGCCACCTTCTGACTTACCTGGGAGACGAAGGCTGGACCATTGTCGGTGCCTAATACCTGGGGTATTCCATACCTGGGGAAGATTTCTTCAAGTAGTTTCTTGGTGACCACATTCGAAGTCTCGTGCTTGGTGGGGAAGGCTTCTACCCATCCTGAAAAAGTGTCTACAAAAACTAACAAATATCTGTAACCATAGAGTCCAGGTTTTACTTCCGTGAAGTCGATTTCCCAGTGAATACCAGGGCGATGTCCTCGAATGCGCACTCCAGGGGCAGCATAAGCCTTTCCGGTATTTACTTGTGCACAGACTAAGCAATTTTTAATTATGAATCACAACGCCTTGTCTTGGTTTAGTAACAAATACGGTTGGTGCTCATTATTTAAGAGGGTTTTTATTTTGTTTTCGCTCAGATGGGTCAGTGAGTGCAAGGATTGGACTATGTGGCGAGAATATGAAGTGGGCATAACAATTTTTTCGTCCATGGTATATGCCCCTTTCTGTGGATCCCATGTGGCCCCCATTTTCTTTAGCAGCTCCTGATCCTCAGAACTGTACTCCATAGGTTTATTATTTTCTTGTGGGGGCCCTATGCTCAGGGTGAGAATGGGCCCAGTTTCTTTTTCCCCCAGGGCAGCTTCCTTAGCAGCTTGATCTGCCAGCTGGTTTCCCCTTGCCACCGGGCTATTATTCTTTTGGTGACCCGGGCAGTGCATAATGCTCAACTTTTGGGGCAGGAACAAGGCTTTGAGCAGAGCCAGTATTTCAGGTTTATTTTTAATTTCTTTTCCCTCGGAGGTGAGGAGCCCTCTCCTCCGATAGATTTCGCCATGTATGTGGGCCGTAGCAAAGGCATAGCGGCTGTCGGTATAAACGTTTAGTTTCTTACCTTCTGCCATCTGCAGAGCCTGAGTCAGGGCGATGAGTTCCGCCCGCTGAGCTGATGTCCCAGGAGATAGCTTCTTGGACCAGATTACCTCTGTCTCATTAGTCACTGCAGCTCCTGCTCTTCGCTTGCCATTGTGCAGGAAGCTACTGCCATCTGTATACCAGGTGTAGTCCACTCCCATGAGGGGCTGGTCCGTCAGATCCTTTCGGGTGCCATGAACTTCAGCTAGGATCTGGAGGCAATCATGTGTTTCCATAGCCTCGGGTAAGGGGAGTAGGGTGGCAGGGTTGAGCGCCACCACAGGCCCGAACTGTACACGATCAGTGTCCAGGAGCATGGCCTGATAATGGGTCAGGCGAGCATTGGAGAGCCACCTGTCTGGGGGCTGCTTGACCAAGGCTTCAACCGCATGGGGGGCCAAGATGGTAAGTGATTGGCCCAAAGTTAGCTTGCCCGCATCCTTGACTAGGATGGCAATGGCAGCCACCATTCGTAGACAGGGTGGCCAACCAGCAGCCACAGGGTCTAACTTCTTTGACAGGTAGGCCACCGGGCGCTTCCAAGGCCCTAGGTTTTGGGTTAGTACTCCCTTGGCATAGCCCTGTTTTTCATCTATGAACAGTTCGAAAGCCTTAGTCACATCTGGGAGTCCCAGGGCTGGGGATTCTAGTAAAGCCTTTTTGATGTTGAAAAAGGCCTGTTGCTGCTCCTCGCCCCAATGGAACTGAGCCCCTTGCTTAGTGAGGGGGTATAAGGGGGCTGCCATTTCCGCAAACCCAGGGATCCACAAGCGACAAAATCCAGCAGTTCCCAAAAATTCCCTTAGCTGTCGTGGGGTGGTAGGTGTGGATATGCGGAGGATAGTCTGCTTTCGTGCCTCAGTGAGCCATCTCTGTCCTTCCCTCAGCTGGTACCCCAAGTAGGTGACTTGTTTTTGGCATATTTGGGCCTTTTTTGCTGAGGCTCGGTATCCTAATTGTCCCAGTGTCTGTAAGAGGGCTCTAGTGCCACTTAGACAGCTTTCTTGGGTGTGAGCCGCCAAGAGGAGGTCATCGACATATTGAAGAAGTATCAGTGAGGGATGCTGCACTCGGAAATCAGCTAAGTCTCTGTGCAGCGCCTCATCAAACAGAGTAGGACTGTTCTTGAAACCCTGGGGAAGCCGAGTCCAAGTCAACTGTCCTGAAACCCCAAGATCTGGGTCCCTCCATTCAAAGGCGAAGAGTGGCTGGCTCACTGGATGTAGTCTTAAGCAGAAAAAAGCATCTTTCAAGTCTAGCACCGTATACCATCCGTGGGAAGGGGGCAGGGTGCTCAGTAGATTATATGGATTGGGTACGGAGGGATGTATGTCCTCAACCCTTTTGTTAACTTCTCTTAGATCCTGCACTGGCCGGTAATCTCCTGTGCCGGGTTTCTTTACCGGTAACAGAGGTGTATTCCAAGGTGACCGGCAGGGAATTAAAATTCCTTGATCGAGAAGTCTCTTAATATGAGGTCTGATGCCTTGGCGTGCTCCCTGAGACATTGGGTACTGCTTTATTGACACTGGGGTGGCTGTCGCCTTGAGTTGGATTATGAGGGGGGGTTGTTGATGAGCCATACCCATGCCCCCCGTCTCCGCCCAGGCCGTAGGGAACTCTTTTAGCCAAGCTTCATTTTGGATCTCTGAGGATTGTTCAGGTTCATATAGTCTATATTCCTCCTCCAAATGGAGGGTTAGTACTTGTAAGGGTCCCCCATTGGGGCCTGTTATTGCCGCCCCTTCCGGGTTGAAGTGGATTTGGGCCTTTAATTTGGTTAGAAGGTCTCTCCCCAGTAATGGGTAGGGGCAATCGGGTACGTGTAGAAATGAATGTGTCACCTTACCGGTAGCCAGCTGGACCCTGTGTTCCGTGGTCCACCGATAGTTCTTTCCTCCAGTTGCTCCTTGTACCCAAGCAGTTCGGTTGCTGAGTGGTCCTAGAGTCTGGGTTAGGACTGAATGCTGGGCCCTGGTGTCTACTAGGAAGGTAACTGGCTGCCCCCCGACGCTTAAAGTTATCCTGGGCTCAGGGGGGGGCTCCTGGCCCCGACTTCCCTAGTCTTCCAACGTCAGTAGGGAAGTCAGTGGCTTGGGCATCAGAGGTCCTCTGAGACTCTTGGGGTTCTTGGGACACTCTCGTGCCCAGTGTCCTCTTTCCTTACAATAGGCACACTGGTCTTTGTCTAGTTTGGTCCCTCTTCGTTCTCGCTCTCCCAGTCTGACTCCCTCTCTGTTCTGTCCCTGAGTAACTACGGTGGCCAATACCTTAGTCAATTCCTTGCTCCGCTTTTTATCTCTTTCGTCCTGTGCCTCTTTCATTCTTAACCACATTCTTTCCTCTTTCTCTTCTGGAGTTTCTCTCTTATTGAACACCTTCTCTGCCTCCTTTAATAAATCAGAAAGTGTATACCCCTGTAACCCTTCTAATCTCTGTAATTTGCTCCTAATGTCAGGGCTTGACTGCCAGATAAAGGACATTGATACACTAGTTGCTTGCCCTTCATCATCAGGGTCATACGGGGTGTACATCCTATAAGCCTCCTTAAGTCTCTCTAGAAAGGCAGAAGGTGTTTCTTCCTTTCCCTGTATCACCTGCTTAACCTGAGCCAAATTAGTAGGCCGTCTCGAGGCTGCTCGGAGACCCGCTATGAGCAACTGGCGATAGAGACGAAGGCGCTCCCTACCTGCAGGTGTGGCGAAATCCCAATTTGGGCGGGTTAAGGGGAAGGCCATGTCGATCTCATTGGGCAGCTGGGTTGGTCGCCCATCGTCGCCCGGTACATTTTTCCGGGCTTCCAGGAGGACTCTCTGCTTTTCCTCCGAGGTCAGCAGAGTCTGCAACAGCTGTTGACAGTCATCCCAAGTGGGCTGGTGGGTAACTAGAATAGACTCGATCAGGTTAGTTAGGGCGACGGGGTCCTTAGAGAAGGGGGGGTTATGTTGTTTCCAGTTATAGAGGTCAGAAGCGGTAAAGGGCCAATACTGTGGCCGACCATTTGGACCTTCCCTCAAGGGTAATGCTTGGGAGGTTTGGCTCGGAGGCTGCGCGCGTCGATCTCTAAGCCGCCCAGCAATGGGCGACTCCAGAGGACCAGGCTCTCGACCAGGCTCTTGGCCAGGCTCTTGGCTGTTTGCGGCAGCCGCCGGGTATGGAGGCGGTTCCTCTGTTAACAGATCTATAAGAGGGGACCCCGTGTCTGGGGGCAAAACAGGAACAGGCTTGGGGGGCTTTGGGGACTTGTCTTGGAGTGGGGTGAGGGCGGGGTAAAGGGAAGAGGAAGTAGGGGTGGGTGGAAGAGATGCAGGTTGGGGATGGAGCAACTGCTCCTTTGGGGGAGGTGGGGCAGTGGGGGTATTAGGGGAAGAGCAGGGTTTAGGAAGGGAAACAAAAGGCTGAACCCAAAGTGGGGGGTCTGAGACCAGAGCCTTCCAGGTGACGATGTAGGGCACCTGATCGGGGTGTCCGTTGGGTTCAGGGCTGAAAACTTTGGCTTCCACCTGAGAAATAATATCAAGGTTAAAAGTGCCACCGCGCGGCCATCCGACATTGAAAGTGGGCCACTCGGAGGAACAAAAGGTGACCCATTTCTTCTTCCGTATTTCCACCGACTGGTTGTTTGCTCGGTTCTGGACGTCGCCCCAGTGGCTAAGGGTCAGACTTAAGGGGGTAGTCACTGTCCCATAACCTCAAGGACAAAAAGGGTTATTATTACAGAGACAAACACTAGACTTAGACACACAACAACCAGACGCGCTGCGCGGCTTCGGCGTAAAACCGAAAGCAAAAATTCAAATGGAGATCCAGGGGGTCCGGATTCCCCCTCTCCAACCAAGGCCGCGTATCCCTCCGATACCGGCCGAGCTCCAAATGCCCCGCTGCCCCAGGGCATAGATGTCCCGAAGGACCCAAATGTCCCACCTGGTGGGACTACAAATGCCTCTGGAACGTCTTCCAGGGCTGCGAGGGAGAAGTCCGAGCCCGTCAGCTCCTTCTGGCCCCCGCCAAATACAAATGGATCTGATCGAACCCCAAACCAAACGCGTGCGCCAAATCACAAATAACAGATCCAGACACAACCTTAGACACCACGCAAAATTACAAGTAACCGACTACAACCACAAACCACAAACACAACGAATATAGCGCTGGCCAGCTTACCTCCTGACAGTGGGTCGGTGGTCCCTGGGTGGGGGTCTCGAATCCTGGACGAGCCCCCAAGTGAAAGATCCCCCCCGGGGCTCCAAGCACCCCGGAATGGACCCCTTCTCAGGAGGAGACCCCCGGACCCAAAAACCAAGCCGAGTCCACTGGTCAGATGCAAACAGCACGAGGTTTATTAAGTAGACACAGGTACCTGCGGGCGGTCAAGTCTTAGGAGGACTCGCGCGCCAGCCCTTAGTTCAGGGCCTTTTTATGGGGTTTGGGGAAGCGAAAACATACGTACAGAAGCAAAAGCACGGTTACAAAGTTTTCATTGGCTGGTTTGAATGTAAAGGCATACTTGGTGTTTGTAGATTGGCTAGTTCAAATGTAAAGGCATACTTGGCGCGCGGGAATACCCCTGATTGGTTCGCTCAGCATCCTTCATTTACATAGTGAGAAGTTACTTTCATTGGTCGTTAACAAAAGGGAAACAGACGGTATTGGCTAGATTTCAATCCTTCATTAGCATGTAGACTGACCATCGGCATTGGCCAGATCCCAATCCCTTATTTGCATGTAGACTGACCATCGGCATTGGTCAGACTACAAACCCTTATTTGCATGTAGACTGACCTTCGGCATTGGTCAGACTACAAACCCTTATTTGCATGTAGACTGACCTTCGGCATTGGTCAGACTACAAACCCTTATTTGCATGTAGACTGACCTTTCAACATTCCTTGTAGTATCTTATCACTTTTTACAACATGAGAGGATTGTTTAAGGGAGTGGGAGAAGGGGGTGTTGGCTAAGCAAAGAGAAGGGGGAAGGAGGGGGAAAGGGAGGGAGAAAACCCTTTTCACCCCTAGATCTGCAACAAAATAACTTTTGCTAAAGTCAGTAATGACTCCATGTAGCTAAACCCAGTGACTAATTCTCCATTCCCATCTTACATGGCCTATCAGCAGCATTTGGCATAGTTGGTCATTCCTTTTTGAAACACTTTTCATCAACTCAAAGATTTTACTTTCTCGTTGTCATCCTCCTACCATACTGACCCCCAACAATTAGAAAACACTGGAGTGCTCCAGAATTCTGTTCTCAGATCCCATCTTTTCTCAGGTTACACTTACTCTTAGATAACCTCAATCAGTCTCATTATTTTGTTTGTTTGTTTTTAAAATTTATTTATTTATTTACTTATTTATTTGGTGGGGGAGAGGCAGAGGGAGAGAGAGAGATTCTTGGAGCAGATTCCCAATAAGCACAGAGTCCTATGTGGGGCTCTATCCATGACCCAGAGATCATGACCTGAGCTAAAACCCAGAGTCAGATGCTCAACTAACTGAACCATTCAGATACCTCGTCAGTCTTATGGTATTAAATGTTGTCTATATTTAAATATGCTTAAAATTTCCAAATGTGTATTTCCACCTCTAACTCCCTCTTAGAATTCCAGACTTATATACACACTTGCTTACTTCAGATTTCTGACATCAGAGGTCTTGTATGACTCTCAGCTTTGGTGTGATTTCCTTCAAACATACTCCTTTTTCAGTCTTTCTCATCTTGGTAAATGGTGACCCCATCGTCCAACTTCTCAGGCCAAAAAACTTGGTGTCATCCTTGACTTCCTGGGTTTATTTTTCTCTAGTATCTCACGTCCAGTTTGTCACTTCTAACCTCAAAATATACCAAGGATCTGTCATACTCTACTCCCTCCACTGCTACATCCTGATCAAAACCATCATCCCCTCTCACTGGTGATTGCAATTATCTCCAGCTTATCGCTTTTCCCTCTCTGAGTCTCACATGGTCAATATCCCAATCTGGAAAACCAAGTATCTGCTCTCACCAAAACACTCTTGTTCTACTTTTTTGTTTATTTAATATGTTAGGACTTGTGACGTTTGAAACATTTATGTGTTTTCCTACTTAAATTATTTCCTAAGGTCATCTGACTCTTTTGTAGTAGAGCACATTTCTTAAAGTTCACTTTAAATTTAGAAAAACCTTTCAATCATTCAAATTAATATTTTAAGGGTTCAATACCATTACCTTTTAGCAACAAAGTAAATTGAAAAAAAAAGTAGGTACAAATAACAGAGGTTGACTGAGGTGGTTTATTGATTAATCCGTTCCCAGTGTGTGTCAGAGTGGGACTATTTTATGAATTCTTATGCATGTGAATTTTGAGAAGGGAATAGAAATTCATTGCAAAGTCAGCCAGTTCCTCTCCTTATCAGGGCTAAATATTTTTCTTCCGAAAGAGCTCTTCAAGCTTTTGCCTCATTGAGGCACATATCCTGAATCTCAGCATGGCAGGGATTATTTGGAGTGTGGGGGCTGTCAATCTTTATGATGTAAAGGCAGATTAGTGGATGGTGTGATGACCATTAAAAACACCAATTGTAGCCCTAGTGACAAGGATCATTTGTCTGCTTGACATCAAAAATAGTCTGAGTCATATGGATTGCAGTTTATCATTTTCCTAGAGGTACTTTTGCACTTCTAGTTAACCATTCTTCTATCCAGATATCTTGCCAGTATATCAATGATTTATTTTAGGATTTTCTATTTTTGATTTATTTACCCCTAACTTTCCTAATTCTTGAGAGTTTCCTTTCACTCATGGTACTTTAAGAAAGAAACTCAATTTCTCCCTTTTTTGAGGCTATTAAAGTTACCTAAAATTTATTTGGTACAATCCTTTTTTCACTGTGTGTTTTGCCTTTGTTGTTGTTGTTGCTGCTGTTGTTGAAAAATATTTTAAAATTCACTAAATCTATTCTAAAAACATCAATTTGCTTAACACAGAAAATTAATACATATCAACATTTTGCCAAATTCTTTAACTTTTTAAAGAAAAATAAAATTATTAATAAACTTAAAATTAACTTTATGCTTCCGAAGCCATTCCAGTTCATTTACATGAATTTGATGTGAATCCTTCTAATCTTTTTAGTTTGTTTATCTTTTATCCATGTACTATCAGCAGTACATATGGTGAATTTTTCATTTTATTTTATTGATTTTTTTGTCTCTACATTTGCTTTTATTGTGCTGTTTTATTATTTTTTTTTAAAAAAATCAGTTCCTGTGTAGTTAACACAGTAGTTATATTAGTTTCAGGTGTACAATGTAGTGATTCAATGATTTTTTTAAAAAGTAATTCTTGATATCAAGTAGATATTTTCAAATTTTTGCTTTTCCTTCTTTCGATTATGTGAAATATTCTTTTCTTTTTGTTTTTTTTTTATTTTTTTATTGTTTATAAACATATATTTTTATCCCCAGGGGTACAGGTCTGTGAATCGCCAGGTTTACACACTTCACAGCACTCACCAAAGCACATTATTTTAAATATTCTTAAAAAGTAATTTCCCATAAAGTTTTAGAATCTGTTTGTCAAGTTCTATGAAGTTTCAATGTGAATTCATTGATTTAATAGGTTAAACTGCCTTTCTAGTCAAGGATATAATATATCTCATGAGTTGTTCTGATTTCTTTTTCCTTTATATTGATTAATATTTTAATTTCACTTATAAAGTTTTATTTGTTGATTGTTTTAAAAAATATTTATGCTTATGGGTCAGAGTTTTTATTACTGTTGTGAGCCATCACTGTGAATTAAACAAGAAAACCCAGGGATTGAGGCTCATGCTTTGCAGTATTGTAGCCCACAGTGGCAATGGCACTGTGTAGAGTAGAAAAGGACTTTTATCTATCTCAATGGGATTTTTCTGATGGGTGGTCAATACATTTTTTTAAAAAATTTAATTAAGTTATGTTGGTCAATACATTTTTCTTCAAAAAATTTTATTTATTTACTTGAGAGAGAGAGAGAATGTGGGAGCAGCAGGCAGGACAGAGAGAATCTCAAGTGAATTCTCAAGCAGACTTTGCACCAAGTGTAAAGCACCACATGGGACTTGATCTCACCCCCTTAGATCATGACCCCAGCTGAAATCATGAGTCCAATGTAAGCTGCCTGACCCATTCAGGAGCCCCAGATCAATATATTTTTTAAAGCTTAATTGATGTATGTTGTACAATCAACTGCACATATTTAAAGTGTTCAATGTGGTCATCTTTGACACATGTGTAAACTATTTACCATTTTCTTATAATCATATAAACCTGAAATTATCACCACAATCAAGATAATGAACATACCTACTGCCACCAAAAATTTCCTAATGCAACTTTTAATACTTTCTTACGGTCCTGCTACCATTCTTTTTTTTTTTTTTTTTTTTTTTTTTTTGACAGACAGAGATTACAAGTAGGCAGAGAGGCAGGCAGAGAGAGAGAGACAGAGGAGGAAGCAGGCTCCCTGCTGAGCAGAGAGCCCGATGCAGGACTCGATCCCAGGATCCTGAGATCATGACCTGGGCTGAAGGCAGCGGCTCAACCCACTGAGCCACCCAGGCGCCCCCTGCTACCATTATTAATGGAATTTCATGGGGGAAAAAGTAATAGCTGGGAAAGTGCATGTAAACATGTGATCAGGAGAGGTGGTGCTGAGCTGTGTTCCTCACCTGCATGCACAATTTGGACAGTGTATGGTTACTTTATGGTAAGCTCTCTTTCTTCACTATCTAGGCTTTCTCTTCTTTTCATGTGAAGACCAGGCAATTCCTAAGGGGCGACACTATCCTTGAATTATTGTTTTTTTTTTCCAATTTATTTATTTTCAGAAAAACAGTATTCATTATTTTTTCACCACACCCAGTGCTCCATGCAAGCCGTGCCCTCTATAATACCCACCACCTGGTACCCCAACCTCCCACCCCCCCGCCACTTCAAACCCCTCAGACTGTTTTTCAGAGTCCATAGTCTCTCATGGTTCACCTCCCCTTCCAATTCACCCAAATTCCCTACTCCTCTCTAACGCCCCTTGTCCTCCATGCTATTTGTTATGCTCCACAAATAAGTGAAACCATATGATAATTGACTCTCTCTGCTTGACTTATTTCACTCAGCATAATCTCTTCCAGTCCCGTCCATGTTGCTACAAAAGTTGGGTATTCATCCTTTCTGATGGAGGCATAATACTCCATTGTGTATATGGACCACATCTTCCTTATCCATTCATCCGTTGAAGGGCATCTTGGTTCTTTCCATAGTTTGGCGACTGTGGCCATTGCTGCTATAAACATTGGGGTACAGATGGCCCTTCTTTTCACGACATCTGTATCTTTGGGGTAAATACCCAGGAGTGCAATTGCAGGGTCGTAGGGAAGCTCTATTTTTAATTTCTTGAGGAATCTCCACACTGTTCTCCAAAGAGGCTGCACCAACTTGCATTCCCACCAACAGTGGAAGAGGGTTCCCCTTTCTCCACATCCTCTCCAACACATGTTGTTTCCTGTTTTGTTAATTTTGGCCATTCTAACTGGTGTTAAGGTGATATCTCAATGTGGTTTTAATTTAAATCTCCCTGAGGGCTAATGATGATGAGCATTTTTTCATGTGTCTGATAGCCATTTGTATGTCTTGATTGGAGAAGTGTCTGTTCATATCTTCTGCCCATTTTTTGATGTGTCTGTCTGTTTCGTGTGGGTTGAGTTTGAGGAGTTCATTATAGATCCTGGATATCAACCTTTTGTCTGTACTGTCATTTGCAAATATCTTCTCCCATTCCGTGGGTTGCCTCTTTGTTTTTTTGACTGTTTCCTTTGCTGTGCAGAAGCTTTTGATTTTGATGAAGTCCCAGAAGTTTATTTTCGCTTTTGTTTCCTTTGCCTTTGGAGACGTATCTTGAAAGAAGTTGCTGTGGCTGATATCAAAGAGATTATTGCCTATGTTCTCCTCTAAGATTCTGATGGATTCCTGTCTTACATTGAGGTCTTTTATCCATTTTGAGTTGATCTTAGTGTACGGTGTAAGAGATTGGTCGAGTTTCATTCTTCTACATATAGCTGTCCAGTTTTCCCAGCACCATTTATTGAAGAGACTGTCTTTTTTCCACTGTATATTTTTTCCTGTTTTGTCGAAGATTAATTGACCATAGAGTTGAGGGTCCATATCAGGGCTCTCTACTCTGTTCCACTGGTCTATGTGTCTGTTTTTATGCCAGTACCATGCTGTCTTGGTGATCACAGCTTTGTAATAAAGCTTGAAATAAGTTAACGTGATGCCGCCAGCTTTAGTTTTGTTTTTCAACATTTCCTTAGCGATTCGGGGTCTCTTCTGATTCCATACAAATTTTAGGATTATTTGCTCCAGCTCTTTGAAGAATGCCGGTGGAATTTTGGTCGGAATGGCATTAAAAGTATAGATTGCTCTAGGCAGTATAGACATTTTAACAATGTTTATTCTTCCGATCCAAGAGCATGGAATGGTCTTCCATCTTTTTGTGTCTTCTTCAATTTCTTTCATGAGTGTTCTATAGTTCCTCAAGTACAGATCCTTTACCTCTTTGGTTAGGTTTATTCCCAGGTATCTTATGGTTCTTGGTGCTATAGTAAATGGAATCGATTCTCTAATTTCCCTTTCTGTATTTTCATTGTTAGTGTATAAGAAAGCCACTGATTTCTGCACATTGACTTTGTATCCTGCCACGCTGCTGAATTGCTGTATGAGTTCTAGTAGTTTGGGGGTGGAGTCTTTTGGGTTTTCCATATAAAGAATCATGTCATCTGCAAAGAGAGAGAGTTTGACTTCTTCATTACAAATTTGGATACCTTTTATTTCTCTTTTTTGTCTGATTGCTGTTGCTAGGGCTTCTAATACTATGTTGAACAAGACTGGTGAGAGTGGGCATCCTTGTCTTGTTCCTGATCTCAACGGGAAGGTTGCAAGCTTTTTCCCATTGAGGATGATATTTGCTGTGGGTCTTTCATAGATAGATTTGATGAGGTTCAGGAATGTTCCCTCTATCCCTATACTTTGAAGCGTTTTAATCAGGAACGGATGTTGGATTTTGTCAAATGCTTTTTCTGCATCAATTGAGAGGACCATGTGGTTCTTCTCTCTTCTCATATTAATTTGTTGTATCACATTGATTGATTTGCGGATGTTGAACCATCCTTGTAGCCCAGGGATGAATCCCACCTGATCATGGTGGATAATCTTTCTGATGTGCTGTTGGATCCTGTTGGCTAGGATCTTGTTGAGAATCTTAGCATCCATATTCATCAGTGATATTGGTCTGAAATTCTCCTTTTTGGTAGGGTCTTTGCCTGGTTTGGGGATCAGGGTAATGCTGGCTTCATAGAAAGAGTCTGGAAGTTTTCCTTCTGCTTCAATTTTTTGAAACAGCTTCAGGAGAATAGGTGTTATTTCTTCTTGGAAGGTTTGGTAGAATTCCCCAGGGAATCCGTCAGGTCCTGGGCTCTTGTTTTTTGGGAGGTTTTTGATCACTGCTTCAATCTCGTTATTAGATATTGGTCTATTCAGGTTGTCGATTTCTTCCTGGTTCAATTTTGGTAGTTTATATTTTTCCAGGAATGCATCCATTTCATCTAGGTTGCTAAGCTTATTGGCATATAACTGTTCGTAATAACTTCTGATGATTGTTTCTACTTCCTTGGTGTTAGTTGTGATCTCTCCCTTTTCATTCATAATTTTATGAATTTGGGATTTCTCTCTTTTCTTTCAGATTAGTGTAGCCTGTGGCTTATCGATCTTATTGATTCTTTCAAAAAACCAGCTTCTAGTTTCATTGATACGTTCTACTGTATCTCTGGTTTCTCCCTCATTGATCTCAGCTCTAATCTTGATGATTTCCCTTCTTATGTGTGGAGTTGGTTTGATTTGTTGTTGACCCTCCAGTTCTTTAAGGTGTAGAGACAGCTGGTGTGTTCTGGATTTTTCAATTTTTTTGAGCAAGGCTTGGATGGCTATATATTTTCCCCTTAGGACCGCCTTTGCTGTATCCCATAGGTTTTGGACCGAAGTGTCTTCATTCTCATTGGTTTCCATGAATTGTTTCAGTTCTTCTTTGATCTCCTGGTTGATCCAAGCATTCTTAAGCAAGGTGGTCTTCAGCTTCCAGGTGTTTGAGTTCCTTCAGACCCTTTCCTTGTGATTGAGCTCCAGTTTCAAAGCATTGTGATCTGAGAATATGCAGGAAATCATCTCAGTCTTTTGGTATTGGCTGAGTCCTGATTTGTGACCCAGTATGTGGTCTATTCTGGAGAAGGTTCCGTGTGCACTTGAGAAGAATGAGTAATCTGCTGTTTTAACCTTGAATTATTCTTGAGTAGCAGGTGAATCTGAGCCTGAGATTTTTACCCTCCTTCTTGGGGATTTGGGGTGGTGCTGCCCTTTGTTCTCTATTCAGAAAATATAGGGAGTTCCCAGGCAAGTAACCTACTGGTGTTGACACAGAGAACTGAAGTATTCTAATTCTTAGAGGAAGCTACCTTTTCTACAGCCAGCCTGCAGATCCAAGTTCCATTTATAATATTGTTTCTCTTGATGAAGCATGTTTAGAATTCCAAGTAATTTGGGCAAAAACAACCTCTGGAAAAATGTGCTGCTTGGAAACTGGGGATACCTGTGCAGCTATAATCTACTCTACATGAGGTTCTTTCATGTAAAGATCATTTTCAACTCATTTTGTTTAAAACATTTTCTCCTGTTTGTCTGTCTCTATATAGTTATTTCCTTTTTTTTTTTTTAATTAGGGGAATGTGAAAATTTATTTCATTGGAAGCTTTTCCTCCCTTCCTTCTTTCTTCTCTGACTCTCTCCTTCCCTTCCTCTTATAGAGGAGGAAAAAATTTCTCCTCTACCTTCTTCAGTTTAGTAGTCAGAACTCTAAAAATTAAACTGAAAAAAAGGCAACAAGATGGGATTGGGAGGGAGACAAACCATAAGTGACTCTTAATCTCACAAAACAAACTGAGGGTTGCTGGGGGGAGGGGGGTTGGGAGAAGTAGGGTGGGGTTATGGACATTGGGGAGGGTATGTGCTTTGGTGAGTGCTGTGAAGTGTGTAAACCTGGCGATTCACAGACCCGTACCCCTGGGGATAAAAATATATGTTTATAAAAAATAAAAAAATTTAATATAAAAAAAACCTGAAAAAAGGCAGACTGACAGGAGAAAAAGTTTATTTCATATGCACACACAAGAGCTTCACATAAAAGAAATGCAAACCAAAAGAAGGGTCAACTTAGCATTTTCCCAGAAGCTGATAAATTGTGGAGAAGTGTCAAGACAAAGGAAAGGGGTTTTGGACTTTGTGGGGAGGTAAATATATTGTGAGAAATTAATGGAAGGTAAAGATTATTGCAGTAGGTTTTGGTTATGCAGATTCAAGCTGGTGCTGACTTCCTATTTCTCATGATAAGGATTGTTCTCTTCCTCTGCGGATGGGAGAGGGGAGGGGTACACCTTCACAAAGGGAGATTATGCCCTGTTTTTAGGCAGAAAGGAAGAGGGCCACGAGTCACTCCTGTGTCTGCCATTTTTTAATTGCCTTCAGCTCAAAATAGTTCTTTTGCTAAAGTGACGCACTGAGTAGCACTTTCTGACCTCCTTCAAATTCTACTTTTCTTGTGTAGTTGCTCATTTCCACCCATAGGGTGTGAGGCCTTAGGTTCCACAAAGCCTCTCCCTATTGTGTTCTATTACTCAGAGGCCTTGCTGCATAGGAGTACAAGAACAGTGTCTCTAGGACCATGGGCTCTCAGAGTGTGTTTTATCTGGTAATGAGAACTATTTTTCCATCACCAGGATGTCCCTTAAATTGTTTCAAACTCAAAGAGCCTTGAATATAAAGCAGCTTGATTCCTCTTGGTTTTAACACACAGTTTGAATGTAGGCACCTAAATTTGAAATGTTTGAAAATAAGAAATGTGATTGGCTTTAGCTATCTATTCATAAAATGTTGGAGGGGTGTTGGTACCCCTGGGATCTGGAAAGCCCCATGGCCATGCCTGAGGGAGTGAAGTACACTCAGGCCAGTGCTCATGCTGCTGGCCTTTGGAGAGAACTTCCTTTTGAATAGCTCATAGAAGCTGGGCTTCTTTGGAGACCCACAGACTTCCAGAACAATCATTTCCGTTCCCTACCACAAGTGTCTGCCTGTTTGGAATGGTGGAATAATGAGGATTCGTAACCCTTAACTCCTCCAGGAATAGGACAAGAGGTAGTATTAAAGCTTGTTAATATTTGATCATACTATATCTCAGTGCAAAGCCTCACTTGCCCAGAGCAAAAATAACTCATGTAGAGCTACCTCTGGACCTAGAAATTTAGTCCTTAGTCAGACTCACACAGTCTAACACAGTCTAACACTTGACTGACAACATCAGTGTTAAGTTTGAATCCTTCCACTTTGTGAATAATCGGTTTCCCATGGCTTGTTATGAAAAAGATAAGAAAAATGTCACCTTGAAAGGAAAAAAACCACACAGTTTGTCAAAACTTGAATTTGGTTGGCATTGAAATGCATCATTAAAGTATCAAGGTGTAGGTAAGTTACTGTAAACATTTCTTCTTGTATAGATATGAGGTTACTATTTTGCATGACTAACATAGAACTTAGCTTTTCTAAGTGTGGAAAATAAGGTCAACACTTAAGAAAAATATACATCTTGTTAATTATATTGAGTTTTTTCTTAAGAAGTAAGGAGAAAAATTATCTTGAAGAAAAAAAATGTAGGAAGGAGAAAGAATAAATAGAAAAAGAGAAGGGAATGGCTGTTGTTTGAGTGCTCCTTCTTAGGCAGGTGTTGTACTATATTCTGCCCTTTGTTATTTCAGGGAGGAGAGGAGAGCAGGGATAGAGAAACTTCAGGAATACAACATCCCCCCTCTGGGGTATAATTAGCTCTTCCCTTTAAGAATCTTATATTACCTGACAATACATCATTGTCACAAGCCAACAATGGGACAGATTGCACTGGGCATATTGTTCTCATTTTAAACGTAAGGGGAAAAATACAAAGCGCATGTGTACAAAGGAGACTTCCAGAAGGATTACAGGTCTCTCAGATTTGCTTTCCCTGATATGCCTTGGCTTTTCTTGCCTGCTGATGAGAAATTTGTGAATCTACTTTTGCTACTATGGAACATTATTCATATGGAACATTATTCACTTAATTTTTTTTTAATTTAATTTTATTTTTTCAGTATTCCAAGATACATTGTTTATGCACCACACCCAGTGCTCCATGCAATAATATGTGCCTTCCTTTATACCCACCACCAGGTTCACCCAAGCCCCCAACCACCTTCCTTCCAAAACCATCAGTTTGTTTTTCAGAGTCCACAGTTTCTCATGGTACATTTCCCCCTCTGATTTTCCCCAACTCACTTCTCTCCTTCTCCCAATGTCCTCCATGTTATTCCTTATGCTCCACAAGTAAGTGAAACCGTATGATAATTGACTCTCTCTGCTTGACTTATTTCACTCAGCATAATCTCCTCCAGCCCTGTCCATGTTGATACAAAAGTTGGGTATTCCTTTCTGATGGAGGCATAATACTTCATTGTATATATGGACCATATCTTCTTTATCCATTCATCTGGAAGCCATCTTAGCTCTTTCCACAGTTTGGAGGTTGTGGCCATTGCTTCTATGAACACTGGGGACATAGGGCCCTTCTTTTCACTACATCTGTATCTTTAGGGTAAATACCCAGTAGTATTTACTGGCTCATAGGGTAATTCAATTTTTAATTTCTTAAGGAATTTTCACATTGTTTTCCAAAGTGGCTGCACCAACTTGCATTCCCACCAACAGTGGAACATTATTCACTTTAAATAAATGAATATTTGTTGAGCACGTTTTATTTGCAATGAGGTGTGACAGGTGGAGTGAGATGATCTCTGTGCTCAAGGGATAGACATCCACTAAAGAATTAACACCAAACCCACTCTACAACAAAGAAGGTACGAAGTTCCCTCATACAATCAGATGTTAATTCTGATGAAAGGTTGGCAGAAAACTTCCAGAAAGTTTATTGGTAGATTATGAGAGATGAGGGAAAGTGATTCTAGACAAAGGGGCTAAAGAAAGGCAAGGAGCCATGAAAGTGCCTCTCTTAGCTATGGAATTGCAAAAACTGGGTTTGGTTGGATGTACAGTCACCTGATGTATAAAGACTCACTGGAAAGATAGATTACATCTGGGCTTTGGTGGACTTTGAATGCCAGATAGAACTTCCAATAAAGGTTTTTGAGCAGAGAAAGAGAGAATAGAAAAGAGAGAGTCTGGAGGTAGAAGAATACTAAGAAGACCATCATTGTCAATAGTCTGGGTTAGAAGTTATGTGGAAAAAAACCATGAGACTAACAATGGAAACAAGCATAACCTTCAGAAAGATATTAATGGTTGGTCAAAGGAGCTTTGGGCACCGACATGGGAGACCTGAGTTCTGTCACTTCCAAGGCATGTGACTGAGCTAGTCTCTTCAGTTGCTGAGATCAAGTTCTTGATCTGTAAAGTAGAAATAGTATCTTAGAAGTTTTATGAGAATACTTTGAAAATTCTAAGCTGCTATACACACTGTTCTAGATTCTGGGGGTGTGGTAGTGGAATAAAACGAACAAAATTGGCAGGTGCCCATACTCTTGGGAGAATAGCAAAGAAATACTGCAAGTAGGTAAATTACACAGAGTTGGTAGGAATGATCAGTAAGGAGGAAAAATAGAGGTGAGAGTGTGAATATAAAGTGATGGAAAAGGAGCATGAGGTTTTAGATAAGGTGCAAGGGCAGGAGCTCACTCTGACAGACTGGGAAAAAATGAGGAGCTTAGTATGCAGTTATGTGGGAGGAAAAGTTCTGGGAAGAGAAAACAGGAAGTACAAGGGTCAAGTACAAGCAAGAGCACCCTGGGAGTATTTGAGGAATATATGAAAACCAGTGTGCTAGAGCAGATAGATGGGAAGTCAGATTATGTAGTTTTGGGGATAAAGTGAGTACTTTGGCTTTTACCCTTAGTTTAAAGGGAACTACTGGAGGGTTTGAACAAAGGCATGACAAGATGTGACTTAGGTTTTAACTGTATCCTTCTGATAGTATATTGAGAACAGAGGCAGGCATTAAGGAGAAAAACAAGGAGATCATTTTTGGAATGGTCCAGAGTTCTAACAGGTTATGGTGCTTGCCCCAGTGTAGGGGCATGTGGGTTAGGGTGTGAGAAACGTCCAGGCTCCTGATTTGTTTTGAAAGTAAAATTCACGGCATTTGCTGATAGACTCCAGATGGAGTATAAGAAAAGGGAAGTCAAGAATGGCTTCAAGTTTAATGAATATGCCCTTGGACAATTTAAAGAAAATTCCAAAAGAAACTAGATTGTGTGGGAATCTTAGGGGTTCCATTTGGCACATGTAATAATTGAAATATCTGAATGGAAATATATGTCAGGCAGTTGACCATGAGTCGGCAGTGGAGGAGAAAGGCTTCATGGTGATGTAAAATTGTGAGTCGTTAGCATGTAGTTACTGAGAGAAGAAGTGAGTTTTGCCAAAGTGGTTTTATTAACCAAGGTTTTGTTATAAAAGTAGTTTTTCAAGTCCCTGAGAGTGAAAAAAAAAAAAAAAAAAAAACAAATAGACAAAGAATGGTCAGACCATATCTGAAAATAAAGCTCTGATCCTTAATCTGCAGCAACCAAACTAGGAAGCCAGTCTGCTATCTTTGTGTCAGCTTGTAGGAAGTCAGCCCACTATCTCTAGTAACAATCCAGGAAGCCAAACAATAACCCCTGTGACATCAGCCCCAAATGGCCAGCACTTGACTAAAAATTGATAGCTTTCCTAATTTTTGTCCCCACTTCCAACTTAGAACAAACCAGAGGAAGTCCAACACACCCCTAAGCCATCAATAGGATCCCAAATTCTAATTAGCCAGCTACAGTCCCCCACCAAACCCAGGTCAACAGCCTCCAAAGTACACCCAAAGCCTTCTCTTTCTTCTATAAAGCTTCTCCCCTCTTCTGTCTAACTTCCAGTCTCTGACAAATGACAATGATGGTAGCTTGCTGATAGCAAGCTCTGAATGAATAGATTGACTTGTTCTCATTTGATTGGTCTTGGTTTATTTCCACACTCCCCATCATGTCTGTAGATGATAGAAAAATGACCACTCCAGTATGGAGATTCTCCGAAGAAATGCAGATATAGTTCCTTCTACAGAGAATACCATAATATTCATAAAACACTGTATTTTTGGCTTCCCTGAACTTTCATAGTTAAAAAATATTTAAACTTAATATTCATTGTCAAGGCATTTGTATGCATCAAAGAACAATTATGTTAAATTGACTCTTTTCTGCTATGAAACAGCTGAGACCAAACAATCAATTATATGGCCAAGCAGCTGCCCTAATCTAGTTATTTGTACAGAAATAACCAGAACAGTAATGGTCTATTTATTTTGTGCTAATAAAAGTTGAATTTGGCTTGGTCTAAATAATTTGTTCAAAAAATTTTCTTATCATGATAGTGGATTTAAAAAAACATATTTGGCAGCATTTCTATGATAAAAATTCCATAAATATTATAGTCAAAAGTGTTGAATGGTTAAAAGGTTTATATATTTAAAAATATGGTTTTTTTGGGAGGGGATCTGGGTGACTCAGTGGGTTAAGGCCTCTCCCTTCAGCTCCGGTCATGGTCTCAGGGACCTGGGTTGGAGCCTTACATCGGGCTCTCTGCTAGCCAGAGAGCCTGCTTCCTCCTCTCTCTTTGACTACTTGTGATCTCTGCCTGTCAAATAAATAAAATCCTTAAAAAATACACTTTTTTTTAAAAAAATAATTATCTAAATTATTTAAACTTCATTATAATTATTTTTCAATATGAGATTTAAAAATTAAAAAGATGAGTTTTTTAAAAGATTTAATTTATTTATTTGAGAGTGAGCAAGGGAAGGGGCAGAGGGAGAGGAGAAAGAGAATCACCAGCAGATTCCATGCTGAGCACAGAGCCAGATGTGGGGCTGAATATCACGACCCTGAGATCATGACCTGAGCTGAGATCAAGAATTAGATGCTCAACCAACTGAGTCACCCAGGAACCCAAAGAAACTGAGATTTTATGGCTATTGAAAAACACCCTAGTTTGGACTCAGTTGGATAAGGAGAACCTAATGTAACTCATAGGACTTAGTTACAGATATAGCAAGACAATGCATATGAAATAATTTTGCAAGAAAAGTCTAACAGCAGTGGAACTTAATTTTACTATTAGCTTATATTCATATTTAGCAACTCAAAGTAGTCTCGAAGTATTTTAAATGTGTTTCTTGTCCTCGTTCAGAGTAACAGATGCCAGAGTACCTTTGCTCCCCTTGGATAAATATTACCTCTTTTCCCTGTTTTGGTTGCTTGTCTAGAGTATCTCAACGGCCAGACATTTCCCTTTGTCCTGGGAAACATACAGAGCCTGTATTGTACCAGACTAATGAGATCAGAAGGCACCCAACTTACTAACTTATCAACATGACACTGTTATGGGCTACATACACCAATGTCCAAAAATACATGTTGAGGAGCAGAGCCACTGCATTTATTAAGGGCAATGTGTACCCGTACACTGTCTCCAGAGCCTCCCACCTCCTTCCAGCAGCCTGCCCCAGCATTTATAGGGACTATGTATTATGTCCTCTCAAAGAAAACAGCCTTTCTCCCAGTCTAAGGAATGCAGATAATGGTAGATGGTTCAGGATTTCTTTATGTGCAAAAACAATCGAAATTATCCAAAACAAAGAATGTTCCCTCTCTAACTAGGACTTCTTTTATTAAAATCTTTGCTGGATTGGGCACCCCATTTTCCCTCTAATTAGTGACTTTCATACAGGTTTGCAAGAGGAGTTTCCTGAATCATGCAGAGGGACTGGCTACTCCATTTCTTCATTGCTTTTTGTGTCTCTGGAGGAACGCCAAGTGTCAAGAGCACCCAGAATCTCTCTCAGAGCTCTATGGCCTTCCTTGCAAGCACAAACTAAAGTAAGGGAGAGAAATTCTTCATTTTGCAAGATCTCCAAGTGATAGTTTCTAACTGAACGCATTTATTGTTCCCTAAATGGGTTAGTAGAGCTACTAGTTAATTGTTCACTATGAAATTATGTAAACACTGGACCACATCTCATGTTAATGCCTAAGCAACCAGAATGTAGGATATACAATATTATCTCTAACCTCGCTTTTTAAATCTTAGCCTTTAAAATGTATAATCGTACGTAACACAGATTTTTAGCTTAGCATTGTACTGCTAACTATATTTTGTTACACAGAGTTCTGTGCATGACCAATTCCATTATCCTTACAAATGATAGATTTACTCCAAAAGGTGATAAAGAAAATTGTGGAGAGGATGTGAAGAAAGGGGAACCTCTTACACTGTTGGTGGGAATGCAAATTGGAGCAGCCACTTTGGAAACCAGTGTAGAGATGCCTCAAGAAATTATAAATAGAGTAAATGAAGCAATTGCACTACTGAGTATTTATCCCAAAGATAAAGATGTAGTGAAAAGAAAAGTCCATATGTACCCAATGTTCATAGCAGTATGACCACAATAGCCAAACTGTGGAAATAGCTGAGATGCCCTTCAACAGATGAATGCATAAAGAAGATTCGGTTCATATACATAATGGAATATTACTCAGCCATCAGAAAGGATAAGTACCCAACTTTTGCATCAACATGGATGGGACTGGAGGAGATTATGCTGAGTGAAATAAGTCAAGCAGAGAAAGTCAATTATCATATGGTTTTACTTACTTGTGGAACATAAGGAATAATGTGGAAGACTTAGGAGAAGGAAAGGAAAAGTGAAGGGAGGGAAGTAGGAGGGGTGACAAACATGAAAGGCGTGGACTCTGAGAAACAATCTGAGGGTTTTAGAGGGGAGGGGGATTGGGGAATTGGTGAGCCTGATGGTAGGTATTAAGGAGGGCACGTATTGCATGGAGCACTGTGTGTTGTGCATAAACAATGAATCTTGGAACACTGCATCAAAAACTAGTGATGTATTTTATGGTGACTAACATAACAATAAAAAATATATGTAAGAAAAAGAAAATTGTAGGATAGAATCATAACCAGCCTATATTTTGAAGTAATATTTTACTATTTTGTTGAATTCAAAGTAACTTCTAGACACCATCTTATTATCACTCATCCCAACACAACTATGCAGCGCTCCTTAAGAAACTGAATACCACAGTATTTTATGGTTCAAGTGAAGCAAAAATGATATCACTTCGTCTTTTGATCTCTGTGCTTGACATGCTGGGGAAGATGAGTTGTTTGGGATCTCCAGACTTGTGATTGTCCCAATAATTCAGCCAAAACAGGCTTCAGTAAAAATATTGAGTAGAGTTTGAACTTAATTTTTCTTTCATTATATGACTACTTACTAAATTCTTCATTTTACAATTACCTTAATATTTTTAATATTTTATTTTGTAGGGACAGACCACATTGAACAGTTTTAAAGGCTTCTAGTGCTTCTTTAGGTCTTTGCCAAGTCCTCAGTTATCACAAAACAGAAGAGAGTGGGACACCAAACATACAAACAATGGCCAGATCATATATAAAAAAACAGAACTTTGATGCATACCCTGTGCCACCCTGCCAGGAAACCAACCCCTTATCTACAACAAACCACACTGTAGGTCAGCCAGCTATAAGTCATGAAGGGGAACAGAAGGTGCCACCCAAAAATATGCCAGTTTGGCATGAGGATTTTTTTTTGAGCTGATGGCAATTCACAAACAGCAAGCTCAAAAAGAGCTCTCCATGCTCTCCAATCTGCCTCAAGCATAAAATTCCCTTTGTGAAGTGATCCCTCTCCCCTCTTCTGTGATAGGAAGAGAAGGACTCTTAGTCCTGGGAGACTATTCTTGTCACTGGAGATAGCATGGCTTGAATCTGTGTAAACTAACTTCACTGAAATAGCCCTTGTCTTCCATTTAGTTTTCCCATGTATTTACTCTCCTGATTGACCACCCCAAAGCCCAACACATTTTTTCTCTGTCTGGACACTTCTCCAAAATTTACTGTGCTTTACAAAAATGGTTTTAAGTTCCCAGGTCTAGCCTTCACTGAGTCTTTACTTCTTTTCTATGAAGCCTCCCTACACATGTGAAATAAACATTTTCTCCTTGTTAATCTGACTTTTTTCAGTTTAATTTTCATACCCCAGCTGCTGATATTAAGAGGAAAGAGGAAAAAGATTTTTTCCCTCCTGTACAGTTTTAGAGACCCAGATGGGATGGCACAGATATTCCACTCTCTTGGGAGGCTGTAGCTGAGTCTCGGAACATCTGACAAAGCAGAAAAGGCAAAAATTCTTACCAAGGCACCCTCTCTGATTTCTGCTTAGAGTCTGATCACATGAGAGCAGTAGGAATTTATCCTTGTCTAAGTTTACATTAGCAGGAGAAATCACTCAAAACTAGTTCTCTGAATAATACTCTTAGGTAACTCTTGGTTTGGGGTCCTTATTGGTTACTGATTCTGTTCCTTCCAGTGACAGTATTGTTCTCCTTTTTATGTATTATGTGTAATTTGTCATAAAGAGGAGAATTGCAGGATGAGATTTTCCTTCTGCCTTGGCTTTATGTCCTGAGGACATGGCTTGGTTCCCTCTAGCTTTTACCTGTCAAGGGTCTGCTTGTTGGATCTGCACCTGATGTGAGGTTGGGGGACACTGAGAATTTGTGGTGGTCTGTGCTGCAAATGTGGGTTGCACCCCAATTATAGCTGATGTCCTGCTGACCATTGTCAGCTCTCAGAGTGCCCAGCTAGGTTTTTCTTATAGTTATCTTTGGAAGTGACTTGAAATCATGGGGGACTGCATCTTTTACACCTTCTTACATTCATGGTTAAGCTTATATATATATAACTATATATATATATAGGCTTATTAGTTTTAATTTTGAGTCACATTTGGGATAGACACACATTTGGAAAAAAATTCTCAAGTGCTATTTGGAAACAAATTGAATATAAAACCCATTCATACGACCTTTAACAACATCCAGACAGTTACTACGACCTTTAAAAGCATCCAGACAGTTGCTTGGTATTTCTAAAAAGTTCCTTGACCAAAATTTAGTCCACAGTCTCTATTAGATCACATATTAGGGGAAATTTTTAAAGTAATCTCCTCAAATACTGGCAAAAAGTTTTAGTTGTCATTGAGTGGATAACTTTAACTTGTTCCATCTGCCAGAAACATATAGGATCTATTTCATATGGACCAATGAGTTTATATTACTACTTTACTGAAGTCATGGCTAACATTCTTTTCATTCAGGTATAATTGGCATACAGTGTTATACTCATTTCAGGTGTATAATACAGCGACTCAACAACTCTATACATTACTCAGTGTTCAAGATAAGTGTACCCTTAATCTCCTTTACTTATTTTCCCCCTCCCCCCACCCACTTCCTCTCTGGCAACCACTAGTTTGTTCTGTATAGTTAGGAGTCTGGTTTTTTGGTTTGTTTCTTTTTTGCTTTGCTCATTTGTTTTGTTTCTTAAATTCCACATATGGGTGAAACCATACGGCATTTGTCTTTCTCTGACTGACTTATTTCACTTAGCATTATACCCTTTAGATCCACCCATGTTGTTGCAAATGGCAAGACTTCATTCCTTTTTATGGCTGAATTATAGTCTTTAAAATATATACTACATCTTCTTTATCCATTCTTCTATCAGTGGAGACTTGAGCTGCTTCCGTATCTTGGCCATTGAAATAATGGTGCAATAAACATAGAGGTAGATAGATCTCTTCCAATTAGTGTTTTTATTTTCTTCAGGTAAATACCCGATAGTGGAATTGCTGGATCATATTGTAATTCTAATTTTAATTCTTCAAGGAAGCTCCATACTGTGGAAGCTCTTTCCACAGTGGCTGCACCAGTTTGCATTCCCACCAACAATGCATGAGAATTCCTTTTTCTCCACATCCTCACGAACATTTACTATTTCTTTTGTTTTTTATTTTAACCCTTCTGACAGGTATAGAGTGATATCTCATTGTGGTTTTAATTTGCATGTCCTTGATGGTGTGACATTGAACATCTTTTTGTGTGTCTATTGGTGACCTATTTATCTTCCTTAGAAAAATGTCTGTTCATGTCCTCAACCCATTTTTAGTTGCATTATTATTTTTTTCTTGTTGAGTTGTATAAACTCTTTATATATCTTGGACATTAACCCCTTATCAGATATATCATTTGTAACTATCTTCTCCATTGAACAGGTTGCCTTTTTGTCTTACTGAGAGTTTCCTTCACTGTGCAAAAGGTTTTTATTTATTTTGGTATACTCCTGATAGCTTAACTTTACTATAAGATATCTATTTACATCTCTCTGTATGTTATATATGTCTATGTATGTATATACATATTTATCTATAATGGCATTTTTCTGCTTCTGGATGCTGTTATAAAAATTGACTTCTAAAAGAGTTCTGTCTTAGTTTACTTACAAAAAACAATAAGCACGGGGGCACCTGGATGGCTCAGATGGTTAAGCATTTGCTTTCAGCTCAGGTCATGATCTCCAAGACTGGGGATCAAGACCCATGTCAGGCTCCCAACTCAGTAGGGAGTCTGCTTCTCCCTCCCTCTTTGCCTCTCCCTCTTCTTGGGTGCTCTCTCTCAAATGAATAAATAAAAAATTCAGTACATATGTAAATTAAGTATTCATAAAACTCTCAGAATTATCAAACCTAACCTATGTGTTCTTAAGGGATGATCTTTGGAAAATAAAGCTAATTTAATATTGTTGGGTTAGTTAAAACATGTATTTCTTCAGAACTGTCTGCCTTATATTTAAAATCATTTCTCCGATACTGGGGTGGCTCAGTTAAGAAGCTGCAGGGAGGCTTCTTCTCCCTCTGACCCTCTCTCTCATAAGTAAATAAACAAAATATTTAAAAACAATAAAATAATAAAATAATTTCTCCTTAATATTGAAAGAGCTAATTTTTAAAAAAATTTAAACCATGATGCTTTACCTTACCTTCAAATCTTTTATTGTCACTTTGGTTAAGTACATAGTTATTCCACTTGGGCTTACTAGTCAAATAAGATTATATTATCTCTTTTAGATTTTAGAAACTGTAAAATTAGAAAATAATTCTAAGAACAAAATGTGCAATAAAAATAAATAACTTGATGTATGTCAAAAACAAGTTGGTGGGGAGAATCACATGTTTAACTTTTAGGTTCTTTACTTCTGCAATATTTATTGCTTGCCTAACGTGACTATGTTACAAAATTTGTGAACAAGAAAACAAATTATGGTAATGGCTAGTTTTGTCCAAAGTCTCATGAAACTTCATAAACAGTCCAAGCATAATTGATAAGAACCCATGCTTTAGGTGGATATAAATGAAATAAATTTTGTAAATGAACTTTTCTGCTTAAAAATAGTTTCCAAAATACTTTCAGTGACTTTAAACCTTGAAATTATAATTATTTGAAAGATGGATATTAATTAATCTAGATTACAAATAAGACAAAATACTGAAACACTGATTGCGAGACATAAGTTTAAATTTATCTACTTTTGTTTTCTTATTTTTACAAGAAGATTAAAAAGATATTTGAGTCTATTAGTAAACATGGGGGCTGGAGAAATGAGAAAATGTTGGTCAAATGGTAGAAAATTCCAGCTATAAGATTAATAAGCTCTAGGGGTGCCTGGATGGCTCAGACAGTTAAGCATCTGACTCTAGGTTTCAGTTCAGCTCTGGAGCCCTGCATCAGGCTCTGTGGTTAGTGCAGAGTCTTCTTATGATTCTCCTCTCCCTCTCCCTCTGTCCCTCCCACTGCCCACTCATGTGCTTTCTCTCAAATAAATCTTTAAAACAAGATGAGAAAGCTCTAGTGTTTTAACAAACAACATATTGACTACAAATAGCAGTATTGTATTATATACTTTAAAATTCTTTTATACCTTAAACATTTTTAAGAGAGTAGATCTTAAATATTATTCCCACAAAAGACAATCATTATGTGAGGAGCTAAAAATATTTTATTTTTAAAATTAATTTAAAACTTATGTCTTATTATTAAGCTTATTAATCTTATAGCTTATAGTTTATTTTTAAGTTTTATTGTTAAGTGTTAACCTCACATTTTGTGCTTATCATTTCAGAGTATATATATGTATCAAATCATTACATTGTATACCTTAAAATTACATGTATTATATGTTAATAATATCTTAGACTGGAAAAAATGATATAATGAAGCGAAACCCCATCAAAATAGCAAAAACTATATACAAAATTTCTGAGAATGGTTTCACTAAAAATGTATAAAACCTTTATGATTAAAACTATAAAACACTCCTCAAAGACACAAATATAGATCTAAATGAAATGCAAGACAATATGCTTGAAATAGGATGCCTGCACATCCTAAAAATATTATAAATGAAAAGATGAAGGGTCAATGGGGAACTTCATGATGGATAGGAGGCTGACAACCTCACTAATCTATCACAACATCACTGAGAGTGGGATAGCCAGACCTTTTGTGCTTCCTTATCTGATGCAATTAACAGCATGTGGCACTCTCTATGGAGAATTTGCACCAAAAGAATTAAGCCACAGTCTAATCAAATCTCTAAATTTAACTCCCAGCTTACAGGAAATATGACAAAGAGAAACATACAAAGGATATTCTGTGATGTCATCAACCAAATCCACAAAGTCTACAGGACAATGTACTACATGACAATTGATTCTAGAGAAGGAAAATGATACTATTATAGATCATGGGGGACTGGAGACACATCAACCCAACGCAGTCTGTAGACCTTGTTTGCATCCTGATTTAAATTACCCTTGGAAAGACATTTGGGGTAATTGGAGAAATTAGAAAATAGACCAAGTATTAGATGATATTGAAGAACTACAGTTAATTTTGTTGGGTGTGGTAACGGTATGCGGCTACAGGTATCTTAAAAGACATGTCTTATCTTAAAGACATTTAATAAAATACTTATGGGAAAAAATAGACAATAACTGAACAATAACAGAGAGAGAAAAGTCAAATATGCACTTCTGACCAGTCACATAGTGTACCCTGCTCCTCGGCTCACCTGCAGTTTTCCTAAGTTAACAGTCTCCAATTGGGATATATCTGAAGACTTCCCCCTCTTTTTTCTATTTTTTTTTTTCTGTATAAAGCCACCCCACTCCTCTGTCTGCTTTAGAGTCTCTGCCAAACTGTAAGTGATGATGACTGACTACTTGCTATAACAAGCGCAGAATAAATAGCCTTTGTTTTTGTCATTAGTTGGTCTTTGTATATTTTTTCAACAAGGGTTTTAAAACCAGCACAATAGCTGATTCGATTTATAAAATGTTCCCTCCCGATCTCACATGAGAAAAAAGTGCTATTTTGTGATAAATCCATTCCCCTACAAATGAAACACTAATTAACTGGTGTGCCATTTTAATAGGGCAACTGGTTGAATGCAGCTTCTTAAAAATATTACTACCATGGAACATTTAGTTCTCTGGTCAACCCCAAACATTGATACAGAATATCTTAGAACTGTATCAAAGTCACTGAAGTCAGAATAGGCCTGGGACTTAAAAGACTTTCTTTAAAAAGGAAGAGAATACTTTTCAGATGAAGGGAGCTATGCAGATCCATTAACTTATTAGGTATACCTTAGCCTGTATAGATTTCACAAGGGCCCTTGAAGCTGTGAGCTTGGCTGGAATATACATTCTTGGGGTGCCCTTTCTTGAGAGAAGATGAAATTCTGTGGTCTATAAATGTTATCATGGTAATTCACACGGAGGAGACTGAACGCAGAGTCAAGTTTTTCTAGCCGTTCATCCATTCATCCATTTATTCACTTATTTGACAAGCATCTGCAGAGCATCTAACATATACCAACCACTGTCAGACTTTCTGTGGGGGGACAGAGAGGTGAGTTAGGGATTCCCTAAGCTCAAGGTCTACCAGGTGTTAGCAGGGAAACAGATACCTGCATAGATAGCAGTGGTGCGAAGTGCTTATGGAAATGGGCGTAGCATGACATGTGTCTGCTACTATCCAGGTCAACATTCTACAACTGTTGGTAGCTAGAAGACAAGCTCATCATCTTACATTACAGTCTCTTAGACCAGAGCTACATAGAGCTGAGTTAGCAGAGAGTTTGGCAGAAAATGTTTGTTTTTTCATTTTTCTCGATGATTCGCATAGTTTAGAAACAGCAGAGCTTCTTTTGTTCAAATAGTCAACTGAAATGGTGCAGCTTGTATAGTCTTTGTCTCATCATCATACCTGTTTGTTTTTAAAACATACCTTTGTTCAACAACTATCTAAACTTGGTTCTCTGTTGGCATTAAGGTAGAAAATTATCTAGTACTTCTACAGTTTCAGGTCTAGCCACATTTCTTCGAACCTGGAGTCATAGAATTTTAGAGAATGAGAAAATAAAAAATTATCTAGGCCACCCTCCTCAGTATTTCTGAAAATATTGAACAAGGGCTTGTTCAGGTCTGCCAACAAATGGTGCAGCCAGGGCTCCAAGCCAGAGCCTGGTCTTGTTCCTGTGCTCCCTCCCTCAGGAAGCGCTGGCCATGCATCACTGTGGCAAGTGAGTCATAATGTTGTCCGCCGTTTACATTATTCTTAATTCTGTATCAGGATTCCAATTTGCAATGGAATTACTGAGGTAGCTATGTCGTTTTGTATTTCACGTTAGTGCTTACTTGTTTACAGAGTGCTCTTCTGTTTTGCCTTTGTAGCTATTGGATTTTATTTAGCTGAATTAGTGAGTTGCTTTTATTTACTTAATTGCTCTTCAGCAGCTCTTAATTTTGTGTCTTTCTTTACAGTTTCAATTACATCTCATTATGCTTTACAGAAGTCAGGTTACATACTGTCTCATGAGTGCAGAATACCTGTGCCCTTGTTAGGGGACCTGCCTTGGCACACCTATAAAAAATGATGGGCAATTCAGAGTATTCCATAATTTGACAAACTGGAGAAGTAAGCAAACCTCCCCCTCTCTGTCTCTCTCACATCTACTTACCTATCTACCATCTATATATCTGTGTCAGTGGTTCTCAATCATGGGACATTTTGGCCCTATCCCCATCCCACCTCGACGACATTTGGAAATGTTTGCAAACAGTTTTGGTTGTTATAGCTGAGTGGTGCTCCTGGCTTCTAGTGTGTAAAGCCAAGGAATGCTGTTACCATCTTAAAAATGATAACTAGATGATATGGGGGTGTGTGTGTTTATTTTAGGAAGTATAAATTGGACTCCTTGATCTTAACTTTGTTTTTGGAAAGCTAACTATAACTTAGCTAACCTGTCTTAAGACCCTAGTCCTTTACACACTGCTGCAAAGACAGAGCAGGACAACATTTTTCAGTATGTCCCTCCAGAGAGGGACAATTTCCAAGGTTGCATACCTACCCGGAGCGCCAGGACTCAGTTTAATATCAATAGAAGACCACCATTAGCTGTTTGCAGAGGAGCAGACATGACAACATGAGATTTGCAGTTGCATTGCAGAATGGGAAACAGTTAGAAGGAAACAGATTGGTGTGTATTCTTCTTCCGGCGATTGGACTCCTGTGTAGATTTTTAATAAGCTCTGCTTTTTTAAACCTCATTTCAGGAATTTATTTTAGAAGCTTATTGAATTTATAAAAATTTCAGTCATATTCTCCTCTAAAACACTGACATAATTTTTACATAAACTGTATATTTTGACCAAAGAATATTGGCAGCATTTAGAAGTTAACCATGAAAAAATCATCAGTAAAATTTTTTCATGTAGAGAATAAATATCCTTTTCTTTTGGTATTATTGATTTCTTGTTGTAACTGAGAAAAACGGGCCTAATTTACCTCTTTCACACCTTTTCCTCTCTTCAGCATCTTTAATGATTTTCAGTAGAGTCTTTGAAATTCATAAAGAGAGAAGAGAATCTACCTTACTGTGTTACAAGATTCATCAGTTTAACATTTTATTTATCACTTAAGCAACTGTCTTATCCTGTCACTACCCTTAAAAACTTAAAAAAAAAATTACTTATTTATTTATTTATTTGAGAAAGAGAGAGACAGCAGGGAGAGGAGCAGAGGGAGAGGAACAAGCAGACTCTGAGCTGAGTGTGGAGCCTGATGTGGGCCTTGATCCCATGATGCTGAGATCATGACCTGAGGTGAAATCAAGAGTTAGACACTCAATCAACTGAACCACCCACCCATGCACCCTTAAAATTTTTATTTTATTTTTTTTTAAAGATTTTATTTATTTGTCAAGAGACAGAGTACACACACAAGCAGGATAAGAAACAACAGACAGAGGGAGAAGCAGGCTCCCTGCTGAGTCCATGGAGGACTCAATCCCAGCACTCAGGGTGCATGACCTGAGCTGATGGCAGATGCTTAACTGACTGAGTCACCCAGGTGTCCTTAAAACTTTTTAATAGCAGTTTCATTGAGATATGATTCACACACCATATAATTCAATAATTTTTAGTATATTCACAGAGTTGTGCATCCAGCACCACAATAAATTTTAGAACACTTTTATCACCCCAAAAGAAGACCCATATATGTGTGTGTGTGTGTATATATATATATATATATATATATATATATATATATATATGAGAAAGAGTACATACACGTGGGGAGGGGTGGAGGGAGAGGGACAGAGACAATCTTTAGCAGGCTTCACACCCAGCTCTTAGCTCCACATGGGGCTTGATCTCATGACCCTGAGATCATGATCTGAGCCAAAATTGTCATATACTTAACCAACTGAGCCACCTAGGTGCCCCAAGAAACCCCATAGGCTTTACTACTCCTTTACTCTCTGCTCCAGTCCCCTTATCTCTACAAGCCACAGGTGACAACTAGTCTACATTCTCTCTCAAGTGATTTGCCTATTCTGAGCATTTCATGTAAATGGAATCATGATAGTTGGTCTTTTGTGACTGGTTTTATTTATCTGGTGTAATGTTTTCAAGACTTAACCATGTTTTATTAGCAGTACCTTTTTTATTGCTGAATAAAAATCATTATATGGATGTACATATTTTATTCACTCATTCATCTGTTCATTGATGTTTAGGTTTTCAATTTTTGACTACTGTGTATCATATTGCTTTTAACATTTCCATACAAGTTTTTGCGTGGATGTATTTTTTTATTTCTTTTGAGTGTAGACCTAAGAGTTGAATCACTAGGTCATATGGTAATGCTATATTTAACTTTTTGAGAATCTGCTAGACTCTTTTCCAAAATTGCAGCATTATTTTACATCTCCACTGATGTTGGATGAGGGTTTCAGTTTCTCCACATCCTCACCAACACTTACTATCATCTTTTTGACTAGAGCCATCTTAGTGCATGTGAGATGGTATTTTGTTGTGGTTTTGATTTGCATTTCCTTAATGACTAATAATGTTAAGCATCTTCTATGTGTTTATTAGACATTTGTCTATCTTTGGACATATGCCTATTCAGATCTTTTGCCTAAGTAAAAAAATTGTATTATTTGTCTTTTTTATTGTTGAGTCATAGGTGTTTTTTAATGCATTCTAGATACAAATCCCTTATCAGATATGTGATTTGCAAAATTCCTTTGTCATTATGTGGCTTGTTATCATTTTTGATAAGACTATTTATATGTCAATGGTTATAATTTTGATAATACACAATTTATTTATTTTTTCTTTTGTTGCTTGTGCTTTTGGTGTCATAGCCAAGAAATCATTACCTAATTCCAAGGTCACTGAGATTTAGGTCTATGCTTTCTTCTATGACTTTTATAGTGTTTGGCTTTTTGCATTTAGTGTTTGATATTTGGAGTTCATTTTTGAATATAGTATGAGATAGAAGTCCAACTAAATTTTTTTTAAATTTTTTAAAATTTTTTATAAACATATATTTTTATTTTTATCCCCAGGGGTACAGGTCTGTGAATTGCCAGGTTTATACACCTCACAGCACTCACCAAAGCACATACCCTCCCCAGTGTCCATAACCCCACCCCCTTCTCCTAATCCCCTTCCCCCCAGCAACCCTCAGTTTGTTTTGTGAGATTAAGAGCCACTTATGGTTTGTCTCCCTCCCAATCCCATCTTGTTTCATTTATTCTTCTCCTACCCCCTTAAGCCCCCACCAACTAAATATTTTTACAGGTAGATATCCAATTGTCTCGGAATTTTTGTTGAAAGCACTATTTCCCCATGGAATTGTTCTGGCTCTCCAGCTAAAAATCACTCAGCTGTAAATTTAAACATAGGATTTATTTCTGGATTATCTGTTCTATTCCAATCATCTATATGTCTATCCTTATGCCAGAATCATGCAGTTTTGATTATTGCTACTTTGTAGTAAGTTTTACAATTGGGAAGTGTGAGTCCTGCAATTTTGTTCTTTTCAACTTGTTTTCACTATTTGGATGCCCTTGAATTTCTATCTGAATTTTATGATCAGCTTATCAATTTCTAGAAAGAAGCCATTTAGAATTTTGATAGGGATTACATTAAAACTACATATTGATTTGTCATCCTAATAATACAGTCTTTTGCTCCATGAAATTGGTATGTCTCTCCATTTCTTAAGGTTTCTTACTTTTCTTTTTAACTAACATATAATGTATTCTTTGTTTCAGGAGTACAGGTCTGTGAATCATTAGTCTTACACAATTCACAGCACTCACCATAGCACATACCCTCCCCAATGTCCATCACCCTTCCCTCCTGCAACCCTCAGTTTGTTTCCAAGATTAAGAGTTTCTTATGGTTTGTCTCCCTCCCCTATCCTATGTTGTTTCATTTTTTCTCCCTTCCTCCCATGATACCTCTCCCTGCCTCTCAAATTTCTTATATCAGAGAGATCATATGACAGATCAATGGAACAGAATAGAGAGCCCAGAAATGGACCCTCAACTCTCTGGTCAACTAATTTTCAATAAAGCAGGAAAGAATGTCCAGTCAAAAAAAGACAGTCTCTTTAACAAATGGTGTTGGGAAAATTGGATGGCCACATGCAGAAGAATGAAGCTTATGTTTCTTTCAATAATATTTTGTAGTATTCAGAGTTAAGTTTTGCCCTACTTTTTAACTTTTTGTTATTTTTTTATTTTTAAAACTTTGTTTATTTGAGGACACCTGGGTGGCTTAGTTGGTTAAGCAACTGCCTTTGGCTCGGGTCATGATCCCTCAGTCCTGGGATCAAGTTCCACATTGGGCTCAAAACTCCACGGGGAGTCTACTTCTCCCTCTGACCTTCTCCCCTCTCCCCTCTCATGCTCTCTCTCAAATAAATAAATAAAATAATAAAAAAAAAGATTTACTTATAAGAGAGAGAACCCATGAGTGCATGCACACACTCAAGCTGGGGAGGGGCAGAGGAAGAAAATCTCAGGCAGACTCCCTGCTGAGTGCAGAACCTGAGGCAGGGCTCCATCTTACAACCTTGAGATCATGATCAGAACTGAAATCAAGAGTTGGACACTCAATCACCAGGTGTCCCTAAAATTTTTGTTCTCAATTATTTTGCTGTAGATTTTTTTTTTCTTAAGATATGATGCTAGGTTTGTTTTAGGTGTTCAACATAATGATGCCATTTTAAATGAAAATTTTTTCTTGGTTTATTTTTGGTTTGTACTTTGCTACTTCATGGAAATACAACTGAGTTTTTATATATTCATCATGTATCCAACAACTCTGCTGAACTCCTTTAATAGTTCGAATAATTTTTTAGTATATATGTTAGGATTTTCTACATGCAAAATTATTCATCTGCAAGTAGAGATTTTTTAATTTCCTTTTTTCTAACCTAGATGCCTTCTCTTTCTTGTTTTTTTTTTTTCTTTCTCTTTTTTTCTCTAATTGTCCTGGCTAGAACTAGTACAATGTTGAATAGAAGTGGCCAGAGCAGAAGCTTTTGATTTTGCTGAAGTCCCAAAAGATTATTTTCGCTTTTGTTTCCTTTGCCTTTGGAGACATATCTTGAAAGAAGTTTCTATGGCTGATATCAAAGAGATTACTGCCTATGCTCTCCTCTAGGATTCTGATGGATTCCTGTTTCAGTTGAGGTCTTTTATCCATTTTGAGTTTATCTTTGTGTACAGTGTAAGAGAATGGTCGAGTTTCATTCTTCTACATATAGCTGCCCAGTTTTCCCACCACCATTTATTGAAGAGACTGTCTTTTTTCCACTGTATATTTTTTCCTGTTTTGTCGAAGATTATTTGACCATAGAGTTGAGGGTCCATATCTGGGCTCTCTACTCTGTTTCACTGGTCTTTGTGTCTGTTTTTATGCCAGTACCATGCTGCAATTGCACTCCTGGGTATTTACCCCCAAAATACAGATGGAGTGAAAAGAAGGGCCATCTGTACCCCAATGTTTATAGCAGCAATGGCCATGGGTGCCAAACTGTGGAAAGAACCAAGATGCCCTTCAATGGACGAATGGATAAGGAAGATGTGGTCCATATACACTATGGAGTATTATGCCTCCATCAGAAAGGATGAATACCCAACTTTTGTAGCAACATGGATGGGACTGGAAGATATTATGCTGAGTGAAATAGGTCAAGCAGAGAGAGTCAATTATCATATGGTTTCACTTATTTGTGGCGCATAACAAATAGCATGGAGGACAAGGGGAGTCAGAGAGGAGAAGGGAGTTGGGGGAAATTGGAAGGGGAGGTGAACCATGAGAGACTATGGACTCTGAAAAACAATCTGAGGGGTTTGAAGCGGTGGGGGTGGGAGGTTGGGGGAAGTAGGTGGTGGGTATTAGAGAGGGCATGGATTGCATGGAGCACTGGGTGTGGTACAAAAACAAGGAATACTGTTATGCTGAAAATAAAAATTAAAAAATAAATAAATAAAATTTAAAAAAAAAAAGAAGAAGTGGCCAGAGCAAACATCTCTGTCTTATTCTTGATATTCAGGGAAAAGAATATATTCTTTCATCATTAAGTATGATGATAACTCTGGGTTTTTCATGGTTGCCCTTTAACAGGTTGAGGGAGTTCCCTTCCATTCTTCATATATTGAGCATAGCCTTAAAACCCTAAGGAGAATGAATAAGAAGTCACTGTTTTTATGTAAACTTTATCCCTTAAAATTCATATTAATGGCTAGAAGATGATCCTGACTCCTTAAATTTACTATAGTCTGCTTCTCACTCAAAATCTATAAAGTGCTAGGGAAGGATATTGAATCATGAAATTGGTATGAGTAATAACATCAGGCAGTAGAGCAGCAGTAGCCTAGAGGCTCAGATCTGTTCACTCCAGGGCAGGAGAAGGAAAAGGAACCAGAACTGGCCTATGGGGATCAAATACTGGGAGGCTGCAGTAAGGGTGTCAAATTCAGTGAATGTGGAGGGATGGTAAATTCACCCTGCTCTGGCGAAGCTGCTTGCTATTGTCTCCATCATAACCCTAACTTAATAGTGGCTCTTCCTTTTTTTTTTTTTTTTTGGTTTTAAGCACAGCTTTTTTTTTTAATTAAATTGATTTATTTATTTTCAGAAAAACATTATTCATTATTTTTTTCACCACACCCAGTGCTCCATGCAATCAGTGCCCTCTATAATACCCACCACCTGGTATCCCAGCCTCCCACCCCCTGCCAATAGTGGCTCTTCCTAATGAATAACTTAGAATGAGAAAATAAGCTTGTAGATAAGGAAAAAATTTTTCAGCTAATTTGAAAACTGAGCAACTGGAAACCAGAAGCCAATGAGCAAGATATAACATTGGACTGGCCCAACTAGTTTAAGAAATAAAAGCAGAGTCTTGGCAGGGCCAGGGCTGTATGTGGATATGATCAACACAGAAGTGTCAAACTTGAGAGAGGAAGAACAGGGCAAGAGAAAGTTCAGCTTCAGTGTTGATAGGAATTAATGAAAAAAAGTCTCTGGATTCCATGTGAGAAGGAAGCAGGTCCAGATAATCTCTAACACTATCTCTGCAGGTGGCAAAACTTTCCAAGCAGCCTCAGGCCATCCCTCCTGGGCATACTTTGGCTAGTTTTCCAGGCATAGATAGCAGCTGAGTACCCAATGAATGGTACCAAGAAGATATGGTCCCTGAGTCAACACAGAAGACAGCAGTCTAGGACCATGCAGCTGCGGGCAGAGAATAAGGGTCTTTGTGGATGAAAACTTTGGTAGGAAATGATTAATAGGATCTAATAACAAATCTCAGCAGCTACAAACTTCTTCCTTAGCAAGGAGGAACAAAAGTTGACAAGAAAGAAGAAGCCTCAGTTGTTTTCCTGAGTCGATCGGCTTGCCCACTTAAAGAATCACATACCCCAGTGTAAGTTAGTTTGTACATATGGTAAACTCTTAGAGCATTCTCCAAATGGGTAAATATTAGTGTTATTTTTTCTTATTTTTTAGCCTGTCTTTATAATGTAGCTCAACTTAAAATGTAACTATTTTCAGAATTTCAGCTGATGAAACTGATCGTTTTGAATGGGAAATGGTCTCATCTATTACCCTATATAAAATGAAAAAAGCCTAATATTTTTTCATTTTCTTGACAAATCATCTCCAGAAACTGGTAGGTAATTGAAAAATCACAGCGACTGAGACTAGAGAAACGTGCTACTCTTCTTGTTTAAATTATTTTGCAAGTTCAGAAATAAAGTGCTGTGATTCTGACAACTTTCCATTGGGATATAAAATAGATGAAATATAACAAGAATTGCTTGGGTTCCCAAATTAGACAGAAATTATTGATTGTCTCTCAGTAGGTGTGAAAATACTTAGATGTTAGAATTATCATTTAACTTTCACAGAAATAAAAGCTCATTTTATTACTTCTAAATGGCTGTCATAGGTGCCATCTATGTTTGTGTATTGTGTATAACAGAAAGGTGATTTTTTTTAACCACTATTCTTTTTTTTAAATTTATTTTTTACTTATTTTCGGCATAACAGTATTCATTATTTTTTCGCCACACCCAGTGCTCCATGCAATCCATGCCCTCTATAATACCCACCACCTGGTACCCCAACCTCCCACCCACCCGCCAATTCAAACCCCTCAGATTGTTTTTCAGAGTCCATAGTCTCTCATGGTTCACCTCCCCTTCCAATTTCCCTCAACTCCCTTCTCCTCTCTGACTCCCCATGTCCTCCATGCTATTTGTTATGCTCCACAAATAAGTGAAACCATATGATAATTGACTCTCTGCTTGACTTATTTCACTCAGTATAATCTCTTCTAGTCCCATCCATGTTGCTACAAAAGTTGGGTATTTGTCCTTTCTGATGGAAGCATAATACTCCATAGTGTATATGGATATATGGACCACATCTTCCTTATCCATTCATCCGCTGAAGGGCATCTTGGTTCTTTCCACAGTTTGGCGACCGTGGTCATTGCTGCTATAAACATTGGGGTACAGATGGCCCTTCTTTTCACTACATCTGTATCTTTGGGGTAAATACCCAGGAGTGCAATGGCAAGGTCATAGGGAAGTTCTATTTTTAATTTCTTGAGGAATCTCCACACTGTTCTCCAAAGAGGCTGCACCAACTTGCATTCCCACCAACAGTGAAGAGGGTTCCCCTTTCTCCACATCCCCTCCAACACATGTTGTTTCCTGTCTTGTTAATTTTGGCCATTCTAACTGGTGTAAGGTGATATCTCAATGTAGTTTTAATTTGAATCTCCCTGATGGCTAGTGATGATGAACATTTTTTCATGTGTCTGATAGCCATTTGTATGTCTTCATTGGAGAAAGGTGATTTTTTTATTTCTCACCCATGCCTGTGCAGATATGTTGAGCAAGTGGAAGATGAAACTTTAAATAAAACCCACCCAGTGGTATTTGATTACTAGTTCCTAGTTTCTTACACTCTTGTCTCTATATTCTTATATGTCTGGGATGCTTTGTCTGTGCCAGGAGTCAGAGAAGGTTAGGATATTAGCTTGGAGAATGTCTCAGATTTACCCAAGGTATTTGTTAAAAATAACTGTTCCTGGTCCTTGCCCCTTCCTTTGCCACCCCCTCCTCTTCAGATTCATCATGTCAGAATCTCTACTTGTCACTCAAGAGGTCTGGTCCTTAATAAGCATCCTCAGATGATTCCAAAGGGTAAATCATTTGAGGACTTCTAATCTTGTCCAGTCTGTTTTACGAAAGAGGAAATGAGGATCGGCCAGAACTAAGCCACTCATGGTGTTAGAATCCTAGATTGTCAGGAAAAGAGGACAGATATTCTCAGTGAAGTGTTAAGACCTGGTGTAAGAGCCTTGCCCCTCCCCCACTCCCCAAAGGTGCTTGAGTGCTCTGTTCCAACTGCTTCACACCGTACCTCAACTTCTCTCTCTGCACGATCTTACTTTACTCACACCCTCCATCGTGCTGATCTCCAGGCAAAAAGAAAAAGTATAGAGTCCCGACTGTAGGATATTTTCTAGTTGGAGAAATTTTTTGAAAGTTAAAATTGTGTTTTTTTTTTTTCCTCTCCCTGCAGATTATTTATTTATTTTGTGTGTGTGTGTGAGAGAGAGTGAGAGCACTCCAGCACCAGCAGGGGGAGGAGGAGGAGGAGGGGCAGAGGGCGAAGCAGACTCCCCTCTGAGCAGGGAGCCCAATGGGGGATTGGATCCCAGAACCCCGAGATCACAATTTGAGCCGAATTCAGACACTTGAATGACTTAGATGACTGAGCCTCCTAGGCATCCTTCCTTGAGTCATTTTAACTTACTTATTCTTCACTCTCTATGGAAAGACCTGAAACCAAAGCAAAACAAAATAAAACAAAGTCATTTATTTTTTGTTTGCATTGTTTAGATTATTGCTCAGACTGTCCTTTGGATGCCTTGTAAAGAGCTTGCCTCTGAGTATATTTCTTTATGCTATTTCCTTCAGGAGGAGTTCAGAAATCTGCTTGACAACCTGAATAGCAAACATTGTCAATTTATAAATGTTTATTCAACTTCAGGTAAAGATTTTAATTTAGGTAGTAGAAAGCTATTAAAATTCTGTATCAGATGAGTTTTTTTTTCCTAATTGAATAAGTACAATCTATACTGTACAATAAATTTCATAAATACCTATTGTAAGTGCTAGTTTCATTGCAATGACCCATCACTAAGTTGCACCAGGTATAAAGCTAAAATTAAAATATTTTAGTATTATAAAATAGGTAATTGGCACAATTTAAGTTGACTGATTTGGAAGCAAAAAAGCTATCTTAGTTCTCATTACCTGAGAAAAAGAATAATATACTAGTATTATAGCTATAAGCAAATAAGCTCTCCCTCCAAAGGGTAGTGTAATTCATATGGATTTGTGAGCTGAGGTGTGAGGAGGTGGCAGCAGGCAGACCAGGAGATATTAGCACGTGTGACCTCAGATTCCTGTTATTATTTTTCCATTCACTCATTTTGAATAGATACTTGAAATGTTTCCAATCATAACTTGCTGAGTCTTACAACATTTCTATGAAGTAGGAGTGGGCAAGTTGCTTTTTATAATAGCAAAAACGAAATATTTTATCTATTTTTAATTTTTTCATCTGACTATAGCTAACACACAATGTTACATGAGTTTCAGGTGTATAACAGAATGATTCAACTTCTCTTCTTATGCTGCGCTCACCACAAAGGTAGCTGCCATCTACCACCATATAATGCTAGTGTGGTACCATTGACAATATTCTCTGTGCTGTATCTTTCATCCCAGTGACTTATTCATTCCATATCTGGAAGCTTGTATGTAAGAGTGGGGCAAAATCTACAGTTCACAATCAATGGCTACCAGAGGAAAGTGCTACGTCTTTTTCCTTTTATTTTAAGATTTTATTTATTTATTTGAGAGAGAGAGAGAGTGCATGAGCAATGGTGGGGGAGGGGCAGAGAATGAACCAGACTCCCTGCTAAGCAGGGAGCCTGATTCAGGGCTCCATCCCAGAATCCTGGGATCATGACCTGGATCGAAGACAAATGCTTAACCGACAGAGCCACTCAAATGCCCCTCTGTGTTAATTCTATTTACTATTCCTGCTTACGTTCTTTGCTAGACCATGAAAAGTTGTATATAAATTAAGAATGTCCAAATAAGTTTTTGATATGTGCTTCTCCACTTTGCTAAATGTATAATAAATTCAATTAGGGCTACAAAATATAAAGACTAGATGAAACTGATACTTTCTTCATTATAAGTGCTGTTTCTGATAAAAATTATTAAAAAACAATTCTTATTATTTTCACAGAAAAGGAATCTCTAACATAATTGTAGTGAATGAAATCATTTCAGATCAACAATCAAAGCACATAATACCAAGGAAAGTGAAACAGTGCTAGAATAGAAACCAGCAGACAACTTTAAATTGTTCACTGTGGCATCTCTAGAGTCCAAGCAATATCTCATATATAATAGGTAAATGAAAATATTCCTTGAATATTTATAAGTGGTAAAAATATTAAGGTTTAATATAATTGTGGAGTTTTTTGTTTTGTTTTGTTTTGTTTTGTTTTGTTTTGTTTAAATGTGGAAGTCTTGGGCACATGGGTGGGTCAGTCTTTTAAGCATCTGCCTTCAGCTCAGGTCATGGTCCTGGAACTCCGGGATCAAGTCCCATATTGGGCTACCTGCTCAGTGGGGAGTCTTTTTCTTCTTCTACCCTTCCCCCTGCTCCTGTGTGCTCTCACTCTCTCTATCTCACATAAATAAATAAAATCTTTTAAAAAAGTTTTTTAAAAAAATGTGGAAGTGCTAAAGGAGCAGCTTATTTCCTTGGGGAAACTGTATGCACATGAGTGTGCTAGAAGTATACACAACCCTGGATGAAGATACTAGGGATAAAGATACTAGGGATGAAGATAACAGGGATGCAAACTGTTTTACTTTTGTGCTTTCCTTTTTCTATCATTAGATAAAATACTCTTAGGGACAAGAGACGTTGCCTCTGAAGAATTCATAGCCTTGGAGAGTAGACAATTATGAACCAAAAACCATGCCCTGATGTGACAAATGCTTACAGAGCACAGGGGAAGGAACTCACTGGTGGTAAATATGAAGCAGCAACTTCTCTTTAAAGAAGTAGAAATGGAGATTGCAGTAGCCCAAATGGAACACTCCACATATGTAAATACTGAGTCATGTGACATTGAGTGATTCTCCAGTAATGCTGAGTGAGGGCAAGTGACTTCCCTTCCTCTGGTTCTCTGAGATTTCGCTAAGTAAGGCTGGAATGTGAAGTGGTTGGGGTGAGGGGCGAATGGGGGAGTAGAACACAGTGTGTTGAGCAACAATGTAGGGGACAAGGGAATGAATGGTGTAGTGAAAGATGAGATGGAGAGTCAGAATGTGTGCGGACACTTAAAAAGAAAACCATAGTCCATAGTCTCTCATGGTTCATCTTCCCTTCCAATTTACCCAAAAGCACATACCCTCCCCAATGTCCATAACCCTACTCCCCTTCTCCCAACCCCCCTCCCCCCAGCAACCCACAGTTTGTTTCGTGAGATTAAGAGTCACTTATGGTTTGTCTCCCTCCCTATCCCATCTTGTTTCATGGATTCTTCTCCTACCCACTTAAGCCCCCATGTTGCATCACCACTTCCTCATATCAGGGAGATCATATGATAGTTGTCTTTCTCCGCTTGACTTATTTCGCTAAGCATGATACGCTCTAGTTCCATCCATGTTGTCACAAATGGCAAGATTTCGTTTCTTTTGATGGCTGCATAGTATTCCATTGTGTATATATACCACATCTTCTTGATCCATTCATCTGTTGATGGACATCTAGGTTCTTTCCATAGTTTGGCTATTGTGGACATTGCTGCTATAAACATTCGGGTGCACGTGCTCCTTTGGATCACTACGTTTGTATCTTTAGGGTAAATTCCCAGTAGTGCAATTGCTGGGTCATAGGTGGTGGGTATTGTGGAGGGCACGGCTTGCATGGAGCACTGGGTGTGGTGAAAAAATAATGAATACTGTTTTTCTGAAAATAAATAAATTGGAAAAAAAAATAAATAAATAAAACCATAGCGAAAATGGCATCACTTAGGCTAAGGCCCAGGTCAGTAAACCAAGACTTAACGCATAACCTAACTGCAGTTACAACCTCCTCAAAAGGTAAATTTTAGCCAGTCAATGTGGGAATTTCCTGGTCAGCACTAAGAAATTACTGAATAATCCCTTCCATTCCATTTAGGAGGGTAACCTTGCCTAAAAAAAATAGATTCTTTGATAATAATTTCCTTTTTTCTGCTCCCTCTCTACCTTTAAAAAAACTTACATTTTCTGTACCCTTTTGGAGCTCCCCTCTACTTGTTGGACAGCACACTGTCTGATTCATGAATCAATGAGGAAAGCTAACTAGATCTTTAAAATTTACTTATTGATTTTTTGTTATTTAATGCCACTCACATACACATGCAACTTACCAGGAACAACTTCAGGTGTATTTTCTTTCTGAGGTTTCTCTTCCTAAATGTTGCTTTAACTGATCTCTGAATTGCTCTGATTATAAGCCAGCATGAACTGTGTTCAACCCTTATATGCGTAGCAGGGCCAATTTATACTATTTAATTTGTTTTTCTACTTCTTATTGCACAAATTTCTTAATGAAATTCCCACAAATGTACCTAATTTTCGATGAATAATTTGCCATGTCAAAAAACCAGCTGCATCTCTCTACAAAAGAAGCTCTCTTTTTGCTGGGAAGATGCCTGCTAGGGAGCATGGTAGTTCAGACTGTACTTCATAACCAGAGGGTAGAGGCCACAGTACTGATACAGATTTGGCTGTGACCACTTAAGGTAAGTTTGCCTGTGATTTCTGTGGAAACCAAAGATGGCTATAAAAGCTTTGTTTGGGGGATGAGAGAAGTAGTTATCATTTGTCACCAACATCTTGCATATTCCTTTTATCCTACTGAAACATTCACTCTGAAGCCAAGTTCATAAAAGAGATATGTTTATGGATATATGCAGATGTAATAAGATTACAAAATCATGTATGGAAACCATAAGGGCCAACCCAAGTCCAGTGATAATTGTAAGGAAGTTAGAGAAGGAAGAGATGGGTTTGGGGATGGGTGGGGTCATTAGATTTGTTTAATATTTTGTTGCTGAAACAGAGAAAGAGTTCATGAATGTAGCACAACACTACTATCATAGGTCTCAGAAATACTATTTTATGAGTGTTCAGCATATTTTATATATTACATAATTAACAAAATCTTTGTTTTTGTAATAAATAAAACTACAAGATGGTGGTAGGGAATAAAAAATATGAACGTTATCCTTTAAGATCTCATGTATCAATGAAAAATAATCATGTCGTGCAAATTCATCACCATCTGATATCTGCAGAAAATAATGTAAGACGAAAGACAAAAGCATTTTAAAAAAGCAGCATAACTACTGAAGTCTATATTTTTAACTTTATTCACAAATATTCTAATGGACTAGAATACTTGTCCAGATAGACTGAGAGTGGTCCTACTGATTTATTTTAAAACAAAAACAGGGGAAACAGGGAGTGCCTGGGTAACTCCATTGGCTAAGGGTCTGCCTTTGGCCCAGGTTGCGATCTTTAGGGTCCTGGGATGGGGCCCCGCGTTGGGTTCCCTGGTCAGAGGGGAGCCTTCTCCCTCTCCCCGTGGCACTCTCCCTGCTTGAGTTCTCTCTCTCTCTCTCTCTCAAATAAATAAATAAAATCTTTAAAAAAATAAGGCAAAAACAGGTACCAGTTTTAAGTAACCAAGTGTGTGCACTAATCAGTTCCTTTCCAGTGCATACTTAAGTCATACTCTCATTTATCAGGACTTGGTTGGTAAACCCTTGAGCTACTAGAAGCTGAAAGGACATTTCCTACTATACAACTGGCCAGGCTAAACATGTGTTTAATCTATGATTAAGTTAAGAAAGTTTTGACAATATCCTACAAGGTCCCATCCGAAATGTACAGTTGTTTTAAAATAAGCTTTATTGTGAATCTGATGGCAGTATGTTATAGGAACTTCTAAAAAAAGGTAAATGGCATTTGGGTGGCCATCTGCTCCTGCTGTGAGCAAGGCCAGTGGAATATTCTATCACCAGAGGAAAGACGATTGGTTTCTTTCTGCAGCTGACTGGTCTGCTGAGCCAACTGGCAAGTAATGGAGTTATTCATAGTTCTACATGAGAGACAGGCTTCCATCCAATGGTGGAGTTTAAGATTATGTAGCTGAGGATTCAGGAAGTCCTTACTGAGGATTCAGGAAGTTCTTATAGTAGAATCAATCTACACATTGTATAAACTAAGGTATTTAAAAGTTAGTTCATACTTTTCATAAAAATAGTGTTATATATTTAACTTTAATATTGTTTAATCAGTAAAAAAAAATCATTACTAATAAACAGAAAATTCTGAGGGTTATTAACAACAAACTCTAGATTTTTTTTATCCCAGTATTTTTCTACAGTAATCATAGAGAAGCATTCCATTTTATAACAAATGTTCTGGCAAACTTGACCCTTTAGACTTTGAACATTAACAATTTTTTTTACAATTTCTCAATATTTAGAAAAGTCTTGAAAGGTTTCACTGTTTTTTTTTTTTTAAGATTTTATTTAATTTGACAGAAATCACAAGTAGATGGAGAGGCAGGCAGAGAGAGAGAGAGAGAGGGAAGCAGGCTCCCTACTGAGCAGAGAGCCTGATGCGGGACTCGATCCCAGGACTCCGAGATCATGACCCGAGCCGAAGGCAGTGGCTTAACCCACTGAGCCACCCAGGCGCCCAGGTTTCACTGTTTTAATTCCATTATTTGTCCTCCCTCTATTCCAGAGTCAACCTCACAGACTGTCACAAGTTAAGCTCTTGATTCTTGGTAAAGATTGAAAACCATGAAAGATTGAAATTCATATATTAGTAAGTAACTATTCCATACAATAACATGTAGGGTGCTATTGATGCTAGCAACAAAAATCATTAATTAACTAAAAATGCTCCCAACTTTTATGGAGAAAATTTTAAAATTCAGTTTACCCACCAAAAAATGAGTTACTATGGAACTTGCCTTCTTCCACAAACAAATAGAAAACCATTAACAATTATGAAAGAAGTACTTTTATTCAGACAAGAGGCAGTGCAGCACTGAGAAAAAGGAATCAGCAGGGTTAGCCCTATAATGACCCCAGATTACTGCCTAGGGCATCTTCCAGGCCTCCGGGCATGGACAGGAAACCCAGGTAGTTGAGCAAAGTTAAGAAGAAAGAAACCAGAGTTCAAGGAGGCTGAGGTAGCTAGAATTTGAGGGGGAAAGAAATTACTAAAAATTTTCCAAGTAGAATATATAAAATAGATCCACAGATTCAAGAAGCTCAATTAACACCAAGCAGAATAAACATGAATAAAATCACCAAGGTACTTCATAATCAAACTGCTGAAAATGTGTTGGAGAGAAAATATTAGCAGTGGTCAGAAGGAAAAAAGGACACATTATGCATAGCAGAAGAAGGAGAAGAATAACAATGCATTTCTTATCAGAAGCAATTCAAGCCAGAATACAATGGAACAAAATTTTTAATGTACTGACAAACAAAAGTTGTCAAGTTAGACTTATCTACTTTCAAAATGAAGTGAAATAAAGATATTTCAGACAAATAAAAGCTGAAAGACATCATTATTAGCAGAACTAAAAATACAAGAAATGTTAAGAAGTTGCTGAGGCAATAGGAGAATAACACAGGATGAAAATTTGTATTTACATGAGGGAATGAAGAGTACCAAAATGGTAAATATTTGGATAAATACAAAAAAAAATCCCCTCCTTTTAAATATCTTTAAAGTATAATCAACTATTTTGAACAAATTAATAACACTGTACTGTCTGGGTTTTGATTCCTATATAAAAACATCATGTATTAACAAATAACACTGGGCACCTGGATGGCTCAGTCATGAAGCCTCTGCCTTCCACTCAGGTCATGATTGGGGTCCTGGGATTGAACCCCACATCAGGCTCCCTGCTCAGCGGGAAGCCTGCTTCTCCTCCTCCCACTCCCCCTGCTTGTTTTCCTTCTCTCACTGGCTCTCTCTGTATCAAGTAAATGAAATCTTAAAACAAACAAACAAAACAAATAACATTAAAGCCAGAAGGGGAAAATGGAAGCAAAATGATGCAAAGTGCTTATAGTACACATAAACTCAAAATGTATATTTTTGAAGGCATACAAGACGAAGTAGATTTCAAAACAAGGATGTAGATGGCTATTTCATCATGATAAAGGGGCTAATTAATCAAGAATATATAATTATCCTGGGGGAGGAGTCAAGATGGCGGAGAAGTAGCAGGCTGAGACTACCTCAGCTAGCAGGAGATCAGCTAGAGAGCTTATCTAAAGATTGCAAACACCTGCAAATCCATCGGCAGATTGAAGAGAAGAAGAACAGCAATTCTAGAAACAGAAAAACAACCACTTTCTGAAAGGTAGGACTGGCGGAGAAGTGAATCCAAAGCGACGGGGAAGATAGACCCCGGGGGGAGGGGCCAGCTCCTGGCAAGCGGCGGAGCAACGGAGCACAAAATCGGGACTTTTAAAAGTCTGTTCCGCTGAGGGACATCGCTCCGGAGGCTAAACCGGGGCGAAGCCCACGCGGGGTCGGCGTGACCTAAGGTCCCGCGGGGTCACAGAAGGATCGGGGGTGTCTGAGTGTCGCAGAGCTTGCGGATATTGGAACAGGAAAGCCGGCTGCAGAGACAGAGCTGACAGTAAGCTCGCAGCTCGGAGTTGCCTTGAACCGGTCGCAGGCTCGGTGAGCTCGGAGCGCGGCCGGAGGTTAGGCAGACGCGAGTTACTAGGAGCAGTTCGCTGAGGGCGCACAGAGGAGCGGGGCCCCAGGCTCTCGGCTCCTCCGGGCCGGAGACTAGGAGGCCGCCATTTGTATTCCCGTCTTCCGGAACTCTACGGAAAGCGCTCAGGGAACAAAAGCTCCTGAAAGCAAAGCCGAGCAGGTCACTCAGCCCGGCCCCTGGTAAGGGCGGTGTAATTCCGCCTGGGGCAAAGACACTTGAGAATCACTACACCAGGCCCCTCCCCCAGAAGATCAACAAGAAATCCAGGCAAGACCAAGTCCACCTACCAAGGAGTGCAGTTTCAATACCAAGGAGAGAGCAGCAGAATTCCAGAGGAGGAGCAAACAAACCACGGAACTCATGGCTTTCTACCTGTGATTTTTTAGTCTTGCAGTTAATTTAATTTTTTTCTTTTTCATTTTTTTTCTCTTCTTCTGCTAAAATTTCTTATAACTTTTACCCTTTTTTTTAACATTTTTTAACTAGATTATCTAATATATATATATTTTTCTTTTTTATACTTTTCTTTATTCATTTTCTTTTTTTTAATTCTATTTTTTTCTTTTTTTTTCTTTCTTTTTGAACCTCTTTTTATCCCCAAATCAGAAGAGATCCTAATCTCTTCAATCTTTTTTTTTCTTAATTTTTTTTTTAAATTCTTGATTGAATTTTTAATTCAATCTCTTTTTTTTTAATTCTTTTTTTTTAATTCTTTTTTTCTTTTTTTTTCTTTCTTTCTTTTTGAACCTCTTTTTATCCCCAAATCAGAAGAGATCCCAATCAGAAGAGATTGGGAGATCCCAATCAAAGGAGATCCCAATCAGAGGAGATCCCTGATCCTCCAAACAGAGGAGATCCCTCACCCAATCGTGAGGGGGGAGAAATCCCCCCTCACGATTTGGGATCTCTTCTGATTTGGTTAAAGCATATTTTCCTGGGATTGTTGCCACCCTTTTAGTATTTTACTTGCTCCTTCATATACTCTTAGCTGGACAAAATGACAAGGCGGAAAAATTCACAACAAAAAAAAGGAACAAGAGGCAGTACCAAAGGCTAGGGACCTAATCAATACAGACATTGGTAATATGTCAGATCTAGAGTTCAAAATGACAATTCTCAAGGTTATAGCCGGGCTTGAAAAAGGCATGGAAGATATTAGAGAAACCCTCTCCAGAGATATAAAAGCCCTTTCTGGAGAAATAAAAGAACTAAAATCTAACCAAGTTGAAATCAAAAAAGCTATTAATGAAGTTCAATCAAAAATGGAGGCTCTCACTGCTAGGATAAATGAGGCAGAAGAAAGAATTAGCGATATAGAAGACCAAATGACAGAGAATAAAGAAGCTGAGCAAAAGAGGGACAAACAGCTACTGGACCATGAGGGGAGAATTTGAGAGATAAGTGACACCATAAGACGAAACAACATTAGAATAATTGGGATTCCAGAAGAAGAAGAAAGAGAGAGGGGAGCAGGAGGTATACTGGAGAGAATTACTGGGGAGAATTTCCCCAATATGGCAAAGGGAATGAGCATCAAAATTCAGGAGGCTCAGAGAACGCCTCTCAAAATCAATAAGAATAGGCCCACACCCCGTCACCTAATAGTAAAATTTACAAGCCTTAGTGACAAAGAGAAAATCCTGAAAGCAGCCCGGGAAAAGAAGTCTGTAACATACAATGGTAAAAGTATTAGATTGGCAGCTGATTTATCCACAGAGACCTGGCAGGCCAGAAAGAGCTGGCATGACATTTTCAGAGCACTAAACGAGAAAAACATGCAGCCAAGAATACTATATCCAGCTAGGCTATCATTGAAAATAGAAGGAGAGATTAAAAGCTTCCAGGACAAACAAAAACTGAAAGAATTTGCAAACACCAAACCAGCTCTACAGGAAATACTGAAAGGGGTCCTCTAAGCAAAGAGAGAGCCTACAAGTGGTAGATCAGAAAGGAACAGAGACAATATACAGTAACAGTCACCTTACAGGCAATACAATGGCACTAAAATCATATCTCTCAATAGTTACCCTGAATGTTAATGGGCTAAATGCCCCAATCAAAAGACACAGGGTATCAGAATGGATAAAAAAACAAAACCCATCTATATGTTGCCTCCAAGAAACTCATTTTAAACCCGAAGACACCTCCAGACTTAAAGTGAGGGGGTGGAAAAGAATTTACCATGCTAATGGACATCAGAAAAAAGCAGGAGTGGCAATCCTTATATCAGATCAATTAGATTTTAAGCCAAAGACTATAATAAGAGATGAGGAAGGACACTATATCATACTCAAAGGGTCTGTCCAACAAGAAGATCTAACAATTTTAAATATCTATGCCCCCAACGTGGGCGCAGCCAACTATATAAACCAATTAATAACAAAATCAAAGAAACACATCAACAATAATACAATAATAGTAGGGGACTTTAACACTCCCCTCACTGAAATGGACAGATCATCCAAGCAAAAGATCAACAGGGAAATAAAGGCCTTAAATGATACACTGGATGAGATGGACATCACAGATATATTCAGAACATTTCATCCCAAAGCAACAGAATACACATTCTTCTCTAGTGCACATGGAACATTCTCCAGAATAGATCACATCCTCGGTCCTAAATCAGGACTCAACCGGTATCAAAAGATTGGGATCATTCCCTGCATATTTTCAGACCACAATGCTCTGAAGCTAGAACTCAACCCCAAGAGGAAGTTTGGAAAGAACACAAATACATGGAGACTAAACAGCATCCTTCTAAAGAATGAATGGGTCAACCGGGAAATTAAAGAAGAATTGAAAAAAATCATGGAAACAAATGATAATGAAAATACAACAGTTCAAAATCTGTGGGACACAACAAAGGCAGTCCTGAGAGGAAAATATATAGCGGTACAAGCTTTTCTCAAGAAACAAGAAAGGTCTCAGGTACACAACCTAACCCTACACCTAAAGGAGCTGGAGAAAGAACAAGAAAGAAACCCTAAGCCCAGCAGGAGAAGAGAAATCATAAAGATCAGAGCAGAAATCAATGAAATAGAAACCAAAAAAACAATAGAACAAATCAACGAAACTAGGAGCTGGTTCTTTGAAAGAATTAATAAAATTGATAAACCCTTGGCCAGACTTATCAAAAAGAAAAGAGAAAGGACCCAAATAAATAAAATCATGAATGAAAGAGGAGAGATCACAACTAACACCAAAGAAATACAAACTATTATAAGAACATACTATGAGCAACTCTATGCCAACAAATTTGACAATCTGGAAGAAATGGATGCATTCCTAGACATATAAACTACCAAAATTGAACCAGGAAGAAATAGAAAGCCTGAACAGACCCATAACCAGTAAGGATTGAAACAGTCATTAAAAATCTCCAAACAAACAAAAGCCCAGGGCCAGATGGCTTCCCGGGGGAATTCTACCAAACATTTAAAGAACTAATTCCTATTCTCCTGAAACTGTTCCAAAAAATAGAAATGGAAGGAAAACTCCCAAACTCATTTTATGAGGCCAGCATCACCTTGATCCCAAAACCAGACAAGGATCCCATCAAAAAAGAGAGCTATAGACCAATATCCTTGATGAACACAGATGCAAAAATTCTCACCAAAATACTAGCCAATAGGATTCAACAGAACATTAAAAGGATTATTCACCACGACCAAGTGGGATTTATCCCAGGGCTGCAGGTTGGTTCAACATCCGCAAATTAGTCAATGTGATACAACACATCAATAAAAGAAAGAACAAGAACCATATGATACTCTCAATAGATGCTGAAAAAGCATTTGACAAAGTACAGCATCCCTTCCGGATCAAAACCCTTCAAAGTGTAGGGATAGAGGGCACATACCTCAATATCATCAAAGCCATCTATGAAAAACCCACTGCAAATATCATTCTCAATGGAGAAAAACTGAAAGCTTTTCCACTAAGGTCAGGAACATGGCAGGGATGTCCATTGTCACCACTGCTATTCAACATAGTACTAAAAGTCCTAGCCTCAGCAATCAGACAACAAAAGGAAATTAAAGGCATCCAAATCAGCAAAGAAGAAGTCAAATTATCACTCTTCGCAGATGATATGATACTCTATGTGGAAAACCCAAAAGACTCCACTCCAAAACTGCTAGAACTTATACAGGAATTCAGTAAAGTGTCAGGATATAAGATCAATGCACAGAAATCAGTTGCATTTCTCTACACCAACAACAAGACAGAATAAAGAGAAATTAAGGAGTCAATCCCATTTACAATTGCACCCCAAACCATAAGATACCTAGGAATAAACCTAACCAAAGAGGCTAAGAATCTATACTCAGAAAACTATAAAGTACTCATGAAAGAAATTGAGGAAGACACAAAGAAATGGAAAAATGTTCCATGCTCCTGGATTGGAAGAATAAATATTGTGAAAATGTCTATGCTACCTAAAGCAATCTACACATTTAATGCAATTCCTATCAAAGTACCATCCATCTTTTTCAAAGAAATGGAACAAATAATTTTAAAATTTATATGGAACCAGAAAAGACCTCGAATAGCCAAAGGGATATTGAAAAAGAAAGCCAAAGTTGGTGGCATCACAATTCCGGACTTCAAGCTTTATTACAAAGCTGTCATCATCAAGACAGCATGGTACTGGCACAAAAACAGACACATAGACCAATGGAACAGAATAGAGAGCCCAGAAATAGACCCTCAAGTCTATGGTCAACTAATCTTCAACAAAGCAGGAAAGAATGTACAATGGAAAAAAGACAGCCTCTTCAATAAATGGTGTTGGGAAAATTGGACAGCCACATGCAGAAAAATGAAATTGGACCATTTCCTTACACCACACACAAAAATAGATTCAAAATGGATTAAGGACCTCAGTGTGAGAAAGGAATCCATCAAAATCCTTGAGGAGAACACAGGCAGCAACCTCTTCGACCTCAGCCGCAGCAACATCTTCGTAGGAACATCGCCAAAGGCAAGGGAAGCAAGGGCAAAAATGAACTTTTGGGATTTCATCAAAATCAAAAGCTTTTGCACAGCAAAGGAAACAGTTAACAAAACCAAAAGACAACTGACAGAATGGGAGAAGATATTTGCAAACGACATATCAGATAAAGGACTAGTGTCCAAAATCTATAAAGAACTTAACAAACTCAACACCCAAAGAACAAATAATCCAATCAAGAAATGGGCAGAGGGGCGCCTGGTTGGCTCAGTGGGTTAAGTCGCTGCCTTCGGCTCAGGTCATGATCTCAGGGTCCTGGGATCGAGTCCCGCATCGGGTTCTCTGCTCAGCGGGGAGCCTGCTTCCTCCTCTCTCTCTCTCCCTGCCTCTCTGCCTACTTGTGATCTCTCTCCGTCAAATAAATAAATAAACCTTAAAAAAAAAAAAAAAAAAGAAATGGGCAGAGGACATGAACAGACGTTTCTGCAAAGAAGACATCCAGATGGTCAACAGACACATGAAAAAGTGCTCCATATCACTCGGCATCAGGGAAATACAAACCAAAACCACAATGAGATATCTCCTCACACCAGTCAGAATGGCTAAAATCAACAAGTCAGGAAATGACAGATGCTGGCGAGGATGCGGAGAAAGGGGAACCCTCCTACACTGTTGGTGGGAATGCAAGCTGGTGCAACCACTCTGGAAAACAGCATGGAGGTTCCTCAAAATGTTGAAAATAGAACTGCCCTATGACCCAGCAATTGCACTACTGGGAATTTACCATAAAGATACAAACGTAGTGATCCAAAGGGGCACGTGCACCCAAATGTTTATAGCAGCAATGTCCACAATAGCCAAACTATGGAAAGAACCTAGATGTCCATCAACAGATGAATGGATCAAGAAGAGGTGGTATATATACACAATGGAATACTATGCAGCCATCAAAAGAAACGAAATCTTGCCATTTGCGACAACATGGATGGAACTAGAGCATATCATGCTTAGCGAAATAAGTCAAGCGGAGAAAGACAACTATCATATGATCTCCCTGATATGAGGAAGTGGTGATGCAACATGGGGGCTTAAGTGGGTAGGAGAAGAATCCATGAAACAAGATGGGATAGGGAGGGAGACAAACCATAAGTGACTCTTAATCTCACGAAACAAACTGTGGGTTGCTGGGGGGGGGGGTTGGAAGAAGGAAGGGTAGGGTTATGGAAATTGGGGAGGGTCTGTGCTTTTGGGTAAATTGGAAGGGAAGGTGAACCATGAGAGACTATGGACTCTGAAAAACAATCTGAGGGGTTTGAAGTGGCGGGGGGGTGGGAGGTTGGGGTACCAGGTGATGGGTATTATAGAGGGCACAGCTTGCATGGAGCACTGGGTGTGGTGAAAAAATAATGAATACTGTTTTTCTGAAAATAAATAAATTGGAAAAAAGAAAAAAAAAAGAAATTAAAAAAAAAAAGAATATATAATTATCCTAATGTGTATGACTCAAGCATGGAGTCTTACAATACATGCAGTGAAGATTCACAGACCCTAAAGAAGAAATAGACAAATCCACAGTTAAAATAGGGGACTTAAGTTCTCCTTCCTCAATAAGTCATCAAACAAGTAAAAAGAAAATAAGTAAAGGCAGAACATTGAACAACACTGTCCACCATTTTGACCTCTTTTATCTTTATGTGCCAATCCCTTCACTACAGCTCATACGCTGTACTCATCTTTTCAAATGCATGAGGCACCTACACTAAATTAGACCATACACTATGGGCCAAAAGCAAGTCTTAATAAATTAAAACCCCCAAACATCTAAAAACTAAACATCACAAAACTAAATGAACAATGGGTCAAAAAAGCAATCGCAAGGGGAATTAGAAAACATTTTAAATATAATGAAAGTGAAAACTTTACAAAATATCATATTCTGTGGGCTACAGCTGAAGCAATGCTCAGAAAAAAATTTATAGCATAAATGCTCATGTTAAAAACAATGAAATGTTTTAAATCAAAGTATCAGTTTTCATTAAACAAGAAAAATAGAGCGAATTACATTTAAAACAAGCAGAAGAAAATAAATGGTAAAGATAAAAGTGGAAAACCACAAAATAGAATATGAACAAGTAACAGGGAATTAATTAAAGAAAATGTGAATTTTTTTTAAACTATGAAAAAATGTAATACATTTAGCTAGACTAATCAAGAAAAAAAAAGAGAAAAGAAAAATTCCTGACATCAGGACTGAAAAAGATGACTTCTCCATAAGAATATTATAAAACAATTTTATGCCAATAAATTTAATAACTTAGAAAAATGGAAAAATTTCTTAAAAGATAAAATAATGCTCACTAAAGTAAACAGAGTCAAATACCTTTCCATCTATTGAAAAGAAATTAATTCATAGTTTCCAATCTTCCTGCAAAAAACTCCAGACCATAATGATTCCCATGATGAATTCTTCTAAATATGGAAGGGAGAAATAACACTGATTATATGCATACTTCTCAGAAAACTTAAAATGAGTGAATGTTTTCCAAGTTTCTTTCCAAGTTTCTGATACCAAAACCCAGCAAAGACATTGGAAATGAACAAAATTATAGACCAATATCTCTTGTTAACAGAAACTGCAAAAATCCTTAAGAAATACCAGCAAATTGAATTCCACAATATACAAAAAGAATAATCATGGCTGTGTAGGGTTTATCCTAGGAATAAAAGTTTGGTTTAACATTAAAAATTCAATGAATATAATTCACTCAATCAGTAGATTTTTTAAAAAATGCAGCAGAAATGCATTTGAAATTTAAACCAGTACTCAGAAAATTAGAAATGGTAGGAAATTTTCCCAGCCTGGTGAAGTGTATTTATCGAATCAAAAGAGCTTAAAAATAGATCTGCTCTAATAATGGTGTGTAGTGTTTACACAATCTCTTGGCATTTCTCCACAGTGTTGCAACCACTCTTGTGGTCAAATATACATTCATTGGAAGGAGTTTTGGCACTCTGATAGAAGGGGCAGACTTTGGAGGGAAGTTGAGATTTTAAATAATGCTCCCAAAAGTTTTTCTCTTAACAAGTGTCCCTCTAACTGACCTGCCTTCTCAGGCACCAACATGCTTTTTTAAAAATGCCATTATAACCCTACCTTTAATTTCAGTGGGATTTCAGAAGGTAGAAGGGGTATGCCAGGCCAGGAGACATCATATTAGGCAGATAGAACTCTGGGGGACTGCTAAAATTACGTCCCAGTAGGCAGCTTTCCACTTTCCTATGAATACTGTTTGAAAAATGAACACATTCTTCTTTGAGAACGCAACATTTACCTCTCAAGAGGTGATTTGACAAGTCTGAGACAGTAATCATAGTTTTTCTCTTAGCTATTTATTTGAAGATTGACATTTCAGAACTCTGGCCCACAGTTTCTAGAATATTTTAAAGCAATGCTGTTACATGGATCAATAGAACTGCCTTTTCTTGAATCCCAGTTTTCAATGGCTTTTGATGGTCTTTGGTCATATTGTTGGCCCACGCGTGACCAGTCACTCTGTTAAACGTACCCACCATCTACACTAGTCAGTGCATTTCCTTTGTGCTGGATGTCGCCAGCTACACGAGCTCAACTAGTTTTCAAAATAATTGGCCTGAAATTTACTGTCTTTTTGTTCAACATTGTATTTAATAGAAATAAGTTATCCATTTCTGGGTGCAAAATGACCTTTATTTTTATATATGAAGATAAGTAAATTTAAATAACATAAATATAAATAAATAAAATAAAAATGACATTTTATTTTTATTATAGCATTTCTCTCATTCTGTCTTAAGTCAAATCAAATCATTTGGAGACCTACCTCAGCATTGGACTATCAATTCCTCAAGGGTAGGTTTATTTCTTGTTCATTATTATATCTCTGACACTTAGCATGCAATGCCTGGTATCTATCAAACGTGGCTTAAATATTGTATATTGTTGAGGGCGCCTGGGTGGCTCAGTGTGTTAAGCCTCTGCCTTCGGCTCAGGTCATGATCTCAGGGTTCTGGGATCAAGCCCCACATCGGGCTCTCTGCTCAGCGGGGAGCCTGCTTCCCCCTCCTGTTTCTCTGCCTACTTGTCATCTCTCTCTTTCAAATAAATAAACAAAATCTTTAAAAAAAATATTGCATATTGTGGTTGAAATAACTTTCATTTCACGAAAGAGGAGGAAAATTTGAGGGGCTTGGGAATGCATACCATGTTACCAAGATGTATTTAAAGTTTTATGTGTGGTAAGAATAACATTAAAAGATGCTATTAGTGCCTATGGAGGAAGGAAAGAATGAGAGTGAGATGAGCTATCAGTGGGAAACCAGGGAAAGACATGTCTGGTTATTCCACACTGAAAATGAGCAAGAGCTGGGAACATTCCAGCAAATAGGGGTGGTTTAGAAATAGGAAGAAGGCTCTTTGTTAGGGTGACCAGAGTATCCTTGAAGAACTCCAGGTGGCAATCCTTCTGGGTTCGTTTTTAACACTGCTCATTCCTCAAGCAATAAGGGCAAGGTGGCTAGCTGGCACCAGGGACATAGCTGAGCGCCTCCATAATTAGACACGGGCTTCACACCTGCTATCTCAGCAGTGCTGGGCAAGTGGTGGCGTGAAATTCTGGCACAGAAAGGGAGACTGCTAGGAGGGAAAGGGATTGAAAATTCAGACCACAGGAGTCTTAAAGCCAAGGAATTTGGATTGTTATAGTCAGGTAAGTGCATACACTTTGTTGTCAGACAGATCAAGGTTGAATCTCATTCTACTGCTGCGTAAATTTGGACCTGAAGCAAGTTAACTAAGCCCTTCTTTCTTCATCTCAAAATGCATGATACCTGGCACAAAGTTAGCACACATATTGGTGTTATTGTTTTTGCATTACTATTATTACTTGGAATGGCAAGAGCTTAACTGAAGAGAAGGAGTAGGTTCCAGGAGAGAAGCTTCAAGAGGCTAGGTGCTCAATGACTTAACTAGTTTATCCATAACTATAGATCAGCAGATTCAGGAAAGCTCAAGGCTCCCACTTGGTTTAAGTTGCTATCAACACAGACTCAAAGCCCAACTCAGTTTAAAGATCTATTTATTTATTTGTTGGTGGAGTGTACTAAGCCTGATGCAGTGTTTGATCCCAGGACCCTGAGATCATGACCTGAGCTGAAATCAGTCAAGAGTTGGACAGTCAACCAATGGAGATACATAGGTACCCCATAGCCCAGGTCAATTTAAACCTCAAGATGATGGCTCAGTCCAGCAGCTACATAGCATTGAGGAAGAGATAGGGCACCAGGGGCTTCCTGTTCTGCTCGCTCTGCATTCCAACTATCTGTGCTCCACAGACATGCCCACGCATTTGCACGCATGGAATTTTCCTCATTCTCTTTTGCTTGTATTACAAGGATTCCTCCTGGAAAATGCTCATCTCGTGAGAACTGGTGGGCTAGAGAAGTTTCAGAACTCGGAACCTGGAAGAGCTAATTAGAAGTGGCCTTCCAAAGGGGCAAAAGTGGTTTTTTTGTTCGTTTGTTTTTGTTTTTGTTTGTTTTCACTTCAGCTCTACTCTCTAAAGCTGAGAGAAAGAATTGCCAAGAGACACGTGGCCTGGGTTGTGTTAGGCCTGCACAATTGCAGAGTCTAATCTTCTTATGAAAGCCCTAAGTATCTGTTTTAGCACTGATACCTCCATAGGTGTTTTCAAATACACTGAAGAAAAAAGGATTTTGTCACACCATGTTTCCAAAAATCTTGCAAGCCTCAATTTCTTTATTTTCATATTATGACCACACAGTGCTTGCTTTGTTAACTTGCACATGCAGAGGACAGCACTCAAAGAAGCTGAGAGGAATTCCATCCTTTGGGAAATTTTAATGATATGACATGACAGAGTTTCTAACTTAAGAGTTTATGGCAACAGTTCTCCAAATATCTTTCCTCCCTCACCCCATTCTTGTTAATTTTTGTGAAGCTTCTAAAACAATTAAATAAAAATAAAATAAATAACTTTTAAGAAATTGTCCCAATTTTTCTGAAGCCTACTTGTTTTCTTTCTTTGTTTCTTGTTTTTCTTCCACTCATTTTTATTTTCCACTTCAGTAAAAAAATATCTGCCTTTTCTCAGACCTTTTCTGGGCTCTCCATTATTTGGGACAAAAAGCCCAGGATAAGAGTTGGGAAGGATAAAGCTTAGCTTAAAGGGTGAGAGCCCTTGTTAAGTTTTTAAATAATCACAGTAAGACATGACAGACTGTCTGATTTCAGAGCCTAATTATAAGTGTACATTAGCCTGTGCTTCTTAAACTGGAAATTAGAAGGTAAATGTGGTGCATCTTTTAGCACATCAATTATAAATGATGGAAGGCATTATTTTTTATACAAAGGCAGGTGTAAATATTTTATGGAACATGGCAAAAACTTCTCGTCATTTATCCAATATGAGTTCTTATTTTCTTCTTTATAGATCCCCAGGTTCATTCAACTTTATTTATTGAGGTGGGCAATGTGCCCAGCTAAAAAGTATTCATTCCCCAGACTCTATCATAAACTGAAGCCACCATGGAAATCTTCCCAGAAAACTCTTTAAAGAGGGATCCAGTGGCTCTTTTGGGCCTTTTGCCCTTTCATTCCATCCTCTTACTCACCTCAATCATGGATATTTGAGCGACAGCAGTGTCTTTTGACTTAAATGTGACTTTGAGAATGAAAGATGTGTACCAAGAATGGAACAGCAGAATCAGGGTGGGAACCTAGGCTCAAAGTCTAGGGTTTATGCCAAAATATGGTATACCAATTAAATTTAAATTTTGGATAAAAAGCAGGGACACCTGGGGGGCTCACTCTTTTCAGAGTCTGCCATCGGCTCCAGTCATGATCCTGGGGTCCTGGAATCAAGCCCAGAATCGGGCTCCTGGCTCAGTGGGGAGTCTGTTTTTCCCTCTTTCTCTGTCCCTCTACTCACTTGTGCTCTCTCCCCCTCTCAAATAAATAAGTAAAATCTTTAAAAGATAATAAAATTAAAAACAAACAATTTTTAATATAAAAATGTCCCAAATACTACATGGAACATACCTTTTCTGAAAAAATTACTTATCTGGAATTCAATTTTAACTAGATTACTTGTATTTCTCATTTATTTCTATAAAGATACATCAAATTATTCAATCAAATTAGCAAAGCCTAGAGAACAAAAATATGGCAATTATAGTCTTTTAGCTTCCGTGTATCTGAAGTGGGTTTCTTATAGAAAATTGAGACTATTATAGAGAGTCCCATTACCCCACACCAAATTATTATATTAGTATGACACCTTTGTTACAATTAATGAATCAATAAATCATTATTAACTAAAGTTCATAATTTATTCAGAGTTCTTCTGTTTGTACCTAATACCCCATTTCTGTTCCAGAATCCTATGCAAGATACCACATCACAATTAATCATTATGTGGATAAGTGCTTCTTGCCTGTGATAGTTTCATTACCTGCAGGTAATATAGCCATATAACATACGCATACAATATCCATTATGAACATTTTTATCGATTTATCTGTCAGCGGACACTTAGGTTATTTCTATGTTTTGACTTTTAAAAGCAATGGACATGATGATGAAGGTATTTCTGGAAGATAGTGATTTCATTTCTTTTGGATATCTATTCAGAAATAGTATTGCCAGACTATATAGTAATTCATCTTTAATTTAAAAAAAAAGAACACCAAACTGTTTTCCATAATGTCCATGCCAATTTAGATTCCTACCAATAGTGAAGAGGGGTTCCCTTTTCTCCATACCATTGACAACATTTGTTATCTCTTGTCTGCTTGATAGTTAGCCACTCTAACAGGTACAAGGTGATATTTCATTATGGTTTTGATTTGAAATTCCTTGATTATTAGTGATGATGAACATTTAAAAAAATAGGTACCTATTGGTTTTATCTTTGCCTATTTGTTAATCAGACTTTTCTTTTTTTTTTTTTTTTTTGCTATTGAGTTGTATGTATTTTGGTTAGTAACCCCTTATACAGATGGTTGCCTTTTCATTTTGTTGAACATTTCTTTTTCTGTGCAGAAGCTTTTTAGTTTGATATAGTCCACTTATTTATCTTTTTTTTGTTTTTGTTGTTGTGCTTTTGGTATCATATCCAAAAAACTGTTACCAAGACCAATGTCAAGGAGATTTTTTTAATGTGTCTTCTTCTAGGAGTTTTATAGCTTTGGGTCTTAGCATTTAAGTCTTAAATCCATTTTGAGTTAAACTTTTGTGAGTGGTGTAAAGTAAGATCTTGGTTCTATTTCACTGGTCATTGTGTCTGTTTTTATGCCAATACCATATCCATACCAATTCATACCTTTTGATTACTACAATTAGGTCTATGGGGGCCGGGCTGGTTCTAGGTTGGACCAGAGGCCTGGTGCTGTGTTAGTTGGAAGTCTAGCTCTGTGGTACTTGGCCAGGCCAGGACCCATCCAGAATCCTGGATTTGTAGGGGCTCATCTGGAGCCTTGCACCATGGAAATCAGTTGGCGCTGAGTTGGTCTGGGAGCTTGGGTTCATGAGGGCCCGTTGGTAGCCTCATGCCATAGGAGCTACCTGGAGCTATAGGACTAACTGCCACTGCTGGAGCCAGCTAGAGACCAGATGGTCTGGGGCTCTGGTTTTGTGGGAGCCAAAAGTCTGTCTGGAGCCAAGGAAATCTCTTGGAGTTATGAGAACCACCCAGGGCTGCTAGAGCCAGCAGGGGCCAGGGAGATCGTGGTTTCATAGGAGCCAGCTGGGAGACTGGTGCTGGGGGACTCACCTGGGTCTGCAAGAGCCACTTTTTGTTGTAGGAAATTCCTGTGGCTATAAGATCCACTTGGGGTCACCTGAGCTGGCAGGTGCAAAGGTAAACCAGGGGTCTGACTTCACAGCAGTCCTCAAGGAGCAACCTTGGGCCACAGCAGTAGAGTGGTGCTGTGGCAGGTCATTACGAGGGTCCAGGGTGAAGTTGGGTGCTCATTTTCCTTCTATGAAGTGAGTGTCTCTTTCCTTGTTGGATTGCCTGGCTTTGGAGAGGGGTTATGGGGTAGTGTGAATCTTCTCCTACACATCTCATTCTGTCTTTTCTTATGTCTTTCAGGTGCTGTAATCCATCACCTGGAATCTTTGGCTCTTGTGCAGGTATTTTTGCATGCAGTTAATTTTTCAAATTGATGTTTCTGAGGAGGGAGGCAAGGACTAGAAATTCTGTGTTGCGTTTTTTCTTAAAGATTTTACTTATTTATTTGACATACAGAGATCACAAGTAGGCAGAGAGGCAGGCAGAGGGAGAGAGAGAAGCAGGCTTCCCACAGAGTAGAGGGCCGGATGTGGGGCTCGATCCCAGGACCCTGAGATCATGACCTGAGCTGAAGGCAGAGGCTTAACCCACTGAGCCACCCAGGTGCACCTCTGTGTTGCTATTTTGATGACATAATCGCCTAATATTTCATACTCACTTTTGAAGGGTAGCACAGTAGGCCATCCTAAAATGTGCTACTTTGGCATAATTACTTTGAGCTGAAGGCAATTGAGAAGAAGCAGATACTCGAAAAGCTCCCTTACCTCCTCTTATTTGTCTGAAGCAGGCCATAAATTTATAAAGGTGTCCCTTTTCCCCTCTCTACCAGGAAGGACACAGGTTAATCCCTGGAGACAACTTTAGACCCTATCAGCCTGGAGAAAGCAACAGAAGAATCTGCATGACCAATTTACTAAGCAACCTTTATCTCTGGACTGGACTGGAGGAGATTATGCTGAATGATCACTTACTTGTGGAGCATAAGGGATAACATGGAGGACATTAGGAGAAAGAAAGGAAAAGTGAATTGGGGGAAATTGGAGGAGGAAACAAACTATGAGAGACTGTGGACTCTGGCCTTGAAAGCCCAAACCTGTTCTCTTATTGCAGTCTTACTTCACAGATTTATAGTTCTTTGTTGAAGATTTATAGAAGCTGGAATTCTAAGCCACCTTGGAGAATTACTCATTTTTCCTTGGGTATCTCATATATATTCATGAGACATACATGTTAATGAACTTCTGTTTGTTATACTCTTGTTAATCTTTTACTGGGGGGATCTCAGATAAACTCAGAAGTGTAGAGGGAAAAGTATTTTTCTTCTCTTATGGCTTATTCCTATTACTGGTATGATATTTTTTTTTATTTCCTCTAATATCTCTGCTACTTTTCTATATCACTACAGCTCCCAGATTAATGTGTTAATCCTCTTGATGTGTTTTTAATAATAATAGTTATTGATTTCTTGGTTTATTGGTTGACTAATATAACCATTTTCTACTCTACAATGACTGTTCTGTAAGGCAGGTATAGAAAAGTAAATACATTAAACTCCCATTTTTCCATGATGGCTGGGAAATTAGGAATTAGATATTTTAATCACATGTCTCAATAACTATATATATTTTTTACCATATCTGTATTACACTGTAATTATCTAACATAGTTTTTCTTTTCAAGTGAATGTGAGTTGGCATTCTGAATATCTTTTATCAATATATACCACTGCCAATAAATACTTGCTTGTGTTGACTTTGAAGTTTTTGTGGAAAAGTGAAAATGTACTATTGGGAACAGTAATTTATTAGTCCCATATTGTAGATCTCTTACACATTTGGGAGGTGAGAATGAAAGAAGTTTCAAAATGTTTGGTCATATTTTACAAACTTCTTAGAAACTTTAAATGCTAATTTAAATCCAGATTTTTTTAATCACCCCTTTTCTATTTTTGTAATACCTTACTTCATTCCTAATAAGAGAGATGACTTTCTACATTTTCCTGGGACTGAAAACTTGGCTTAAAATCTCCTGGGAACACTAGAACACTATTTCCTTGAAAGTGTTAAGGTCAAGATGTTATGAGGATTTCATTCCCAAGCTTTTTCTAATCAGTTTGTTTTTGTCTGTTCAAAGGCCCTTTACAGGTTCTCTCTTTCACCCTCTAAATCAACTAGATGATTGTTTAAAAATGCCATTTGTTTTGAAAACTGACAGCAGAATCCTTCTGTGCAAAAGATTACAAACCAAACTTGCATCTCTTTCAGGGTTGCTTTTAGAGTCTTATTTTATATTTCATTTCTGAAGTTTGATAAACTGGAAGTAGCCAGCACAAGAAAAGTTCTTGATAAAACTCTTGAAGAGGGAGGCTTTGTGACTTCTGGTTACAGAGGGACCTCTCCACGGGAGCCCAGAGGTAGTTTCATCAAGAGAAACAAAGCTGGACTTCAGGTAAAGTGGTGAAAACATTTTATTCAGTGACTATTGACAATGGGAGAAAGAGCTGAACCCCATTCTGATGTGCATTGGGGTGACTTGGCATTTTAGAGAGAAAATGAATAGAGATGAGGAGGCGGGTTGGCAGGCAGGACCTCAGAAGAGTCAGGGAGGTGAGAAGTTACAAAGGAGTGGTTGGCGTTGATGCAATTATGTCCATCATATCTGCTAGTTGGCAGTTAGTTAGGGAAGTTAGCGGCCCTATCCGTCCTGATGACTGCATCTCAAAGACCTGGTTTTCAGGTCTGTGAGAAAGATACCGCTGAGTTGTAGGAGATGCATATATATATCTCAAAGAAACAGAGGAAGGGTTCATGATTGTCAGCCCTAAGTGCTCTAAGAAAGGGAAGTCAAGGGCCATGCTCAGGAGTTGGCAAGAGCAAACAATTAATTCTTTGACAACCCTAAGCTTTTCCACACAAGAACTCAAATGTGGGCTGGTGGTCCCAAGCAGCCTTAAGATAATTAGAAGCTGGTCTGGTCTCAGCCTTGAGGTTTGGAGGATTGCTTGTGTGCAGTTCTCAGTATCCCCCAGAGGGAGGCACTCCTTGTTTAGACTCGCAAAGAACAAAGCTTTCTACAATATTATACATCTCAGTGTATTTTGTGATGTCCTGAATGCCCTTTAGTTACCTCGATATTTTAAGCAATATCACAATAAGCACAATTTATAGTTTTCTGGTAGCTGTTTATTTGAATATGTTTATAAACTCCTAACGACATTATTGGATTAGAACCTCTGAGCTCTGAAGAAAAATAAAATAAAAGAGAATGTTTTGCTCAGCAACTTCACAACCACTTCATTTACATTTGCTTTCTATGAATAGTGCTCAAAGTATTGACTTAAAATGTAAAGGTTTATATTTTTTCCTAATTTTGGCAATCTCTCCAAAACTTCAGCTCATTTGCCACTGTTTCGTTATACCCTTTAAACTGTCTTCTGAAATCATTCTTTTGTGTTGTAATTATGTTAACCCAGAATAGATTTTTTAAATTTTCTTTAAATCATTTTGTAGAAAGTCAATCACCTCTGGAGCCCAAGCTCAATAGCTCACAATTATTTATTATTCAATTAAAAGCTTCTAAAACAAGTGTAAATGGCCCCAGAATTTTAAAATATGTTGCTGCTGCTAAATCCGCATGAGACAAGCTGTCAAAGGAATGAGTGCTGCCTAAAATAAACGTTTTTCCATGCGCATTTCAAATCACTAGTCTGAGACATCACATTTTAGACTCTGACTATTCCAAAGTACAATTTTTGGGAAAAGCAAGTTTCCTTTTTAGACAGACAGAAGCTCCACATAATTTTCAGAAAAGCCATGTTGGAGGCCACTGGTAATGATCTCCAAAAGCCCATTTGCCATCCCAGAAGGCAACAAATGACATTTATCTTGTAATTCAACAAATGTTTTTACTGTTCACACAGGCATGAATGTGCCTCTGTGTGTGTGTGTGTGTGTGTGTGTGTGTGTATGTGTGAAAGAGAGAGAGAGAAAGACAGAGACAGAGAGTGAGAGGCATTAGCACTGTAGAGGTCAGAAGTAGGAAGATGTCAAGGTGGTTGCTCCCTAGCTCCTTCTGGTAGCCCTGGGGTTTGACAGTGGCTTCCTCCTCTCCAGAAGGCCAGAGTTCCTTCCTGTCAGAGGGGCCACTGCTACAGCTACAGCCTCTCCTCATCCACTGTATGCCCCATCCCTCAGATAAAGGCTTCCCACTGAACCGCACTCTGACTGCTTCAGGTTTTTAGTTGCTTTCCTCAAGCCCACCCACACCTCTGGGGACAGTCCTCATCCTGGGGGTCTGTTATTAATTTCCAGCTAACGAATTCCCATTTCTATAGATTCCCTTTTGTGAGAAAGCAACATTCAAAAGTAAAATAAATCTATTTTATTTATTTTCTTAAGGTTTTATTTATTTATTTGAGAGAGCAAGAAAGAGCATGAGTTGGGGGAAAGGCAGATGGAGAGGGAGAAGCAGACTCCCGGCTGAGCAGGGAGCCCAATTCAGGACTGGATCCTAGGACCCTGGGATCAGGACCTGAGCTCAAAGGCAGATGATTAACCAACTGAGCCACCCAAGTGCCCCAGAATAAGTCCTTCTTAATGGTCTCCAAATGGGCTTTTTCCAATATGAAAAAAAAAATTAAAAACTAGATTTTCAGTAAGAGAAACATTTGTGAACTTTGCATAAAAATTTCAAACTCCTATCAACAAGATGTGATCAGTTTCCCATCTGAAGTCTCCATGTTTGGTTCTTCTGCATGTGTCATGGCGTCATATAAAAATCAGTGCAAGTTTCAAGAGTGCAACTATTCAAGTAAGTATAGAACATAAAAAAAGTAACACAATCATTCCATTTAGATGAGTGGGGACCAACCTTGAAGTCCTTGGGATCCTCAAAGTTAATCATGGGAGGTTTTCAGTTAATTAAAACAATTATTCAAGTTTTATATAAACCAACCATTTGCCATGATGTCTGTGAGGAAGTACTGTGGCAACGTACAGAAGATATTTTAAAGCACAAAATTCACTTTAGAATTTTTAAAAAATAGGTAATTTATGTATATTAGAAATAAGTTATGACAACATTTCAGTGCATATTATTATAATGCCCTGTTGACAAATATCCTGTTTTTGTTTTTTTTTCTACTATGCATTCCATGCAAAAGAAATAATGCTGGCAACATTTAGTTTTAAGTCAATTGTTACTTATTATCAAGAGAAAGGCTTATTAAACCTCATTATTAGGTACTGACACTGTTTACACAGCATAGAACAAAACAATTTGCTTAAATTGTTCAGGAATTTAAGGCTGGGATTAGCTTAGGCTCCTAAAATTTTGTATTGAAATCTAAATCAGCTGCTTTAATCAAGCTGGCCATCTCATTTTTACCACTAAGACTACTCTCTTTCTAGATTCCAAGAAAAACTATCTTTATGTTGGAAATCTCACCTCCACCTGCAGCTTCTATGACCTGCCTTCTGTACGCCTTTGAAGGCCTCTCCCTGCCTGGGGTCTTTTATAGCCCCTCTTATTGCTCTGCATTCATAGGGCAGTCTGCTTCTCCCTTTCCCTCTCCCTCTGCCTGTGCCCCTCCCCTGCTCCACTCATGCTCTTAAATAAATAAATAAATAAATACTTAAAAAACAAAACAAAACAGTTCCCAACCACAGAGAATTGTATTGAGACTCAAATTGTATAATAGCTAGCTAACTTTGCTCCCCACCCCCGCTGGAAAAAAAAAAAAGTATCATTAAGCCAGAGTTGGATTTAGACCTCTACTCAAGGGAGGTGCACCTCCAAGCTATTGTGCTACTGTAGCTACAACCAGAAAGATGAATTTTCTATCCAGCAACATATTCCCAAAATGACTGATCCTGCTTTACTTCCAAACTCTAGTTCTTAACTTTGTTCCAAATGCTCTTCACTGATTAGATGTACTAACTACAGTACTTTAAACTTAACTCAATTTTACTTTGATTGATTTGATTTGGTTGATTTGAATAATTGGCAGTTAATCAAAAGGCTAGAGATTCATAGAGGTTTTTGTTTTTGTTTTATACAAGGCTAGTAAAATAAACAGATACAGCTGTAATTGTGTGTTTAAGCCTCCATGATTAGATAGCTTATGTCTCGTCATTAGGGAAATAACTGCAGTAAAATCTAATCACACAGTGAACCAACTAACACAAGAAAAAGAAATCATTTCTGTTTGAAATGATTTCATTTATTATTTATTATTTCCTTTATTATATAATACCTGAAATGCTTAAGGTAGTGAATCTTGCACAAAAAATCCAGACAAGGGACACCTGGGTGGCTCAATCAGTTATGAGTCTGCCTTTACCTCACATCATGATCCCAAGGGTCATGGGATCAAGAACCACGTGGGGCTCTCTCAGGGACCCTCTCAGGGACTCTTCTGCTCCCTCTCCCTCCCTGCTTTCCCCACCGTGCATGCACACTCACTCTCTCTCTGTCAAATAAAAACTTTAAAAAATCCAGACAAGAAAAGAAACTAGGAACTCTGTCCCCCATGAGCATTGCTGCTCCAGCTCAGCTTGGCTCTAGCTCGTGCTCTGCAATCACTCTGCGTATTTCCACTTATAATATTATATTCATTATATTAATTTTCCTTTGCTTAAATTTTAAATTTTCCTTCTGGAAAAATGTGAATCTCCTGGGGATAGAAGTTTCAGAAGGTAGGGACCTGGAGAAGCTCAACAGGGTGGGTGAGCTCCCAGATTGCTCTCTACAGTAGAAAAGGTTTCTGAGGGACACGTGGCTTGGACAGCCCCAACTACACTCGAAATGATTTCATTGTCCAGTCTTGTCAAAGGCAGCCAAGCAACACCTACTAATTTTCCTGTTTGCTTCTATCTGGATGTTCCTAAATATAGTGAGAACAATTATTTTCTTACCATGTCTCCAAAAATGTTGCAATCTTTAATTCCTTTATACTCTTTTTGTGAACACAGCACATTGTATTGTTAACCAGGTGGCATCCCTGCAACCAGGCTTTTCCAGATTAGTGTTGATGATGACGGTGAGGATGAGGATGGTGAGAACATGGTGACAATTTACTCTGAAGGCAGTTCAAAGTCCTAGTTCACAGAGATGAAAAGCACAGCATAGTCAATAGAGTCAATACTGTTTATTAACTTTGTATGGTAACTACACTTATCATGGTGAGCACTTGAGGAATATACTATATACCTGAAACTCATATAACATTATATCTCAATTATATTTTATTAAGAAAGAATTACAAGCTAAGGCAGCAATGGGGGTTGGAATGAATATGAAATGAAAGGCATGAGGGGTGCCTGGGTGGCTCAGTGGGTTAAAGCCTCTGCCTTCAGCTCAGGTCATGATCTCAGGGTCCTGGGACTGAGTCCCACATTGGGCTCTCTGCTCAGCAGGGAGCCTGCTTCCCCTTCTCTCTCTGCCTGACTCTCTACCTACTTGTGATCTCTCTCTGTGTGTCAAATAAATAAATAAAATCTTTTTAAAAAGGCATGAAATTATTAAGGTAGAAGAACATTAATGTTGAGGTAATGGAGATGTCTCCATTTCAACACTGAAATAAATCGTAGAGATGACAAGATTGTTATCTAGAGGACAGTTTTACACCCAATTGTTAAATGTGTTACTCTTGTCCTTAATTATTGTCCTGTTCTCTGAGTTCAATCAATACACTTTATTGGAGCCAAACAATTACATAAGAGTTGGCAATGTGCACTAATCATCCCAAATTTGCTCCTTTTGTGTCCTCTTCTAGACTATAAGTAGCTTATTTATAAATTCTTCTACACCCCGTATAGAAAGCTTGACACAGTGATTATTCCAAAGTGGATTCAGTCAAGGCTTACTAACTGATTAATTGAGCAATTTATTAAAATGAGGCAAACCTCAGTGTAATTTGTTTTTTTTTTTTATAACTGGAAGCTTACAAACTTCTTATACTTTTTTCCTCCCAAAATGGCTACATACCAGAAAAGAACATGTATCTTTGAGAAAGCAACATTTATTCATGCATTAAATAAATATTTATCACATATCTACAATGTGCCAGGCATTTTTATAGAAACTGAAAATGTATGATGAAACAAAAATTTAAATAAAAACAATGAATAATATCTGTTGGGGAGAATCTAGTAGATAAATAAAGAAAATTAACATCATAAATAAAGTATCTCCTCTTTGAATGTTTGGTAGAATTCCCCAAGGAATCCATCAGGTCCTGGGCTCTTGTTTTTTGGGAAGTTTTTGAGCACTGTTTCAATCTCATTATTAGATATTGGTCTATATAGGTTGGCAATTTCTTCCTGATCCAGTCTTGGAAGTTTATAGTTTCCAGGAATGCATCCCTTTCTTCTAGGTTGCTTAACTTAATGGCATATAATTGTTGATAATAATTTCTGATGGTTGTTTCTGTATCATTGGCATTGTTTGTGATTTCTCCCCTTTCATTCATAATTTTATTAATTTGGGTCCTCTCTCTTTTCTTTTGGATTTTCTTTGGATTATCAACCTTACTGATTCTTCAAAAAAAAAAAAAACCTTCTAGTTTTGTTGATGTGTTCTTTTGTATCTCTAGCTTCTATCTCACTGACCTCTGCTCTAATCTTATTTCCCTTCCTATGTATAGGTTAGGCTTAATTTGTTGTGGATTCTCCAGTTCTTCAAGATGTCAAGAGATCTGGTGTATTTTGGATTTTTCAATTCTTTTTTTTTTTTTTTTAAAGATTTATTTATTTATTTATTTGACAGAGAGAAATCACAAGTAGATGGAGAGGCAGGCAGGCTCCCTGCTGAGCAGAGAGCCCGATGCGGGACTCGATCCCAGGACCCTGAGATCATGACCTGAGCCGAAGGCAGCGGCCTAACCCACTGAGCCACCCAGGCGCCCCAAGATTTTTCAATTCTTTTGAGTGAAGCTTGGATGGTTATGTATTTCCCCCTTAGGACTGCCTTTGCTAGATCCCATAGGTTTTCAATCAATATGTCTTCATTCTGATTGGTTTCTATGAATTGTTTAAGTTCTTCTTTGATTTCCTGGTTGATCCAAACATTCTTAAGCAGAGTGGTCTTTAGCTTCCAAGTGTTTGAATTCCTTCCAAAACTTTTCTTGTGGTTGAGCTCCAGTTTCAAAGCACTGTGGTCTGAGAATACACAGGGAATAATCTCTATGTTTTGGTATCAATTGAGCTGTGAGTTGTGACCCAATATGTGGTTTATTTTGGAGAAAGTTCCATGTGTACTTGAGAAGAATGAGTATTCTGTTGTTTTAAGGTGGAATGTTCTGTATATATCTATGAGGTCCATCTGGCCCAATGAGTCATTCAAAGCTCATGTTTCTTTACTGATTTTCTGCTTGGAAGATCTGTCTATTACTGAGCATGGCATGTTAAGATCCCCTACTATTAAAGTATTCTTACCAATATGACTCTTTATCTTGATTAACTTATGTTATATGGCTTGTGTAGTTGGCTGCTCCCATATTGGGGGCATAAATATTTACAGTTGTTAGATCTTCTTGGTGGATAGACACTTTAAGAATGATGTAGTGTCCTTCTGTATCTCTGACTATAGTCTTGGGCTTAAAATCTAATTTATCTGATATGAGAATCACCATCCCATCTTCACTTGAGGCCCATTGGTATGAAAGATTGTTCTCCATCCCTTCACTTTCAGTGTGGATGTATCTTTAGGTTCAAAATGTGTCTCTTATAGACAGCATATGGAGGGGTTTGGTCATTTTATCCAATCTGAAATCCTGCGCCATTTTATTCAAGCATTTAGGAAGTTCACATTGAGAGTGATTAGTGAAAGATAGGTTTTATTGACATCATGTTGCCTATAAAGTCTTTGTTTCTATGGATTGTCTCTGTAAATTTCTGTTCTATGTCACTCTTGGGTTCTTTCTTCTTTTATAGACCCCCCCCCCCCTTAATATTTCTTGTAGTGCTGGCTTGGTGATCACATATTCTTTTAAACCTTGCTGCTCTTGGAAGCTCTTTATCTCTCCATCCAATTTGAATGTCAGCCCAGCTGGATAAAATATTCTTGGCTGCACGTTCTTCTCATTTAGTGCCCTGAATATGTCTTGCCAGGCTTTTCTGGCTTGCCAGGTTTCTGTGGACAGGTCTGACATTATTCTGATGGATGTTTCTCTGTACCTAAGGAATCTCTTCCCCCTAGCTGCCTTCAGAAGATCTTGTCTAAAATTATGATTCATGGGTTTCATAATTAAGTGCCTTGAAGACTTTCTCATTTCATTGATCTTTGTGGGTGTTCTTTCTGTCTCTAGGGCATGAACAACATTTCACCAGCATTTCTCAAAGAGCTGGAACAAACAATCCAAAAATTTGGATGGAACCAGAAGAGACCCAAATTGCTAAGGAAATGTTAAAAAAGAAAAACAAAACTAGGGACATCATGTTGCCTAATTTCAAGCTTAACTACAAAGCTGTGATCACCAAGACAGATGGTACTGGCACAAAAACAGACACACAGACCAGTGGAACAGAGTAGAGAGCCCAGATATGGTCAACTCTATGGTCAACTTATCTTTGACAGCAGGGAAAAATATACAGTGGAAAAAAGACAGTCTCTTCAATAAATGGTGCTGGGAAAATTGGACAGCTATGTATAGAAGAATGAAACTTGACCATTCTTTAAACTATATACAAAGATAAACTTGGAATGGATAAAAGACCTCAACATGAAACAGGAATCAACCAAAATCCTAGAGAAGAACATAGGCAGTAACCTCTTCAACATCAGCCATAGCAACTTCTTTCAAGACATGTCTCCAAAGGCAAAGGAAACAAAAGTGAAAATAAACTTTGGGACTTCATCAGGATCAAAAGCTTCTGCACAGCAAATGAAACAGTCAACAAAATAAAGAGGCAACCCATGGAATGGGAGAAGATATTCACAAATGACACTACAGACAAAGGTCTGATATCCAAGGTTGATAAGGAACTCCTCAAACTCAACACACACAAAACAGATAATCATGTCTAAAAATGGGCAGAAAACATGAACAGACACTTCTCCAAAGAAGACATACAAATGGCTAACAGACACTTGAAAAAATGTTCATCATCATTAGTCATAGGGAGATTCAAATAAAAACCACATTGAGATACCACCTTACACCAGTTAGAATAGCCAAAATTCAAACAAGTATTAGAGAGGATGTGGAGAAAGGGGAACCCTCTTACATTGTTGGAAATGCAGGTTGGTGCAGCCGCTTTGGAAATCAGTGTGGAGATTCCTAAAAATGGATAAGGAAGATGTGGTCCATATACACTATGGAGTATTATGCCTCCATCAGAAAGGATGAATACCCAACTTTTGTAGCAACATGGACGGGACTGGAAGATATTATGCTGAGTGAAATCAGTCAAGCAGAGAGAGTCAATTATCATATGGTTTCACTTATTTGTGGAGCATAACAAATAGCATGGAGGACAAGGGGCATGAGAGAGGAGAAGGGAATTTGGGTAAATTGGAAGGGGAGGTGAACCATGAGAGACTATTGACTCTGAAAAACAATCTGAGGGGTTTGAAGTGGCGGGGGGGTGGGAAGTTGGGGTACCAGGTGGTGGGTATTATAGAGGGCATGGATTGCACGGAGCACTGGGTGTGGTGAAAAAATAATGAATAATGTTTTTCTGAAAATAAATAAATTGGAAAAAAAATAATAAATAAAAAAAAAAGAAATTAAAAATAGAGATTCCCTACGACCCTGCAGTTGCACTCCTGGGTATTTACCCCAAAGATACAGATTTCATGAAAAGAAGGGCCATCTGTACCCCAATGTTCATAGCAGCAATGGCTACAGTCACCAAACTGTGGTAAGAGCCAAGATGCCCTTCACCAGACAAATGGATAAAGAAGATACAGTCCATATATATACAATGGAGTATTATGCTTCCATTAGAAAGGATGAATACCCAACTTTTGTATCAACATGGACGGGACTGGAGGAGGTTTGCTGAGTTAAATAAGTAAAGCAGAAAAAGTCAATTATCATATGGTTTCACTTACTTATGGAGCATAAAGAATAACACAGAGGACATTGGGTGAGGGAGAGTAGAAGTGAATTGGGGGAAACTGGAGGGGAAGATGAACCATGAAAGACTGTGGCCTCTGAGGAACAAACTGAGGGTTTTGGAGGGGAGGGGCATGTGTATTTGGGTGAGCCTGGTGGTGGGGTATTAAGGAAGGCATGTATTTCATGGAGCACTGGTGTGGTGCATAAACAATGAATCTTAGAAAAAATAAAATTTTAAAAAATCCTGGAGCTCGCACTGGCCTGAGGCGCCGCTGCTGGCGGAAGTGATCAGGAAGTTGCCCTGCAGTCCCTGTGCCACCCTCAGTGGAGAGAGGTGGTGTTCAGAATCCCTGGCAGTTTGGAATACTCTGGGGGAATGGCCGCTGGTGCCTCAATGTGCAACCACTGGGCCCAACCTGGGCGAAGTGTGTGCGTGGTTGCGCGCGGCTCTGCACCAGGCCCTATGCGAGGCTGAGGCCCCAGGCTGCACCTGGGTGCTTCTGCATGCCCAGGCCATTCTGCTTTGCACCCAACTCCCTGAGAGACTACAGCTGCTGACCTAGGCCTCCTATGTGCGTGAGGCGCAGCGGAGGTTGGAGAGAGTCTGTCGTCGCGGTCTGGGGCTTCACGAGAAGGCCCAGCATTGTGAAACACAGTGGGAGGCTAAGGCCGCCACCTGAGCAGCAGAGCGCCAACTGGAGATTGACCTTTGAAGGGTCAAGCGCATGCAGGAGATGGAGGAGAAGAAGTAGGAGCAGGAAGTTAAAGCTGCGGCTGATGGTGTCTTATCTGAAGTAAGGAAAAAGCAAGTAAATGGTGTCTTCTTGTGAGGAAAAAGCAAGCAGAATGGAGGACATTCTTCGGGCCTTGGAGAAATTGAGGTAACTCAGAAATTGAGGAAACTTGGGAAGAGGCAGCAGCGAGGAAGGGCGTCTGTCCTCTGGCCTCAGCAGTTGAGACTTTCAGGCATCAGTTTCAGCAACTAAGAAAACGAATTAAAAAACACTTTGAATTGTATAAAGCTGAAGAGAGAGCCCTCAGAGTCATGCTGGAAGGAGAACAAGAGGAAAAGAGAATTAGAAAAGAAACAAGAAAGAAAAGGAGAAGATTTTACTTCAGAAGCGTGAAATTGAGTACAAGTGTTTTGGGGATCCAGATGAGTTCACACTCGCTCACCTTTTGCAGCCCTTCTGCCACTATTACCTCCAAGCCCAGCATCCCTGCCAACCCTGATCCAGATAAGGCAGGGTTGGTTGCCATCTGATCATCCAAAAGCAACTCCACTCCCCAAGGATGGGTCCTTCCCCTACTGCCCAACAACAACATCTGGGAAACGGCCGTCAAGCTCCATTAGTAAAGATTCTCCAGGAGTATGGTCTGGCCATGGCTCTTTCCAGCTCTAAAAACTAGTGATGCCACCATCTTCTTGTGCTGTAGACTAAACCACAACCTCTAAAGTCCATGTGGCATTGCCCTACCCAGAAGTCACGTTTTCCTTGCATGCTCTGTCCTGCCCAGGGATCTCTTGAATCAGGAGATTAATATGGTTCTTCAGGAAAGGACTAAGGTGAACTGGGGTTATTACCACAGGCAGTAGCCTTGATTCACTAAATTTGCCTCTGTTTTGAAGGGGCCTGGTCCAAAGTGACTTGTTCATTTCCTCTCAACTGCCTTGTGTGTGATGGGTAAGCACACTCCATACACTCAACACAGGTGTGCACTGGGTAGACTTAGTAGCCATTCCCCGGTAATGAGTGTGAAGGCAGCTTAATGCAAAACCTCCGCAACCTCCCAACCCAGAGAACTCTCTGGCTTCTAGGAGGAAAGGTCAGAAATGCCTTATCTTTGGTTTGTGACTCCCAGTTTTGGTGCAGCTTGAGAGGCTGCAGGCTGATGGCGAGGCTGCCAGAAAAGCTCGGTGGCCCACCTGGTGGTCCTGCGGAGAACTTGGAAAACCTGTACCCATATCGGATTGTGTTTTAATGGATAATGGCTGCATTTTCCCATGTTAGAAGGATCCTAATAAAAACACCTGTTTTTTAAGTTCCTGGAGGTCTAGAGATTCGGTATTCCCAATGATAGACATTTCCCTATGGGAGTGAAACCATAACCTCATTCAGTCTCGTTGGTATAGCTGGTATAGAGCTGTGGAATTTACTTAGAAACGCAAGCTTCCAAAAGCACCCATGTAGGTAAAGCTGGGAGGAAAGCAGATCAAAATCAAATTTATTTTATAATATTCACTAATAAACACTGTTGTGCCTGGAAATGATCAACCATAAAACATGTCAGGGGTTTGTTTTGTTTCATTTTGCTCTTTGTCATCTATTGTGTTATTTATATTTCCAAAAAGCTGAATAAATACCATTTTTATTTTAAAAATTTTTTAAAAGTATCTAGCATGTAAGAAAGTGATAAATGCTAAGTGAAAATAGAGACCACAGTAAGAAGACTCCTGCGTGGGTGAGGCCTGGGAATTGAGGGGTAAGGAGGAGGTCAGGCAGCACAGGTATCTTTAAGAAGGTGACATATAACCACATCATACTTCTGTTTCCATGTGAGATCCTTCCACCTCCATGTTATTTTCAACTGATATTAATATTCCCTGGCCTTTTACTGATCCTTCATGTAAAAGCAGGGAGAATATTCTCTCTTCATTTACCCTGAATAGCTCCTTTTTATCTGTACAACCTAACATGGCTGTACAGGCAGCATGGAACTCTAGACCAGAACACCCTGATTCTAATCTTCACTTTACCATACAACTAGTTGTATTTGTATACAACACATACCAGGTTTGTGTGTGTATCAAATGTGTGCTAAATACTCTCCTAAGAGTTTTATGAGATTTTACAAATTTATCTTCACAGAAAATGTTTAGGCAGATATGAACTATCATTCCCATTTTATAAGTAAAGTAAACTGAGACTTAAGATATTTCAAAAGTTCTTTGATGCTCCAAACTCCTATATATTTGAGACAATTCAAATCATCTAAAAAGAAATACCTTCACAGAACTGTGGTACTTGATGTGAGTGCGTGTGTGTGTGTGTGTGTGTGTAAGAAACTTTCTTTTTAGGTATGATCTCATTTTAATCCTGTAGCAATCGTATTTAGCAGGTGTTTTTAACAGTTGAAAAATGAAGCTTGGGGAAGTGAAAGTAAATTTTTCAAAGTCCTATAGTAGATCTGAGTTTCCCATTCAGGTTCAAATCCAAAATGCTGCCGTCTCCACTAATTTGGTTTACTTGCTTACTAAGTGTTTTTTGTTTGGTTGGTTGGTTGGTTTGTTTTGTTTTGTTTTGCTAAGTGTTTTTTAATATGTACCAGGTGTTCATGAATGATGTCCCAATCTGTAGGAACTTAGAGTTTTTGGTGGAGATAGACCAAAAATGAGACAATTATAACATAAAGCATTAAATGCAATGATTGAGGTAGAGGTATAGATCAAACAGAGGTGCATTTCATCTTGAAACTGATTTAAAAAATCAAGATTTACAAAGTGTTGGAAGGGTTCTAGTAAGATATTTATGTGATTGCTTTGTTTTTGTTGTTCAACTTGCAAAAATTAGATATATTAATTCCAATTGATGAAGAGAGCTGTCTCTTATATTCTGACTTTTGTCACATTTCCCCCTTTGCCAGCTAATGTTGAAATAATTGCAGGCATTTTGGGGGTCCAGCAAAGAAAAGTTTAGGGTGGGACTATGTTAGCTTGGATTTAGTGAAATCTATTTATGTAATTTGTAGTTATTTCTATGTAAAGTCATTTATGAGATTTTAAAGGAGGGAGTGTGTGAAAGGATGAATAACGGTCTCCAAAGATACACAGATCCTAATTCCTGGTACCTATGAATGTGACCTGACATAGCAAAACAGAGTAAATAAGAATCTTGAGATGGGGAGATGGGGAGATTATTCTGGATTATCTAGGGGGGCCCTAAATGCAATCTCAAGGAGATCTGAGAAGGAAGAAGAAGGCAATGTTGACTACTGAAACAAAATACTACACTACTGGACTTGAAAATGAAGGGAGAATCCACGCACCAGGAGATGCAAAGATGGAATGCAAGGCAAGGCACAGATTCTCTCCTAGAACTTCCAGAGGGAGTGCGACCCTCTGACAACTTGATTTGGGCTCATTAATACTGATTTCAGTTTTCTTACCTCCAGAAATGTAAGAATGTTTACGTTTTAAGCAACTGATCATTTGTGATCATTTGTTATGGCAGCCATTGGAAACTAATACAGGACAGAATATTCCAGGAATATTCCTACTGTCTAATAAGTGACACATTGAGTGTTAGAAAGGAGGTTAAGACTACAGATCAGTAAGAAGGTGTCTTACAGTATCCAACACTAAAAGTTTGAAATTTAAGAAGCCAGTAGCTATTCTCTGGAAAATTCTTCCCATAATCAGATTGCAAAATTACAATTAGAAAACAATTGATCCAAAAATACATTCATTTTTTTTCTTTTCTGAATTATATGTAATCAAATTAATCAGAATACTTGTGCTTGAGAGTATAAATCAATAGCAATACAGTCACTGCTCGTAAAGTTTCCTGTTTTACACATTAACCTAAGGGAAGTTTCATATTTTATGCATCCCAGCTACCAACATAAAAACCAGTTTGGATCAAAAAACCTAGCGGAAGGATTACATTATCTTTTATTTTCCTTAGAGAACATTATGATAAACATTCTATGTATTAAAAAGGCAAGTAAAGAGACTGCAGTAAAAAAAAAAAATGTAGGCTAAAGTATTTTGGCAGAGTATCAGGCAGTTAATTTGTGAAATTGTTATGCTCTTTTTCTCGATTTGGTTATGTTTGTGATACATGAGGTTTATTTTCTCATTCTAAATAAGTATTTGTTCTTGTACCCTATTTTGTATTTATTCAATTATTCTTTTAAAATAAGTCCCCCATGATTCATAAACTTCAGGCCCCATAAAACCTGATCGACCCATGGTACCAAGTGATTGGAAATGTGACAGAGGGACTCAATCCAGTACATGGTTGAAATCAGGATGAGCTTCTGGAGCGGGGGCTCCTGTAACAACTTCCAAAGGCTAATGGAAGACGTTAGGGAATTGAGATGTGGGGAGGGAGGCTTGAGAGGAGGCAGTAGCCAAATTATACAGAACTGTCTACTCCCTTTTACTAGAGAATAGTAGAATTTATATAGATGATGAATTTAGCAAGTAAGGCAGGTTTGCCGTATTATCTGCCTCTTTTAATTTTATAGGATTATCACTCAAATTTGTTTTTTAAGCAACCATGCAGATATATACTAAAATTGAAGGCTGACACCCACTCAAGGGAAAAACAAAGCCCTGAGGCATTGTGTGGAAGATCACTGATATTTACTGACTTGAGAAAAGCAAACAATAACCACAGCAGGAAAGACCTTTCATACCAGCAAGAAAATAATGTTCCCAATATTAGATTAGGAATATGAGTTCAATTTATTCCATTTAATTGCCACTTCATAGTTCATTGAGACATTATGAAAGGCAACCTCCTTAAAACTTCTAAGCATTACAGTTGATATTAGCATAAGCCTTCCTCTCTGCCCTAGAACTCATATATAGTTTGATTCTATCCATTGAAATACTTAATTATTTGCATCCATACATTTTTTAAAATGTGGGAATATAACATGTGAACATATGGGCAGAAAAGCCAATGATTATAGTAAAATAACTCTTTCAAACAACTTCTTCATTTCTTCTTCAAGGGTAAGAGATTCAAGAAAACCTATCGCAGTTCTAACTTCTAACGAGTACCTCATGCAGCAGGACCCTAGCATAAGAATGGGGGGTGCAAGTGATAGAAGGTGAGTTAGGCTGAAGCCTATCATATGTGTAGCCCATATGCCAGCCTTAGATATGCCTAAAATAAACCTGAATAAGGCTACCCTAGAGGACAGCTTGGTCAATAAAAGAAAAAGTCTGAGAGATGGACCCAAACTCATCCAATTGTTATCTAGGAGAAAGCTTTCTCTAGTTCAGAGTCACATTATGTAGGGGCTACCCAAGAATTTACTGGCATTCAGCATAGGAAGAAAAGTAATTTTGGTATTTTAGTAGCAGATTTCTAAATAAATTTGTGTATCTGTGTTGAAGGACATCTGTAGAATTGTATAGGAAAATGTGACCCATAATCCCACCTTATAGTTAACTATCATGAACATCTATTTTCTTCCAGTCATTTTTAAAGCATCGTATTATCCTTCACATTGAGTTTATTCTTTGTGTCCTACTTTTTATTTTTTAATTAACTAATTAATTTTTAAAAATTTTATTTATTTGAGAGTGAGAGGAGAGAGAGATTGAGAGACCATGCAAGTGGACTGAAGAGCAGAAGGAGAAGCAGACTTTCTGCTGAGCAGGGAGCCAGATGTGGGGCTCCATCCCATGTACTCTAGGATCATGACCTAAGTGGAAGGCAGACGCTCAAGCAACTGAGCCACCCAGGTGCCCTGTGTCCTACTTTATAATTGAATAGTATATTTTGAGCACTTTCCCATGCCAGTAAGTATTCCCCACATACATTATTTAAAATGAGCCATTGTACACATGTGTCATAATTTAGTATTTTCTATACTTGGAAATTTATATCATTTCCAATATGAGGCTGTCAATTAATAGTGGGATACATATTCTCCTGTTATGAAGATGAACACAGCTAATTATTTCTTCAGTTAATTTCTAGAAAGGGAACTATTGGATCTGATCATTATTTTTAAACTTGATAGACTTTTTTTTCTGAAAGATATACAGATGGAAAGGTGTTCAACATCACACATCCTCAGGGCAATACAAATTAAAAACATACGGAGATATCTCCTGATACCTGTCAGATAGCTATTATCAAAAACATAAGAGATAAGTTGGTGCATCCATAATGGAAAACTGTGGAATTTCCTCAAAAAATTAAAAACAAAACTACCACATAATCCAGCAATCCCACTTCTGGCTATATATATGAAGGAAATGAAAACTTGAAAGATGTATGCATCCTCATGTTCACTGCAGCATTATTTATAATAGCCAAGACATGGAAGCAACATGAGTGTTCACCAATGTAGAAATGGATAAAGAAAATATGGTCTATATGTATGTATATGAAATATGTATGTATATGGAATATAGAAAAATAATGAAATCTTGCCATTGCATAGACATGGATGGACCCTAAGAGCACTATGTTAAGTGAAATAGGTCAGAGACAGAAAGATAAATACTGTGTGATCTCACTTACAGGTGGAATCTGAAAAATCAAAAACAAAACCCTGAGCCCGTAGATACAGAGAATAGATAGGCAGTTGCCAGAGGTGGGGCATTGGGAGTGAGTAAAGGGGGCCCAAAAATACAAACTTCCAGTTATAAAATAAGTAAGTCCTGGAGATGTATGTACAGCATGTTGACTATAGTTAATAATATTGTATTGAATATTCAAAAATTGCTAAGAGAGATCTTAAAAGTCCTCCTCATGAGAAAAATTATATGTGTAGTGAAAGATGCTAACTAGATTTATTGTGGTGATCATTTTGTAATAGACACAAACATCGAATCATTGTGTTGTATGCTTTTTAAAAATGAATACATGTTAATTTTTTCATTTTATATTATGTGTAAATTTTATCTCAATAAAAAATTTTGATAGGGATTGCCCAATTATAATCAATAAAATTCCATTAGGAACCTCAGAAGTTCTGCTTCACGGTTTGTCAACACAAAATTGGCACTTTTAAAGAATTTCTGATAAATATATCACCAGAATACTTTATTATCTTCACATTTATATTTCTTGAATCACTAATGAGTTTGATAATTTTTCATGTTAATTAACATTTGTGTTTATTTTTTTACTTTTTCTCTTTAAATTTTATACTCCTTTTTATAGAATGATTTTTATATTCTATTGATTTTAAGCATATTTCTTTTTTATTCTAGAGTACTATTTAATCATTTTGAGTATTTATATAATATGCATTTTAAGTATTTTCCCCTTCGGCATTTGTATCTTGATATTTTCCTTTTTAAAATTCTGATATAATTCCAGTACCTGAAGTTCACCTTTCATAGGTACAATTCAGTAGTTTTTAATATAACTACGGGGTTGTGCAGCCATCACCAGTATCTAATTCCAAAACATGTCATCACTTCAATTACCAGTCACACCAATTCTTATCTTCCTCCAGCCCCTGTTAACCACTAATCTCCTTTTTGTCTATAAATTTGATTCCTGTGGAGATTTCATACAAGTGGAACCATACAATATATGGCCTTTTGTGTTTGGTTTCTTTCATTTAGCATAATTTTTAAATTGAGATAAAATTGACATATAGCATTGTAGAAGTTTGTGAAGAGTGTATTGACTGACAGATAGCTGACCCTTGAACAACACAGGTTTGATCTGCAGGGATCCAGTCTTAAGTGGATTTTTTTCAATATAGTACAGTACTGTAAGTGTATTTTTTCTTTCTTATGATTTTCTTTATAACATTTATACATTTATTTTTTCTAGTTTATTATAAGAATAGCATATACAATACATATAACCTACAAAATATGTGTTAATCGACTCTTAATGTTACTGGTAAAGATTCCAGTCAGCAGTAGGCTATCAGTGTTACCTAGAGTGAGATGGAAAAGGAATGAAGTCTTGGTTCTTTTTTTATGCCAGAGTAAAAAATTACAGAACAGGGGCACCTGGGTAGCTCAGAGAGTTAAGCATCTGCCCTTGGCTCTGGTCATGATTCCAGGTCCTGAAATCAAGTCCTGGTGTCAGGCTCCCTGCCTAGTGGGAGTCTGCTTCTCTCTCTGCCTCTACCTCTCTCCATGCTTGTCCTCTCTCTTGTCTCTCTCTCTCAAATGAATACATAAAATCTTAAAAAGATATATTTACAAGGCACTGAAAGGAAAGTGAAGCAGAGTCAAGTTTTATTAAGGTACACTCCAAAGGAGGAGCAGGCCATTAAAGAGAGACAAAGGCCCGAGAAACTTTGGATGTGGGCTTCTATCAATTTTTTGCGGGGAGCGGGGGGTGGAACCTACAGTCACAACATTTTAGTGACCTGCCTAGATTATATAATATTTAACCAACCATGCATGTCCTTTCCCAAGATATATTTTAAAAATCTGCATGGGTTGGCGGGGGGCACCTGGATGGCTCAGTCAGTGAGCATCTGACTTTTGGTTTTGGCTCAGGTCATGATCTTACGGGTTGTTGAATCAAGTCATGTCAGACTCTGTGCTCAGCGAGGACTCTCTCCCTCTGCCCCTCCTCACTCTCACACATACTCCCCCTCTCTCAAATGAATAAATCTTTTAAAATTCTAAGATAAAAGATAAGATAACATAACTAAAGTAAAATAAAATAGAATACCTGCATGGGGTAGGAAATCACATTATTTCTATTATAGAGACATAGGTCAGATAAGGACAAGTGCCTGCTTTCTGTACAAGTGCAACAAGCACAAAACCTTGATTTGTTCTGCAGGGATGTTGTAACCACAAACTGACTGTTATATGGGTGGAATGGGGTGGTTCCTGGGTGGTCCTGACTTGGGGCTCTCCCTCAGCACATCTAAAGTCCATCCTCCTGTCACTCATGCCTAATTTTGTGCCTACCATTAGTACTCAAGTTTTTTGGGAGTCAAAACTTATACAAGGATTTACAACTGTGCAGGGGATTAGTGTCTTTAAATTTTATGTTGTTCAAAGGTCGACTGTACTTATGTATTGCAATATGATTACCACCTTAGTATTAGCGAACACCTTCATTACACGACATAATTACCTCTTTCTTGTGGTGAGAACATTTAAGAACTTTATTAGCAATTTTCAAAAAATATACTATATAGTATATAGTACAGTCTAGTGCTGTTAACTATAATTACAATGCTGTGCTTTGGATCCCCAGGACTTATCTATCTTACAGCTGGAAGTTTGTACCTTTTAATCAACACTTCCTCAATTCTCCAATCCCCCAGCTCCTGGTGATGACCATTCTAGTATTTCTATGAGTTCAGGTTCTTCTGATTCCACATGTATGTGATATCATATAGTATTTGTCTTTATCTAACTTACTTCATTTAGCATAATACCCTCAAAATCCATCCATGTAGTCATGAATGACAAGACTTTCTTATTCATGGCTGAATAATATTTGTGTACAAGTATCACATTTTTTTAATTTACTCATCTGTTGATGATATTTAGATTGTTTTCTTTTTTTTTCATTTTATTTTATTTTATTTCTTTTCAGTGGTCCAGCATTCATTATTTATGCACCACACCCAGTGTTCCATGCAATACGTTTCCTCCATAATACCCACGACCAGGCTCACCCAACCCCCCACCCCCTCCCTTCCAAAACCCTCAGTTTATTTCTGAGTCCACAGTCTCTCGTGGTTTGTCTCCCCCTCCAATTTCCCCCAACTCACATCTCCACTCCATCTCCCAATGTCCTCCGTGTTATTCCTTGTACTCCATAAGTCAGTGAAACCATATGATACTTGATTGCCTCTGCTTGACTTATTTCACGCAGTATAATCTCCTTCAGTCCCATCCATGTTCATACAAAAGTTGGGTATTCATCCTTTTTAATGGAGGCATAATACTCCATTGTATATATGGACCATATCTTCTTTATCCATTCGTCTGGTGAAGGGCATCTTGGCTCTTTCCACAGTTTGGTGACTGTGGCCATTGCTGCTATGAATATTGTGGTACAGATGGCCCTTCTTTTCACTATATAAGTATATTCGGAGTAAATACCCAGTAGTGCAACTGCAAGGTCATAGGGTAGCTCTATTTTTAATTTCTTAAAGAATCTCCACACTGTTTTCCAAAGTGGCTGCACCAACTTGCATTCCTACCAACAGTGTAAGAGTGTTCCCCCTCCTCCACATCCTCTCCAACACATGTTGTTTACTGTCTTGTTAATGTTGGCCATTCTAACTGGTGTAAGGTGGTATCTCAATGTGGTTTTGAGATGAATCAAAATCAAATCATTATTCATCAATCATTGTTCATCATTAGCCATGATGATGAACATTTTTTCATGTGTCTGCTAGATTGTTTTCATATCTTAGCTATTGTGGGAGTAATGCTGTGATAAACATGGGAATGCAGATGTTTTTTAGATATACCACTTTAGTTTCCTTTGGATGTATACCCAGAAGTGGGATCACTGGTCATATGCTATCATTGACTGAAGTCTCTTAATAATCTAACATTTTGTTAATGATTGGGCAGAGATTTCTTTTAGCTGCCAAGACCACCCAGTCTCATAGACTTTGCTCAGGACCTTTGTGTGTTTTTTGAGACACAGCTTCAGTACTCAACCAGACAATTGACCTCTCTGCATTAGCCTTTACTTCCTGCTTGTGCAGAGCTCAAGACCAGCCCAAGGTGAGATGTTAGGGCATTCCCAGATGTGTCCCAAGCATACTCACAGTCCTGAATATGTGCACAGTCCTATATATGTGAATGGCCTTTTAGATTCTTAGGAATATGTCAGAGTTCTTCAAAGCCACTATGGACATCCTGTCTGTTTTCTTTTTAAGCTTTGTGGTTAGTCTGTTGTCTGCCTCATTTGTCATTCCTCCAGCATCTGATTAATTTAACAATTTCCTCTTCTTCCATGCTCCACCCTCCTGTCCCCCAACAAATGTTTCCAGGGAAAATGGCTACACTGGGCAAATTCTGAGTTAGATTAAAGATAATCTTGCAAGTAGAATTCCCTAGGGAACCATCAGACAAGTCAAAATATGACCATTGACCATTTGGGAGAGAATGAGGATTTGAAAAGTTTTAAATTTTGTGTTGTGTTCTCTGATTACTGCCATTTTCATTGTGTTGTGACTATTGGTCTTCAAGATTACTGTGGATGTGGAGAAAGAAGGATTTGAATTGGGTGAATTTAAATGCCACAAAATTCACATTCTTACCCAGATTCATCCACTTTCTTGAATAATTTCTCCCCAGATTGCTGGAAGCATTTGCTTAATTTCTAGAGTTCTGAAAAAGTTGATTCTGATCATTTTTAGCAGCTTTCTAATTGCTTTCATGGAGAACATAATTTTCAGAGGCTTTTATTCCATTATTTTATGGATGCTACCCAAACTAATTAAATTTTAAAGTAACTGTAAGAATTATTTTTGAATGTCAATGGATTTTTCAGTTACATGGAATTTTCTTTAATGTTAAAATAAAATAAGTGAGCAATAACAACAGGAATATAAGAAAAAAAGAGACATGGAAAAAACAGAAAATTTGGGGTAACCATGTGTTATCCTCTTCGAACCAATGAATTTTAGAGTGTATTGGCTATGTATAGAAAATAGCATTAACTGAAAACTTTTAAACCATAATTTCATAAATATCTATAAAATTATTATTAATTATTGATTACTTACCATGCTCTTAGTATTTATAGGAGGTACAGAATTTGTAATCAAATGAGTAAGCAAGCACAAGAAGAAAAACATATATCCATGGAGTATAATATGTAGGTTATATGTATAATATGTAGGTTATAGAGATAATATATAATAAATACTATACGTGGGATAGGTTTTCTAAAATTCTAAAAAGCCCAAAGCTTTCAAAACAGTGATTAAGCATTATGCTTATTACAAAATTTACACTGTAAAAATTTCACATAGTAATGCAGGATTCCTTTAAATGCAACTCCCCTTAAGCTTTTCTTTTGATTTCTTTTTTCTTTCCTTTTTAATCTGTAGTTGATTATGAATTGCTTGGCATGCAATGTCAGGGGATATTGGCTCCTAAAATCTAAAACTTGAGCATCAGCAATTCCTGCCAAATAAGATCAATATAATTGTGTACAGTTTCTCTGAAACATAAAGTAATATTGTGCAGGAAATAGAATTCAAATTAAAAAAATTAAATATACAGGCAGCTTTTAGGAAACAAATAGCTGAATCTTGACAAGAAACCCATCCATTCACATTAATAGGGACACAGAAAGGAGAGTAAGTTAGTACTAGAAAAATGTAAAATTTATTGATGTAAGTTATTTAGTTAAGCCTCTTTTGGGAAAATTATTGACCACAGAGTCATAGATAAGATCACAAAGACCCAGAGAGGCTGTTCATGCTCAAGGAGGTAATCATTATTGGCAGAGTGAGAATTAGAGTCATGTTTCTGCATAGTCCAGTGTTCATTATAAACCGTGTGACAGTTTTGGGGGAAGTTACTTTTTCTGGGAATTCCCAGTACACTCTTATGTTCACTCGCATTGAATATTGAGGGAACATGAATCTCTACAGTGTATGAGAGTGATTACTTTTTTCAAATCATAAGTAAAGCATTTACTCACTACTTATTCATTCATCATTTCTTACAACCAATAAATATGTATTGATTCCCATGCTCTCTTGGGAGGAGAGAGACAGTAGGTAATTAAACCTAGTATTTAATATATAATGAAAAATAAATGTGTTTTATAGGAGAAAGAATTTGGGGACATATTATCAGGCATCAGAAAGGAACTCACTGAAAAAAGGATATTTAATTGAAACCTAAACGATAATTAGCAGCAGGAGAAAAATGGAACTCCGCCAATGGCAAAGTACTTCATCTGATCTTACTACTCATTGGTTATTCACGGAGTGACTTAAGATGCTTCTTATCTTGGCATAGTGTGTGAACAAAATAACCAGCTTTTTTTGCACACATGGTCCTGTTGTCATGGCTTGATGAATTCTTGCCCCTGAATGGTGATTTTCACTTTTTCTTGTCCAAAAGGCACCATTCTTGAACCCTCTGTGAGACCTTGCAGGGGTTCCCAGAGTGTGCTCTCTGCAGCATCACTCCGATTGCACTATTTATACAGAGCCCTGTGAAGAAAAACCTCCTTCTTAACTACTTGTTTTTTTTTTTAATTTTCCTCACACAACCTCACTATAGTTCACCTGAATAATGAGTAAAAAGACACAGCCTTCCAGAGTCCTACCATGTAATTTACTCAGCAATATAGAAGTAGTAGCCAAAAAAAAAAAAAATCAATGAATTTTTTTTAACTTAGTAACCTCATTTAACAAAGAACACTAAAGTACTTTACAGTAATCTCATTTCTGATGTTTCTGTTTTGCACAATAATAATCCTGACTGAGGTTAACGTGGTTTGTTGGTTTCCAAAAGTTATTTTTGTTATTATTTATATTACCTATGATCATTTCACAAAATGCTACTTTACTCTCTAGCCTTCAGAGTCCAAATCACGTTAACAAACTGAGCTGGAGGAACCAGCCTCTTCTGCCCTTTGATCTGGCACACTGCAATCTGCTAAATCTGTGTAATGGCTATGCCGTACACTCTGCAGTCGAGATTAGTTCAGAGCCTTCATAAAGCAGACTGCAGGCTGCTGTATTAATGAGAGAGGACCAGCTTTCTACTGGAAAGTGGAGGCAAAAAATCGAAGTCTTTATCTGGCTGACATAGGGAGAAAAACACCCTTCCAAAGCTGGAGGAGGCCAAGGCCGGAGCCTGAGTTCCCACAGCAGGATTCCAGACAATTGAATGAAGACAAACTTCAAAACCAACTTTGACTGATGGGATTGAGTGAAGAAACGAATATTCACCCTTTTAATCTTGCAAGGCTTATATTTTCCTTGTTCTCAGAAGTGAGTAAAAATTATCTTGAACTCTCACTACTAGAGAGAAATACCTTCCATTATTTCTATCACTCCTCTCTTAAGAGGATGAGTAATCAGGATGAAAAATTCTAAGCAAAGCTATAACTGGTTGGACTTCTTCAAATGGGCGTGTATTTCACACAGGACTCCTAGCACATTGTCAATTCTCTCTTCCACTTTTTATTTATCTTAGTGACTAGACACTGATTGCAGAACTAGAGGGCAGATATTCACAGAAAAAGACAAAAACAAAAAAAGAAACCCAAGTTTTCTTTAAAGTATCTTTAAAGTATCAAGTCGTTTCAATGAAAGTGCTTTTGTTTTATTTTATATTATAATTTTATCTGCATAAGTAATTTTGATTTTTTTAGAGTTGCTCTTTTTAAAAACTCATTGTGAACATATTTATATTTTGTGTATCTATGATTCACATGCAAAGAATCTTGGAAAAGCTGTCTTCTGCTAGCTTCTAGGACACTTGAAGGTGTCCTGGAAAGAATTTAGGTAGAAGTGGTGCTGATGGGAATGTCAGTGTGTAGCTCTCCAGACTCGGTGGCCTGGGTTACCCTAGAGATGAAACAGGCCCCTGACTCACTGAATATCCAACATCAAATAGAATTATTTTAAGGCAATCCTATTTTATTTTATCATTTATTTATTTATTACATATAATGTATTATTTGCTTCAGGGATGCAGATCTGTGATTCATCAGTCTTAGACAATTCACAGCGCTCACCATAGCAATACCCTCCCGAATATCCATCCCCCAGCCACTCCATCCTTCCCACCACCCCTTTACTCCAGTAACCCTCAGTTTGATTGCTGAGATTAAGAGTCTCTTATGGTTTGTCTCCTCTCTGGTTTCATCTTTCTTTATCCATTCATCTGTTGTTGGACATCTAGGCTCTTTCCATGGTTTAGCTATTGTGGACATTGCTGCTATAAACATTCCGGTGCAAGTGCCCCTTTAGATCCCTACATTTACACTACTGGTAAATACCCAGTAGTGTGATTGCTGGGTCACAGGGTAGCTCTATTTTCAACTTTTTGAGGAAACTCCATACTGTTTTCCAGAGTGGCTGCAACAGCTTGAATTCTCACCAACACTGTGGGAGGGTTCCCCTTTCTCTGCATCCTTGCCAACATTTGTTGTTTCCTGACTGGTTAATTTTAGCCATACTGACTGGTGTGAGGTTGTATCTCACTGTGGTTTTGATTTGTATTTCCCTGATGCCGAGTGATGTGGAGCACTTTTTCATGTGTCTGTGGGCCATCTGGATGTCTTCTTTTCAGAAATGTCTGTTCATGTCTTCTGCCCATTTCTTGACTGGATTACTTTAGGTGTTGAGTATTATAAGTTTATACATTCTGGATACTCGTACTTTATCTGATATGTCATTTGCAAATATTTTCTCCCATTCTGTTAGTTGTCTTCTGGCTTTTTTGACTGTTTCTTTTGCTGTGAGAAAGCTTTTGATCTTGATGAAGTCCCAATAGTTCATTTTTGCCCTTGCTTCCCTTGCCTTTGGTGATGTTTCTAGGAAGAAGTTGCTGTGGCTGAGGTTGAAGAGGTTGCTGCCTGTGTTCTCCTCAAGAATTTTGATGGATTCCTGTCTCACATTGAGGTCTTCCATCCATTTTGAGTCTAATTTCATGTGTGGTGTAAGGAAATGATCCAGTTTCATTCTTCTGTATGTGGCTGTCCAGTTTTCCCAACACCATTTGTTGAAGAGACTATCTTTTTTCCATTGGACATTCTTTCCTGATTTGTCAAAGATTAGTTGGCCATAGAGTTGAGGGTCCATTTCTGGGCTCTCTATTCTGTTCCATTGAGCTATGTGTCTGTTTTTGTGCTAGTACCATACTGTTGTGATGATCACAGCATTGTAATACAACTTGAAGTCCAGAATTGTGATGTCATCTGCTTTGGTTTTCTTTTCCTACATTCCTCTGGCTATTCAGGGTCTTTTCAGGTTCCATACAAATTTTAGGATGATTTGTTCCATTTCTTTGAAAAAAGTTGATGGTATTTTGATAGGGATTGTATTAAATGTGTAGATTGGTCTAGGTAGCATAGACATTTTCACAATGTTTGTTCTTCCAATCAATGAGCATGGAACTTTTTCCCATTTCTTTGTGTCTTCCTTAATTTCTTTCATGAGTATTCTATAGTTTTCTGAGTACAGAATCTTTGCCTCTTTGGTTAGATTTATTCCTAGGTATCTTATGGTTTGGGGAGCAATTGTAAATGGGATCAGCTACTTAATTTCTCTGTCTTATTGTTAGTGTATAGAAAGGCTTCTGTCTTATTGTTGGTGTATAGAAGTGTAACTGATTTCTTTGCATTGATTTTATATCCTGACACGTCACTGAAGTCTTGTATGAGTTCTAGCAAGGTTTTGGGTTTTCCACATGGAGTATTCCATCATCTGCAAAGAGTGAGAGTTTGACTTTTTTGCCTATTCAGATGCCCTTTGTTTCTTTTTGTTGTCTGCTTGCTGAGGCTAGGACTTCTAGTACTATGTTGAGTAGCAGTGGTGATAGTGGACATCCCTGCTCTGTCTGACCTTAAGGGAAAAGTTCTCAGTTTTACCTTATTGAGAATGATATTTGCTGTGGGATTTTTATAGATGGCTTTTATGGTATTGAGGTATGTTCCCTCTGTCCTTACATGGCAGAGTTTTTATCAAGAAAGTATGCTGTACTTTGTCAAATGCTTTTTCTGCATCTGTTAAGCGTTTCATTTGGTTCTTGTCTTTTCTTTTATTAATGTGATATTATCACATTGATTGATTTTCAGATGTTGAGTCACACTTACAGCCCAGGAATAAATCCCATTTGGTTGTGGTGGGTAGGCCTTTTCAGGTACTATTGGATCCTACTGGCTAGTATCTCTGAGAATTTTTGCATCCCTGTTCATAGGGATATTAGTCTATAATTCTTTTTGGTGGGGTGTTTCTCTGGTTTTAGGATCAAGGTAATTCTAACCTCATAGAATGAATTTGAAACTTTTCCTTCCATTTGTATTTTTTGAAACAATTTCAGAAGAGTAGGTATTACTTCTTCTTTAAATGTTTGGTAGAATTCAGCTGGGAAGTCATCTGGCTGTGAGTTCTTGTTTTGGGGAAATATTTTTATTACTATTTTAATTTTTTTTTTTTGCTGGTTATGGGTCGTTCAGGTTTTCTACTTCTTCCTGGTTCAGTTTTGATAGTTTATATGTTTCTAGGAATGTATCCATTTCTTCCAGATTCCCTAATTTGTTGGCATATACCTGCTCATAATTTGTTCTTATAATTCTTTGTATTTCTTTGGTATTGGTTGTGATCTCTTGTCTTTTCTTCATGATTTTATTAATTTGGGCCCTTTCTCTTTTCTTTTGGATAAGTCTGGCTAGGGGGGGTTATCAATCTTATTAATTTTTTCAAAGAACCAGCTCCTCATTTAATTGATTTGGTCTCCTTTTTTTTTTTTTTTTTTCTTATTTCTCTAGCATTGAATTCTTCTCTAATCTTTGTTATTTCTCTTCTCTTGCTGGATTTAGGTTTTATTTTGCTGTTTTCTTTCCAATTCCTTTTGGTGTAAGTTTAAGTTGTATACTTTGAGCATTTTCTTGTTTCTTGAAAAAGACCTGTATTATTATATACTTTCCTCTTAGGACTGCCTTTGCTGCATCCCTGAATGCATTCCATTCATGAACTGTTGTGTTTCCATTTTCATTTGCTTTCATCTATTTTTTTTAAAGATTTTATTTATTTATTTGACAGAGAAAGATCACAAGTAGGCAGAGAGAGAGAGGGAAGCAGGCTCCCCGCTAAGCGGAGAGCCCAATGTGGGACTCGATCCCAGGACCCTGAGATCATGACCTGAGCCGAAGGCAGCAGCTTAACCTACTGAGCCACCCAGGGGCCCCGCTTTCATCTATTTTTTAATTTCTTCTTTAATTTCCTGGTTGACCTCTTCATTCTTCAGTATGATGCTCTTTAGCCTTCATGTGTTTGTGGTCTTCCAAATTTTTTCTTGTGGTTGACTTCAAGTTTTAAAGCATTGTGGTCTGGGGCATCTGGGTGGTTCAGTGGGTTAAAACCTCTGCCTTCAGCTCAGGTCATGATCCCAGGATGCTGGGATCGAGCCCCACGTCAGGCTCTCTTCCCTTCCGCTCTCTCTGCCTGCCTCTCTGCCTACTTGTGATCCCTGTCTGTCAAATAAATAAATAAAATCTTAAAAAAAATAAATAAAGCACTGTGGTCTGAAAATATGATCTCAGTCTTTTTATACCAGTTGAAACCTGATTTGTGATGCAATATGTGATCTATTCTGGAGACTGTTCCATGTGCACTTGAGAAGAATGTATATTTTTGCTGCTTTATGATGAAATGTTCTGAATAGATCCGTTAAGGCCATCTGATCCAGTGTGTCATTCAATGTCCTTCTTTCCTTGCTGATCTTTTGCTTAGATGATCTGTCCATTGCTCTGAGTGGTGTGTTAATGTCTCCAACTATTATTGTATTATTTTTTTTCCAATTTATTTATTTTCAGAAAAACATTATTCATTATTTTTTCACCACACCCAGTGCTCCATGCAAGCCGTGCCCTCTATAATACCCACCACCTGGTACCCCAACCTCCCACACCCCCGCCACTTCAAACCCCTCAGATTGTTTTTCAGAGTCCATAGTCTCTCATGGTTCACCTCCCCTTCCAATTTACCCAAATTCCCTTCTCCTCTCTAATGCCCCTTGTCCTCCATGCTATTTGTTATGCTCCACAAATAAGTGAAACCATATGATAATTGACTCTCTCTGCTTGACTTATTTCACTCAGCATAATCTCTTCCAGTCCCGTCCATGTTGCTACAAAAGTTGGGTATTCATCCTTTCTGATGGAGGCATAATACTCCATAGTGTATATGGACCACATCTTCCTTATCCATTCATCCGTTGAAGGGCATCTTGGTTCTTTCCATAGTTTGGCAACCGTGGCCATTGCTGCTATAAACATTATTTTTAATAATTTTCTTTAATTTTGTTTTTAATTGGTTTTATACATTTGACTACTCCCAAGTTAGGGGCATAAATATTTGGAAAGACCATTTTATATGATATAGAGTCCTTCATCTTTTATTACCACCTTTGCTTAAAATTTAGTTTGTTTGATGTAAGGACTGTGCTCCAGCTTTCTTTTCATGTCCATTAGCATGATAAATCATTCTTCATCCCCTCACTTTCAATGCAGAGATATCTTTGGGTCTAAAATGAGTCTCTTATAAGCAGTGTATAAATGGGTCTTGTTTTTTTTAATTCATCTTGATACCATATGTCTTTTGATTGGTGCATTTAGTCCATTTACATTCAGAATAATTCTTGAAAGATGAAAATTTAATGCCATTATATTACCTATAAAGTCACTATTCTTATAGATTGTCTCTGTACTTTCCAGTCTTTGTTATTTTCAGCTCTCATTCCACTCGGAGGGTCCCCGTTAATATTTCTTTCAGAGTTGCTTTAATATTCATAGATTCCTTCAGTTTTTGTTTTGTTTCACTTTGTTTTGTTTTGTTTTGCTTTGTCCTGGAAACTACTTCTCCTTCTATTCTGAATGACAGCCTTTCTAGATAAAGTATTCTTGGCTGCATAATTTTCCCATTTTACACATTGACTATATCATGTCAATACTCTCTTGCCTGCCAGGTCTCTGTGGACAGGTTTTCTGCCAGCTTTATGTGTCTACCTTGTAGGTTAAGGACCACTTCTGTGCAGAAACTTTCAGGATTTTCTCTTTATCTTTGAAATTTGCAAGCTTAGGGGGTTGCTTAGGTGGTTCAGTTAGTTAAGCATTTACCTTTGGCTCAGGTCCCCATCCCAAGGTCCTGAGATCAAGCACCACATTGACTCCTTGCTCAGTGGGGAGCCTGCTTCTCTCTCTTCTATGCCCCTCCCCCTGCTTGTGCTTTCTCCCACTCTTTCTCTTATATAAATAAATAAAATCTTTAAAAAAATAAAAAGAAAATTTCAAGCTTTCACATTCCATGACAAGATGTTGACCTATTTTTATTGATTTCAGGGTGGGGTTTCTCTGTGTGTCCTCGACTTGAATGCCTGTTTTTTCCCCAGATTTGGGAAGTTCTTATCTATAATTTGTTCAAATAAACCTTCTGCCCCTCTTTCCTTCTCATCTTCTGTGGTCCCTATTATCCCTATATTATTTCACTTAATGGAATTGCTGAGTTAAATCTCCCAGTGTGATCTAATAGTTTTCTTTCTTTCTTCTTTTCAGCTTCATTATTTTCCATCATGTTATCTTCTATATCACTGACTTGCTCTTCTGCCTCATTCATCCATGTTTTTATAGCCTCCACTTGGATCTGCATCTCAGTAATAGCATTTTAAATCTTAGCCTGACTACATTCTAGTTCTTTATTTATATAGTAAGGGATTTTCTGGTCTCTTCTATGCTTTTTTCAAATCCATATAGTATCTTTATAATCATTGTTTTAAATTCTAGTTCAGACATCTTACTTATATGCATATTGATTAAATCCCTGGCAGTGAGTACTACACCTCCTGTTCTTTCTTTTAGGGTGAATTTCTCTTGTAATTTTTGTCCAGAAAAGACAGGAAGAAACAAACAAACAAAAAAAATACAACAACAAGAATAACAACAACAACTTCAGGAAATGATACTAGTGTATGCTGTTTACACTCTGCTTTTGTGTTTTGGCTGCCTTTTCCCACAAGTCTGTCCTCTACTGAGTTCCTCCTTGCTTGTAGTCAGGAGTGTTTGGACATTTAGCTAGGTGTGCTTTATTTGTCAAGATAAGCCTGGAAAAGAAAAAAGAAAAGAAAAGAAGAAAAAAGAAAAACAAAAGAAACCAACAAAACAAAATAAAAAACAAAAGCCTGATCCAAGACAAGAGAAAAGGGAAAGGAACAAAAATGCAAACAAGCAGACAAATGAAAAACTATTAGCCCGATTCCAAAGAAAATAAAGAAAGAAAGAGAAGTGTAAGAAAAGAAGAAAAGAGAAAAAAAGAAAAGCCTGATCTGAAAAATAAAAGAAGGAAACAAGCCAACCAACAATGAACAAAAAATTATTCTGATACACAATTTTCTGAAACCAAAAAAAAGAGAGAGAGAAAAAGAAAAACATATACATAAAATGAAGGACAAAGAATAAGAAAAATAAGAAATGGAAAAATAAAAAAAGTAATAATTTTTTAAAAATTAAGAAAAGAGGAGAAAAAAAAAAAAGAATCAAACCTGGTCTTATTTCCACCTGAAGCTGATGTTTGGAACTTCCTTTAATCACTGCACCTGGTAGGTCAAGGTCTTGTGTTGGTCTTCTGAGGGAGAGGATCACTGCTCTTTAGGAGGCCCTCTCAGAAAAGCAAACAATCTCCTATGTCCTGTGCTCAGTTCCCTGCTCTAACTTGTCTGTGCCCAGGCTGTTGGCATGTATGGAGTCTCAGATCCCCTATATTTTATCTCTGGCTAGTGACAGAGTTCAAAACTCTGTGTTTTCAAGATACTGGTAAGGTGAAGGCCCACTCCCAACCAGGGAGGGGGAGGTTCAGGGTTGGCCAGCACCACCCCTGAAGAGATATCTCACCGTATGCCTGCAGAGGCTAGAGTTCATTATGATCTCAGTGAAAAGCTGGAACCAGGTTACTGACCATCTGTATGCAATTCCATCCCCTTCTCCCTTCTGTCCCAGAAAGGCCTACACAGAGGCTTCATTCTATCATGGCAGACAGCAAAAAGCAGCAGCTAGGTTATCTGCAATCTGCTCCAATCTCTGCTTTCTGCTCAGTTCAGCCACAGAAAAGCAGTTACTCAGAGTGCATACAGAGGTTTAAGTCTATCATGGCTCATAGCAAAAAGTTATTGGGTTTTCTGCCCCCTGTGTGCACCTCTGACCCTGTTACTAAGATTCAGTGGCTCTCAGCTGGCCTTGCATCTTGGAAAGACAAAATACCCTCTTTCCAATCTACCCCTGGAAGGGGAGAGATCTCAACCTGTGCGACCCAAGGGCTCTCCTCACTGTGACTTACTGTGCAATCCTTATCCACTGGGCTCTCTTCCACTTTCTCCCTCTCCCTGGCTTTGCTCCTTGAAAAGCGTTGTCTCACCTTTGTGGCCCAGCAGCTTTCCTTTCCCTCATTTCATGGCTTGGAATCTCGCATCTGCCACGTTCTCTCCCTCCAACTGTGCAGACTGTTTTCTTAATCCACAGACTGTCTTCCTAGTTGTTCAAAATGGTGGAATGCTGATCTAGTTCTGTTTGAAGGTGAAGAAGCCTGCAGTCCCCCTTGCTACTCTGCCATCTTAACCCAGAAATTGTGCACAATTACTCCTACAGTGCTTTGTTCAGACAAATACTTGGTGATATGTTTTCAGTGGTTGGCACTGAGCTAGGAGTTGAGTAATGCAGTTCCTACTCTTGTCCACTTTATAGTCTAATGGGACTTGGTTAGGATAACAATAAGCAAACAATAATTTCACTAGAAATTGATATGAATTATGGTAGAGTTAGCTGTAGTATAAGGGGGCTTAAGATCTGGGATAATAAAAAGAAATAAGGAATAGATGATGATGTTGACAGCATTTGAGGTGGGGGCAATCTCAGGGAAAAACTAAAAAATCTGAATTTGTCAGGAGATTCAGTCTTCATTGAGACACATTTCCCCCAATTTCCATGCTTTTTTTGCATAGAGATGCTGGGACATTGACAGTTGAATCCATCCCAGAGGAAAGCAAGTTTAAAAACTAATAAACTCTTAATGTCCCAGTGTTTTATACAATTATTTGCTTCATATATTTCAACTAAAACTACATATTGCAATAGCAGATAGAATGCAGAAACAAATAGGAGATCACAGCTGTCTTCTGTTGTACCAGGCATTAGAGATATTTGCACAAAGGTAAAAGAGTGCCATGGTTGTCACTAATTTTTGTTTGTTTGTTTTGGAAAAGACCTATTTTTCCTAATAATATACCATTTATATTATCATATAATGGATTTATTTTTTTAAGATTTTATTTATTTATTTGGGAGAGAGAGAGAGCAAGCACAAGCAAGGGAAGGAGCAGTCAGAGGGAGAGGGGGAAGCAGACTCCCACTGAGCAGGGAGCCAGATATAGGGTTCAGTCCCAGGACCCTGGGGTCATGACCTGAGTCATAGGCAGACACTTACCTGACTGAGCCACCCAGGAGCCCCTATTATTGTTGTTTTAAAACAAATTAACAAGTATTTTTAACAATCTGTTTCTTTTTCTAATGTGATAAATAACAATAGATATCATCCATATAAACAGAATTTCTTTGGGATCCTTGATCATTTTTAATAGTGTAAAGGAATCTTGAGACAAAAATATGTGAGAACTACTGATATCATCAAAAAAACAGGGTTTGGTTCCTTGTACCACCTGCTAAGAATGTGTCCTTGGGCCAGAACCTCATTTTATTCATCTGTAATGTTGGCATTCGAACATAGTCACCACACATGGTCATTATGAGGAGTAAGGCCAATATGCTTGTAAATCACCCACTTAATAAATAACTATCTGCGCGAAGTATCCACTTTTGGGAAGCATGAGTGTTCTGGTCACAGATTATTCTGTGATGAAATAAATATAACTCACCAGAATTTTCATGCCCTGAATGAACAGATCTTTAAGATAACACCATTATTTTTGCTCTATGTTCTTGTTCATCTAACAACTTTCAAATATTCAGGGAAAGGGAACTATCTTGGATTGTGGGTAAGAGCATACATATCTAACCACGGTGCATTAATACTAGTCACTCTTATTTATACAGCAATTTTTCACTTCAATTCAGATACCATATAGTAATAGTAAAACCTTCAGCTGAGCACTGACTCTGCCAGAGCCTGTGTCAAGGCTGTACATATAAGTCCCTCATACATTTTCAAACTGATCAAATTGAATTTAAGAGCTGAGAATTTAGGCAAAAATATAGCAAAAAAAAAATGTAGTCATCTCAACAAACCATCATATAAAAAAGGCCTCTAGAGTATTTTTACCTATTTCTCCTTACATGCTATGGAAACCTGGATATATTTAGCACCTTGCTGTAGAGGAAAGATATTGCTACTAATATTCCAAAAAATTATTTTTATAATTAGGTTTTCTCCCTTATAAATTGGGAATTATTTTTCTTGAAGTATCTTAAAATATTTCCAAGCAAATATTGTACATGTATGCTACTGTCTAGGACAGTATGACTGTCAATTTAAAAATATTTATTTCTGAAAACATCAAATTAGAAATTGCAGACTATTTAACCACCTACCTGATAGCTCAATTTTTGTGCCAATTAAGAAATTAGGATTTTTTGAAGCATCACTTCTTCCTTCCTGTGCTGTGTAGTGCCCTTTTGAGACTAAATTTAAATGGAAAAATGCAAGTCAAGAATTTTGCTTTCAGAGTTTTAATCTAATCACCAAGGCTGTTCTGTTTTTCCTAAATAGTGCTCAATGTAGCAACACAGCTTTTTAGTATCAAAGATATTGAGGCAATTAGTCCAATAAAACTTTAGAAGCATTCCTTAATTGAGTAAGTATGTTCAAGAGGTGAATAGTCTACTTTAAAAGCAGCAGTAAAATTTAAGCTTATTTTACATAAATGATTAATGTCCTGGAATGTGTGCCCTGCATTTCTATCCCAGAGGTAAACACTGGAAATGGTATCATTTGTACCTAGCCTCCTGCAATCTGCATTTTTTAGTCAACATATTTTGGAGAGTTATCCATGCTGATGTTTGTAGTTTATGTTTGTTCATTTTATTTTGTATTTATTTTTTTTAAAGATTTTACTTATCTATTTGACAGAGAGAGTGTGTGCTCAAGCAAGGGGGAGCAAGAGTGGGAAAAGCAGGCTTTCCACTGAGCAGAGAGCCTGATGTGGAAGTCCCAATCCCAGCACCCTGGGATCATGACCTGAGCTTAAGGCAGATGTTTAACTGACTAAACCACCCAGGTTCCCATGTGTTTGTCCAATTTAGTTTCTGATTAATATTTCAGTGAGTGGGGGCACCTGGGTGGCTCAGTGGGTTAAAGCCTCTGCCTTCGGGGGGCGCCTGGGTGGCTCAGTGGTTCAATCCTCTGCCTTCGGCTCAGGTCATGATCTCGGGGTCCTGGAATCGAGCCCCACATCGGGCTCTCTGCTCAGCAGGGGAGCCTGTTTCCTCCTCTCTCTCTGCCTGCCTCTCTACCTACTTGTGATCTCTGCCTGTCAAATAAATAAATAAAATATTAAAAAAAAAAAAAAGCCTCTGCCTTCGGCTCAGGTCATGATCCCAGTGTCCTGGGATCAAGCCCCATATCGGGCTCTCTGCTCTGTGGGGAGCCTGCTTCCTCCTCTCTCTCTGCCTGCCTCTCTGCCTACTTGTGATCTCTGTCTGTCAAATAAATAAATAAAATCTTTAAAAAAAAATTCAGTGAGTGAATATTCTATATATTGTTTATTTGTTCTTCTGATAATGGTTATTTAAGTTGTTTTGAAATATTAAAAATAATACTGCCATGCACACTTTCATACACATGCCTGAGCTTCTCCTGAATACATGCCCACACATGGAATAGCTGGGTCTCAGGACATACATGCACCCCTCGAACATGCGCAATATTTCTCCTAAGTGTTGAGAGTTCCCACTCCTTTACATACTCTGTAATATTTGATATTATTGGGCTTTTAAATTTTTTGTCAATATGATGCATGTCAATTGTTATTTTATTAAGGTTTAAATTTGTATTTCCCTAGTTACTAGTTAGGTTGAAGACTTCTCCCACAGGTTTATTGACTATTTGAGATGGTTCTTCTGTTCATTTGTTACATTATTTTTATACTGATTTTCAGAATTTCTTCAGACTTATGTATGATCATTATGTCTGTGACAATATATTCTCAATAGGAGCTAGTCTTTTCATTTTTATTATAAAGGGCTTTTGTAGAGAAATTAAAAATTTAACAATCAAATTAATGAATCTTTTCCTTTTAGTTTTTTCATGTCTTGCTTAAGAAAACCTTCCCTACTTTAACTTCATAAAGATATTCTTCTGTAGTTCCTTTGAAAAGTTTTGAGGTTTTGCTTTTCACATTTAGAAGTTTTATTTTTAAGATTTTACTTATTTATTTGAAAGAGAGAGAGATTACAAGCATGGGGGGAGGGACAGAGAATGACGTAGAAGCAGGCTCCCTACTAAGCAGGACACTCCACAGGAGGCTCCATCCCAGAACACTGGGATCTCAACCTGAGCCAAAGGCAGACGCTTAACCAACTGAACCACCAGGTGCCCCCACATTTAGATCTTTAATCCATCTACGATTATTTTCTTTAAGTGTGTTGTATTGACTTGTAATTTCTCCTCCATCATGTCTCAATGTTCTTACTATGCACAGGTCTCTTTCCCTTTCTGTGGTTTGTGACATAGGATATTTGTGCAATCCTGCCCCGACACTACACTATCCTGGCGTCTTTACAGCTTCACAACATTGGTATGATCTTGCTATCTGGTTAGGCATATCTTTGTTCTTATTGTCGTTTTTCAATACTTTTTTGTCTTTTCTTTACCCTTTGATTTTCTGTATTGTTTTTGTCACCAGTTGTCACATTCTACAAGAAATTCTGCTACAATTTGTATTGGCATTGAATGAGATTTACAGATTAATTTGGGGGAAACTGACTTTTTTATGATAGGTAGATTTGTGATTTATTTCAACAATTATTTAGGTCTTTTAGGTATGTCACTATGTCAATATTGTTTTCTAAAGTCCTCATACATCTTTGTTAGACTTGTTTCTGTGCATTTTGCAGTTTAATTTGCTTTCATGTTGATATCTCCTATTATTTCCTGTCATATCTCCTATTATTACTGTCATATCTCCTATTATTACTGATAAGCAAAAACATTTTATTTTTGTATTCAACAATCTGGTTAAGTCCTTTTATAACAACTTATAATTCTTAGAAAAAGTTAAATTCTCTTATCTTGTTTTAGTTTTCTAGTTTTGATTTTTTTTTCTACTTTTTATCTTTTTTATCAATAAGGAAGCCAATACGGCAACAGTGATTCCGAGTCGTGTTCCTAATGTTAATGAAAATGACTGTAAAGATTTACTGTCCTTTATATTCTTTTACTACCTATTGTTTCATAGATATACTTTATAAGGTTAAGGATATTTCCACCAATTTGTTTTATTAATTCATCTTTAATGAAAGTGGCTTTCTCAAGTACTTGTATTGCTTTCATGAAAGTGATCATTAGTCCCCCTTTAATCCATTAAAGTGATATATTCCACTTTAAACCATCCTCACATTCCTGGGATAAATTCTACTGTGTAATAAATGATGTTATATCTGATAATTTTTATTCAGTATTTGTATGTATGTGTTCATAAGTAGTTTATATTAGTATTTTTTTTTCTACTTTTTCTGTAGTCTTTCTGTAGTTCACTGTTTGTATTAAAGCTATGCTCATTTAAGCTTATTAAGTCAGTTGCATGGCTTTTCCTCTTTTCTCTGTCATACTTTCTTTAGAGTAGGGAATAATTATATGTTAAAAGTTTAGAGATTATGCTGAATGAAATAAGTCAAGCAGAGAGAGTCAATTATATGGTTTCACTTATTTGTGGAGCATAACAAATAGCATGGAGGACAAGGGGCATTAGAGAGGAGTAGGGAATTTGGGTAAATTGGAAGGGGAGGTGAACCATGAGAGACTATGGACTCTGGAAAACAATCTGAGGGGTTTGAAGTGGCGGGGGGGGGTGGGAGGTTGGGGTACCAGGTGGTGGGCATTATAGAGGGCACGGCTTGCATGGAGCACTGGGTGTGGTGAAAAAATAATGAATAATGTTTTTCTGAAAATAAATAAATTGAAAAAAAAAGTTTAGTAAAATTTGCCTATAAAACAATCTGGGTTGGTGTTCATTTTGTTCATACTTTTTCACTAAAGAATTGGGTTTAATTTACTTCTCTGTTGCTTTTTATTTTCTACTTTCTCAATTTTTTTCTATGATGTTTTGTTTCTGTTAATTTTGAAGTCAGCATATTGATGGGTTTTGTTTTTTTATCTCTTCTGATACCCTGTGTCTTTGGATTGAGGTATTTAGCCCATTTACATTCAGGGTAACTATTGGAAGATATGAATTTAGTGCCATTGTATTGTCTATAAGGTAACTGTTACTGTATATTGTCTCTGTTCCTTTCTGGTCTACTATTTTTTTGGCTCTCTCTTTGCTTAGAGAACCCCTTTCAATATTTCCTGTAGAGCTGGTCTGGTGTTTATAAATTCTTTTAGTTTTTGTTTGTCCTGGAAGCTTTTTATCTCTCCTCCTATTTTCAATGAAAGCCTAGCTGGGTCTAGTATTCTTGGCTGCATGCTTTTCATTTAGTGCTCTGAATATATCATGCCAGTTCTTTCTGGCCTGCCAGGTCTCTGTGGATAAGTCTGCTGTCAATCTAATATTTTCACCATTGTATGTTACAGACTTCTTGTCCCGGGCTGCTTTCAGGATTTTCTCTTTGTCACTAAGACTTGTAAATTTTGCTATGAGATGGACAGAGTGTGGACCTATTTTTCTTGATTTTGAGGGGGATTCTCTGTACCTCCTGGATTTTGATGCTTTTCTCTTTGCCATGTTAGGGAAATTCTCTATTAAAATTTGCTCCAATATACCTTCTTCCCCTCTCTCTCTTTCTTCTTCTTCTGGAATCCCAATTATTCTAATATTGTTTTGTCTTACAATATCAGTTATCTCTCAAATTCTCCCCTCGTGGTCCACTAGTTGTTTGTGTCTCTTTTGCTCAGATTCTTTATTCTCTGTCATTTGGTCTTCCATATCACTAATTCTGTCTTCTGCTTCATTTGTCCCTGCAGTAAGAGCCTCCATTTTTTATTGCACCTTATTAATAGCTTTTTTAATTTCATCTTGGTTAGATTTTAGTTCTTTTATTTCTCCAGAAAGGGTTTTTATTTCTCCAGAAAGTGTTTCTCTAATACCTTCCATGCCTTTTTTGAGCCCAGCTAGCACCTTGAGGATCGTCATTCTGAACTCTAGATCTGATATATTACCAATGTCCATATTGATTAGGTCCCTAGCCTTCAGTACTGCCTCTTGTTCTTTTTTTGAGGTGAGTTTTTCCATATTGTCATTTTTTCCAGATCAGAATATATGAAGGAGAGAATAAAATACTGAAAGGGTGACATAGATTCCAGAAAAATGTGCTTTAACCAAATCAGAAGAGACCCCAAATTCTGGGGAGAAGAAAGGAGATAAAAAGAAGTTCAAAAAAAATTAAAAAAAAAAAAGAAAGAAAGAAAAAAAGAAAATGTAGTTATTAGGTGAATAGAAGAGAGCCACCCACTTAATTTTGGGAGTACTTTGATCTCTTAGAAGAAACTGCCTCCCAAAATTTTAAAGAAAGAAAAAAATATATATATATATATAAAATGTGTGTGTGTGTATATATATATATATATATATATATACACAAAAAGAAGGGTAACATGATGAAGGGATGGAATATGACTGTAAAGATGAAAATTAAAAAAAAAACTCTTAAAAAGGAGTTGATAGATAAGTTGGTTGAGAAAAGGAAGGAAAAGAAAGTGGAGAGAATTTGCTCAGACTGGAGATGAGAACAAAGCCCGATGCTAGATTTAGGGTATATTTTGATCTATTAGAAGAAGTTTTATCCCAAAAATTTTTAGAAGAAAAAACCCTATGTGTATAAAAAAATAAAGTTAGATACAATGAAGGATAAAATATGACTATAATAATGAAGGTTTAAAAACTTTTTAATGAAAGGTATTGTTAAGATAAACTAATTAAAAAACATTAAAATAGGAAAGAGTAAAAGCTAAAAAACTTAGAATAAGGAAAAAATAAAAATAAAATTTTAAAAAATTAACAAGCTTTGTAAGACTAAAGAATCATGTGGAGAAAGCCATGAATTCCATGCCTTGCTTTCTCCTCCTCTGGAATTCTGCTGTTCTCCTTGATAAGTGAGCTTGGTCTTGGCTGGATTTCTTGCTGATATTCTGGGGGAGGGGCCTCTTGTAGTGATTCTCAAGTATCTTTGCCCAGGCGGAATTGCACCACCCTTGCCAGGGGCCAGGCTAAGTAATCTACTCCAGTTCGCTCTCGGGAGCTTTTGTCCCCTGCTCTGTTACCATAGAGCTCTGGAGGACGGGAATGAAAATGGTAACCTCCCAATATCTGGCCTGGAGGAGCAGGGAGCTCAGGGTCCCACACCTCAGTGCACCCTCAGAGAAAAGCACTTAATCACTCCCATCTCCCTGGCCTCCAGCTGCGCCCTGAGTTCACCTGGCCTGTGACCCAGCATCTCTGTCTTTGGCACACAGCTCTGCCTGGAGTCTCCAAATTGAGCAGATCTCTGCCACTCTTCCAGGGAGATCTCCCCAGATGTAGGGTCTCTGCTCAAAGAGCAGTGGTCTGATGGCGCCATGGATCACAGTTTAAAGTAACCACGAGCTGAGAACTCATTCCTCAGCTCCATCTCTGTAGCTGGCTTACCTGTTCCAATACCTGCAAGTTCTGCAATACTCAGACATCCCTGATCCTTCAGTGACCCCATGGGCCCTGAGACCACGCTGTCCCCATGACGTCTCCACCCCTGCTTAGCTTCTGGAGCGATGTCACTCAGTGGAGCAGACTTTTAAAAGTTCAGATTTTGTGCTCCGTTGACACACCACTTGCTGGGAGCTGGCCCCTCCCCTACGGTCTATTTTCCCATTGCTTTGGATTCACTTCTCTGCAGGTCCTAGCTTTCAGAAAGTGGTCGATTTTCTGTTTCTAGAATTGATCTAGAGTTGATCTGGGGATCTAGCTGATCCCCTACTACCTGATGTCATTTCAGACTGCTACTCCTCCACTATCTTGACTCCTCTCTCCTCTTTCTGTTAATTTTGAAACTGAAGGTCTGAAATGTTACCCATTTAGCTGCATCATAAGACCTACGTGAGAGAGATTTTTAGTTACTCAGAATCTCTTGCATCTGTTCCTCACACCCCAGGTCCCCACTAGGCTATGCAATAAGATATCACTTGTGTATCACCATGTATGCAAAGGTTCCATGCCACAGGAGGGGAGCTCTGGAATTGTGACACCCAAAGCTTTTATATACTCACTTACAAGGTACAACAGGCACAGTTGCCCCTTCTTCTGGAGACAGATTAGAGAAATAGATAAATAGATAAATAATTAGATTGATACTTCATATTTTACACAGGGAGATAAGTAAATCTTATTTGGAGAAAGGAAGGGACTGTCCCTAGGTTTTTACAGCCTAGGTTCTAAGTTTTATTATACCTTAATTGAAAGCAGATAGTGGCTATGAGGAAGAGGAGACATTATTTTTATAGTGTGTCAACTTCTCTTGCTCAGAAGCCTATACTGTGCAGAAGTATGAACATATTCATGAAGCATTGTTTCCTGACAGTTCTACTGCTTGATTCCACAGGGAATGACTTCTGGCAAGTTTTTCAGTCTATACACCATCCCACCAGCTATTCTGAATAATCTGACAAAGGCTGGACCTATATTTCCCTGAAACATACCATGCAATTTTTAACTATTAGTAGAACTGAGAATACCAGGATGAGAACAAGCTATAGTATTAATCTAGGCCAATTTCTCTCTCTCTCTCTCTCTCTCTTTTTTTTTTTTTAACCACTCCCTACCCCCACCTCAGTGTTCTGGATCTAATCAGCCAAATAAATCCTATCATGTTCTTTACTAGAAAGTAAGGTGGCTTTCTATTTAAGTTCCTAAATGGAAATTTCCACCTAGCCTGAGGCATAATCCAGGTTCAGCAGAATGTGTTCATACTCTACACAGATTTTCCTTGGCTCACAGTGGAGAAAATTTCAGTCAATTCTGTCATAACAATCTGGCCAATGGATTGAGGCTGATTTGATTTGCAGGGCCTAGAGGTGTCATTGATTACTTCAACTGGAGTCAAGGACAAATTTCAAACCACTTTTCCTAATTGAATGACTCTACTTATAAGTAAAATGCTCATATAATGTAATTGAGGGCTTTTTAATTTATTGGGGGTGCTTCCTTAAATACTTGAAAATTTCTTGTAACTGTAACCACCCTTAGCTCATATCACTGTTTTTCCAAGAGAGACGTTAATGCCTGCTTTTCAAACAAGAAGGTAGAATGTATAACATGTGGAAATAAAGTGTTTATAGTTACAGTTGTCACTATCTCTTGCACAGATAGAATGCACAGTTGTCAAGGGCCTTGAATGGGCTTCCACCCTTATCCTTGGGGTACTTAGTTCAGGCTGAACACTTGAGCTTTGTTTTTAGAGGAACTGCTTAGGTTCAATTCACCCACTACATCTATCCACATATATTTTTCACAGCTCATATAAGAACTGAGGCCATTCTGCGCTGCCTTGTGGCCAGACCTGTCTATGGGGAGGTGACAGACTAATGTGTAGTTAAAATCAAAGTGCTCATAACAGTTTGGTAAAGCACCACCATGGCACTTTCTTTTTTTTTTTTTTTAAGATTTTATTTATTGGGGGCACCTGGGTGGCTCAGTGGGATAAGCCGCTGCCTTCGGCTCAGGTCATGATCTCAGGGTCCTGGGATCGAGTCCCGCATCCGGCTCTCTGCTCAGCGGGGAGCCTGCTTCCCTCTCTCTCTGCCTGCCTCTCCATCTACTTGTGATTTCTCTCTGTCAAATAAATAAATAAAATCTTAAAAAAAAAAGATTTTATTTATTTATTTGAAAGAGATCACAAGTAGGCAGAGAGGCAGGCAGAGAGAGCAGGCAGGGAGCCTGCTGAGCAGAGAGACTGATGCGGGGCTCAATCCTGGGACCCTGGGATCATGACCTGAGCCGAAGGCAGAGGCTTTAACCCACTGAGCCACCCAGGCGCCCCACCATGGCACTTTCTAATGGAAAAGGCTACAGAAGCAGTTCAGAAATATACAGTATTAATGCATTATCTCTTTTACCTTCTGCATATAAAGTATTCCCTCTTCAGGTGCTGGATGGCTGCTCTCTCTCCACTGCCACAAAACCTATGTGTCATTTTCCAGTAACTACATATATTGACTATATTTTCTTATTTTCTATATTCCTCATGCTTCTCTGGCATTTGGGATCTTGTTGACTCTGGAGGGAATGCCCCTCCCAGGATTAGCCAATTCCTAGAGATAACAAATGACTATCCTGTAAAAGTTCTTTGGTATAAAAACAAACAAATCCAGACCACTTCTTTTATCAAGATTATTTAAGGTGATTGCTCTAAAACACCATATGGCCAGATACCACACAACTAGAGACCATCCCAATAGCCCATAATTTACTACAGTATAAAAACTCCGATCTTGGTCTCTATTGGGAGAACTGGATAACCACATGTAGAAAAACAAAATTGGATTCCTATATTACACCGCTCACAAAAATTAACTTGACATAGATTAAATACTTAAACATAAGACCCATTACTATAAAACTCCTAGAGGAAAAAAGAGAATAGTTATCTGGCATTGGTCTTAGTAATGATTTTTTTTAATATGATACTGAAAGCACAAGCAACAAAACCAAAAATAAGCAAATAAGATTAGATCAAACTAAAATGCTTCTGTAGAAGGAAATAAAAAAGTAGAAAAAAATGAAAAGTCCACTACAGAATGGAAGAAAATATTTGCAAACCATACATCTGTAAGGAGTTAATACCCAAAATATATAAGGAACTCATAAAAACTCAATAACAATAGAAACAAGCAACCTGACTTTAAAAAGGGGGCAAAGGAACTGAAAACATGTTTTCAAAGAAGACATCTAAATAACCAACACATCATACATGAAAAAATGCTCAGCATGACTAATTATGAGGAACATTCAAATCATAAGCACAAGGAGATATCACCTCACACTTGTTATTATGGCTATCATAATAACAAATGTGAAGAAAAGAAACCCTTGTGCAGTATGGGTGGAAATGAATATTGGTTCAGATACTATGAAAAACAGCATTGAGGTTCCTCAAAAAGTTAAAAATAGAACTACTATGTCATCCAGCATTTCCACCTCTGGGTATATATCCAAAACATATGAAAACAGGAATTCAAAAAGATGTAGTCATTGCCCTATATACATTGCCTCATTATTAAAAATAGCCAAGCTGTGAAAACAACCTATGTTTGATGAATGAATAAAGAAGTTGTGGATTATTATTCAACTATAAGAAAGAAGAAAATGCTGCCACTTGTAACAATATTTTGTCCTTGACAAAATGGACCTTGAGGACATTTTGCTAAGTGAGATAGGTCAGACAGACAAGGACAAATACCATATGAAATCACTGACAGGTGGAATCTAAAAAAGCTAACTCATAAAACCGAAGAGTAAAATGTTGTTTACCAGAGGCTGGGTAATAATTATCTTTTAGAAGTTCAACGATTTATAAGAGGACATAAATAAACAATTAAACAAAATCAGGAAAATGAGTCAGAGGAGCAAAAAGGAAAAAGACAATAAAGAAATGTGAAAGACCTAAGGCACTTATGAGACAACCAACAAGTGGACCAATATATGTATTACAGGGGTTCCAGAAGGGAGACAGAGAGAGAAAGAAACAAAGTGCTTACTGAGGGAAATATGACCCCAATTTTTCCAAATCTGAAGAAGATAATGGACAGCCAAATTTCGGGAGCCAAAGCAACTCCAGTGAGGAAAAGCCCAAGAGGTCCACACTAAGACACATTAAAAATAAACTATAAAAAAAAACAAAAATAAAGACAGAATCTTCAAAACAATAGGGAAAAGTGACTCATCACATACAGGGGAGCTCTTTTAAGAATATCAGTGGATTTCTCAGAAGAAACCACACAGATGAGAAGAAGAATATATTTAAAATACTGTAAGAAAAAAACTGCCAACTAAGAATACTGTATCTACAAAACTGTTCTTCAAAAATAAGGAGAAATAACGACTTTCCCTGATAAGCAAAAACTGAGGGATTTCATGAACATTTGTACCTACCTTATTATGAAAAATGCAAAAGGGAATCCTGGAAGTTGAAATGAAAGTATACTAGACAGCAACATGAAAGCATATGAAAATTTAAATCTTGTTGGTAAAGGTAAATGTATAGGTTAACACAGAATGCTGTAGTACTGTAATAGTGGTGTGCAAAACACTTTTAATTCTGGAATAGAACTTAAAAGATAAAGCATAAAAACAACAACTGTAACTGTATATTAATGGACATGCAATATATAAAGATGCGATTTGTGACATCAACACAAAGTGTGTATAAGGAATGTAAAATAATGAAGACCTTTTATATAATGGAAGATAAGTGGTTTTCAGCTTAAAATAAACTGTTATAACAATAATATGGTTTATTTAAGCCTCATGGTTATGAAAAGGAAATGGCTATAGAATATACAAAGGAAATGAGAAAGAAAGCAAAGCATGCCAATACAAAATAAACACAAAAGAAGGCAACAAGAGAGGAAAAGAGGGACAAAAGTGCTATAAGAGAGACAGAAAGCAGTTAGCCTGACAATAGCCAGTCCTTCCCTATCAGAAATTATTTTGAATGTAAATGAATTAAACCCTTAATGGAAAGACATGGGGTATCTGAAAGGATTAAAAAGACAAGATGCAGTTATAGTTTGTCTACAGAAGACTCATCTTACATGTAAAGTCACATATAGTTTCAAATGAATAAACAAAAAAAGACATTCCATGCAAATGGTAAACAAAATAAAGTGGGTGGGCATTTTTATTTCAGAAAAACATAGATTTACAGGGATAACTGTCATAGGAGATGAAGAACATTATATAAGGCTCATTCACTAGAAGGATAAAACAATTATAAACATGTGTACACCTAATATCAGAGGATCAAAATGCATAAAACAAACAGAATTCAAGAGAGGAAAAAAAAGTCTTACTAGACTAAGAAAAAATAGAGAGAGATAACTCAAGATAGATTTCAATACCTCATTTTCAGTAATGGACAGAATACCAGATAGAAGATCAATAAGGAAACAGAAGACTTGAACAGCAATATAGACCAGTTAAATTTAACAGATGTATACAGAACACATCATCTAACAGCAGTAGGATATATTTTATTTTTAAACACAAATAGAAAATTCTCCATGACAGATGACATGTTAGGGCACAAAACATGTCTTGACAAATTTAAGAATATTGAAAACATATCAAGTATCTTTTCCAACCACAACAACACAACAACAACACAAGCAAATGAAATAAGAAATTAATAGAGTATGAAAATTGGAAAATTCACAAATATTTGAAAATTAAAGATACTTGAACAACCAAAAGGAAAATATCTTGAGACAAATGAAAATGGAAACACAACATATGAATATTTTGGGGATACAGCAAAAACAGTACTAAGGGGAAAGTTCATGGCAGTAAATATTTATTTTTAAATAGAAGAAAGATCTCAAATAAGCAGCTTCATTCTATGCCTCAAAGACTATAAAAAGAAAGACAAAACAAATCCAAATTGGTAGAAGAAAAGAAATAATAAAAATTAGAGCAAAAAATAAATGAAAGAGAATCAGAAAACAACAGAAAATGTTGACAAATCTAAGAATTTGTTTTTTTGAAAAGATCAGCAAAATTTATAAACACTTACTAGACTAAGGGAAAAAAAAGATAACTCAAATAGCAAAAATAAATGAAAGGTGACCTTACAATTTATACCATAGAAATAGGAAAGAATTATGAGTACTATGAACAATTTCATGGCAACAAATTAAAATATTGGAAAAAATTCATAAATTTCTAGAAATATACAATCAACTAAGGATGAATCACGACGAACAGAAAATTTGAACAGCCCTATAGCAAGTAAAAAGATTGAATTAATAATAATAATATTAACAACAACAACAACAGAAAAGACCAGAGCTAGATGATGTCACTGGAGAATTCTACCAAATATTTAAAAAATCAATGCCAATCTTTTTCAAAGTCTTCAAAATATTAGAGGGGAAGGGATCATTTTATTAGAGGAGATGATTTTATGAGGCCAGCATTACTCTGATACTAAGGCCAGACAAAGATACTGCAAGGAATATTGTAGACTGATACCCCTGATGGATACTGATGCAAAAATTCTGAACAAAATACCAGCAAACTGAATTCAACAGCATATCAAAAAGATAGAACACCATAAGCAAGTGGAATTTATCTTTTGGATACAAGGATAGTACAATGTATGAAAACCTATGAATGTAATACACCACATTAACAGAATGAGTAACATGATCATCCCAAACAGTGCAGAAAAAGCATTTGACAAAATTCAACATCTTTCATGGTAAAATTATAGAACAAACTATATACAAAATGGATCTATAGATGAAAGTTTATATATAAAAAGCCACTGATAATATCATACTCAACATGAAAAATTGAAAGCTTGTCCTGTAAGTGTCAAACAACAAAAAATGTCCACTCTTACCACTTCTCTTCAACATCTTATTGGAGATCTACTCAAAGCAATTAGGCAAAAATAATAAAATAAAATAAAATGTAAATAAAAATAATAAAATTAAAATAAAATACATCTAAATCAAAAGAGAAGTAAAATTAGTTTTTTATTTCTTTTCAGCATAACAGAATTCATGGTTTTTGCACCACACCCAGTGCTCCATGTGATCCATGCCCTCCTTAATACCCACCACCTGGCTCCCCCAACCTCCCAACCCCTGCCCCTTCAAAACCCTCAGGTTGTTTTTCAGAGTCCTAAGGTTCTCATGGTTCACCTCCCCGTCAAATTTCCCTCAACTCCCTTCTCCTAACTCCCCTTGTCCTCCATGCTATTTGTTATGCTCCACAAATAAGTGAAACCATAAGATAATTGACTATCTCTGCTGGACTTATTTGACTCAGCATAATCTTTTCCAGTCCCGTCCATGTTGATACAAAAGTTGGGTATTCATCCTTTCTGATGGAGGCATAATACTCCATAGTGTATATGGACCACATCTTCCTTATCCATTCATCCGTTGAAGGGCATCTTGGTTCTTTCCCCAGTTTGGTGACCATGGCCATTGCCGCTATAAACATTGGGTTACAGATGGCCCTTCTTTTCACGACATCTGTATCTTTGGGGTAAATACCCAGGAGTGCATTTGCAGGGTCATAGGGAAGCTCTAATTTTAATTTCTTAAGGAATTTCCACACTGTTCTCGAAAGTGGCTGCACCAACTTGCATTCCCACCAACAGGGTAAGAGGGTTCCCCTTTCTCCACATCCTCTCCAACACATGTTGTGTCCTGTTTTACTAATTTTGGCCATTCTAAATGGTGTAAGGTGGTATCTCAATGTGGTTTAAATCTTAATCTCCCTGGTGGCTAGTGATGATGAACATTTTTTCTTGTGTCTGATAGCCATTTGTATGTCTTCATTGGAGAAGTGTCTGTTCATATCTTCTGCCCATTTTTTGATGTAATTATCTGCTTTCTGTGTGTTTAGTTTGAGAAGTTCTTTATAGATCCTGTATATCAAGCTTTTGTCTATACTCTTATTTGCAAATAACTTCTCCCATTCCACGGGCTGCCTCTTTGTTTTGTTGACTGTTTCCTTTGCAGTGCAGAAGGCTTTGATCTTGATGAAGTCCCAAAAGTTCATTTTCTCTTTTGTTTCCTTTGCCTTTGGGGACATATCTTGAAAGAAGTTCCTGTGGCTGATATCGAAGAGATTACTGCCTATGTTCTCCTCTAGGATTCTGATGGATTCCTGTCTCACGTTGAGGTCTTTTATCTATTTCGAGTTTATCTTTGTGTACGGTGTAAGAGAATGGTCAAGTTTCATTCTTCTACATATAGCTGTCCTGTCTTCCCAGCACCATTTATTGAAGAGACTGTCTTTTTTCCACTGTGTATTTTTTCCTGCTTTGTTGAAGATTATTTGTCCATAGAGTTGAGGGTCCATATCTGGGCTCTCTATTCTGTTCCACTGGTCTCTGTATCTCTTTTTATGCCAGTACCATGCTGTCTTGGTGATCACAGCTTTGTAGTAAAGCTTGAAATCAGGTAACATGATGACCCCAGTTTTATTTTTGTTTTTCAAGATTTCCTTAGTGATTCGGGGTCCCTTTTAATTCCATACAAATTTTAGGATTATTTGCTCCAGCTCTTTGAAGAATATCAGTGGAATTTTGATCAGAATGGCATTAAAAATATAGAATGCTCTGGGTAGTATAGACATTTTGAATGTTTATTCTTCTGATACAAGAGCATGGAATGGTCTTCTATCTTTTTCTGTCTTCTTCAATGTCTTTCATGAGTGTTCTGTATTTCTCGAGTACAGATCCTTTACCTTGTTGGTTAGGTTTATTCCCAGGTATCTTATGGTTCTTGGTGATATAGTAAATGGAATCGATTCTCTAACTTGCCTTTCTTTATTTTCATTGTTAGTGTATAAGAAAGCCACTGATTTCTGTACATTGACTTTGTATCCTGCCACGTTACTGAATTGCTGTATGAGTTCTAGTAGTTTGGGAGTGGAGTCTTTTGGGTTTTCCATATAAAGAATCATGTCATCTGCAAAGAGAGAGAGTTTGACTTCTTCGTTGCCAATTTGGATACATTTTATTTCTCTTTGTTGTCTGACTGCTGTTGCTAGGACTTCTAATACTCTGTTGAACAAGAATGGTGAGAGAGGGCATCCTTGTCGTGTTCCTAATCTCAACGGGAAGGCTGTAAGCTTTTTCCCATTGAGGATGATATTTGCTGTGGGTCTTTCATAGATAGATTTGATGAAGTTCAGGAATGTTCCCTCTATCCCTATACTTTGAAGCGTTTTAATCAGGAACGGATGATGGATTTTGTCAAATGCTTTTTCTGCATCAATTGAGAGGACCATGTGGTTCTTCTCTCTTCTCTTATTGATTTGTTCTATCACATTGATTGATTTGTGAATGTTGAACCATCCTTGTAACCCAGGGATGAATCCCACCTGGCCATGGTGAATAATCTTTTTAATGTGTTGTTGGATCCTGTTTACTAGGATCTTGTTGAGAATCTTAGCATCCATATTCATCTGTGATATTGGTCTGAAATTCTCCTTTTTTGTGTGGTCTTTGCCTGGTCTGGGGATCAGGGTAATGTTGGCTTCATAAAAAGAGTCTGGAAGGTTTCCTTCTGCTTCAATTTTTTGAAACAGCTTCAGGAGAATAGGTGTTATTTCTTCTTTGAAAGTCTGGTAGAATTCCCCAGGGAATCTGTCAGGTCCTGGGCTCTTGATTTTTGGGAGGTTTTTGATCAGTGCTTCAATCTCCGTTACTAGATATTGGTCTATTCAGTTTGTCAATTTCTTCCTGGTTCAATTTTGGGAGTTTATAGTTTTCCAGGAACGCTTCTGTTTCATCTAGGTTGCTTAGCTTATTGGCATATAACTGTTGATAATAACTTCTGATGACTGTTTCTACTTCCTTGGTGTTCATTGTGATCTCTCCCTTTTCGTTCATAATTTTATTAATTTGAGCTTTCTCTCTTTTCTTTTGGATTAGTGTGGCCAATGGTTTATCGATCTTATTGATTCTTTCAAAAAACCAGCTTCTAGTTTCATTGATACTTTCTACTGTATCTCTAGTTTCTACTTCAACGATCTCAGCTCTAATCTTGATTATTTCTCTTCTTAATTGGTACGATTTGTTGTTGATTCTACAGTTCCTTAAGGTGTGAAGAGAGCTGGTGTATTCTGGATTTTTCAATTTTTTTGAGGGAGGCTTGGATTACTATGTACTTCCCCCTTAGGACCGCCTTTGCTGTATCCCATAGGGTTTGGACTGAAGTGTCTTCATTCTCATTGGTTTCCATGAATTGTTTCAGTTCTTCTTTGATCTCCTGGTTGATCCAAGCATTCTTCAGCAAGGTGGTTTTTAGCTTCCAGGTGTTTGAGTTCCTTCTGAACTTTTCCTTGTGATTGAGCTCCAGTTTCAAAGCTTTGTGATCTGAGAATATGCAGGGAATAATCTCAGTCTTTTAGTATTGGTTGAGTCCTGATTTGTGACCCAGTATGTGGTCTATTCTTGAGAAGGTTCCATGTACACTTGAGAAGAATGAGTATTCTGTTGTTTTAGGGTGGACTGTTCTGTATATATCTATGAGGTCCATCTGGTCCAATGTGTCATTCAATGCTCTTGTTTCTTTATTGATTTTCTGCTTCGATGATCTATTTCTGACAGAGACATGTTAAGATCTCCTACTATTAATGTATTCATATCAATATGACTCTTTATCTTGATTAACAGTTTTCTTAGGTAATTGGCTGCTCCCATATTGGGGGCATAGGTATTTACAATTGTTAGATCATCTTGGTGGATAGTCCCTTTAAGGATTATGTAGTGTCCTTCTGTATCTCTGACTACAGTCCTTAGTTTAAAATCTAATTTGTCTGATATGTGAATCGCTACCCCAGCCTTCTTTTGAGGCCCATTGGCATGAAAGATGCTTCTCCATCCCTTCACTTTCAGTTTGGATGTATCTTTAGGTTCAAAATGGGTCTCTTGTAGACAACATATGGATGGATCCTGTCGTTTTAACCAATCTGCAACCCTATGTCATTTGATGGGCGCATTTAGGCCATTCACATTGAAAGTGATTATTAAGAGATACGTTTTTATTGACATCAAGTTACCTTTGAAGTCTTTCTTTCTGTAGATTATCTCTATATTTATGTTCAATGATATTCTTAGGATTTTTCCTCTTTTATAGAACCCCCTTAATATTTCCTGCAGTGTCAGCTTGGTGGTCACATACTCATTTAAGCCTTGCCAGTCTTGGAAACTCTTTATCTCTCCATCCATTTTGAATGTCAGTCTTGCTAGATAAAGTATTCTTGGCTGTATGTTCCTCTCATTTAGTGCCCTGAATATATCTTACCAGCCCTTTCTGGCTTGCCAGGTTTCTGTGGACAGGTCTGACATTATTCTGATGGGCTTTCCTCTGTACGTAAGGAGCTTCTTTGTCCTAGCTGCCTTCAAGAGGGCCTGTCTACAATTATAATTGCTCATTCTTACTATCAGGTGTCTCAAGGACTTTTGAGAATCTGTAATCTTGGGGGGAGACCATTCTGCCTCTAGTACATGAACGCTGGTTCCATTCACATGATTGGGAAAGTTTTCATGGAGAACTTGTTCCACTATATCTTCTAGACTTGTTTGTTTCTCCTCCCCTTCAGAGATTCCAATAATTCTGACATTGGAACATTTCATAGCATCATTTATTTCCCTAATTCTGTTTTCATGGCTTCTAAGCTGTTTGTCCCAGGCTTCCTCCTGATCCTTTCTATCTGTTTGTCCTCCAGATCACTAATTCTATCTTCTGTCTCAGTTACCCTAGCTTTTAGAGAATTTAGATTAGATTGGAACTCTTTGAAAGCATTGTGAACATCATTGCTGGTGGCTTTCAGTTCTGCGCTAACATTGTGAACATCATTCCTGGTGGCTTTCAGTTCTGCCCTAATCAATTCCATTTTGTCATCTATGGCTTTCTCCAACCTAGCTATTGCCTGGGTAATTGTTAGCCTGAATTCCCTTTACGACATATTGTTTATGTCAATAGCCATTAGCTCTGTTGCAGAAGGCCCATCCTCTGAAATTTTCTTCTGTTGGGCATTCCTCTTCCTAGTCATTTTGGTGAGAGATGGCTGAACGGATGTAGCTGGATGTATCAACCATGGTGCATGCAAGGTGCTCCCTGGAACGTTTTTGAGCAATCAAGAGTCCCCACCCAAAAGAAAGAAAAAAGAAAGAGAGAAAAAAGAAAAAAGAGAGAGAGAGAGAGAGACAGGAAAAAAAAAAGAAAGATAAAAGAGAAGGCTCAGCCCAAATGGGACCCATGGTAAGATTTATGAAATATACAAACAAAAACAGACAAACAAAAAGACTAATAAAAGTGTATGATGAGAAAAAAAAAAATATATATATATATGTATAAAAGCCAAACAAACAAAACAAAAGAACCTCCTCAAAAAGAACCCCAAGTTTAAGATTTCTATACTATCAGGACAAACACAAATACACAGAAACACTGGCAGAAGAAAAAGATGGGAGAGTGGTTATAAAGTCTCAGTGTGGACGAGGAAGGTTATTTTGATTCTTCCTGGATGTATATTGATATCTTTGTTAAAGGACTCAACTTTCCTAAGATAAAGATGGTTTAAAAATTGGTTTAGCTATAGGGGTAGCACTGAATGGGGAAAAGGGATTACTTTGAAGTTTAACTCTATATGAATATTAAAAAATAAAAATAAAAAAAGAATAAACTAAACTGAACTAAAATAAAATTTTAAAAAATTAAAAAAATAGAAAAACAAAAGAAAAACATGGGTATATGTATCAAAAAGTCCAAGTTAAAAGGTTTTTTTGGAATTTGATGTACTGGACATCTCACTGTGATGGTAAATAGGTTAAAAAATTATCTATATAAAAAAAAATTAAAAAAGAAAACAGAATAGTGGGAACAAATTAAAAATAATAGTTGTATCTATGAAGTAGTGGTGGTTGTTCTCTTGTCATCTTCTTTCTTTTTTTTTCTTTTTTCAGGTTGGCTTTCTGGGGGAGAGGCCTGACACATGGGTTTTCAGGCAGTGTTCCCTGAGTTAAGTCCTCCTGCCCCCCTCAAGGGGGTGGGCTCTGAGGAAACCGGTTTTTCAGGCTTTTGTTCTCTGGAGGTTTTTATGTTTGTTTTTTGTTTTCTCTTGCCTTGACAGTTTTTGATCGTTTTTGGAGGTTTAGAGGAAAGCAAACTGCACCCAGACCTCCCTCTCAGAGAGAAGCCTCAGTCTGTTTCCCTCTGAGCTCTCCAGAGCACATAAGTTCCCCCTCAGCCACTGGCAGAGCATGTTCTGAGTTGCAGTCCCTGGGGACACAGGAATTCCTGCTTGTACCCAAAACCGGTACAGCAGCAGCTGTCTGGGTAGCTCCAGACCACCAGAGAGGTCCCAAGCAGCGATTGCACACTGAGATTTTCCCACTGGTCCGGGCAGGGAGTTGCTAGACTTTCTGGATCCGAGAATGCTGGGCTGGTGCCTGCGTGTACCTCTCTCAGGGGAGGGTGTGGGGCGTGACTCAGGCTCTGATAGCATGGCACAGCGCCTGCGTGGGGACTGCAAAAAGGCTGTGCTTCTGCCAGCCGGTGAGACTTACAGCCCTCACAGGAGCCAAACCCCACATACTCTCAGACTGGATCGCAGCCCAGAGACCTGGTTTCTTTGTTGCACTCTCTCTGGCTCAGCGTCAGGGATGGCTGTCCTGAGTCTGGGGACTTAAGCCTCTGTCCCTAACCATCCCAATTCCCACAATTTCCCCCCACAATTATTTGCTTTTTTTGAGTGCTTTCAACCAGACTCCAAGTTAATGTTGGTCCCCAGTCACAGGGCACTCTCATATTGGGTTATTACTTTCCAATGGGTCACTTCTGGTGGCTCCCTCCCCCCTTTTGTTTATCTTCTGATATCAGTCCAACCTTCCCACTCTGCTTTTCCTGCCCACTGGAGTCTTCTGCCCCTGTAGAGATCCAGACGTGTATAATTCTAATCTCAGCCTGATTTCATGGGTGATCAAAGTTCTTTGGTAGGTAATCAGCTCACTTTAGGGTGTGGGTTGAAATGGGGCCTCCTCTTACTTCTCTGCCATCTTGTCTCCCCCTAAGAAGTAAAATTATTTCTGTTAATAGATGACATGATCTTTTTTTAGGATTTTATTTATTTATTTGAGGAAATGTGTGCATTCACTTGTGTCCTCAAGAGAGCACAAGCAGGGGCAGCAACAGAGGTAGAAGTAGAGGTGGAAGCAGGCTCCTGACTGAGCAAGAAACCCAACATGGGGCTCTATCCAAGGACCCTGGGATCATAACCCCAGCTGAAGGCAGATGCTTAACCACCTGAGCCACCCAGACAACCCACAAATGACATTACCTTATATTTAGAAAACCCTGGGGTGCCTGGATGGCTTAGTTGTTAAGCATCTGCTTTCAGCTAGGGTCTTGATCCTGGGATCCTGGGATCCCACCCAACATCTGGCTCCCTGTTAAGACAGGAGCCTGCTTCTACCTCTACCTCTGCCCCTCACCCAATCTCATGCATAGTCTCTCTATATCAAATAACTAAATAAAATCTTTTAAAAAAGAAAAAAAACCCTAAAGTTTCCACAAAAGACTGCTAGAACTAATGAATGCAGCTAAGCATGCATTTATATGGAAATTAACATTAAAATATAAAAATTTGTATAAAATCAACATACAAAAACCTATTGCAGTTTTGTACACAATGAACAAGCCAAAAAGGAAATTAAGAAAACAATTTCATTTATAATAGTATCAAAAAGAATAAAACATTAAAGAACAAGTTTAACCAAAAAAGACTTATACACAGAAAGCTATAAAATATTGCTGAAAAAAATTAAAGAAGTTACAAATAAATGGAAAGACATTCCATGTTCATAGATCAGAAGATTTATTATTAAAATGTCCAGTCTACCTAAAGAAATCTACAGACTCCCTATCAAAATCCTGATGACATTTTACAGAAATAGAAAAAGAAATCTTAAAATTCGTATGAAATCCCAAAAGACCCTGAATAGTCAAAACAATCTTGAAAAAGAAGAGAAAAGCTAAAGGCCTCATATTTCTTGATTTTCCAACCTATTACAGAGCTATAGTAATCAAAATTGTATGGTACTATTGAAAGATGTACATAGAATAGAGTCCAGAAATAAAACCTCATGTATGTATCAAATGATCTTTGGCAAGGTTGCGAAGATGACAAAATGGAGAAATGATGATTTCTTCAATGGTAGAGTTGAGGAAACTAGATATCCACATGCAAAAGAGTAAAGATAGACCCATATACTATAAACAAAAATTAACTCAAAATGGATTAGAAATCTAAACACAAGAACTGGAACTGTAAAATTAAAAAAAGAACATAGAGAAAAAGCCTCATAATATTGAAATGGGCAATAATTTTTTGGACATGACATCAAAAGCACAGACTACAAAAGCTAAAATAGATAATGGGACAATGTCAAGCCCTCAGAACATCTTTAAACCAAGGAAACAATTAACAGAGTAAAAAAGGAAATTGATGGAATGGGATGGGACAAAACATTGTAAACCGGGGTGCCTGGGTGGCTCAGTGGGTTAAAGCCTTCAGCTCAGGTTGTGATCCCAGGGTTCTGGGATTGAGCCCTGCATCAGGCTCTCTGCTCGGCAGGGAGCCTGCTTCCTCCTCACTCTCTGCCTGCTTCTCTGCCTATTTGTGATCTCTGTCAAATAAATAAATAAATAAAATTTTTTAAAAAAAATTGTAAACCTCATATCAGCTAAAGGGTTAATATCCAGAATACATAAAGAACTTTTATAACTCAATGACAAAAAAAACACAAATCATCCAATTAAAAAATGGCCATAAGACTTGAATAGGTACTTCTCTAAAGATGATTTACAAAGGTCAATAAGCATATGAAAAAGTGCACAATATCATGAATAATTAAAGAAATGCAAATCAAAACCACAATGAGTTACCAATTAGGATGCACACTGTCAAAAACCAGAAAATAACAAGGATTGACAAAAATGTAGAGAAATTGGAGTTTGGGGATCATTATTAGTGGGACTGTAAAATGGTGCAGATGCTATGGAAAATAGTACAGCAGGTCTTCAAAAAAACTAAAAATAGAACTACCAATTGATCCAGTAGTGTCATATCTGGGTACATATCCAAAGGAAATAGGCTCTCAAAGAGATATTTTCACACCCTCGTATTAATAGCAGCATTATCCACAATAGCTAAGTTGTGGAAGCAATCTAAATGTTCACTGATGGATGAGAAGAAAGGGAGCTGGTATATACATACATATGTACATACCTACATACATACATACAGCCATAAAAAAAAAAGGAAATCCTTGCATATGAAATAAAGACAAATTCACACAGAAAAGCAAATAGTACATGGTTTCACTTATATGGGGTATCAAAGGTAATCCAACTCATAGAAATAGAAAGGAAATGGTGGTTACCAGGATGGGGGGGTGGGATTGTTCAATATGCATGGAATTTCACTAATGCAAGATGAAATAGTTCTGAAGGTCTGATGTACAACATTGTATGTAGTTAACAATACTATACTGCGTACTTAAAAATTGTTGAGAGGGTAGATTTAAGTTATATGTTTCTTGTCACAATAAAAGAAAGTAGTTACTCTGAAAAGGCTGTGTATTATAATGTATGATTCCAAGCATATGACATTCTGGAAAAGGCAAAACTATGGAGACAGTAGAAAGATCAGTGGTTGCCAGGGGTTGAAGGGAGAGAAGGATGAATAAGCAGATTACAGATGATTTTTTTTTAATGGCAACAAATTCTATATGATACTGTAGTGATGGGTATATGCCATCACATACTTGTCCAAACTCACGGAATGTACAATACCGAGTGATCCCTAGTGTAACTTAAGGACTCAATGATTATATGCCAATGCAGGTTCATCAATTATAACAAATGTACCATTTTTTAAAAGATTTTATTTATTTATTTGACAGAGATCACAAGTAGGCAGAAAGACAGGCAGAGAGGGAGGGGAAAGCAGGCTCTCCACCGAGCAAAGAGCCCAATGTGGGGCTCGATTCCAGGACCCTGAGATCATGATCTGAGCTGAAGGCAGAGGCTTAACCCACTGAGCTACCCAGGAGCCCCACAAATGTACCATTTTGATTTGAACACTTTGCTTTCCATTCAGTTTTGCTTCAAACCTAAAACTGCTCTAAAAGCAACTTGTTAAAACATTTAAAAACAAAACAAGGACAAACCCCCCCAGTCTATCAGAATTAAGTTTGTATCTTCTGAGCCCCTTTTATGACAGGCTGTTACCCTAAGGACATGACTAATTGTCTCTGTTAGGAGAAAGAATAATATATCATGCTCTGGAATAGTCAGGGGGAATCCTGAATTCTTAAAATTTTCACCGTTAGTCTGTACCACCCTCCCACCCTTCACACTGACCATGATCCAGTAAGCAACCTGGAGGAGGGTGCTCCTTTCTGGGGATAGCTGCTTTATTGGATGATCCCAACTGCCTTACTAAGATGTGTGTACAGGGAGGTGAGGTAAGCAGTCGAACCATCAGCTCATTATTGAATAGCTTCTGTCCCAAAGGCACATTGTTATCAACCCACATCTGATCACGAAGTCTAGAACTTCACATAGATGTGAAATGAAAGCAAATTCAGACTTGGGTAAGGGAGATGGTTCGGTAAGGGAGGGAAGGGAGCTACTGCAAAAGGGAAAACACACTAACAGTAGGATATGCAAGCATCTTAAAGAATAGACAGGAGGGTTTTTCTTTTCTAAGGAAGGGTAAGCAAGGATAGAGAGAACTGGGAGTGTTAGCTGGGATGAGTGGGTAGCCTGATGGACAGTCGGTCAGCCATCAAGGAGGGCTTGGTTATTCTGTGCTTGGGGCTTAAGGTTAGGCCAAAGTTCAGGCCCTGAGGGAAAGAGGGAAATGTAGGGACTTGAACACATCACATTTATGGACATTTTGTCCATCCCAACTGGGCAGGGGGCCAAAGAGCAGCTCATCATTTATAAGACAAAGAAAAGGCATTTGATTTGGAGAAGCTTCATCTGACCTTATCAAAGAAAAACGAAGGGACATCCACAGACTTACCTGGGTCGTATGGGGAAGTGTGGTCCTTTGCTGTAGCTTGTTTGCCCAACACAGGAGAATAAAGAATTCTTGATCATCATTCTTTCCAAAATCACAGGGTTCTGCTAAGTTCAACATCATCACAGATTCATGTCAGTATCAGGTCAGTATGGTGAGTCCTGCAGTTCAGAGCCAGAGCTGAGAGAGAGCCCTGAGAGGGATGCAGTGCACCCGGGAACATTCTCCAGGCAGCTTCCCCCAGGGAGAGGCAAAAGAGCATCCAAAAGACCAGAGTCTGGTATGCAGTGATAGCTTCTGCATTAGAAACTCTGAGTCTTGGCGCCTGGGTGGCTCAGTGGGTTAAGCCGCTGTCTTCGGCTCGGGTCATGATCTCAGAGTCCTGGGATCGAGTCCCGCGTCGGGCTCTCTGCTCAGCGGGGAGCCTGCTTCCCTCTCTCTCTCTCTGCCTGCCTCTCTGCCTACTTGTGATTTCTCTCTGTCAAATAAATAGATAAATAAAATCTTAAAAAAAAAGAAACTCTGAGTCTTTCACTTTGGGCCCTATGTGTGGTGTGGTGGGGGAATGTGTTCCTATGTCTAAAACAGGGACAGATGTAGGCAGTGATGTAGGGATAAACAATGTGGCAGGCTCCATCAGGGGCCGGATTTGAGCAAAAGCCCTTCCTGTGGGCATCTGCAGGAGTGATCCAGACAGTCTGATAGATGACCACATTCCATACCCACAGTTCCCAGCCCGGGAAGGGGATGTCCTACATCTGCAAGAGTCCAGGAGTCAGAGCAGAGCTAACATGTCTGCTTTCCATCTGGCAGTGCTGGACAGCCACAGTGCTCACCATGGGGATTCAGCTTACTTAACACCAGTGTAGCAGGCTCAAGAGCTTAGGGGACCTCCATGAATTGAAGAGCCTATAGAGTCAGCATTTTGCTTTGGGCAGTGGAGTGGAAGATGCAGCTCTTCCCCCTACAGGAAAAGCTATCACTTCAGCAGAGCTGAGATGCTACTTTGACAGACATTCTTAACTGGAAGCTTTTGGAGCCCCTTTCAGTTATCAATCAAAGCAAAGTCAAATGAGCCCTTCCTTTCCCCTCCTTACCCTATAAATGGGCATGTCAATCCAGGGATTCAGCAGACCTCTAAGGGTTAGCATTTAATTTCCACAGATGCTTTAGTAGCAAACCCATAACTGCTTTCTAAAAGGAGAGAACCTAGCAGATATATCAGAGGCCCAATCCCAAAACTCCAAAAAAACTCCCTCTAGTTGGAGGCCACCTGCTTTTGAATGCTGCTTCTCTTTTTCAGGGGCTCTGCTCAGTAAAAATCTTCATCAGTTACAGGAACTGGTTCTGTCCACAGTACTTCTGAGGGTCCTCTGTCTCTTCTTAGGCACAATGGGCTATGATACTTGGGTGAAATCCTAACTGTTCGATGTTTATTTCAACCTCATGATATCTTTTACCCCTCTGAAAAAACATTACTTATAGTCTCTATCTTTCTTTTAAAAAATCACAGCCTGTGCCTTAATATTTAATATAAATCTTCATGTGGATTTGTCTTGCCTTTCCTGAGAACTACTGATCATATATGCATTCTTATTGTTTGGAATTCTCAAATAAACAGATAATTTTCTATAGATAACTAGCCACTAAACTTAAGCACACAAAACGTAAACAGTCTTTGAGAAATCAAAGCCCAGGAAGGGCAGCCCTAGTCTTCCTGGCCTTTGGGACTTTCTATTGCTCTCCTCAGATAACAATGACCCTTTTCTAATTCAAATATCGAAGCTCCTGGATTGACAAAAGGCATCTGTACCCCTTTGACAAATGAGAGACAACTTGGGAAATCAGTCAGGAAAAATTCTAATACATCTTTATGTTTTATGAGGACAATGTAGCAATGCAATTAAAATTGAGACTGCCCCCAAAAGGGAAGTTGTACTTGGTAATTGCTGAATAATATTTTTAATAGAATCAAATGAAATAAAAACAGATGAAGTTAATCTGGATTGTGACCCATAGTTTTGTGGGTTTTTAAAAAAAAATTTTATAGTCACCATAACTCTGGTACCTCCAGTACCACTCCCAGAGTAGACTAAGGTCCCTGAGAATGGGCGGTAAGGGAAATACCGTCAGCAAGGACTTTCACACCAAAAACTATTTTTTCCCAAGAAAACACTGCATTACAGTATTCCCTGACCATTTGTCTTTATGCTTCTCATCTCAATGCATTATTTCAGAGACCCTGGTTTCTGTTAAAAACCTAGGTACAGAGACATGAGGGGCCACAGAGGGAGAGAATACTTCTAGTACTAAGGGCTCCAATATGCAGAGATAGCTGGAAGAAAAGAGGTGGATTTTTAAGAAAACTCTTTCTTATGAGGCATCTGGGAGCATCTGCCAGCTGCCGAGCATGAACATTTGTGGGCAATGACCAGGTCTGACTGCCTGCCAGCAATGACTGAAACAACACGGATGAGAGCAATGACTGAACACCATGGACAGGCACCCTGGGGAACTTGGTGTGTCTGAGTATTGTGCTTCTGTCAAGGAAAACAAATCCATTTAATCTCACTGTGAACAATTTCTCCTGACATTTAACCACAAAAAGATGTCCAAATATTTAAAACAGTTGTTACCCACTAAGCAATTTCTTTCACAAAAATGCAGTAAAACAATGACCAAGAATAGTCAATAATCTGCAGAAAAAATGCTAACACTGTTTTCCATGCAAATAGCACTCATAAAAGGGGAGTCTAGATCAAAAATCTGATTTCACTTAGTTGAAATTCTTTGTGTGACAGACTTCAAAATCCTTTTTTCTGTTATGAACATGACATTAGTTTGATACTTTTTGAGTACCATTAGTACCATTCATAATGTTTAATTCTAAATATAATATCCTTGGAAGAAAACACTCTTTAGAATCTTCTAAATATAAGTTTATAAATCACAGTTTATAAGCATTAACAATTTTTATTTTAATTCATTTAATGTTATCTGTGTTCTCATATGACAAGAGCATTTAGGTCAACAGATTAAACTATATCAATTTTGTTTTAAGTAATCTCCATACCTCATATGGTACTTGAGCTCATAACCCCGACACCAAGAATCACACTTTTCTGAGTGAGCCATCCAGGTACTCCTAAACTATATCAGACTATTTAAAAAACAAAACAAACAAACAAGGATCTGCAGATAATAATTAACTAAGTCAATCCTAAATTATTTTACCTTTTTAAAAAAGATTTTACTGGGGGAGGAGTCAAGATGGCAGAGAAGTAGCAGGCTGAGATGACATCAGGTAGCAGGAGATCAGCTAGATAATTTATCAAACCATTCTGAACACCTACAAATCCAAGAGGAGATTGAAGAGAAGAATAGCTGTTTTTAGTTTTCTATAAACAGAAAATCAACCATTTTCTGAAAGGTAGGACCGGCAGAAAAGTGAATCCAAAGCAAGGGGAAGGTAGACCGTGGGGGGAGGGGCTGGCTCCTGGAAAGCAGTGGAGCAATGGAGCACAAAATCAGGACTTCTTAAAGTCTGCTCCACTGAGGGATATTGCTCCAGAGGCTAAACTGGGGTGAAGCCCACATAGAGACAGCATGGCCCCAGGTTCTGCATGGTCACAGAAGGATTGGGGGTGTCTGAGAATCACAGAACTCACATGTATTAGAGCAGGGAAGCCAGCCACAGAGACAGAGCCAAGGAGTGAGCTCTCAACTCGGGGTTACCTTGAACCATAATCTGTGGCACAGGCTACGGCTCTGTGAGTGGGGTCCCCACAAGATTGGGGGAGACCCCCCTGGAAGAGCTCAAGGATCTATGGGGTTTGGAGACTCCAGGTAGAGCTGTGTGCCAAAAACAGACACATTTGGTCACAGGCTGGGTGAGCTTGGAGTGCAGCCAGAGACCAGGGAGACGGGAGTGATTGAGCACTTTTCTCTGAGCGTGCACTAAGGAGTGGGGCCCTGAGCTCTTGGATCCTCTGGGCCAGAGATTGGGAGGTTGCTATTTTCATTCTCGAGTCCAGAACTCTAAGGAAAGTGTTCAGGGAACAAAAGCTCCTGAAAGCGAACCCAGGCGGATTACATAGCCTGGTCCCTGGTAAGGGTGGTGCAATTCTGCCTCCGGCAAAGACACTTGAGAATCACTACAACCAGCCCCTCCCCCAGAAGATCAGCAAGAAATCCAGCCAAGATCAAGTTCACTTACCAAGGAGAACTGCGGAATTCTAGGGGAGGAGAAAGCAGAGCATGGAATTCAAGGCTTTCTCTCCATGATTCTTTAGTCTTGTAAAGTTAATTAATTTTTTTAATTTTTTTCTATTAATTCTTTAAACTTATACCCTTTTGTCTTTAACATTTTTTAACTATTCTATCTTAACAATACCATTCATTAAAAAAAAAACTTTTTTTGAAACTTCATTACTATAGTCATATTTTTTCCAATTTATTTATTTTCAGAAAAACAGTATTCATTATTTTTTCACCACACCCAGTGCTCCATGCAAGCTGTGCCCTCTATAATACCCACCACCTGGTACCCCAACCTCCCACCCCCCCGCCACTTCAAACCCCTCAGATTGTTTTTCAGAGTCCATAGTCTCTCATGGTTCATCTCCCCTTCCAATTTACCCAAAAGCACATACCCTCCCCAATGTCCATAACCCTACCCCCTTCTCCCAACCCCCCTCCCCCCAGCAACCCACAGTTTGTTTCGTGAGATTAAGAGTCACTTATGGTTACTATAGTCATATTTTATCCTTCATTGTATCTAACTTTTTTTTTATACATATAAGGCTTTTTCTTTTAAAAAATTTGGGGTACAACTTCATTTAATAGATCAAAATGCACCCTAAATTTAGCACCAGGCTTGTTCTACTCTCCAACCAAAAAAATTCTCTCCACTTTCTTTTTCTTTATTCTCCCAACCAACTTACCTTATCAACTCCTTTTTTAAAAATTAAAATAATTATATATTTTTCATCTTTATAGTCATATTCCATTCCTTCATTGGGTTTACCCTTATATACGTTTTTCATTCTTTAAAATTTGGGGAGGTAGTTTCTTCTAAGAGACCAAAATACTCCGAAAATTAAGTGGGTGACCTTGTCACCCTGTCACCAGTCACCTAGTCACCAGTCTAATATATATATTTTTTCTTTTTCATATTTTTCTTTGTTTTCTTTTTTAATTTTTTTTTCTGAATTTCTTTTTACCCCATTTCTCCCCCCCCCCATGATTTGGAGTCTCCTCTGATTTGGTTAAAGCACATTTTCCTGAGGTCCTTGCCACACTTTTAGTATTTTATTTTCTCCTTCATATATTCTTATATGGACAAAATGACAAGGTGGAAAAACTCACACACAAAAAAAAGAAAAAGGGGCAGACTGAAGGCTAGGGACCTAATCAGTACGGACATTAATAATATATTAGACCTAGAGTTCAGAATGACAATTCTCAAGGTGCTAGCCAGGCTCAAAAAAGGAATGGAAGATATCAGAGAGACACTATGTGGAGAAATAAAAGCCCTTTCTGGAGAAATAAAAGAACTAAAATCTAACCAAGTTGAAATCAAAAAAGCTATTAATGAGGTACAATAAAAAATGGAGGTTCCTACTGCTAGGACAAATGAGGCAGAAGAAAGAATTAGTGATATAGAAAATCAAATGACAGAGAATAAAGAAGCTGAGGAAAAGAGAGACAAACAACTAATGGACCATGAGGGGAAAATTTGAGAGATAAGTGATACCATAAGACAAAAGAACATTAGAATAATTAGGATTCCAGAAGCAGAAGAATGAGAGAGGGGAGCAGAAGGTATATTGGACAGAATTATAGTAGAGAATTTCCCTAATACGGCAAAGGGAACAAGCATCAAAATGCAGGAGGTGCAGAGAATCCCCCTCAAAATCAAGAAAAATAGGTCCAAACTCTGTCATCTAATACTAAAATTTATAAGTCTTAGCGACAAAGAGAAAATCCTGAAAGCAGCCCAGGACGAGAAGTCTATAACATACAATGGTAAAAATATTAGATTTCCAGCGGACTTATCCACAGAGACCTAGCAGGTCAGAAAGAGCTGGCATGATATATTCAGAGCACTAAACGAGAAAGACATGCAGCCAAGAATACTATATCCAGCTAGGCTATCACTGAAAATAGAAGGAGAGATTAAAAGCTTCCAGGACAAACAAAAACTGAAAGAATTTGCAAACACCAAACGAGCTCTATAGGAAATATTGAAAGCGGTCTTCTAAGCAAAGAGAGAGTCTTAAAGTAGTAGCTCAGAGAGAAACAGAGACAATATACAGTAACAGTCACCTTACAGGCAATACAATGGCACTAAATTCATATCTCTCAGTAGTTACCCTTAATGTAAATGGGCTAAATGCCCCCAATCAAAAGACATAGGGTATCAGAATGGATTAAAAAAAAAATCAATATGCTGCCAACAAGAAACTCATTTTAGACCCAAAGACACCTCCAGATTTAAAGTGAGGGGATGGGAAATTTACCATGCTAATGGACATCAAAAGAAAGCTGGGGTGGCAATCCTTATATCAGATCAATCTGATTTTAAGCCAAAGATTATAATAAGAGATGAGGAAGGACACTATATCATACTCAAAGGGTATGTCCAACAAGAAGATCTAACAGTTTTAAATATCTATGACCCTAACATGGGAACAGCCAACTATATAGACCAATTAATAATAAAATCAAAGAAACACTTCAACAACAATACAATAATAATAGGGGACATTAACATCCCCTCACTGAAATAGACAGATCATCCAAGCAAAAGATCAACAAGGAAATAAAGACCTTAAAAGACACACTGGGCCAGATGGACATCACAGATATATTCAGAGCATTCCATCCCAAAGCAACAGAAAACACATTCTTCTCTACTACACATGGAACATTCTCCAGAATAGATCAAATCCTGGGTCATAAATCAGGTCTCAACCAGTATGAAATGATTGGGGTAATTCCCTGCATTTTTTCAGACCACAGTGCTCTGAAGCTAGAACTCAATCACAAGAGGAAATTTGGAAAGAACCCAAATACATGGAGACTAAACAGCATCCTTCCAAAGTATGAATGGCTCAACCAGGAAATAAAGAAGAATTGAAAAAATTCATGGAAACAAATGATAATGAAAACACAACAGTTCAAAATCTGTGGAACACAACAAAGGCAGTCCTGAGAGAAAAATATATAGCACTACAGGCCTTTCTCAAGAAACAAGAAAGGTCTCAAATACACAACCTAATCCTACACCTAAAGGAACTGGAGAAATAACAAGAAAGAAAGCCTAAACCCAGCAGTAGAAGAGAAATCATAAAGATCAGAGCAGAAATCAATGAAATAGAAACCGAAAAAAAACACAAAAAACAAAAAACAAAACAATAGAACAAATCAATGAACCTAGGAGCTGGTTCTTTGAAAGAATTAATAAGATTGATAAACCCCTGGCCAGACTTATCAAAAAGAAAAGAGAAAGGACCCAAATAAATAAAATCATGAATGAAAGAGGAGAGATCACAACCAATACCAAAGAAATACAATTATAAGAACATACTACGAGCAATACTACACCAGCAAATTTGACAATCGGGACGAAATGGATGTATTCCTAGAGACATATAAACTACCGCAACTGAACCAAGAAGAGGTAGAAAACCTGAACAGACCCATAACCAGTAAGGAGATTGAAACAGTCATCAAAAATCTCCACACAAACAAAAGCCCAGGGCCAGACGGCTTCCCAGGGGATTTCTACCAAACATTAAAAGATGAATTATTCCTATTCTCCTGAAAGTGTTCCAAAAAATAGAAATGGAAGAAAAACTTCCAAACTCATTTTATGAGGCCCGCATCACCTTGATCCCAAAACCAGACAAGGATCCCATCAAAAAAGGGAACTACAGACCAATATCCTTAATGAACACAGATACAACAATTCTCACAAAAATACTAGACAATAGGATCCAACAGTACATTAAAAAGATTATTCACCAAGACCAAGTGAGATTTATTCCAGGGCTGCAAGGTTGGTTCAACATCAGCAAATCAAACAATGTGATACAATACATTAATAAAAGAAAGAAGAAGAATCATATGACACTCTCAATAGATGCTGAAAAAGCATTTGACAAAGTACAGCATCCCTTCCTGATCAAAACTCTTCAAAGTGTAGGGATAGAGGGCACATACCTCAATATTATCAAAGCCATCTATGAAAAACCCACCACGAATATCATTCTCAATGGAGAAAAACTGAAAGTTTTTCCGCTAAGGTCAGGAACACGGCAGGGATGTCCATTATCAACACTGCTATTCAACATAGTACTAAAAGTCCTAGCCTCAGCAATCAGACAACCAAAAGGAAATTAAAGGCATCCAAATCAGCAAAGAAGAAGTCAAACTATCACTCTTCACAGATGATATGATACTATACGTGGAAAACCCAAAAGACTCCACTCCAAAACTGCTAGAACTTGTACAGAAATTCAGTAAAGTGTCAGGATATAAAATCAATGCACAGAAATCAGTTGCGTTTCTTTCCACCAACAACAAGACAGAAGAAAGAGAAATTAAGGAGTCAGTCCCATTTACAATTGCACCCCAAACCATAAGGTACCCAGGAATAAACCTAACCAAAGAGGCTAAGAATCTATACTCAGAAAACTATAAAGTACTCATGAAAGAAGTTGAGGAAGACACAAAGAAATGGAGAAATGTTCCATGCTCTTTGATTGGAAAAATAAATATTGTGAAAATGTCTATGCTACCTAAAGCAATCTACACATTTAATGCAATTCCTATCAAAATACCATCCTTTTTTTTTTTTCAAAGAAATGGTACAAAAAGTTCTAAAATTTATATGGAACCAGAAAAGACCTCAAATAGCCAGAGGAATATTGAAAAAGAAAACCAAAGTTGGTGGCATCACAATTCCGGACTTCAAGCACTATTACAAAGCTGTCATCATCAAGACAGCATGGTACTGCACAAAAACAGACACATAGATCAATGGAACAGAATAGAGAGCCCGGAAATATACCCTCAACTTTATGGTCAACTAATCTTTGACAAAGCAGGAAAGAATGTCCAATGGAAAAAAGACAGCCTCTTCAATAAGTGGTGCTAGGAAAACTGGACAGTCACATGCAGAATAATGAAATTGGACCATTTCCTTACACCACACATGAAAATAGACTGAAAATGGATGAAAGACCTCAATGTGAGACAGGAATCCATCAAAATCCTTGAGGAGAACACAGGCAGCAACTCTTCAACCTCAGCTGCAGACACTTCTTCCTAGGAACATTGCCAAAGGCAAGGGAAGCAAGCACAAAAAGAAACTATTGCGACTTCATCAAGATCAAAAGCTTTGCACAGCAAAAGAAACAGTCTACAAAACCAAAGGACAACTGACAGAATGGGAGAAGATATTTGCAATCGACATATCAGATAAAGGGCTAGTATTCAAAATCTATAAAGAACTTATCAAACTCAACACCCAAAGAACAAATAATCCAATCAAGAAATGGACAGAGGACATGAACAAGACATTTCTGCAAAGAAGACATCCAGATGTCCATCAGACACATGAAATAGTGCTCCACATCACTTGGCATCAGGGAAATACAAATCAAAACCACAATGAGATACCACTTAATGTCAGTCAGAATGGCTAAAATTAACAAATCAGGAAATGACAGATGTTGGCGAGGATGCGGAGAAAGGGGAACCCTTCTACACTGTTGGTGGGAATGCAAGTTGGTGCTGCCACTCTGGAAAACAGCATGGAGGGTCCTCAAAAAGTTGAAAATAGAACTACCCTATGACCCAGCAATTGCACTACTGGGTATTTACCCTAAAGATACAAATGTACAAATGAAGTGATCTGAAGAGGCACATGCACCCAAATATTTATAGTACCAATGTCCACAATAGCCAAACTATGGAAAGAACCTAGATGTCCATCAACAGATGATGGATGAAGAAGAGGTGGTATATATATATGCAATGGAATACTATGCACCTATCAAAAGAAATGAAATCGGGGCACCTGGGTGGCTCAGTGGGTTAAAGCCTCTGCCTTCGGCTCAGGTCATGATCCCAGGGTCCTGGGATCGAGCCCCGCATCGGGCTCTCTGCTTGGCGGGGAGCCTGCTTCCTCCTCTCTCTCTCTCTGCCTGCCTCTCTGCCTGCTTGTGATCTCTGTCTGTCAAATAAATAAATAAAATCTTTAAAAAAAAAAAAAAGAAATGAAATCTTGCCATTTGCAATGACATGGACAGAACTAGAGGATATTATGCTTAGTGAAATAAGTTAATCAGGAAAGACAACTATCATATGATCTCCCTGATATGAGGAAGTAGAGATGCAATGTGTGGGGTTTGGGGGGGGTAGGAAAAGAATAAATGAAACAAGATGGGATCAGGGGGGAGACAAACCATAAGAGACTCTTAATGTCACAAAATAAACTGAGGGAGCCTGGGGGGAGAGGGGTAAGTAGAGGGTGGTGGGGTTATGGTCATTGGGGAGGCTATGTGCTATGGTGAGTGCTGTGAAGTGTGTAAACCTGGCGATTCACAGACCTGTACCCCTGGAGCCAACAATACATTATATGTTTATTAAAAAAAAATAAAACAAATTAAAAAAAAAGATTTTACTAGTTTAGTCAGACAGATGGCATGAATAAACACAATTATGGGGCTGACAAGTCAAATCACCTGAGCATAAGGGAGGCTTCTTATTTCTGGTAATGGTTGACCCATCAGTGTGCAAATTTCAGACTTCACGCTTTTTCATAGTGGAGTTTAATATATTCAAGAGATAGTCATTAAAAGCATATTTTCTTGTGCTACCAAAATTAGATTTTAGAGAAATTAGAGGATTAAATCTGTAAATATTATAATTTTGCCATCCTGAATACTTCATAAGTTTGCATAGATAGAAAACATTTGACTCTATGGCTTATGCTGTTACAGTGTTCTTGGCCATGCCAAAGGGTTGACAATGACACGCTGAAATCTCAGTTTCCACGTAATAGTGTATTTTGGGAAGAGGATAAAATGAACATGGTCCCTGAATGCATTTTATACAATGCCCCTCAGACATTGAGGAAACTTAAATATTGAACAGAAACCATTACCTTATTGCCAAAGAACCTTAAAGATGCCATATATTAAAATGATCCTTACTGGGGGCACCTGGGTGGCTCAGTGGGTTAAGCCGCTGCCTTTGGCTCAGGTCATGATCTCAGGGTCTGGGGATCGAGTCCCGCATTGGGCTCTCTGCTCAGCAGGGAGCCTGCTTCCCTCTCTCACTCTCTCTGCCTGCCTCTCCATCTACTTTTGATCTCTCTCTGTCAAATAAATAAATAAAATATTTTTAAAAAAAGATGATCCTTACTGGATGGGGAATTATTTAATTTCAATTTTTATTGTCTATATTTTAGATATAAGTAGGCAGTGTAAATAGGTGACTTGATGGCTGGAGGAAAGAAAGGAAGCCTCAAGATTAAACTAGAGCTTTCTAGGCATTGCTATTCAATTAGTTTTGTTTTATGTCACTTTGTTCAACAAACGACCTCTTGTGAATTTCCCACTGTTAGTGCTTACCATCATTGAACATGGTTCATATGTTTCTTTCACTAGATAACAGCTTTTTGAAACCAGAGGCTATGAGATATTTATGACAGAAGCACTGAGGGGATGGTGTAGTGGTTCCCCCAAATATGCTTGCTCAAAGTCACCCGGAGACTATATCTATATTGAAAAATTCCAGCCTAACCTGCTATGTAAAACAATATGAGAGTTATGATACAGCACAAATGATGTCACCAAGATAACAGAGTATTAGACCTGAGGATGCAAATTTTTAAAGTAGAAGTAAAATTTTCTCTTTGCTGATGACATGACTTTGCATATAGAAAACACTGAAGACTCCACCAAAAAAAAAAAAGTTCAACCTGATGAATGAATTCAGTTGTTTCAGGATACAAAATTGACACACAAAAATCAGTTGCATTTTTATACACTAATAGTGAATAAAATGGAAAAAAATTGCATTTATGAGCTCATCAAAAATAAGAAAATACTTAGGAACAAATTTAACCAAAGAAGTGAAAGATTTATGCACTAAAAACTATAGAACATTGATGAAAATAACATTGAAGTAGACACAAATAAATGAAAAGACACCTTATGTTCATGGATTGAAGGATTGATATTTTTATGTGTCTATACAACCCCAAGTGCAATCTCTATCAAAATTTGAATGAAATTTCATTCAGAATTAAACCAAAACAATCCTAAAATTCATATCAAACACAAAAGACCACCCAAAGCCAAAGCAATCATGAGAAAGAAGAATAAAGTGGGAGGCAATGCATTTCCTGATTTCAAGCTATATTATAAAGCTATAATGCAATAATGCAAAACAGTATGTCACTGGTATAAAAACAGACACATAAACCAATGGAACAGAACAGAGAGACCAGAAACAAACCCCACATATATGGCCAGCTAATAGGTCACAAAGGCATCAAGAATACTCAATGGTGAAAAGTTAGTTTCTTCAATAAATAATGTTGGGGAAAATTGGATATTCAAATGCAAAAAAAAGAAATTTAGCCCCTATGTTATACCATTCACAAAAATTAACTCAAAATGAGTTAGGATGCAAACATAAACCATGAAACTGTCAAACTTCTAGAGAAAGACATAAAAATTTCCTTGACATTGGTCTTGGCAATGATTTTTTTTGGTTAGGACAAGAAAAGCACAAGCAATGAAAGTAAAAATCGACAAGTGAGACCACATAAAACTAGTTTTTTTTCTCCTTTCCTTTTTTTTTCTTTATACAACAGCAACAAAAAAAGGCAGCATATAGAATATGAAAAAATAATTGCAAACCATATATTTGATAAAAGGTTAATATCCAAAAAATACAAGCAACTCAAAGAACTCAATAGCATAAAAATAAGCAATAAAAAAGTGGGCAGAGCACCTGAACAGACATTTTTTTCAAAGAAAACATAAAAATGGCCAAAGGTATTCAATGTCACTAATTATCAGGGAAATTTAAATAAAATATATATATTTAATTGAACATCATTCAACCATAAAAAAAGGGAAGGAAATCCTACCAATTGTAAAAACATGGATGAATTTTGAGGGCATTATGCTAAGTGAAAAAGTCAGAGAAGCAAATACTGTATGAACTCATTTATACGTGGAATCTAAAAACACTGAACTCACAGAAACAAAGAGTATAAAGTTGGTTGCCTGGGCCAAAGGGTGGGGGAAGTGGGGAGATGCCAGTCAAAGCATAAAAACTTTCAGTTAATAAGATAAATATATTCTAGGGGTATAGTGTACAGTATGGTCACTATAAATAACAATACCATACTGAACACCTGAAAGTGTAATAATACCTAAAAAAAAGTGTAGTAATAATACCTAAAATAATAATTATATGAGGCGAAGGATTTAAAATTTTTTATTATTTTTTATAAACATATATTTTTATCCCCAGGGGTACAGGTCTGTGAATCGCCAGGTTTACACACTTCACAGCACTCACCACAGTGCATACCCTCCCCAATGTCCATAACCCAACCACCCTTTCCCAACCCCCTCCCCCCAGCAATCCTCAGTTTGTTTTGTGAGATTAAGAGTCACTTATGCGGGGCGCCTGGGTGGCTCAGTGGATTAAGCCACTGCCTTCGGCTGGGGTCATGATCTCAGTGTCCTGGGATCGAGCCCCACATCGGGCTCTCTGCTCAGCAGGGAGCCTGCTTCCCCTTCTCTCTCTGCTTGACTCTCTGCCTACTTGTGATCTCTCTCTCTCTGTCAAATAAATAAATAAAATCTACCCAACTTTTGTAGCAACATGGACGGGACTGGAAGAGATTATGCTGAGTGAAATAAGTCAAGCAGAGAGAGTCAATTATCATATGGTTTCACTTATTTGTGGAGCATAACAAATAGCATGGAGGACAAGGGGCATTAGAGAGGAGTAGGGAATTTGGGTAAATTGGAAGGGGAGGTGAACCATGAGAGACTATGGACTCTGGAAAACAATCTGAGGGGTTTGAAGTGGCGGGGGGGGGGGGTGGGAGGTTGGGGTACCAGGTGGTGGGTATTATAAAGGGCACGGCTTGCATGGAGCACTGGGTGTGGTGAAAAAATAATGAATAATGTTTTTCTGAAAATAAATAAATTAAAAAAAAAAGAAATAACATTTAAAAAAAAAAAAGAGTCACTTATGGTTTGTCTCCCTCCTAATCCCATCTTGTTTCATTCATTCTTCTCCTACCCCCTTAATCCCCCCATGTTGCATCTCCACTTCCTCATATCAAGGAGATCATATGATAGTTGTCTTTCTCCGACTGACTTATTTTGCTAAGCATGATACCCTCTAGTTCCATCCACGTCGTCGTAAATGGCAAGATTCCATTTCTTTTGATGGCTGCATAGTATTCCATTGTGTATATATACCACTTCTTCTTTATCCATTCATCTGTTGACGGACATCTAGGTTCTTTCCATAGTTTGGCTATTGTAGACATTGTAGCTATAAACATTAGGGTGCATGTGTCCCTTTGGATCACTACGTTTGTATCTTTAGGGTAAATAACCAGTAGTGCAATCGCTGGGTCATAGGGTAGTTCTATTTTCAACATTTTGAGGAACCTCCATGCTGTTTTCCAGAGTAGTTGCACCAGCTTACGTTCCCACCAATAGTGTAGGAGGGTTCCCCTTTCTCCGCATCCTCACCAGCATCTGTCATTTCCTGACTTGTTGATTTTAGCTATTCTGACTGGTGTGAGGTGATATCTCATTGTGGTTTTGATTTGTATTTCCCTGATGCCAAGTGATATGGAGTACTTTTTCATGTGTCTGTTGGCCATCTGGATGTCTTCTTTGCAGAAACGTCTGTTCATGTCCTCTGCCCATTTCTTGATTGGATTATTTGTTCTTTGGGTGTTGAGTTTGTTAAGTTCTTTATAGATTTTGGACACTAGTCCTTTATCTGATATGTCGTTTGCAAATATCTTCTCCCATTCTGTCAGTTGTCTTTTGATTTTGTTAACTGTTTCCTTTGCTGTGCAAAAGCTTTTGATCTTGATGAAATCCCAAAAGTTCATTTTTGCCTTTGCTTCCCTTGCCTTTGGCGATGTTCCTAGGAAGATGTTGCTGCGGCTGAGGTCGAAGAGGTTGCTGCCTGTGTTCTCCTCAAGGATTTTGATGGATTCCTGTCTCACTGAGGTCTTTCATCCATTTTCAGTCTATTTTCATGTGTGGTGTAAGGAAATGGTCCAATTTCATTTTTCTGCATGTGGCTGTCCAATTTTCCGAGCACCATTTATTGAAGAGGCTGTCTTTTTTCCATTGGACATTCTTTCCTGCTTTGTCAAAGATTAGTTGACCATAAAGTTGAGGGTATATTTCCGGGCTCTCTATTCTGTTCCATTGATCTATGTGTCTGTTTTTGTGCAGTACCATGCTGTCTTGATGATGACAGCTTTGTAATAGTGCTTGAAGTCCGGAATTGTGATGCCACCAACTTTGGTTTTCTTTTTCAATATTCCTCTGGCTATTTGAGGTCTTTTCTGGTTCCATATAAATTTTAGAACTTTTTGTACCATTTCTTTGAAAAAAAAAAAGGATGGTATTTTGATAGGAATTGCATTAAATGTGTAGATTGCTTTAGGTAGCATAGACATTTTCACAATATTTATTTTTCCAATCAAAGAGCATGGAACATTTCTCCATTTCTTTGTGTCTTCCTCAACTTCTTTCATGAGTACTTTATAGTTTTCTGAGTATAGATTCTTAGCCTCTTTGGTTAGGTTTATTCCTGGGTACCTTATGGTTTGGGGTGCAATTGTAAATGGGACTGACTCCTTAATTTCTCTTTCTTCTGTCTTGTTGTTGGTGGAAAGAAACGCAACTGATTTCTGTGCATTGATTTTATATCCTGACACTTTACTGAATTTCTGTACAAGTTCTAGCAGTTTTGGAGTGGAGTCTTTTGGGTTTTCCACGTATAGTATCATATCATCTGTGAAGAGTGATAGTTTGACTTCTTCTTTGCTGATTTGGATGCCTTTAATTTCCTTTTGGTTGTCTGATTGCTGAGGCTAGGACTTTTAGTACTATGTTGAATAGCAGTGTTGATAATGGACATCCCTGCCGTGTTCCTGACCTTAGCGGAAAAACTTTCAGTTTTTCTCCATTGAGAATGATATTCGTGGTGGGTTTTTCATAGATGGCTTTGATAATATTGAGGTATGTGCCCTCTATCCCTACACTTTGAAGAGTTTTGATCAGGAAGGGATGCTGTACTTTGTCAAATGCTTTTCAGCATCTATTGAGAATATCATATGGTTCTTGTTCCTTCTTTTATTAATGTATTGTATCACATTGTTTGATTTGTGGATGTTGAACCAACCTTGCAGCCCTGGAATAAATCCCACTTGGTCATGGCGAATAATTATTTTAATGTACTGTGGATCCTATTGTCTAGTATTTTTGTGAGAATTTTTGCATCTGTGTTCATCAAGGATATTGGTCTGTAGTTCTCATTTTTGATGGGATCCTTGTCTGGTTTTGGGATCAAGGTGATGTGGGCCTCATAAAATGAGTTTGGAAGTTTTTCTTCCATTCCTATTTTTGGAACACTTTAAGGAGAATAGGAATTAGTTCTTCCTTAAATGTTTGGTAGAATTCCCCCGGGAAGCTGTCTGGCCCTGGGCTTTTGTTTCTTTGGAGATTTTTGATGACTGTTTCAATCTCCTCACTGGTTATTGGTCTGTTCAGGTTTCTATTTTTTCCTGGTTCTGTTGTGGTAGTTTATATGTTTCTAGGAATGCATCCATTTCTTCCATATTGTCAAATTTATTGGCGTAGAGTTGCTCATAGTATGTTCTTATAATAGTTTGTATTTCTTTGGTGTTAGTTGTGATCTCTCCTCTTTCATTCATGATTTTATTTATTTGGGTCCTTTCTCTTTTCTTTTTGATAAGTCTGGCCAGGGGTTTATCAATCTTATTAATTCTTTCAAAGAACCAGCTCCTAGTTTCGTTGATTTGTTATATTGTTTTGTTTTTTGGTTTCTATTTCATTGATTTCTGCTCTGATCTTTATGATTTCTCTTCTCCTGCTGGGTTTAGGGTTTCTTTCTTGTTCTTTCTCCAGCTCCTTTAGGTGTAGGATTAGATTGTGTACCTGAGACTTTTCTTGTTTCTTGAGAAAGGCTTGTACCACTATATATTTTCCTCTCAGGACTGCCTTTGTTGTGTCCCAAAGATTTTGAACCATTGTGTTTTCCTTATCATTTCTTTCCATGAATCTTTTCAATTCTTCTTTATTTCTTGGTTGACCCATTCATTCTTTAGAAGGATGCTGTTTAGTCTCCATGTATTTGGGTTCTTTCCAAATTTCTTCTTGTGATTGAATTCTAGCTTCAGAGTTTTGTGGTCTGAAAGTATGCAGCGAATGATCCCAATCTTTTGATACTGGTTGAGACCTGATTTAGGACCGAGGATGTGATCTGTTCTGGAGAATGTTCCATGAGCACTAGAGAAGAATGTTTATTCTGTTGCTATGGGATGGAATGCTCTGAATATATCTGTGATGTCCATCTGTTCCAGTGTGTCATTTAAGACCTTTACCTCCTTGTTGATATTTTGCTTGGATGATCTGTCCATTTCAGCGAGGGGAGTGCTAAAGACCCCTACTATTCTTGTATTATTGTTGATGTGTTTCTTTGATTTTGTTATTAATTAGTTTATATAGTTGGCTGTTCCCATTTTAGGGTAATAGATATTTAAAATTGTTAGATCTTTTTGTTCGACAGATCCTTTGAGTATGATATAGTGTCCTTCCTCATCTCTTATTACAGTTTTTGGTTTCAAATCTAATTTATCTGATATAACGATTGCCACCTCTGCTTTCTTCTGATGTCCATTAGCATGGAAAATTGTTTTCCACCTCCTCACTTTAAATCTGGAGGTGTCTTAGGGTTCAAAATGGGTTTCTTGTAAGTAACATATAGATGGGTTTTGTTATTTTATCCATTCTGATACCCTGTGTCTTTTGACTGGGGCATTTAGCTCATTAACATTCAGGGTAACTATTGAGAGCTATGAATTTAGTGTCATTGTATTGCTTGTAAGGTAACTGTTACTGTATATTGTCTCTGTTCCTTTCTGATCTACTACTTTTAGGCTATCTCTTTGCTTAGAGGACCCCTTTCAATATTTCCTGTAGAGCTGGTTTGGTGTTTGCAAATTCTTTCAGTTTTTGTTTGTCCTGGAGGCTTTTAATCTCTCCTTCTATTTTCAGTGATAGCCTAGCTGGATTTAGTATTTTTGTCTGTATGTTTTTCTCCTTTAGTGCTCTGAATATATCATGCCAGCTCTTTCTGGCCTGCCAGGTCTCTGTGGATAAGTCTGCTCCCAATCTAACATTTTTATCATTGTATGTTACAGACTTCTTTTCCTGGGCTGCTTTCAGTATTTTCTCTTTGTCACTAAGACTTGTAAAATTTACTGTCAGGTGATGGGATGTGGACCTATTCTTATTGATTTTGAGGGGGGGTTCTCTGTACCTCCCGAATTTTGATGCTCGTTCCCTTTGCCATATTGGGGAAATTCTCCCCAATAATTCTCTCCAGTATACCTTCTGCTCCCCTCTTTCTTCTTCTTCTGGAATCCCAATTATTCTAATGTTGTTTCGTCTTATGGTGTCACTTATCTCTCGAATTCTTCCCTCATGGTCCAGTAGCTGTTTGTCCCTCTTTTGCTCAGCTTCTTTATTCTCTCTCATTTGGTCTTCTATATCACTAATTCTTTATTCTGTTTTATTTATCCTAGCAGTGAGAGCCTCCATTTTTTATTGTACCTCATTAATAGCTTTTTTGATTTCAACTTGGTTAGATTTTAGTTCTTTATTTCTCCAGAAAGGGCTTTTATATCTCCCAAGAGGGTTTCTCTAATATCTTCTATGCCTGTTTTGAGGCCGGTTAGAACCTTGAGAATCATCATTCTGAACTCTAGATCTGACAAGTTACCAATGTCTGTATTGATTAGGTCCCTGGCCTTTGGTACTGCTTCTTGTTCTTTTTTTTGTTGTGAATTTTTCCGCCTTGTCATTTTGACCAGATAAGAGTTTTTGAAGGAGCAAGTAAAATACTAAAAGGGTGGCAAAGACCCCAGGAAAATATGCTTTAACCAAATTAGAAGAGATCCCAAATTGTGGGGGGCGGGGGAAAGGGGAGAAAAAGAGGTTCAGAAAGAAAAAGAAAAAGAAACAATTAAAAAAAGAAAATGAATAAAGAAAAAATATAAAAAAGAAAAATATATATAGATATTAGATAAACTAGTTAAAAAAAACATTAAAAAAGAAAAGGGCAAAAGTTAAAAAAATTTAGCAGAAGAAGAGAAAAAAACTGAAAAAGAAAAATAAATTAAATTAACTGCAAGACTAAAGAATCATGAGGAGAAAGCCATGAGTTCCGTGCTTTGCTTTGTCCTCCTCTGGAATTCTGCTGCTCTCCTTGGTATTGAAACTGCACTCCTTGGTATGTAAACTTGGTCCTGGCTGGATTTCTTGTTGATCTTCTGGGGGAGGGGCCTGTTGTAGTGGTTCTCAAGTGTCTTTGCCCCAGGCGGAATTGCACCGCCCTTACCAGGTGCCGGGCTGAGTAATCCGCTAGGGTTTGCTTTCTGGGACTTTTGTTCCCTGAGTGCTTTCTGTAGAGTTCTGGAGGACGGGAATGAAAATGGTGGCCTCCCAGTCTCTGGCCTAGTGGAGCCGAGAGCTCGGGGCCCCACTCCTCAGTGCGCTCTCAGAGAATAATGCCCAATTACTCCCATCTCCCTGGCCTCCGGCCGCACTCCGAGCTCACTGAGCCTGCGACTGGTTCAATGTAAGCCCGAGCTGAGAGCTCACTCCTTGGCTCTGTCTCTGTAGCCGGCTTCCCCGTTCTAATACCTGCGAGCTCTGCGACACTCTGACATCCCCGATCCTTCTATGACCCTGCAGGACCTGAGGCCACGCTGACCCCGCATGGGCTAAATTTAGCCTCTGGAGTGATGTCCCTCAGCGGATCAGACTTTTAGAAGTCCTGATTTTGTGCTCGGTTGCTCCGCAGCTTGCCGGGAGCCGGCCCCTCCCCCCGGGGTCTATCTTCCCACCGCTTTGGATTCACTTCTCTGCCAGTCCTACCTTTCAGAAAGTGGTTGATTTTCTGTTTCTAGAATTGCTGCTCTTCTCTTCAATCTCCCGTTGGATTTGTAGGTGTTTGCAATCTTTAGATAAGCTATCTAGTTGATCTCCTGCTACCTGAAGTAATCTCAGCAGGAGATCAACTAGATAGCTTATCTAAAGATTGCAAACACCTACAAATCCAACGGGAGATCGAAGAGAAGAAGAACAGCAATTCTAGAAACAGATCTCTCACTACCTGAAGTAGTCTCAGCCTGCTACTTCTCTGCCATCTTGACCTCTTTCTGAGGTGAAGGATTTTTAAGTAACCTTATTGTGGTAAAAAGTTCATCATATACGTATATATCAACTCATCACATTGTATACTTTAAACTTACATATTATATGTCAATAATATCTCAATAAAGCCAGGAAAAAAGTTTCAATGTATCAATATGAGGCAAAAATTCCAATTAGTGTACTTTATCCTTGTTTTGCCTTCTAATATGTCCGGAAATAGATGGGAAGGAGTTGGAGTTAAGATGGAGGAGTAGTAGGGGACCCTGGGATTGCCTCACCCCTTAAACATAGCTGGATGAATATCAAAATCATTTTGAACAACTATGAAATATATTTAAGGATTAAGAAAATAATCTGGACAATTAAAGGAACAGAACACAGCAGATGTGCGGTTCTAAGACACGGATTGGGAGAGAGAAAAACCATGGTGCTGCAGAGGTAAGGGAGCCCTTTTCATGGACAGAGGTCAGGGAGAGAAGAAGAGACAGGAAGAGAGATTGGCTCACAAGGTTCATATAAGGTGCCATGGTGTGGGAATCCTCGGGTAGCACTGGAGGAGAATGTTTCCCTTCCTGGAGTACATTTGAAAGAGTGTATATTTCTTCTCTAAGGAAAAGACCCACTGTGCACTATTGAGTGACCATTCAACAAAAGAGCTCAGAGGCACATGCAAAGGGCAGATAATCTGTTTGTAGCTTTTTTACTGTGTTTCATCATAGACTCCAGATAACTGCATGGCCCATCAACTGCTTTTCTGGGACAAATCAGCACCAGGTGCAGTGATGCGAGGCTCTTTTCCAGGCAAAGGAGTAGGTTTGTGACTTGAAGGGTCCTTTAAGATTTGGAGTTTTGAATCCTAGCCCTGAGCCTGAGATAAAGCACAGGAGCACCCAGTGGTGCTGGGCATGCACCTAGCCTGGGCATGGACAGGTTGGGGGCAAGGACCTGAGAGAAGCCTGGGGCATGGGAGGGGAGATTGTTTGCCTTTCTTTGTGTGCCTCAGGTGGGCATGAGTTTCCCTACCCTGGGGACAAGAGAGCAGGATGATGCCATCTTCTACCTCTGCCCTCAAGCTCAGTTGGACTTCAGTAAGCAACACAGTGCCAGTGGAAGCTGGAGCCACTTACACCAAATCATGATCCCTTGTGCCCTGCAGGAGCATCTTTAGTAGGGCAGATCTGACTGAGTCAGCATAATGGGCCAACCCCAAGAGAATCAACAGAGGCTCCCTGCATGTACCAAGTCTACTGATCATAAAGTGCTCTGAAGGGTCAGCTTCAGTTCTGGCAGAAGTAGGACCAGGCTTTTTTTTTTTTTTTTCCACCCTCTTTGGATCCAGGCTTATAGTTTTTTTGTACATTTGTTTGTTGTTTGTTTCCTTTTCTCATTTCTTGGATCAGGCTTCTTTTTAAAATTTTTATAACTGTTTTTTTTTATTATTTATTTGAGAAAAAGAGAGCACAAGCAAGGACAACAGCAGAGGGAGAGGAAGACTCCCCACTGAGCAGGAAATCCAGACATGGGGTTTGTCATAGGACCCTGGGTCAATGAGCTGAGCCAAAGGCAAAGGGAAATGCCTAACTGACTGAGCCAAACAAGCAAACCCTCCTTTTTTTTTAATTAAAATCAGACTTATCTTAACAGACAAATCAAAGCAGACCTATTTAAATGTCCAAACACACCCCAAGCAAGAAGGAACTCTACAGAGGGCTGACCTGTGGCATAGAACTGCCAAAGCATAACAGCAGAATCCACAGAGCATACACCAGAATCACCTCCTGAAGCTCCAGGCCCTAGACAGCATATAATCCCTTTCTAATATAGCATTACTCTCAGGAGCAGGAAACATAACAAGCTTTCATAATATGCAAAAGACAGAAACTTAGACATAATGATAAGATGGAGGAATTCTCCCCCCCAAAAAACAAGAAGAAATCACAGCCATGGATTTTCACATAATAGATATAAGCAATATATCCAAACAAGAATTTAGAACAATGGTCATACGAATACTAGCAGAGCTTAAAAGAAGCATAGAAAACACCAGAGAAACTCCAGCTGCAGAGATAAAAGACCTAAAAACTAGTCAGGCCAGAATAAAAAATGCTATAACTAAGATGAAACATTGACTGGATGTAAACACAATGAGGATGGAAGAAACAGAGGAACAAACAGGTGATAAAGAAGATAAAATTATGGGGGTGCCTGGATGGCCCAGTTGGCTAAGTGACTGACTCAATTTCAGCTCAGGTCATGATCTCAGGGTCATGAGATTGAGCCCAATGTTGGGTTCCCTGCTGGGTGTGGAGCCAGCTTGAGATTCTCTCATCCTTTCCCTCTGCCCCTCCCCCTCCCCTTCTTAAAAAAAAGATAAAATTATGGAAAATAATGAAGCTGAAGAGGGAAAGAAAACTATTAGATCATGAATATAGATTTAGGGAACTCAGCAATTCCATAAAGTGCAATAATACCTGTATTATAGGAGTTCCAGAGAGGAGTGGGGCAAAAAGGGACAGAAGGTTTATTTGAACAAATTGTAGCTGAGAACTTTTCTAATCTAGGGCATTCAAGTCCAAATGACACAAAGAAATCCCCTCAAAATCAACAAAAACAGATTAATACCAATACATATCATAGTGAAACTTGCAAAACACAAAAGTAAAGAGAGAACTCTGAAATCAGCTAGAAACAGAAGGTCCTTAACCTACAAAGGTAGATACATAGCAGAGACCCATCCATAGAAACTTGGCAGGCCAGAAAGCAGTGACATGATATAGTAAATGTGGTGAATGGGAAAAATATGCAGCCAAGAATACTGTCTCCAGCAAGGCTGCCGTTCAGAATAGGAGGAGAAATAAAGAGTTTCCAAGGCAAGCAAAAACTAAAGGAACTCATGAGCACTCAACCAGTTCTGTAAGAACTATTAAAGGGGACATTTGAGTGAGAAAGAGAAACCAAAATCAACAAAGACTAGAAAAGAATGGAGACAATCTGCAGAAACAGCAACTTTACAGGTGATACAATGGCACTACATTCATATCTATCAATACTTACTCTGAATATAAATAGACTAAATAGCCCAATCAAAAGACATAGGTTATCAGATGGGTAAAAAAAAAAACAAGACCGATTGATATAGTGCATTTTAGACACAAAGACATCTCCAGATTGAAAGTGAGGAGGTAGAGAATCATTTATCAGGTTAATAGACATCAAAAGACAGCTGGAGTAGCCATACTTATGTCAAACAAATCAGAATTTAAGCCAAAGACTTCAATAAGAGATCAGGAAGGGCACTAAAATGCCCTGGAATGAAGATTATTTCAGATAACAGTAACCTGGATTAAGTAATAGCCATATCAGCACACAAAGAGTGCACTACAGTTAAAAAATATAGAAATATTTGATTTTTATTCCTGACTCCTTAAAGACTTGGAATCTCTACTGTAATGAATCTCTTTTGTATGCTAACAAAATAATGGGTGGCTGGTGGCCCCTACTTAACTTCAAGAATAACTGCTGTTTGCCAGAAGAACCAGCAATGTGATGAGAAGGTTGGAACTTTCAACTGTCTCCCTCCTATCTCCTCTAGGAAGGGGAGAGTGACTGGAGATGAGTTTGTTTAATCAATCATGCCTGCATAATTGAACCTTCATAAAACCCCTTAATAACAGGGTTCAGTTTCAGGGTTAGTTTCCTGGTTGGTTAACACATCAAGGTGTTATGACGGTGATGAGCCCAGACCGGCCAAACTCCATCCTCCTTTCCCCTATACCATGGCCCATGCATCACTTCAAATTAGCTGTTCCTGAGCTGTATCCTTTATAATGAACTAGTTATGGTAAGAAAAATATTTTTCCAGAGTTTTGTGAGCCATTCTAGTAAATTAGCAAAAAGGAATGGGATTGTAGCAACCACCATTTTTTAAAGAATAAAAGAGGCCCAGGAATTGGGATTAGTGTACGAAGTGGGAGCAGTCCTATGGAACTGAACCCTTCACCTGTAGTTAGTTTCAGAATTGAATTGAATTGTAGGGTACCCAGCTGATGTCAGGGGGTTGGAGACTGAGATGATGAGAGGGAAACCCACGTGCTTGGCGGCGGGCAAGAACATGGTATTGGAAAATAGGAAGCAGAGCATGGGCTCTGTGCTTACAAGATCTTCTTTGGTGATCCCCCTGAGAACCACAGGTTTACTGGAACACACACACACACACACACACACACACATACAATCCAGTTTTAATGTTGCCTCAGTTTTTTATAAACTATCACTTAGGTGTACTTAGGTGCTTAACATTTATGTGCCTGTGATTAGAACCTGAGAGAAATTGTGCAGTCACATAAAATAGAACCAGGTCCTCACTTATTAATGGTTTGTGGTCTAATTTTTTGTCATTTATTTGGAAATTTAAACACAGGAGCTATGTGTGTGTGTGGGGAGGGGTGTGGGAAGAAATTCCTGCCAGCTAGTCTGCAGTGCAGAAAAGGACCAGCATCCCCATCATTCTCCTTCCTGGTCCTTTGAAGGTCATGTCAACTTAGCACAATCACACTAATCAACATGGAACTTCTCCCCCTTGAGATCATCTAAACCTTAAACACCAAACTCTTTCTGAGATTTTCCAACAGCTTATCCTCCCCACTGGGCTCCTTGCTAGTGTCTCAGCGGAGAGGAGGCCCATTCACAGTTAACCTGCAAATATCAGTGCTGCCTCATAGGGGAGACTACAGGCTGGAAGCTAGAAGTGCAGGAAATGGGAATCAGAGTGCACACTAAATTCAGAGATTAGTCAGGAAAAAGTTTTATGAGGAAGAGTTTTATGAGTTGACTATTTCCAAGAACACGCCCTGCCTCTTTCTTTCATTGAGTCTTCACTTTTACTTCTTGGGCACATGAAGAATTTTCTTCCTATAGATTTGGCACACATGATATCTGTACATATTTTGGTTTTGCCTAAGTATTTATCCCTAAGTAAGTCTATTCCAAAGTATTGAATTACCTTTGTAGGTATTGTCAAAGATTATTTGCCCATAGAGTTGAGGGTCCATATCTGGGCTCTCTACTCTGTTCCACTGGCCTATGTGTCTGTTTTTATGCCAGTACCATGCTGTCTTGGTGATCACAGCTTTGTAGTAAAGCTTGAAATCAGGTAACGTGATGCCCCCAGTTTTATTTTTGTTTTTCAAAATTTCCTTAGCCATTCGGGGTCTCTTCTGATTCCATACAAATTTTAGGATTATTTGCTCTAGCTCTTTGAAGAATATCAGTGGAATTTTGATCGGAATAGCATTAAAAGTATAGATTGCTCTAGGCAGTATAGACATTTTAACAATGTTTATTCTTCCGATCCAAGAGCATGGAATGGTCTTCCATCTTTTTGTGTCTTCTTCAATTTCTTTCATGAGTGTTCTGTAATTCCTCGAGTACAGTTCCTTTACTTCTTTGGTTAGGTTTATTCCCAGGTATCTTATGGTTCTTGGTGCTATAGTAAATGGAATCGATTCTCTAATTTCCCTTTCTGTATTTTCATTGTTAGTGTATAAGAAAGCCATGGATTTCTGTACATTGACTTTGTATCCTGCCACATTGCTGAATTGCTGTATGAGTTCTAGTAGTTTGGGGTGGAGTCTTTTGGGTTTTCCATATAAAGAATCATGTCATCTGCGAAGAGAGAGAGTTTGACGTCTTCATTACCAATTTGGATACCTTTTATTTTCCTTTGTTGTCTGATTGCTGTTGCTAGGACTTCTAATACTATGTTGAACAAGAGTGGTATAAGTGGACATCCTTGTCGTGTTCCTGATCTCAACGGGAAGGACGCAAGTTTTTTGCCATTGAGGATGATATTTGCTGTGGGTCTTTCATAGATAGATTTGATGAACTTCAGGAATGTTCCCTCTATCCCTATACTTTGAAGCGTTTTAATCAGGAACGGGTGCTGGATTCCATAATAACCTTCTAACCTGAACTTCTTGATACATACACCTGTGTTTTCCTTTTGCATTTCTATTTTTTAAATTTCTTTTTTTTTTAATTTTAGTTTAGTTTAGTTTATTCCTTTTTTTAATTTTTATTTTCTAATATTCATATAGAGTTAAACTTCAAGGTAATCCCCTTTCCCCAATCAATGCCACCCCATAGGTAAACCAATTCCTAATCCCCTCTTATCTTAGGAAAGTTGTGTCATTTAACAAAGATATCAAGATACATCCAGGAAGAATCAAAACAACCTTCCTCACCCACACTGAGAATTTACAACCACTCTCCCATCTTTTTCTTCCACCAGTATTTCTGTGTTTTTGTGTTTGCCCTGATAGTATATAAATCTTACACTCCGGGTTTTTTTGACGAGGTTCTTCCTTTATTTGCATACATATATGTGTAAATATATATATATATATTTTTTTTCTCTTGTCATATATTTTTATCAGTCTTTTTGTTTGTCTGTTTTTGTTTGTATACTTCATAAATCTTACCTTGGGGCCCATTTCGGCTAAACCTTCTCTTTTATCTCACCTTTCTTTCCTGTCTCTCTCCCTCTCTCTTTTTTTCTTTTCCTTTTCTTTTCCTCTCATTTGGGTGGGGAACCCTGATTGCTCAGAAGGATTCCAGGGTGCACCTTGACTGCACCACAGTCGATACACCCACCTACACCCGTTCAGCCATCTCTCACCAAAATGACTAGGAGGAGGAATGCCCAACAGAAGAATAATACAGAGGATGGACCTTCTGCAACAGAGCTAATGGCTATCAACATAAACAATATGTCAGAAAGAGAATTCAGGCTAACAATTATCCAAGCAATAGCTAGGTTGGAGAAAGCCATGGGTGACCAAACGGAATTGATTAGGGCCGAACTGAAAATGACCAGAGATCATGTTTTCAATATTAGGGAAGAGCTGAAAGCTACCAGGGATGAGCTTCACAATGCTCTCAATGAGTTCCAATCTAATTTAAATTCTCTCAACGCTAGAGTAACTGAGACAGAAGATAGAATTAGTGATCTGGAGGACAAACAGATATGGTACACTATTAATTTGAAAATAATATATATGATTAAATAAAATTGGATACAAGTATCCTTATCTTGATTTTGACTTTAATGAGACTGCTTCTGATGTTTCTTCATTATGTACAATACTTAATGGTATATATTACTAGGTTTAAAATGTTTCCAAATCTTTATATGTCACTTAAAAGTTTTTAATTAAAATAGATGGTACATTTTAAAACTTTCAAAATGAAAATCTACATTTTTCTATTGTTTAATAATAATACAGTAAATATTATAATAGATTTTTAAATGGATATATTTTTTCAAATGAAAATACCTAGATATCCTTGAAATAAAGGCTACTTTGTACATTACTTTTTAAATTTATTATTTCTTGTGGATTTTTAGCTCATTATTACCCTCATTTTATGAAAAATTTAGAAAGTACTTTTTTTAGAAAGTATATTTTTTAATGTTCTGGAATTGTTTTAGTAACACTAGAACCATCAGTTCCCTAAAGATTTTGGTAGCATTTCACTCTAAGATCTGGTGATGATATTTTACATGTGTCTGTGTGTGTCTGTGTGTATTTCTATGTGTCTGGTGAAGGAAAGGGGCTGTCATAAATCTATGGGTGTCATAGATTTATGGCAACCATTTCCATTTCTTCCAAGTATTTAATACATGTAATTTATTTTTTCCATTACTCATTTCATTTAATTTTTGTGTACTGTACAGAGTTATTTTATATTGCTAAATATTTCTTTACTTCTATTATCTAGTTTATGAGCTTCAAATAATATCTTTTGTACCTCAGTTATTAAAAATAGGGGTACAGGGGTGGCTCAGTCAATCTCAGCTCAGGTTTTAAAGATTTAATTGTAGGGATCCAAAGAGACACGTGCACCTGAATGTTTATAGCAGCAATGTCCACAATTGCCAAACCACGGAAAGAGCCTAGATGTCCATCATCAAATGAATGGATGCATAAAGAAGAGGTAGTGTGTGTGTGTGTGTGTGTGTGTGTGTGTATAACAATATTATACAGCAATCAAAGAAACCAAAATCTTGCCATTTGCAATGATGTGGATGGAACTAGGGGGTATTATGCTGAGCAAAATAAGTCAATCAGAGAAAGACAATTATAATATGATCTCTCTGATATGAAGAATTTGAGAGGCAGGGCAGGGGCTTGTGGGGTTTGGGGGGGAAATGAAACAAGATGGGATTGGGAGACAATCCATAAGAGACTCTTAATCTCAAGAAACAAATGGAGGTTTGTTAGTGGGTGGAGGGGAGGAATAGGGTGGCTGGGCTATAGACCTTAGGGATGTATGTGCTATGGTGAGTGCTGTGAAATATGTATGCATGATGATTCACAGACCTGTACCCTTGGGACAAATAATACACTATATGTTAATAAAAAGATTTTAAACAAAAGAGTAAGAATTGGACTTGTAAACTTGAATGCCTTTTAGTTCTTTTTGTTGTCTGATTGCTAAGGCTAAGACTTCTAGTACTAAGTTGAACAACAGTGGTGAGAGTGGACATCCCTGTTGTGTTTCTGACCTTAGGGGGAATGCTCTCAGTTTTCTCCATTGAGAATGGTATTCACTGTGGGTCTTTCACACATGGCTTTTATGATATTGAGGTATTTTCCCTCTATCCCTACACTGTAGGGAGTTTTAATCAAGAAAGATTGCTGTATTTTGTCAGGTGCTTTTCCTGCATCTATTGAGAGGATCATATGGTTCTTGTCCTTTCTTTTATTAATGTGGTATATCACAATGATTGATTTGTGGATTGAATCACTCTTGCAGCCCAGGAATAAATCTTACTTGGTTGTGATGAATAATCTTTTTAATGTACTGTTGGATTCTATTGAGTCGTATTTCGGTGAGAATTTTTGCATTCATGTTCATCAGGGATATTGATCTGTAATTCTCCTTTTTGGTGGGGTCTTTTCTGGTTTTAAGATCAAGGTAATGCTGGCCTCATGGAATGAGTTTAGAAGTTTCCCTTCCATTTCTAATTTTTGAAACAGCTTCAGAAGTGTAGCTATTAAGTCTTTAAATGTTTGGTAGAGTTCCCCTGGGAAGCCATCTGGCCCTAGACTTATATGTTGGGAGTTTTTTGATTACTGCTTCTATTTCCTTGTTGGTTATGCGTTTGTTCAGGTTTTCTATTTCTTCCTGTTTCAGTTTTAATAATTTATATGTTTCTAGAAATTGCTCCATTTCTTCCAGATTGCCCATTTTGTTGGTGTATAGTTTTTCATAATATTCTCTTTTAATTGTTTGTATTTCTTTGATGTTGGTTCTAATCTCTCTTGTTTCATTCATGATTTTTTATTTGGGTAATTTCTCTTTTCTTTTTGGTAAGTCTGACTAGGGGCCATTGATCTTATTAATTCTTTCAAATAATCCAGTCAAGATGGGCAGAAGACATGAACAGACATTTCTCCAAAGAAGACATACAAATGTCCAATAGACACATGAAAAATGTTCAACATTACTTGGCATCAGGGAAATAAAAATCAAAAACCACATTGAGATAACACCTCAAACCAGTCATATTGGCTAAAATTAACCAGTCAGGAAACAACAAATGTTGGCAAGGATGCAGAGAAAAGGCAACCCTCTTACACTGTTGGTGGGAATGCAAGCTGGTACAGCCTTTCTGGAAAACAGTGTGGAGGTTCTTCAAGAAGTGAAAAATAGGGCTACTCTATGATCCAGCAATTGTACTACAAGGTATTTACCCCAAAGATACAAATGTAGTGATCTGAAGGGATGCCTGCACCCCACTGTTTATAGCAGCAATGTCCACAATAGCCAAACTGTGGAAAGAGCCCAGATGTACATTGACAGAAGAATGGAAGGAGAAGATGTGCGATATATACACATACACATACACACATTATACACACACACACATACATACACACACATACATACATTCAATGGAATATTACTAAGCCATCAAAGAAGATGAAAACTGACCATTTACATTGACATGGGTGGAACTGGAAGGTATTATACTGAGTGAAATAAGTCAACCAGAGAAAGACAATTATCATATGGTTTCATATGTGGAATATAGGAAACAGTGCAGATGATCATAGGGAAAGAGAGGGAAAATTGAATGGGAAGAAGTCAGAGAGGAAGATAAACCGAAACTCTTAACTATAGAAAACAAACTGAGAGTTGTTAGAGGGGAGGTGGGTGGAAAGATGGGGTAACTGAGTGATGGGCATTAAAGAGGGCATGTGATGTAATGGGTACTGGGTGTTTTGTGGATCTGATGATTAACTGAACTCTACATCTTAAACTAATGATGTACTGTATGTTGGCTAATTGGATGTAAATAAAATAGTATTAAATTGAATTTTGAGTTTTTAGTTGATTTTAACATTAATAGCCTTAGAATTTTCTAACACAAGCGCTCCTATGTATGGGTGTAGAGGAACTCAAAATCACCCCACACATTCAGATGAACATGAAGAAAGCAATTGGAATAGTTTTCTATGATATATTTCAGGAATTTGTTCCCAGGAAAATATTCTGAAATGGTGATAACTGAAGAAAGACTGTGTCTTGCTAATAAAAGTATATTACCTTGGAGCAGAAGGTCTATATCCAGATCTTGATTTTGCCACTCACTGCCTATGTAACATTGAGATAATCTTTTGCAACTTTGCATTCATGTTAGGCTTCTAGTTAAACCATCCTTTTTAAAGACAATTTCTTCTCTGAGAAAGAGGCAAAGACAAAATTCAAAGGACAATTTTGAAAGTTTTAAATTCCAGTCATAATTTTCATTATAAATTAGAGAATGGGATACGAACCATAGCAAATCCAAACTAATTACAGTTTGAGCATAAAAAATGGCCTTGATGGAAACTATTATTTCTGGTGAAAACCTTCCATTAAGTAAGTATGCTCTGTCAAAATAATATGGCAAAATGACTTAAATATTTTTTCTTGTCTTTTATTTTGAAATCTCATAGTTTTGTTTTTTTTTTTAATCTCAAGCCATAACTAGTTGGATTACTGAAAACCCATTCTCTGAAAAAGCTGACATTTCATCAATATGATGGAAATTGGAGCTCCTATATATAGTTCCTTAACTGGGATAATAACAGGCTTTTGAAGAAGAAAGCTTAGCTAGGAAGTTTGATAGTTAGAAAGCTTGGCTGTGAAAAAAAAAATTTTGTACGATGAATTTTCTTGGTATTAAAAGGAAAATTCTGCCTGCTAATGATTTAGGAACTCCCAACTGAAAAAACAACTAATTTTGCAAAAGTTGTTCGCAAAATGAGTTTGGAATGTGAGATATTTTATCCTAGAAAATGTACTAATGGTTGTATATCTATAAAACCCACAAAACTTATGTAATTGCTTGTATAACCAATGTTAACTTTTTAAAAAAATGCATCTAGAAATTAAGTGATCAAGGAAAAACTGATAAATTAAACAAAGATTAAGAAGTTATATCAATCATTATTCTTGGTTGCAAGACCCAGCAATGGATTCTGGTTAGCTTCAGAATTTATTGGAAGAGCACTCTGTGGTTTATGGGATCCAACACAAGGATAGAAGGAGGCTTGGAAGCAAAATAAAAACATGGACAGTAAGGCTTGAGGCAAGGACACACCCCTGGGAATGATCCTGAAGGTCATGACACTCCTAAATCTCAGCGCTGCAGACCCTGGACTACATATATTTGTCATAAATAATTTAACTCTGATTTTGTTCATTTAGAAAAAGTTTGAGTTAATGGCATTGGTTACTTTGGAACCTTTTCCTTTAATGAAATATTTTTAGGAAAGTCTAGAAAGTTACCTCCTTATGTAGGGGTAATTTCTTTGTTTTTGTTTTTCGGTTTTTTTAAAATTTTATAATATTATTGGCATCAAGTATTTGTAAATATATGATATAGACTTGCAATAAGGAAGGGAATAAGATCGGAGGGATAATTTGACTCACCAGAAAACAGCAGCTTTACAGATATTCCCAAGTGGAAAACAGGAAAATAGTAAAACATACTGAAATAGTCTAAATGATTTTACTGTGACCATTTAAACCCAACATGAGGGCATCTGAGTGGCTCTGACAGTTAAGCAGCTGCCTTCTGCTCAGGTAATGATCCCGGAGTCCCAGGATCAAGTCCCAAACTGGGCTCCCTATTCTCCCTTGGACTCTCCCCTCTCTCATGCTCTCTCTTTTTCTCACATTCTATCTCAAATAAATAATTAAAATCTTTAAAGCCAGCATGAGAACGTCATATTTTATGTCTCCAAGAACAACATAGAATAGAATGGTGGCATCTCATGTACCCTGAGCCCTTAGTGGGAGAAGATCCCCCTTCAAAATTACAACTTGCTGTCTCTCAAGGGCAATTCTGGACTCAGCTCCTTTCCCTAAAAATTATCTGGTATCACAATGAGCTCAGTACATGCAGAACTGAAGCATAACCACAATAGCATCTATGAGTTAAGCATCTTCTCTGTGGCAAGTAATTTCCGTAGGTCCAAAATATCACTAACTTCTCACACCAGCTCCATAACTAGATGGAATTTCCCTGTTTATAAGAAACCAAAGACCTACAATTTACAGTACTAAAACCCTAGGCTTCATGATGCTTTTGAAAAATCAATTAAGAAATTCATGGTTGTAACAAATTAAGAGTCGCCATTTAGTTCTTTATTTAGAAAATCATTAGCCAACTAAAATATACATTTAGATTTTTATGCACATGGACTGAGGTTATAATTGTATATGGTTTATCTTATTTAAGTTTTCAGAAGTCCATTTTCTGAGGTCTTTACTATTATAAACATCATCCTGTATTTGCAGAAATGGAGCACAGAAAGATGAAGTGATCTTTCCAAACTTATGAGTAAGTAAAAGATTAACTTTTATTGGAATGTAATAAAGTTATTTTCCATTTTCATGCTCTGGACCAGTGGTTGCCAACTAGGGGAAATTCTTTTCTAACATGAGAGGTAATGAAAACAGTTGTGAAAAACAAACTAACAGTTGAAATCTTGCTCTTAAGATATGGCTACTTAATCCTCCTAAAAACCTACATTTTAAGTTGGAAAAATTTTAGGTGGCAGCTTCTCATCTGACACCCCTGCAGTTCTCCTTCTTGCAGACTTTGGCTCCTCCATCCATTGCATCCAACTCACAAGGCTCATTATTCACCCCAAATTGGCTTCCTTCACCACTTCAGTTGAAATTTAGGTGATATTCTTGCGTTGTCTCAAACTGCATTCTGTTAAAACCTTTAGCAAAATGAAAGCACATATTTTTGTTACTCTCAACTTTCTTTTATGACTTTATTCCAAGATTTTTCAGAATACTAGATTAAAATGTGCATGTTCTGATTGTTCCAAAATTCATTAAGCATTATCTTTTCTCTCTCTCTTTCTCTCTCTGTATCTTTGTTTGTGTTTATCCATGTCCAAATTTGTCAAAGAAACAGAATAGAAGGGTGGCTACAGAGTGAGGAAAATGGGGAAATGCTGGTCAAAGGGTCCAAACTTCCAGTTTAAAGGTGAATAAATTCTGGGGATGTACTGCACAGCATGGTGACTACAGTCAGTCTGAACATTGCTAAGAGAGTAGGTCTTAAATATTGTTACCACATACATACATTATAATTATGTGAGGAAATGGATGTTAACTAACTTTATTGTAGCAATCATTTTGCAATATATACCTCTATCTGAGCATCATGTCGTACATCCTGAACTTACAAAAATGTTTATGTCAATTATATCTCAAAAACCTGAGCAAGGAAAGCTGTAATCCTTAACTGACTAAGCAACCTCTTGGTACAGTGGCTCTAATAATATTTGCAAACTAGGAAGACTACTCTTTGAAAAACTGGATCTCTTGCTTGGTGTGTTATATATTAGAGATTCCTAACATTACCTTAGAGAATGAGACTGTAGAAATGTGAGCATAGAATTAAATGACAACATGTTTTGTGACTACAGTATCCTGCCTAAAAGTAAACTTGCACACCTGATTGTATTTTCAACATACCCATTTTTTTTAAAGATTTTATTTATTTATTTGACAGAGAGAAATCACAAGTAGACTAAGAGGCAGGCAGAGAGAGAGAGGGAAGCAGGCTCCCTGCTGAGCAGAGAGCCCCATGCGGGAACCTGAGATCATGACCTGAGCCGAAGGCAGCGGCTTAACCCACTGAGCCACCCAGGTGCCCCTCAACATACCCATTTAAAAGCAGCTATATTGTAAGGCAACACATAGCATGTTAAACACAAGTTATATTGTTTGAAAAGACAAGAGCCCAGTAATTTTCTTGAAGTTTCAGTATCTAGAACTGCTCCATTTACTCTGGAATTCTAGGATGTTTATGGTCGAGAGGACTCCAGTCTGCAAGAAAGCACAGATACTTCTCTTCACATTCAATTCAAGTTTCTGGTTTCTTACGCCCTGTGCATAGTTCACTCTTATGCAAGAGAATTGGTATCTTCACATGTAATGAACTTTGGTCATTTTGGGAAATTACTAAATTCTATCAAATTCAGAGATAACTCCTAAAACCTCTATGTTATGCAACACATGTCAGTTAGGGTTCTCCAGAAAAACATAACTAATAGGAGATGATAGATGATAGATAAATAGATGATAGATGGATAAGTAAATAGATGATAGTAAAAAGTAAAATAATTCCTGTTCCCCTAAGGTGTTGTCAACAAGATTGGCCCTATGATGAAACACAGATGGATCAAGTGATGTGTGGGACCCCACACATGGCTCAAACCCAGGATAGGAATGATACCATTATTAGTAAGTAGTACAGAAATTTGGACTCATCCTGTGTCTGATTTGAAAGTCATCCAAAACCAACATGTTAGTACTATCTGGTGGCCCAATCTTGCATGAATATGCAAAAGAAACAACGTACTAGCCAGGACATCCCCTATGAACTAAGGCTTAGCAATATGGCTGTAGGTGTAGGCCTGAAGGTCTTTGGGCATCTGGTCACCTCCCACACAGTGGGGTTAGAAAGTCTGCTGAAGGAGAGAGATGGATACCAAGGCCCATACTGGACAGGTGGCATTATCAGAGCAAACCAATCCCAGATATCAGAGAACTTAGAACTCCCAAATGAAAGCACTCTGAAGTGGGAGAGGGTTGTATCTGATGTAGGGGCTGGGATCAGAACCTCTCTTACTTAGATCCAAGGGTAGTGTTGGTTGGATAAATTAAATTATTCAATTTAATCAATATTCCGCCAAAGCAGTTAGACTCCAGAGAATGTTGTCTTTACAACTCCACTGAATTATTTAACAAAGAAAATGATTTTTTGATAAGAGCAAATAATCATTCTGCAATTTAAGAGTATGGATAACTCTGTTTACTTGTAATAAATATTATTAGGAGTTATTACCTAATTTATCTCTAAAGCTAGAAAGTTAGTTTCTTTCTAACTATTTCTTTGTACTTTTTTCTTTGAAAGTGATTTTTTTCCTTTTTATGAAAATAAATCTTAAAGTGAATCAATAAGGCAATTACATTATATGTATTATGAACCTTAAGCAAGGAAAGTTTTATGCTTTCAGAAACAAACTTGGCATCACTTCCATTTTATATTTTAGAATATCTAGAATACTCTGAAGATTCCACACAGTTCAAAACATAATACTCAAGCCCTTAGTGTGGTGCAAAATCCCTTCATAAACTGCCTTACATACATCTGTGCCTATTGTCAGTATCCGGGTGAGAGTCTTTGCCTCTGTGCACCCCACTCCTGCCATGAACATTTTTCTGGCCCTGAGAATCTGGCTCTTTTCATAGCTCAATATAACAGTCATATTTACTAGTGTTTTACTTTCAGGAATAGGACAATGTATTTTCTTTTCTATTTTTCAGTACTATCTAAGTTTTCTTTGAAGAAAGAAAAAAAACCAGTTGCTTGTAATGTGAACACTATAAACTTAAGGATATAAATATGGACAATATGTATTTTGTTAAATTGTTGACCTTTAAGCATTTTTGAAATTTGAAAAGGAATGTGACACTGGAAAGTTTACAAAGTATTTAAATGGACTTTAGATACTGAATAAATCTTTTACTTTAATTTCTTTGTTATTATGAGCAGAAAGAGATCCTGAGAAAAGAAATATATTTCATTGACAATGACTCCAAATAAAGTAGTAGCCTGCATAAACCAAAAGCATGGTGATGAGGAGAGAGAGGGGGAAAATATCCCATTTTTTTGAAGGCTATTATGATAATATAAATACTCTCATTTGTCATTAATGTAATTCTGTATCCATGGTGTTAGCAGTTTAAGCCAAAATTTTGAGCCCTAGGTATGTTAGGTTATAGAGAATCCCCATGGAGAAAATGGAAATGTCTTATGTCTATGTTAGTATTGATTTCAGTTGTATGGTGGAAAATTTGACCTGTCTTGTGAAGTTCTTAATGGTTAATTCTACTGTTCTCATCACAGAACCCTTAGCACACACAAAAGATGTCTGATCAGACTGTCAACAATGCATGAAGCACACTGAGCCATAACAGAATGAGCACTGGACTCAGAGTCAGAAGGTATGGGTGGGATTTTAAAAGCATCAGTATCCTGGGCTGTAACATGAAAGAACCTAGCAAGATACTATCTGTTATCCTTCCAATCTACAAAATTTTAACTTCATTGATTCTTACAGTAGTCAGAAGCATGTTATTCTTTCAGCTTCTGTGGGTCACATAATTTTTGCCTTCAAACTTATCTACATGCTCAAGCTTGTTGGTGTTGATTGGCATTTGCTTATTCATTGAGATTAGGTTCCACACATTTACATAAGTTTATTCACAGATGAGTAAATTATAAAGTATGGCTATCTTCAGTTAGATTACTTAGATGTTGCCAAATCTCCACTTGGCGTAATGAGCTAAACTCAAGCTCACTTTGTGATTAGGTATAGCTTTATGACACACAGCTGACTTCCACAAAATTAGTCATCTTACATAAGCGACACATGATTAATTGCATCATTATTGAATATATTTCACTCACATAGATGATCTTCAGGGAGAATCAGACTCAAAAGCTAATCTTGTTTGGATTGAACTTTCAACTACTTTCATAATTGCATGTTACTGAACTTCATCTATTTATTCCAAAAAAAAGTAGTGGTCAAAGTCCTTTATGTGTGTTATGGTAGTTGCTGTGAAGGTATTTTGTCTATGTGATTAACATCTACAATTGGGTGACTTTAAAGGAAGGAGATTGCCCTCAGTGATGTGGGTGGGCCCCCATCCAATCAGTCAGAGACCTTAAGAGAACAAACTGAAGTGTCTGTAGAAGAGCTTCTGCTTCGCGAATGTAAAATAGAAAAATTCTGCCCAAGTTTCTAGCTTGCTGGCCTACCTATCAATTTTGACTTGCCAGGCAACCCCATGAGCTGATTCCTTAAAAAATCTCTCCTATAGGGGCACCTAGTGGCTTAGATGGGTTACTGCCCCTCTCTTGATCTCAGCTCAGGTCTTGATCTCAAGGTCCTTAGTTCAAGCCCCATGTTGCTACGCCCATGGAACTGGGTGTAGAGCCCATTTAAAAAGAAAATTTCATATTCATGTATTTTATAATACATATTTCTCCAGAGAAATAGAACCATAGGCTGCCTATATAGCATAAAAAGAGTAACTGATGTCCATGGAATGATCACCTTAATTCTTTCAACCTACACAGGCTATTTAAATATAGTCAGACCTTTGGATATGTGAAAAGTTGTTCTTTTATTTACTTCAAATGACAAGTGGGTCAGATAGCTCATTAAAAGCTGCTGTTAATAGTGGTGTTTACTCTTCTAAATCAGACATTATGCAGGTTTTTTTTTTTTTTTTTAAAGACCCATCTCAAGGTGGTGGCAACCAACGTATCTATTCATTTCTCTGCTACTTTGCCAGCATGCAAGAAGATGGAATCACTGAAGTGTAATCCAGGATGTTTCCACAAGGCTTTAGTGATCACAAGCAGAGTGCCTCCAAGACGTAGGACCTCGGCTCAAAACTGAACTCAGTTTGCAATATTTTGAACCAGAATTACATATATTATATGGTACATTTTATTCCAGAATTTAGAAAAAGAAAACTAGATAACAATTGCAAGCTCTCCAATCTCTGAGAAACACAATCTAAGAAAATAAAAAACTACTAGATGAAATCAGAAATGATTTTGTAACAGTTTTGCCATGTAATCTGTGATTTGATGAAAAAAACTCCTGAAGATTACAAAGACAAAAAATAATCTGATAACTGATCACTTGAACTCTATCTAATATGTCTTGGCTTCTTCACAGACATCAATGCATATATTCAGTTCTAATTCACTGAATGTGTACATTTTGTTTTCCATTTCGGTTTGCATTAATACTTGTATCAGTCAGCATTCTCCATAGAAGTAGAACCAGTAGATTAGATATATACTCCAATTAGTTCTACTTCTCTGGAGAAATATATATATCATAGACTTGTTTTAAGTTAATTTCCTTAGATTTGAAAGACAGATTTGTTTTAAGGAATCAGCACATGCAATTATAAAGGATGGCATGTCTAAAACTGATAGGACAGTCCAGGAAGCTCCAATTTTGGGCAGAACTTTCCTATTTTACAGTCTTGAAGCAGAATTCTATCATCCAGAAAGTTTCTTTTTCTGTTTCAGAACCTTGTTTCTGCCTTGTTAGGGGATCAATTTTCATTTTATATTGGTAACTGAGGACTGCCCTTATAACTTCCTGGTGCTGATTGATTTGCCTCTTACTGGCAAATCCATCCAAAAGTGGGTTAGGATTCAGATATTTGATATTAATAAATTTAATGTGATAATAATAAAAAAGGTAATGGGGTAATTTTGGAACTCTACAAACTATATCTATCTATCTATCTATCTATCTCTATCTCTATCTATCTATCTGTATATAGATATCTATATATTTCACCATATTTTTAAAAAACACAGCCTGTGTCAAAATATGGAAAAACAGAAACTTACATATATTTTGGCTTGGATTGTAAATCAGTACAACTTTTTAGGAGAGACACTTATCTCTTTCAAAGATACTTTCTTTGAAAGTCAAATATTTTTCAAAACTAAATTTTGGGTGCTTTTTGATCTAGCACTTCAACTTTGTTATGAAACTCCTTAGGGAATTTCTCAAAAGGTGTCTGAAGCCCTGGGTAGCATCTGACAGTGATTATCTCTTCTCTTGGGAGCAGGGGACTAAGACTGTGACCATTTTGGCGTTATACAAGCTGTGCCAGGTCTCTATGTCACTTTCAAAAATTACTCTTTATTTCTGTACTACTGGAAAATCCATAGCATTTGCAAATCTCTTTTTACTTAAAAACCCTGCTTTCTCATATTGATAGTTTAGTCTCCATACATGTATTAGAAATTTGTTCCTTTCTCTTCTAACAAGGAAAAGAAGGTTTTGATTGGATCCCACCCCTGGTTGCTCCCTGCAGAGAGTAACAAATAACTATGCTAATTGTGTCACTTGACAATTTCTCAGTTGCTCAATTGTAGGGTGATGTGAAGCCCCTGACCTGTCTCCACCTGAGTGAAGAGAGCTATTTCTATGGCTTGGGTGGAGGCAGTTCAGCTGACTGCAGACCTGCCTTTCAGGTAGAAAGTTGGAAGTTAAAATTATTTGATATTGCATTTGAAAAATGATAACTGATCTATGAAACATTTTGAGCAGCCTATGTCTCTTTGTTATATAGGATGATCTCCAAGAAATACTTTCAAGTGAAAAAGCAAGGAGCATATTAGCATGCATAATATCCTCCCAAATATATATAAAATTGTGGATCTAGATTTTTGTATGCCCAGAATATTTTCATAAACCAATACACAAAAAAATTGAAAACATTGTTTACATTTGAGGTGGGGGCCTGGGTGCCTGATAGTCTGAAGTGAAGGGAGATACATATTTTGTCATATGTGTACAGTATTTGAGATTTTTTACCATGTGCTACTATATAAGTTAAAGAAAGTTAATTAATAACAAGCAAATAAGTTCAATTATAGCTGGTATATCTCTTAGTTTCATCCATGATGTTGCAAGAATGGCAAAGTCTTCTTTTTTAAGGTTGAATAATATTCCATAGTGCATATATACCACAATTTTTTTTTTCTATCCATTCTCTCAATGGATATTTAGATTGTTTCTAGATCTCGGCTACTGTGAATCATGCTGTAATGAACACGGAAGTGCAGATATCTCTTCGAAGTACTAATTTCATTTCCTTTGGATATATATCCAGAACAGGGATTATTGGATTATATGGTAGTCCCATTTTTAATTTGCTTTTAGACCATCATAAATTGTTTATTAGGTAATAATTTAAAAACATGGCCAATGTTAGTAAAAGTGGAATCAGACAGTATTGGATCTTCTCCAACCTGAAGGACAAGACCCACCAAGAGTATGAGGGAACTGTGGCCCATCTTAACACCACAGCTCTTGCAGCCTGCAGATGTCAGCTCTCACATCTTCCTGTGCTTGTGGACTGTTTTGGTGATCCATTCTGGACCAAGATTTTTTCTGATAGTTTTATGCAATGAATCAATGAGGATACCCTCAAAGAATTTGTGCATGGAGTCTTCGCTAGTTGAATAAGAACTCCTCTCTCCTGGACAACAGACTGAAGGCTTTGAGCAAACTAGCTGGTTAATACCATGATGGAGAGGCTTCCTGTAGGTTACATTCTTAGGAACTGGGTGTCTGGAACCACCAAGGTACACACAAATCGGATATGTGACACAGCCTGGATCAGCTCATTCAGTGCATGTTATGGCCTGGTGGGGCAGGGGTCTGCAGAGTGTGGAGAGCTGCCCGGACCCAGCAGTGCAGCCTGAGAATAAAGCTCATTATTCCAACAGCTCCACAGCTCCTGGATTTACTTATAAACACCCATTTAGGTTTACTAATTGCTGCTGCCCCCCAAAATGAGATATTTTTAATTTTTTGAGGCATTCCATACTCTTTTCCATAATGACTACCAATTTATACTCCCATCAACATTGTACCAGAGTTCCCTTTTCTCCTCATCCTTGCCAACACTTATCTCTTGTCTTTTTGATAATAGCCATTCTAACAGGCTTAGGCTGATATTGTGGTTTTGATTTGCATTTCCCTGATGATTAGAGATGTTGAGCATCTTTTCACGTACCTGTTGGCCATTTTTGGAAAAATGCCCTTTTTGGAAAAATGTCTGATCAGGTCTTTTGCCCATTTTTCATTTGTGTTGCTTGCTCTTTTACTATTGAGTTGAATGTGTTCCTTATACATTTTGTATATTAACCCGTTATCAGATATATGATTTGTCTGTCTTTTCAGGTTCTCTTTGCTGTGCAGGTGCTTTCCAATTGATTTTGCCCCACTTGATGACTCTTGCTTTTGTTGCCTATCCTTTTGGTATTATATCAAAAAAGTTATTGTTAAGGTCTATGTCAAGGAGCTATGTCCCTATGCTTTCTTTCAGGACTTTGACAGTTTCAGGCCTTACATTTAAGTCTTTGATCTGTTTTGAATTGATGTTTGTGTTTGATGTATTTTGCAGATGAATATTCAGTTTTCCCAACACCATTTGTTGAAGAGACTGTCCTTTCCCTATTATGCAATTTTGGCACCCTTGTCAAGGAAGAGTTACCTCTATGTGCATGGGTTTCTTTCTGGACTTTCAATTCTCTTCCATTGTTCCACATGTCTATTTTTATGACAGTACCATACTGTTTTGATTACTACAGTTTGTAATATCATTTGAAATAAATAAATAAGATGCCTCCAATTTTGTTTTTCTTTCTCAAGAACATTCTCTTCTTTCTCATTGCTTTGGCTCTTCAGGATCTTTGTGCTTCTATATGATTTTTTTTTCCCAATAATTTTTGTTCCCAATTTATTTATTTTCAGAAAAACAGTATTCATTATTTTTTCACCACACCCAGTGCTCCAGTGGTTATTATAGAGGCAAGCTGTGCCCTCTATAATACCCACCACCTGGTACCCCAACCTCCCCTGCCACTTCAAACTCCTCAGACTGTTTTTCAGAGTCCATAGTCTCTCATGGTTCACCTCCCCTTCCAATTTACCCAAATTCCCTACTACTCTCTAATGCCCCTTGTCCTCCATGCTATTGGTTATGCTCCACAAATGAGTGAAACCATATGATAATTGACTCTCTCTGCTTGACTTATTTCACTCAGCATAATCTCTTCCAGTCCCGTCCATGTTGCTACAAAAGTTGGATATTCGTCCTTTCTGATGGAGGCATAATACTCCATAGTGTATATGGACCACATCTTCCTTATCCATTCATCCGTTGAAGGGCATCTTGGTTCTTTCCATAGTTTGGCGACTGTGGCAATTGCTGCTATAAACATTGGGGTACAGATGGCCCTTCTTTTCACGACATCTGTATCTTTGGGGTAAATACCCAGGAGTGCAATTGCAGGGTCGTAGGGAAGCTCTATTTTTAATTTCTTGAGGAATCTCCACACTGTTCTCCAAAGAGGCTGCACCAACTTGCATTCCCACCAACAGTGGAAGAGGGTTCCCCTTTCTCCACATCCTCTCCAACACATGTTTTTTCCTGTTTTGTTAATTTTGGCCATTCTAACTGGTGTAAGGTGATATCTCAATGTGGTTTTAATTTGAATCTCCCTGAGGGCTAATGATGATGAGCATTTTTTCATGTGTCTGATAGCCATTTGTATTTCTTGATTGGAGAAGTGTCTGTTCATATCTTCTGCCCATTTTTTGATGTGTTTGTCTGTTTCGTATGGGTTGAGTTTGAGGAGTTCATTATAGATCCTGGATATCAACCATTTGTCTGTACTGTCATTTGCAAATATCTTCTCCCATTCCGTGGGTTGCCTCTTTGTTTTTTTGACTGTTTCCTTTGCTGTGCAGAAGCTTTTGATTTTGATGAAGTCCCAGAAGTTTATTTTCGCTTTTGTTTCCTTTGCCTTTGGAGACGTATCTTGAAAGAAGCTGCTGTGGCTGATATCAAAGAGATTACTGCCTATGTTCTCCTCTAAGATTCTGATAGATTCCTGTCTCACGTTGAGGTCTTTTATCCATTTTGAGTTGATCTTTGTGTACGGTGTAAGAGAATGGTCGAGTTTCATTCTTCTACATATAGCTGTCCAGTTTTCCCAGCACCATTTATTGAAGAGACTGTCTTTTTTCCACTGTATATTTTTTCCTGTTTTGTCGAAGATTAATTGACCATAGAGTTGAGGGTCCATATCAGGGCTCTCTACTCTGTTCCACTGGTCTATGTGTCTGTTTTTATGCCAGTACCATGCTGTCTTGGTGATCACAGCTTTGTAATAAAGCTTGAAATCAGGTAAGGTGATGCCTCCAGCTTTATTTTTGTTTTTCAACATTTCCTTAGCGATTCAGGGTCTCTTCTGATTCCATACAAATTTTAGGATGATTTGCTCCAGCTCTTTGAAGAATGCCAGTGGAATTTTGATCGGAATGGCATTAAAAGTATAGATTGCTCTAGGCAGTATAGACATTTTAACAATGTTTATTCTTCCGATCCAAGAGCATGGAATGGTCTTCCATCTTTTTGTGTCTTCTTCAATTTCTTTCATGAGTGTTCTATAGTTCCTCAAGTATAGATCCTTTACCTCTTTAGTTAGGTTTATTCCCAGGTATCTTATGGTTCTTGGTGCTATAGTAAATGGAATCGATTCTCTAATTTCCCTTTCTGTATTTTCATTGTTAGTGTATAAGAAAGCCACTGATTTCTGCACATTGACTTTGTATCCTGCCATGTTGCTGAATTGCTGTATGAGTTCTAGTAGTTTGGGGGTGGAGTCTTTTGGGTTTTCCATATAAAGAATCATGTCATCTGCAAAGAGAGAGAGTTTGACTTCTTCATTACCAATTTGGATACCTTTTATTTCTCTCTGTTGTCTGATTGCTGTTGCTAGGACTTCTAATACTATGTTGAACAAGAGTGGTGAAAGTGGGCATCCTTGTCTTGTTCCTGATCTCAATGGGAAGGCTGCAAGCTTTTTCCCATTGAGGATGATATTTGCTGTGGGTCTTTCATAGATAGATTTGATGAGGTTCGGGAATGTTCCCTCTATCCCTATACTTTGAAGCGTTTTAATCAGGAACGGATGTTGGATTTTGTCAAATGCTTTTTCTGCATCAATTGAGAGGACCATGTGGTTCTTCTCTCTTCTCATATTAATTTGTTGTATCACATTGGTTGATTTACGAATGTTGAACCATCCTTGTAGCCCAGGGATGAATCCCACCTGATCATGGTGGATAATCTTTTTAATGTGTTGTTGGATCCTGTTGGCTAGGATCTTGTTGAGAATCTTAGCATCCATATTCATCAGTGATATTGGTCTGAAATTCTCCTTTTTGGTAGGGTCCTTGCCTGGTTTGGGGATCAGGGTAATGCTGGCTTCATAGAAAGAGTCTGGAAGTTTTCCTTCTGCTTCAATTTTTTGAAACAGCTTCAGGAGAATAGGTGTTATTTCTTCTTGGAAGGTTTGGTAGAATTCCCCAGGGAATCCGTCAGGTCCTGGGCTCTTGTTTTTTGGGAGATTTTTGATCACTGCTTCAATCTCGTTATTAGATATCGGTATATTCAGGTTGTCGATTTCTTCCTGGTTCAATTTTGGTAGTTTATATTTTTCCAGGAATGCATCCATTTCATCTAGGTTGCTAAGCTTATTGGCATATAACTGTTCGTAATAACTTTTGATGATTGTTTCTACTTCCTTGGCGTTAGTTGTGATCTCTCCCTTTTCATTCATAATTTTATGAATTTGGGATTTCTCTCTTTTCTTTCGGATTAGTGTAGCCAGTGGCTTATCGATCTTATTGATTCTTTCAAAAAACCAGCTTCTAGTTTCATTGATACGTTCTACTGTATCTCTGGTTTCTCCCTCGTTGATCTCAGCTCTAATCTTGATGATTTCCCTTCTTATGTGTGGAGTTGGTTTGATTTGTTGTTGATCCTCCAGTTCTTTAAGGTGTAGAGACAGCTGGTGTGTTCTGGATTTTTCAATTTTTTTGAGCAAGGCTTGGATGGCTATATATTTTCCCCTTAGGACCGCCTTTGCTGAATCCCATAGGTTTTGGACCGAAGTGTCTTCATTCTCATTGGTTTCCATGAATTGTTTCAGTTCTTCTTTGATCTCCTGGTTGAGCCAAGCATTCTTAAGCAAGGTGGTCTTTAGCTTCCAGGTGTTTGAGTTCCTTCGGAACTTTTCCTTGTGATTGAGCTCCAGTTTCAAAGCATTGTGATCTGAGAATATGCAGGGAATAATCTCAGTCTTTTGGTATCGGCTGAGTCCTGATTTGTGACCCAGTATGTGGTCTATTCTGGAGAAGGTTCCGTGTGCACTTGAGAAGAATGAGTATTCTGCTGATTTAGGGTGGAATGTTCTGTATATATCTATGAGGTCCATCTGGTCCAATGTGTCATTCAATGCTCTTGTTTCTTTATTGATTTTCTGCTTCGATGATCAGTCTAATTCTGAAAGAGGCGTGTTAAGATCTCCTACGATTAGTGTATTCATATCAATATGACTCTTTATCTTGATTAACAGTTTTCTTAAGTAATTGGCTGCTCCCATATTGGGAGCATAGATATTTACAATTGTTAGATCATCTTGGTGGATAGTCCCTTTAAGGATTATGTAGTGTCCTTCTGTATCTCTGACTACAGTCTTTAGTTTGAAGTCTAATTTATCTGATATGAGAATCGCTACCCCAGCCTTCTTTTGAGTCCCATTGGCATGAAAGATGCTTCTCCACCCCTTCACTTTCAGTCTGCGTGTATCTTTAGGTTCAAAATGGGTCTCTTGTAGATAGCATATGGATGGGTCCTGTCGTTTTATCCAATCTGCAACCCTGTGCCGTTTTATGGGTGCATTTAGGCCATTCACATTGAGAGTGATTATTGATAGATACCTTTTTATTGACATCGAGTTACCTTTGAAGTCTTTCTTTCTGTAGAATGTCTATATATTTCTGTTCAGTGCTATTCTTGGGATTTTTCCTCTTTTATAGAACCCCCCTTAATATTTCCTGCAGTGTCGGCTTGGTGGTTGCATAGTCTTTTAAGCCTTGCCGGCCTTGGAAACTCTTTATCTCTCCATCCATTTTGAACGTCAGTCTTGCTGGATAAAGTATTCTTGGCTGCATGTTCTTCTCATTTAGTGCCCTGAATATATCTTGCCAGCCTCTTCTGGCTTGCCAGGTCTCTGTGGACAGGTCTGACGTTATTCTGATGGGCTTCCCTCTGTAAGTAAGGAGCCTCTTTGCCCTGGCGGCTTTCAAGAGATTATACCTACAATTATAATTTCTCAATTTGACTATCAGGTGTCGTGATTTTTTTTGGAGTGTATAATCTTGGGTGGAGACCGTTCAGCCTCTCGTACATGAACGCTGGTTTCATTCGCGAGATTCGGAAAATTTTCATGAAGGACTTGTTCCACGATATCTTCTAGACTTCTTTCTTTCTCCTCCCCTTCAGGAATTCCAATAATTCTGACGTTGGAACGCTTCATGGCATCATTTATTTCCCTGATTCTGCTTTCGTGGGATCTAAGCTGTTTGTTCCAGGCTTCCTCCTGATCCTTTCTCTCTATCTGTTTGTCTTCCAGATCACTAATTCTATCTTCTGTCTCAGTTACCCTAGCTTTGAGAGAGTTTAGATTAGATTGGAACTCATTGAGAGCATTGTGGACCTCCTCCCTGGTAGCTTTAAGCTCCGCCCTAACATTGTGAACATCCTGTCTGGTCGCTTTCAGTTCGGCCCTAATCAATTCTGTTTGGTCATCCATGGCTTTCTCCAACCTAGCTATTGCCTGGATAATTGTTAGCCTGAATTCTCTTTCCGACATATTGTCTATGTTGATAGCCGTTAGCTCTATTGCAGAAGGTCCATCCTCTGTATTTTTCTTCTGTTGGGCATTCCTCCTCCTAGTCATTTTGGTGGGAGAAGACTGAACAGATGTAGCTGGATGTATCAACTCTGGTGCAGTCAAGGTGCACCCTGGAACACTTCCTGATCTCAGTCTCAGAGAGAAGCCTCAGTCTGGGTGCAGAAGCTGAATAAATTCCCCCTTGGACGCTGGCAGTGCAGGTTCCAAGTTGCAGACCCTGGGGGCGCAGGATCTTTTGCTCGTCCCCAAAGCCAAGGCAGTGGCGGCTGTCTGGGAGCTCCTGACTGTCTGAGAGGTTCCAAGCAGCGATCGCACACTGAGATTTTGCCGCCGGCCCGGGCTGGGAGTGGCCGGCTTGCGCGCACCTCTTTTCAGAGGCGGCTGTGGGTCGGGCGCACGTCTGGGGCACTGAGAACGGGGCGCTGGTCCGGAAGCCGCAGGCTGGGCTTTTGCACGCCTCTGTCCGGGGAAGAGTTTCGCGCGCGCGGCTTAGACTTTGAAACAATGGCGAGGGTCAAGAAGCGCCCCTGGGCCTTAGAAACCCAGGAGAGCTGGAGGGACGTGCGCGCGCATCTCAAGCTTTGTGGTAGGGCTAGTGCGCGTTCTGCAGACCGGCGCAGCTCCCATCCCCTCACTGGAGCCGGAACCCCCGCGCTCTGGGGCGCGCTGGCGGCTTAGGGACCAGGAGCCGGTTTCTCCACTGCACTCTCTCTGCCTCCGCGCCGGGGAGGCCGTCTGGGACCGGGGACTTAAGCCCCTGTCCCTAGCCGCCCCGATTCCCACAATTTGCCCCCGCGATCCTTTGCTCTTTTGGAGTGCTTTCAACCAGTCTCCAAGTTACTGCTGGTCCCCAGACGCAGGGCACTCTCACTCGTATCGGGGTATTACTTTTGCACCGGTCGCCTCTGGTGGCTCCCTCCCCCTTTTGTTTATCTTCCGATATCAGTCCGCTGTTCCCATTCTGTTTTACCTGCTCACTGGTGTCTTCTGCCCCTGTAGAGATCCAGACGTGTATAATTCTGATCTCAGGCTGATTTCATGGGTGATCGGAGTTCTTTGGTAGGTAATAAGCTCACTTTGGGGTACCAGCTGAAAAGCCGCCTCTTCCTAGTACCCCGCCATCTTGTCCCCCCTCCATAATTTTTTTTTAAAATTTCTGTGAAATACCCCATTGAAATTTCAATAAAGATATCATTGAAGCTGTATATTGCCTTGGTTAGTACAGACATTTTAACAATATTAATTCTTCCAACCTATAAGTGTGGAATGCTTTTCTATTTATTTTCATCTTCAATTTATTTCATCAATATTTGATAGTTTCCACAGTACAGATTTTTCACCTCTTTGCTTAAATTTATTCCTAAGTTTTTTATTCTTTTTGATACTATTGTAAATTAGATTGTATTCTTAATTTTTCTCTGATAGTTCACTGTTCATATGTAGATTGTAGATAAGCAACTTATTTTTGTATGTTGATTTTATATCATGCAACTTTACTGAGTTCATTGATTCTAATGGTCTTTTTTGGTGAGTCTTAGGAGTTTTCTATATATAGATTATGCCATCTATGAAAAAAAGATCATTTTACTTATTCCTTTCTGATTTCTATGCCTTTTATGTCTCCTTCTTGTCTGATAGTTCTTGCTAGTATTCCAGTACTGTATTGAATAGAAGTGGCCAGAGTGAGCATTTTTGCATTGTACTGAATCTCAAAGAATATGTTTTTATTAGTTTTCCACACTATGCTATGTTGGAGATACCTGGGTATTTCCTGAGGAGAAAGGGGGTAGAATTTATTATTAAAGTTTTATCTTAAAGGGTGTTCAGTTCTGAGCAGCTTTGCTACTAGAAAATCTTCAGAATTTAGTCAAAATCAGGAAAATGGGAGTGATTCTTGAATATATCATAAAATTTGCCTCATTGCCTTTGTTGTTTTAAAAGGAAAAAAAAGTGAACTCCTTGCATTTAATGTTTTCCAGTAGATTAATTAAAATGGGGTCTTTTCCATTCTTGTTCCCTGAAGTCTCATCACAGGGACTGGCTCCAAATAAGTATTTGTTAAACAATTGAATGAATGAATGAATAAATTTACTCATAAACATCTACCTTAAATCCTGGGATTTACTATCTAAAGACAGAGTGGGAAGATGACAGTTCCCAAAACAAGTGTGGAGAACAAGATATAGCAGTGGGGTGGAACTCTTACATCACAAGTCAAAACTTCTTCAGGAGAAAGTATATAATACAAATTCAAATAAGGAGTAAGGAATGAATGCTAGGATTTTGCATACATTATGTATAGTATGAAGTCTGATCATTTCACCAAGACTCGAAACATATACATATACAGATAAAGACATATAGAGAAACACGCATATTCTTTTTTTTTTTTTTTCCCTAAGACTTACTGACCATATTGAGAAGGTTGAGACCTGAGTTTATTCCTTAGCTATTTTACTTTTATTTTATTTTTAAAAAAGATTTTATTTATTGATTTAAGAAAAAGACAGATAAAGCACAAGCTGAGGGAGAGGCAGAGAGAGAGGGACAAGCAGACTCTCCATTGAATGTGGAGCCTGATGTGGGACTGGATCCCAGGACCCCAGGATCACGACTTGAGGCCAAGTCAGACACTTAACCAACTGGCCACTCAAGTGCCCCTATAGCTATTTTAACTAAATAATCCTAATCTATGAACTTCCCGTTTGATTTGCTTAAATGTATTCAGGTTAAACAAATCAAAACAAGTGATGAAATCGTTTATTATAAAATAAAAGCAAATTTCTGTTGACTTCTGCAAACACCATATTGAAAACCTTACATATAGGGTTGAAGTTCAATAAAGAAGCACTTAGACTGAACATAGAACATTACAACCAAATATTTGGGGCTTATCTTTATGTCCAGTAGCCAACTCTTTAATGAGGTCTTTGTGAAAGGGAATTTGCTCAAGGCAGTATATCTGTTTGCTTTTTCTAGATGTATTCCAACAGGATATTTACCCATTTTCTAGTAATTTACTTTTCAGATATCATCATTTCCACTAGCATATCAACTGATGGTACCATAGTATGTTCATTTGGATTTCATCCATGTTATTTATTAAACAATTTATTCTTTTTTCTCACAACAATATACCCTACTGCTTGAGAATGATTTGAATTAATTATAAAATTATTTATTGAATATATTAAAGTTTAAGTCTAAAATATTAGCTAATAAAGCCAAGAATTATTTCCATATCAGTTAAAGGTAATGTTTAACTTTTAACAAAATGTAGCAAGTCATTTTTATTATTGTTAAAATGGGAGTGTAATACATATCGTGATGGAGAGTTTGTCCTTCTTACAATCAGTGAAACTTCATTTAAATATCCTTATCCCACATCCGCTGCCTTCTCATTGCCCTCATCAAACATCAAAACAAAGATTAAACTGATTAGTAGTTTTATTTAAGAGTCTCTGAATGCATTTTTACCAATGGGAAGGCTTCAGTAAACAGATTTGTTTTCAAAATTACCTTTTTTTTCTGGGAGCTATCAGCTATTTTCATAGGTATAATGATGGGGAAATTTCCTTGGCAACATCTCTGGGAATTTAGGTTCTTTTCATTGGTGTGCTTAGAATGTCACATCCAAATATTTGGGGCTTATCTTTGTGTCCAGTAGTCAGCTCCTTAATGAGGTCTTTTTGAAAAGAGAACTTATTCAGAAATGTACCTCTTTGCTGAGAAAGAGACTAGTGACTTGTGTCAAAATAACAGTTTAATTATCTATATCCCGTGGGAGTTAATTATATATTCTTCTGTTCTCTATGAAATCTATCCTTATTTTCAACACAGAGTTTTAAAAATCTGATACAACCAAGGAATTAATTACATATTCCAGTGATGCTTAAGGCATGCTCAAGAACTGCCTCTTTCTCTTGAAAAGTAAAAAAGTAATAAAACAAAAAAAGCTTTTTTTTTTAACTAGAAAATACCTGGAACCCTGAAAAATAATTGGAAAAGTGGTTCAGAAGTGTGGAAAGATGTGACAATAGCACTACTGTATCAGATTTTGGAACAAACTGACAAAGTTTACACTCAAGACACAGTGTATTTGTTAAAGGGAACACCCACAATCTTTTGTTTATAAAAATGGGAACAGAATACTCTTTTGAAGTACATATGTTGCCATTACAGCATATAAGAATTTGATTAACCATTTGCAATAAATTTGAAAACAACAATCTGAAAGAAATCCCCTTTTAAAAAATATCAAAACTGCAGGATGCAAAAAGTCAGAAATGAAATGTCAAAAGCACGAAACAAAATGCAGTAAGAGTTGACAAAGCTCGGGAAAATATTGGAAGCAAAAAATGATCACAGGAATGAGGACAAAATTGACAGTTGTAAACAATAAACACCACAGGAAATAAAGAAAATGGGAAAGATTAGAATGAACAGAAAAAAAAAAACCAACAACCAACTAAATAATTAGAGAAAAAATAATAGAGAGGCAAAAGAAGCAAAGGAGACTAAAAATATACGTAATTGTATCCCCACACCCTCAAAATAAATAATAAATAATGGAACAGAACACTTTTGAAAGGTATAATTTAATAAAACAAATTCTTCAAGAAATAAACAAAGACAGGAATCCACAGATTTAAAGGAAATACTCTGACATATGTAGCAAAGTTACTGAACATCAAAAACAAAGATGTATTTGGTAGCCCCTGGGTGACTCAGTTGGTCAAATGACTGACTTTTCATTTTGGCTCCGGTCAAGGTCTAAGGGTTGTGATATTGAACTCCACATCAGGCTCTGCTCTCAGTGCAGTCTGCCTGGGATTCTCCCTCTCCCTCTGCCTGACCCTGCTCACTCTCTCTCTCTTTCCCTCTGTCTTTCAAATAAATAAGATCTTCTACCAAAAAAAAAGAAAAAAAAGACATATTTGGCAACAAACAAAGATATTAAGTGGTTCAAAAGAGAAAAATATTTTCTATAGCCCCATTTTTTAGAATATTAAGAGAGTTGTGCAAAGTACTTAAAGAAAAAAGAAAAGATTTCCCAAATTTTGTACCCACCTAAACTGTCATTCAAATGTGAAAGAAAGAGACAAACCATTTAATTATATTTAAAAAGAAAGATAGAAACTATTGTTCTTACACACCCATCTTGAAAGAGCATAGGACAAACTCAGTCAACTAAGAAATGATTGAAAAACTATACAGGAGTTCCCAATGAGTCCTGAATCTAGTTAACTACATACATTAGACTAAAACAAATGTAGGGATTAGAGAATATATGTAAATGTAAGTTTCCTAATCACTGTTTTGAAGAGATAAGTGATGGCCTTATAGGGGGTGATGTAAATATGCTAATTTAACTATTTTTAAAGCATTTTTTTTACGTAGCTTCCATGACCAACATTAAATTCAATGTGGGGCTTGAAATCACAGCCCTAAGATCAGGGTAAATTCCCAGTAGCGCAATTGCTGGATCATAGGGTAGCTCTATTTTCAACTTCTTGAAGAACCTACATACTGTTTTTCCAGAGTGACTGCACAAGCTGCTTTCCTACCAACGGTGTAGGAGGGTTCCCTTTTCTTTCCCCTTATCAACATTTGTTGTTTGTCGACTTGTTAATTTTATCCATTCTGACTGGTGTGAGATGGTATCTCATTGTAGATTTGATTTGTATTTCCCTGATGCTGAGTGATGTTAGCACTTTCTCATGTGCCTATTGGCTATTTGGATGTCTTATTTGGGGAAATGTCTGTCCATGTCCTCTGCCCTTTTCTTGATTGGATTATTTATTCTTTGGGTGTTGAGTTTAATAAGTTCTTTATAGATTTTGGATACTAACCCTTTATCTGATATGTCATTTGTGAATATCTTCTCCCATTCTGTCAGTTGTCTTTTGGTTTTGTTGACTGTTTCCTTTGCTGTGCAAAAGCTTTTGATCCTGATGAAGTCCCAATAGTCCCTTTTTGCCTTTGCTTCCCTTGCCTTTGGTGATATTTCTAGGAAGAATTTGCCGTGATTGAGTTCAAAGATGTTACTGCCTGTGTTCTCCTCAAGGATTTTGAAGGATTCCTGTCTCATATTGAAATCTTTGGTTGTCCAATTTTCCCAACACCATTTGTTGAAGAGACTGTTTTTTTCCATTGGACATTCTTTCCTGCTTTGTCAAAGATTAGTTAACAATAGAGTTGAGGGTCCATTTCTGGGCTCTTTATTCTGTTCTGTTGACCTATGTGTCTGTTTTTATGCCAGTACCATGTTGTCTTGATGATTACAACTTTGTAATAGAGCTTGAAATCTGGAATTGTGATGCCACCAACTTTGGCTTTCTTTTTCAACATTCCTCTGGCTATTCGGGGACTTTTATGGTTTAGTCTCCATGTATTTGGGTTCTTTCCAAACTTCCTCTTGTGATTGAGTACTAGTTTTAAAGCATTGTGTTCTGAAAATATGCAGGGAATGATCCCAATCTTTTGGTACCAGTTGAGACCTGATTTGATACATATCACCCCAGATGGGATCTGTTCTAGAGAATATTCCTTGTGCACTAGAGAAGAATGTGTATTCTGTTGCTTTGGGATGCAATGTTCTGAATATATCTGTAATGTCTATCTGGTCCAGTGTGTCAGTTAAAGCCTTTAATTCCTTGTTGATCTTTTGCTTAGATGATTTGTCCATTTCAGTTATGGGGTTTTTTAAGTCCCCTACTATTATTGAATTATTGTCAATGTGTTTCATTGATTTTTTTTATTAATTGGCTTATATAATTGGCTGCTCCCATGTTAGGGACATAGATATTTACAATTGTTAGATCTTCTTGTTGTACAGACCCTTTAAGTATGATATATTGTCCTTCCTTATCTCTGGTTTAAAATCTAATTTGTCTGATATAAGGATTGTCACCACAGCTTTCTTTCGATGTCCATTATTATGGCAAATTGTTTTCTACCCCCTCACTTTAAATCTGGAGGTGTCTTTGGGTCTAAAGTGAGTTTTTTGTAGGCAGCATATTGATGGGTTTTTTTTGTTTGTTTGTTTGGTTGGTTGGTTGTTTTTCTGTTGTTGTTGTTTTGTTTTTTGTTTTTGTTTTTGTCCATTCTGATACCCTGTGTCTTTTGATTGAGGCATTTAGCCCATATACATTCAGGGTACCTATTGAAAGGTCTGAATTTCGTGCCACTGTATTGCCTATAGGGTGACTGTTACAGTAAATTTTCTCTGTTCCTTTCTGGTCTATATTACTTTTAGGCTCTCTCTTTGCTTAGAGGACCCCTCTAAATATTTCCTATAGGGCTGGTTTGGTGTTTGCAAATTCTCTTAACTTTTCTTTATCCTTTGTTCTCTTAGCTTTTTATCTCTCCTTCTATTTTCAATGACTGCCTAGCCGGATATAGTATTCTTGGCTGTATATTTTTCTCATTTAATGCTCTGAATATATTATGCCAGTCCTTTCTGGCCTGCCAAGTCTCTGTGGATAAGCCTGTTGCCAATCTAATATTTCTACCATTGTATGTTACAGACCTCTTGTCGCTAGCTGCTTTCATGATTTTCTCTTTGTCATTAAGCCTTGTAAGCTTTACTGTTAGATGACGGGGAGTGGACCTATTTTTATTGATTTTGAGGTAAGTTCTCTCTGTCTCCTGGATTTTGATGCTTGTTCCCTTCACCAAATTAGGGAAATCCTCTGCTATAATTTGCTCCAATATACCTTCTCCCCCCTCTCTCTTTCTTCTTTTCTGGGATCCCAATCATTCTAATATTGTTTATCTTGTGGTATTACTTATCTCTTGGATTCTCCCCTTGTGGTTCAATAGTTGTTTGTCTGTCTTCTGCTCAGGTTCTTTATTCCCCATCATTTGGTCTTCTACAACACTAATCCTCTCTTCTACCTTTCTTATCCTAGCAATAAAAGTCTCCATTTTTTATTGCACCTCATTAATAGCTTTTTTAAAATTTCAACTTGGTTAGATATTAGTTCTCTTATTCCTCCAGAAAGGGATTTTATTTCTCCAGAAATGGATTCTCTAGTGTCTTCCATGTTCTTTTTTCAAGCCCAGCTAGCACCTTGATAATCGTCATTCTGAACTCTAGTTCTGACATCTTACTAATGTCCATATTGATTAGGTCCCTAGCTGTCATTGCTGCCACTTGTTCTTTTGGGGGGGGCGGGGGAGTTTTTTGGCCTTGTCATTTTATCCAGATAAGAATAGATGAATGAGAGAGCAGAATACTAAAAAGTTAGCAGTGATCCCCCCAAAAATATACACTAACCAAATCAGAAGAGACCCAAAACTGCAGGGTAGAGAAAAGGAGAAAAAAAAAAAAGATATCTATCTATCTATCTATCTATCATCTATATACACACACACCCAAATATACCCAAAATCAAGTGGGTAGCTCTGTTCTATTCACCAGTCTGATATATATTAGAAAAAAAAAAAGAAAGCTTATATATATACCAAAGGAAGGGTAAACAAGATGAAGGAACATGACTGTAATGATGACAATTAAAAAAAGATTCTAAAAAAGGAATTGATAAGAAGTTGGTCGAAAAGAAAAAAAGAAAGAGTAAAGAATGTGATTAGATTAGCGACTAGAACAAAGCTATGTGCTAGATATAGGGTATATTTTGATCTATTAGAAGAAACTGTATCCTAAAATTTTAAAGAAAGAAAAACTTATATGTGTAAAAAATAAGGTTAAATTCAATGAAGGGACAAAGTATGACTATAACAATGAAAATTTTAAAAGATTTTTTAAAAGGTATTGATAAGATATAATAGTTTAAAAAGTTAAATAGGAAAGAGGAAATTTATTAAAAATAGAATAAGAAAAAATAAAATTTAAAAAATTTTACTTTGAAAGACTAAAGAATCATGGGAAAAAAGATATGAATTCTATGTGTTGCTTTCCTCTAGCTCTGGAGTTCTGCAGTACTCACTATTAAACTTGGTCTTGGCTGGATGTTCTTGCTGATCTTCTGGGGGAAGGCCCTGTTTCAGTGTTTCTCAAATGTCTTTGCCTGAGCAGAATTGCACTGCCCTTGCCATGGGTCAGGTTAAGCAATCTGCTCAGTTTTTCTCTTGGATGCTTTTGTTCCCTGAATGCTTTCCATACAGTTTTGGAGAACGGGAATGAAAATGGTGGCTTCCTAATCTCCAGCCCTATAGGAGTCAAGGGTTCAGGGCCACACTCCTCAGTGTACCCTCAGAGAGAAGCATTCAATCATTCCCATCTCCCTGGTCTCTGGTGGCACTCTGAGCTAACCCAGCCTGTGACCAAGTGTTTCTATCTCTGGCACATGGCCCCATTCGGAGTCTCCAAACACAGCAAATTCCTGCAGTGTGATCCCATGCCAGTCCTCCCAGAGGGGGAAGGAAGGGATCACAACCCTGGATCTGCCACTTGTGAGTTCCCTGCTCAAAGAGCAGTGATGGACTGTGCTTTGGGTCATTGTTTAAATTAACACCAAGCTGAGCCTACTTTTCAGCTCTGTCTCTGCAGCCAGTTTCCCTGCTCTGATACCCAGTAGCTCTGCCACACCCAGACACTTTTTGTGACCCTGCAGGTTCTGAGACCACCCTATCCCCAGGAGGGCTCCACCCTTTGCTTAGTCTCTGGAGCAATGTCTCTCAGTGGAGCAGACTTCTGAAAGTTACAGTTTTGTGCTCCGTTGCTCTCTAACTTGCCAGGAGTTGGTCCCTCCCCCCACAGTCTGTCTTCCTGAATTTTGCCTCGGATTGACTTCTCTGCATGTCCTACCTTCTGAAAAGTGTTCTCCCCTTGATCCCAGGACCCTGGGATGATGACCTGAGCCCAAGGCAGAGGCTCAACTGACTGAGCCCACCCTGTGTCCCAGTAAATAAATCTTTAAAAAATTATAAATTAATTAAATAAAAGAAGCCAAAATAAGTCAAAAGAAGAAGATGGAAGAGGAGGAGAAGAAGAGGAGTAACATGATCTGGCTTGTGCTACAGTTGTAGGTGGTGGTGTGGACCAGATAACTGCAGTAACAGTGATAAGCAGGTTACATAGAGGAAATAATTTGAGGATAGAACCAAGAGTATTTTCAGGTAGATGGCATGTATGGTATAATATGAAGAGAGGATTCAAAGAGGAGTCGAAGGATTCTGAATAAGTGACAGGAAAAATGATCCTGCTTTCAACTGAGATGGAAAATAACATGAGAGAAGCAGTTAGGATAAAGCCTTTGTGTACAATAGATGAAAATGTAGATGCTGAGCTCAAAAGCAGCCAATGCCATTATTTTTGTATCCTGTGGATGCCTGCAGTGAGTTTGAAGACAAAGAAGATAACCTGTGCTGGCACCTGGACGTGAGATCCAGTATGGAAAATCGAACTCCTGAGAACTAGCATAAAAAGATTTAGCTTTCAAAGACATTTATTATTCAGTGGCATGGATCTGGACCATAGCTGAAGTGAAATAGAAGGTGTGCAATCCCACTCTGTCAGTGGTCTATTCCCTCATTCCCTCACTCATGGATCCATATATTTACTCAACTTCTCATTCATCAGGGCAACAAAGGCAAATAAAGCACAGTCCTTTCTCTCAAAGCAGAGAGATATAGGAAAGCAGGTAAATAAAAATAATTTCCTCCTTCTTATTGATTAGTGCTGATGATGTGAAACAGATTTTCTCCCAGAATCATATATAACATGTTTTTGGAGATTCCATAAATTATCTATAAATTTCTACATTTGTAATTACAAGGTGATTGTAACCTTTAAAACATTAATTCAAACCTATTCTGAGTCTGCTAGATCTCTCCTTACAAAGTCTATTATTTTTTTTTAATTTTTAGTTTTTTAAATTTCTTTTCAGAATTCATTGTTTATGCACCACACCCAGTGCTCCATGCAATACGTGGCCTCCATAATACCCACCACCAGGCTCACCCAACCTCCCACGCCCCACCCCTTCAAAATCTTCAGATTGTTTTTCAGGGTCATAGGGAAGCGCTATTTTTATTTGGTTTCTTTTCTTGCTTTTGCATTTGACTTCTGTGTTCCTTTCCTTGGGCTATTGTCACAAAATACCACAAACTGGGAAGCTTTTAATAAGAGAGAAACTTATAGTTTCACAGATCCGGAGGCCAGGGTCCAAAATTAGGGGGTGGTCATGGCCATGTTCCTTCTGAAGGCAGTAAAAAGAAAGATCTGTTCCAGGCCTTTCTCCTCCTAGCTTCTGGTATTTCCTTGGCTTCTGGCAGTGTTCACAAGACATTTCTCTGTGTGTTTATGTCCAAGTTTCCCTTATTATAAGGAGTCTAGTCACATGTGATTAGAGTCCCACTTCACTCCAGTATGATCTTAGCTTAATTAATTATATTTACAGTGACTGCTTTTCTGCATTCTGAAATATTGAAGGTTAGCACTTTAACATATGAATTTTGGGGAGACACAGTTCAACCCATAACATGTTCACAAGATTTTTGGTTCCAAGTGATCACCAAAATTGTCAGTATTTCTTTATTCGAGGATAATGGACTCCTACATCTGAGATTTCTTCTCCATGTCCATAAGGTCTCAAGTTTTAAAAAATATGGATGTATAGACTACTTTCACAGAATCCCCAGGGAGCTGATATTAGAAGGAACTGGGACTTTGTGTTTAGCTATTATAGCTGATTAATTATGACTTCAGTCCAAGGTCAACATGCCAAAATCAGCCAGAATAATCAGTCTTCTCCTCACTCTAGGAAAGAAAGACCATGTGAGATGAAGCTGAAACAGTGAACAAGAAGTGAGAGCACTCAGCAACCTCATACTACTGAACCCAGTAAAAAAACAGTGGAAATAAGTGTCATTGTGGGGTAAAACTAGATAAAAAATGGAGACAAAATGTTGGAGAGTAAAAGCATTGGGGCTGGTTCCTAAATTCTGGGAACATCCAATGGGTTGTTCTCAGCCTGACGTTGTGTCATGGGTCAGGTTCTTAGCCTGTGAAGTCACATGTTTCTTTAGTAGTTGGACCCATGTGGAATCATCTGAGGAGTCTGTGCTGATGTGAGGTATTCTCACAAAATGGTGGAACTTAATATGATTTTCATTTTGGGAAAAACGTAGGAACTAACAGTTACATTTACGGTGGGTAGGATTTGATGTTTCCAAATTCTGAAACACAGCAAAATGACAAATGCTTTGTTTCATTCTGTTTTTCCTAAGGCTATTTGAAAAAAGAATTCTTTAGGTAGGTCTAAAGTCAGAGGTAAGACCAAAATATAACAGTTACAACTCTAAAAATACAACTAATCGGGGCGCCTGGGTGGCTCAGTGGGTTAAGCCGCTGCCTTCGGCTCAGGTCATTATCTCAGGGTCCTGGGATCGAGTCCCGCATCGGGCTCTCTGCTCAGCAGGGAGCCTGCTTCCCTCTCTCTCTCTGCCTGCCTCTCCATCTACCTTTAATTTCTCTCTGTCAAATAAGTAAATAAAATCTTTAAAAAAAAAAAAATACAACTAATCTCCCACTGGTAAGCAAAGTTACTAATATAGGGTAAAATAGAACAAAAAGAAAAATCCAACTTAATACTATTTACAAGAAACCTATGGTTTCACTCATATGTATAACACAAGGAATAGCGTGGAGGGCCACAGGGAAAGGGAGGGAAAACTGAAGGAGAAGAAATCAGTGAGGGAGAAAAACCATGAGGGATTCTGGGCTCCGGCAAACAAACTGAGGGTTACAGATGAGGAGGCATGGGGAAATGGGGTAATCACTGATGGGTATTAAGGAGGGCATATGTGGAAAAGAGCACTGGGTGTTATATGCAACTAAAGAATCGCTGAACACTACATCAAAAACTAATGATGTGCTATGTGTTAGCTAACTGAAAATAATGAAGAAAAAATCAGGAAACATATAAAAATAAGTTATCACAGAAAGTTAAAGGGCATGGCTAGATAATGCATATTAAGAATATTGGGGGTTTTTTTGTTTGTTTGTTTTGCTTTGATTTTATAAGAACATTGTTTTTTTCTGTAATAAATATTAAAGTTTTAAAAAATCTACTTCCTATCAATAATGGTTACATAAAATATTAAACCTAAAGCAGAACAATTTATTTGTTTACCCTTTGTTAAAGTGAACTAACAGGCCAATAAGCTATTACACATTTATAGCTGAAAGACAAAATCTTAAGGTAGAGAATGCTTTATATATTTTTTTAATATTTTCAAATAAAAAGATTGATATTCATAATCCGTGGAGCACAATTTGTTTCTAAAATTTCACTTGTCATTGCTATTAGGAGCTATGAAATATCAACAAAGTCATCAGAGAGCACTAACCCTGTACTGCCTCTTGAAGAGGAATGTAATGTTACTAATCTAAGGTGTAAGTTTTGAGTGGCTAAAATGTTACATTTTTCTGGCCAATAGCATATACAACATGGGTAGTTTTGAGGGAGAGGGACACTTAGTGGGGTTCAGGTGGAGTACATAACCAGACTGTCAACTGCACTGAGACAGACATTCACAGGTATAAATAAGTGGAATGTGTTCTGCTGTAACCTATTGAAGTGAAATATGTGTCCTGAATAGTTTCCTGAAATTAGGTTGTTAATTGTCACTTCTGCCTCACATTTTACATTTCAAAGCAACATAAAGGGCAACTACACAGATTGGAATGCCCTTAAGTCCAAGGGTTGGGGCTATTCTGAGTGTCAAATAACTTTCCAGAGTGTCCCTATTCCTACATATTGTATTTCTTCAAGTTAAGTAGACTTTTTGGTAAACCCTAGGTCTATGTATATCAATATGTGTCTGGTTTTGGTCTTCTGCCATTCAAAGTGTAATGAATTTTAATATTAGAGAGTATAGAAAGGTTATTGAAATGATATCTGATTCCACAATGATTGTATGTGACATTTAAGATACTACCACTTGTCCAATCTGGGTGTAGTATCAATAGAGATCCAATGTACGGAGAAAATCTTACTGGCCTAAGACTCCATTCTCTATTTTGCAGTTAGAATGAACTTCAGAAAATACAGATGTAATCTGTGTGTGTCGTCCCCAACATGACCAGAATACAGACCTTCAGTGGGTATTCCTGTGCCTTTAGGATGCAGCCCAGAATTTCTGGTATGGTTTTTAAGAACTAAGATTTGATACCTCTTTACCTTTTCAGTTTCATCTGTCATTTCTCTTTGCATTCTGTATCACCAAAGTCTAAAGGAAATGTTTTAATTTATAGACTTCACTGATCTCATAATATTTATCATACACAAAGTGCTTTCCTAACTATTATTTATTTGTTTCTCACAAGAACACAATATATTATCCTATTACAAATTTATAATTTAAGGGATTGACACTTCTAGGGGTTAAGTAATATCCCAAAGATCACAGTTGTTAAGTAAAAAAGACTGGTACTTAAGCATCAGCCTTCTGATCTCACTTCCCTAGGAGATAGTACACTGCATTAATGTGGTCCCCAAAATGCCCAGGTTTAATATCTAAAGTTGTGTTACCCTTCTGTTAATCCTAGAATTTTGAGATCTTAATCAGTTCCAAATGATTCATCTGATTTTAATTGTTTTCCATCACCCATTTAATTATACCAGGCTACCATAAAGAAATTTCCAGAGCCTGACCAAATTTATCAGCTATTTTACACCTGAAGTTCAATGTCAATTCATTTAACATGTACTATTACTTCTATATGGTAAATAAATTGACTAATATGATCTATGCATATATTATATTATCTAATTTTTCTTTAATTACTTAAAAATTGTTCAGCCTAGAAAATATGAAGAACTATGTTTCTTGGGTGTTGCTTTTAATCCACAACGGGGTGATTAACAATTAACATTTGAAGGACCATAACAGAGATAGACTCTTAGCAACAATCGCCATTTAAATAACCCGATCAAAAACCCACACTTTATTGTACTGACCACAAGCCATTCAGGTACCTACAGAAGGCAATTTCAACACCAGAAATCTACAAATAGGCATAATGGATATTAGGAGGACTTTTCACCAGCAAAATGAATAGTTTGCATAAACAGAATGTAAAACCTTACCCAAATTATAAGGAATGGTGATTTCTCAAGATTCCCATCTGGTTCCAGATTCAGGGATTTTAAGGGGATTTTGCCTCTAATCTCTGGCCTGATGGTTAGCCAAACTGGCCAATGGAATATAAACTTACCTGCCTTCTAAGAGGCCTTTCAAAGGGTCGCCTGGGTGGCTTAATCAGTTAAGCATCTGCCTTCAGCTCAGGTCATGATCTCAGGGGCCTGGGGTTGCATTCCCTCATAAGCCCCACCACAAGACCTCCAGGGAGCCCTACAAGGAGCATCTCCCTCCCCTTCTGCCTCTCCCCTCCATTTGTTCTCTCTCTCAGATCAATAAATGAAACCCAAATAAATAAATAAATAAGAGGGATTTCTTACATGGCACTCCCACCTAAAGGGATGGAACTTAAGACCCATTAGTATTGGTATGCATGGCAGGATTCAGCACAAGACATACCTTAATTGTTACCTATTTCTGGACCTTTATATTATATAGAGAAAATCTATAACACTGGCACACTTCTAAGTATTAAAAGCTGTGAATGTTACCCCTTAAAAATCTGGTAAGTGTAAGTGACCAAATTTTCTTAGGCAAGTTTTCAACAGATTGTTCTACATCTATTATTAAGCTTTATGAAAATCTCTGAAAGAATATTGCTGGTTCATAAAAAATAATGAAGCAAGTAATATAGAGTTACTTTCAGTTTTGACCATTTTAAAGACTTGAGGAATAAAATTGGTCTTTATTTTTATTTTATATACTTCTGTATTATTTAAATTATACAATTACTATATTCTGTATAATTCAAATTATACAATGATAATGGTGATGGTAATGATGTATTTTCAAATTATAACTAAACATGTATTACATTTTAATGAAAAAACTAAAGTAACAGAAAAAAAATTAATTTGATGCTAAGATGGATGTAGGGCTGCAACTTCTGCTGTAACTCCCCATTTCAATTTTTGAGCTCATTAGAATAGCATCATTAATTTCTTAATAAGTTACTCAAGCAAAGGTTATTTACTTGAACTTATTACATATCATTTTTATGTATGCTGATAATTTGTTGATATTGAACAACATAGTTCTTTTACACAACACTGAAAATCTCATGTAGGGCTCTTATTATCTTCATGTTCTATAAAACTGAGTTATAATACTCTGTGTAGAAGCACTGCAGTCAAATGCTAAGAATAATCATGGCTATTCCAAAAGAACAAATTTGTAAAAACTGTGATTTAATGAATTTATTTTGTTTTGTGGATGAAAATTCAAAGTTAGAGGCTGTACTTTATAATCTTTAAAAAATATCCATTTCTTGGGCATAATGCTGTTTATATATACCTAAATTATTGAATAAGTGCATGATTGATGGCGGAGAAGTAGCAGGCTGAGACTACCTCAGCTAGCAGGAGATCAGCTAGAGAGCTTATCTAAAGATTGCAAACACCTGCAAATCCATCGGCAGATTGAAGAGAAGAGGAACAGCAATTCTAGAAACAGAAAAACAACCACTTTCTGAAAGGTAGGACTGGCGGAGAAGTGAATCCAAAGCGACGGGAAGATAGACCCCGGGGGGGGAGGGGCCGGCTCCCGGCAAGCGGCAGAGCAACGGAGCACAGAATCAGGACTTTTAAAAGTCTGTTCCGCTGAGGGACATCGCTCCGGAGGCTAAACCGGGGCGAAGCCCACACGGGGTCGGCGTGACCTCAGGTCCCGCGGGGTCACAGAAGGATCGGGGGTGTCTGAGTGTCGCAAAGCTTGTGGATATTGGAATGGGAAAGCTGGCTGCAGAGACAGAGCCGACAGTAAGCTCGCAGCTCGGAGTTGCCTTGAACCGGTCGCAAGCTTGGTGAGCTCAGAGCGCGGCCGGAGGTTAGGCAGACGCGAGTTACCAGGAGCTGTTCGCTGAGGGCGCACAGGGGAGCGGGGCCCTGGGCTCTCGGCTCCTCCGGGCCGGAGACCAGGAGGCCGCCATTTGTATTCCCGTCCTCCGGAACTCTACGGAAAGCGCTCAGGGAACAAAAGCTCCTGAAAGCAAAGCCGAGCAGATCACTCAGCCCCGGCCCCTGGTAAGGGCGGTGTAATTCCGCCTGGGGCAAAGACACTTGAGAATCACTACACCAGGCCCCTCCCCCAGAAGATCAACAAGAAATCCAGGCAAGACCAAGTTCACCTACCAAGGAGTGCAGTTTCAATACCAAGGAGAGAGCAGCAGAATTCCAGAGGAGGAGAAAACAAACCACGGAACTCATGGCTTTCTGCCGGTGATTTTTTAGTCTTGCAGTTAATTTATTTTTTTTTCTTTTTCATTTTTTTTCTCTTCTTCTGCTAAAATTTTTTATAATTTTACCCTTTTCTTTTTTAACGTTTTTTAACTAGATTATCTAATATATATATATTTTGCTTTTTTATACTTTTCTTTATTCATTTTCTTTTTTTTTAATTCTTTTTTTTTCTTTCTTTCTTTTTGAACCTCTTTATATCCCCAAATCAGAAGAGATCCTAATCTCTTCAATCTTTTTTTTTCTTAACTCTTTTTTAAATTCTTGATTGAATTTTTAATTCAACCTCTTTTTTTTAATTCTTTTTTTTCTTTTTTTCTTTCTTTCTTTTTGAACCTCTTTTTATCCCCAAATCAGAAGAGATCCCAAACAGAAGAGATTGGGAGATCCCAATCAGAAGAGATTGGGAGATCCCAATCAAAGGAGATCCCAATCAGAGGAGATCCCTCACCCAATCGTGAGGGGGGAGAAAGCCCCCCGCATGATTTGGGATCTCTTCTGATTTGGTTAAAGCATATTTTCCTGGGATTGTTGCCACCCTTTTAGTATTTTACTTGCTCCCTCATATACTCTTAGCTGGACAAAATGACAAGGCGGAAAAATTCACAACAAAAAAAAGAACAAGAGGCAGTACCAAAGGCTAGGGACCTAATCAATACAGACATTGGTAATATGTCAGATCTAGAGTTCAAAATGACAATTCTCAAGGTTATAGCCGGGCTTGAAAAAGGCATGGAAGATATTAGAGAAACCCTCTCCAGAGATATAAAAGCCCTTTCTGGAGAAATAAAAGAACTAAAATCTAACCAAGTTGAGATCAAAAAGGCTATTAATGAAGTTCAATCAAAAATGGAGGCTCTCACTGCTAGGATAAATGAGGCAGAAGAAAGAATTAGCGATATAGAAGACCAAATGACAGAGAATAAAGAAGCTGAGCAAAAGAGGGACAAACAGCTACTGGACCATGAGGGGAGAATTCGAGAGATAAGTGACACCATAAGACGAAACGACATTAGAATAATAGGGATTCCAGAAGAAGAAGAAAGAGAGAGGGGAGCAGAAGGTATACTGGAGAGAATTATTGGGGAGAATTTCCCCAATATGGCAAAGGGAACGAGCATCAAAATTCAGGAGGTTCAGAGAACGCCCCTCAAAATCAATAAGAATAGGCCCACACCCCGTCACCTAATAGTAAAACTTACAAGCCTTAGTGACAAAGAGAAAATCTTGAAAGCAGCCCGGGAAAAGAAGTCTGTAACATACAATGGTAAAAGTATTAGATTGGCAGCTGGCTTATCCACAGAGACCTGGCAGGCCAGAAAGAGCTGGCATGACATTTTCAGAGCACTAAACGAGAAAAACATGCAGCCAAGAATACTATATCCAGCTAGGCTATCATTGAAAATAGAAGGAGAGATTAAAAGCTTCCAGGACAAACAAAAACTGAAAGAATTTGCAAACACCAAACCAGCTCTACAGGAAATACTGAAAGGGGTCCTCTAAGCAAAGAGAGAGCCTACAAGTGGTAGATCAGAAAGGAACAGAGACAATATACAGTAACAGTCACCTTACAGGCAATACAATGGCACTAAAATCATATCTCTCAATAGTTACCCTGAATGTTAATGGGCTAAATGCCCCAATCAAAAGACACAGGGTATCAGAATGGATAAAAAAACAAAACCCATCTATATGTTGCCTCCAAGAAACTCATTTTAAACCCGAAGACACCTCCAGACTTAAAGTGAGGGGGTGGAAAAGAATTTACCATGCTAATGGACATCAGAAAAAAGCAGGAGTGGCAATCCTTATATCAGATCAATTAGATTTTAAGCCAAAGACTATAATAAGAGATGAGGAAGGACACTATATCATACTCAAAGGGTCTGTCCAACAAGAAGATCTAACAATTTTAAATATCTATGCCCCCAACGTGGGCGCAGCCAACTATATAAACCAATTAATAACAAAATCAAAGAAACACATCAACAATAATACAATAATAGTAGGGGACTTTAACACTCCCCTCACTGAAATGGACAGATCATCCAAGCAAAAGATCAACAGGGAAATAAAGGCCTTAAATGATACACTGGATGAGATGGACATCACAGATATATTCAGAACATTTCATCCCAAAGCAACAGAATACACATTCTTCTCTAGTGCACATGGAACATTCTCCAGAATAGATCACATCCTCGGTCCTAAATCAGGACTCAACCGGTATCAAAAGATTGGGATCATTCCCTGCATATTTTCAGACCACAATGCTCTGAAGCTAGAACTCAACCACAAGAGGAAGTTTGGAAAGAACCCAAATACATGGAGACTAAACAGCATCCTTCTAAAGAATGAATGGGTCAACCGGGAAATTAAAGAAGAATTGAAAAAAATCATGGAAACAAATGATAATGAAAATACAACGGTTCAAAATCTGTGGGACACAACAAAGGCAGTCCTGAGAGGAAAATATATAGCGGTACAAGCTTTTCTCAAGAAACAAGAAAGGTCTCAGGTACACAACCTAACCCTACACCTAAAGGAGCTGGAGAAAGAACAAGAAAGAAACCCTAAGCCCAGCAGGAGAAGAGAAATCATAAAGATCAGAGCAGAAATCAATGAAATAGAAACGAAAAAAACAATATAACAAATCAACGAAACTAGGAGCTGGTTCTTTGAAAGAATTAATAAAATTGATAAACCCTTGGCCAGACTTATCAAAAAGAAAAGAGAAAGGACCCAAATAAATAAAATCATGAATGAAAGAGGAGAGATCACAACTAACACCAAAGAAATACAAACTATTATAAGAACATACTATGAGCAACTCTACGCCAACAAATTTGACAATCTGGAAGAAATGGATGCATTCCTAGAAACATATAAACTACCAAAATTGAACCAGGAAGAAATAGAAAGCCTGAACAGACCCATAACCTGTAAGGAGATTGAAACAGTCATTAAAAATCTCCAAACAAACAAAAGCCCAGGGCCAGATGGCTTCCCGGGGGAATTCTACCAAACATTTAAAGAAGAACTAATTCCTATTCTCCTGAAACTGTTCCAAAAAATAGAAATGGAAGGAAAACTCCCAAACTCATTTTATGAGGCCAGCATCACCTTGATCCCCAAACCAGACAAGGATCCCATCAAAAAAGAGAGCTATAGACCAATATCCTTGATGAACACAGATGCGAAAATTCTCACCAAAATACTAGCCAATAGGATTCAACAGTACATTAAAAGGATTATTCACCACGACCAAGTGGGATTTATCCCAGGGCTGCAAGGTTGGTTCAACATCCGCAAATCAGTCAATGTGATACAACACATCAATAAAAGAAAGAACAAGAACCATATGATACTCTCAATAGATGCTGAAAAAGCATTTGACAAAGTACAGCATCCCTTCCTGATCAAAACCCTTCAAAGTGTAGGGATAGAGGGCACATACCTCAATATCATCAAAGCCATCTATGAAAAACCCACTGCAAATATCATTCTCAATGGAGAAAAACTGAAAGCTTTTCCACTAAGGTCAGGAACACGGCAGGGATGTCCATTATCACCACTGCTATTCAACATAGTACTAGAAGTCCTAGCCTCAGCAATCAGACAACAAAAGGAAATTAAAGGCATCCAAATCGGCAAAGAAGAAGTCAAATTATCACTCTTCGCGGATGATATGATACTCTATGTGGAAAACCCAAAAGACTCCACTCCAAAACTGCTAGAACTTATACAGGAATTCAGTAAAGTGTCAGGATATAAGATCAATGCACAGAAATCAGTTGCATTTCTCTACACCAACAACAAGACAGAAGAAAGAGAAATTAAGGAGTCAATCCCATTTACAATTGCACCCCAAACCATAAGATACCTAGGAATAAACCTAACCAAAGAGGCTAAGAATCTATACTCAGAAAACTATAAAGTACTCATGAAAGAAATTGAGGAAGACACAAAGAAATGGAAAAATGTTCCATGCTCCTGGATTGGAAGAATAAATATTGTGAAAATGTCTATATTACCTAGAGCAATCTACACATTTAATGCAATTCCTATCAAAGTACCATCCATCTTCTTCAAAGAAATGGAACAAATAATTTTAAAATTTATATGGAACCAGAAAAGACCTCGAATAGCCAAAGGGATATTGAAAAACAAAGCCAAAGTTGGTGGCATCACAATTCCGGACTTCAAGCTCTATTACAAAGCTGTCATCATCAAGACAGCATGGTACTGGCACAAAAACAGACACATAGACCAATGGAACAGAATAGAGAGCCCAGAAATAGACCCTCAACTCTATGGTCAACTAATCTTCGACAAAGCAGGAAAGAATGTCCAATGGAAAAAAGACAGCCTCTTCAATAAATGGTGTTGGGAAAATTGGACAGCCACGTGCAGAAAAATGAAATTGGACCATTTCCTTACACCACACACAAAAATAGATTCAAAATGGATTAAGGACCTCAATGTGAGCAAGGAATCCATCAAAATCCTTGAGGAGAACACAGGCAGCAACCTCTTCGACCTCAGCCGCAGCAACATCTTCGTAGGAACATCGCCAAAGGCAAGGGAAGCAAGGGCAAAAATGAACTTTTGGGATTTCATCAAAATCAAAAGCTTTTGCACAGCAAAGGAAACAGTTAACAAAACCAAAAGACAACTGACAGAATGGGAGAAGATATTTGCAAACGACATATCAGATAAAGGACTAGTGTCCAAAATCTATAAAGAACTTAACAAACTCAACACCCAAAGAACAAATAATCCAATCAAGAAATGGGCAGAGGACATGAACAGACGTTTCTGCAAAGAAGACATCCAGATGGCCAACAGACACATGAAAAAGTGCTCCATATCACTCGGCATCAGGGAAATACAAATCAAAACCACAATGAGATATCACCTCACACCAGTCAGAATGGCTAAAATCAACAAGTCAGGAAATGACAGATGCTGGCGAGGATGCGGAGAAAGGGGAACCCTCCTACACTGTTGGTGGGAATGCAAGCTGGTGCAACCACTCTGGAAAACAGCATGGAGGTTCCTCAAAATGTTGAAAATAGAACTGCCCTATGACGCAGCAATTGCACTACTGGGAATTTACCCTAAAGATACAAACGTAGTGATCCAAAGGGGCACGTGCACCCGAATGTTTATAGCAGCAATGTCCACAATAGCCAAACTATGGAAAGAACCTAGATGTCCATCAACAGATGAATGGATCAAGAAGATGTGGTATATATACACAATGGAATACTATGCAGCCATCAAAAGAAACGAAATCTTGCCATTTGCGACAACATGGATGGAACTAGAGCGTATCATGCTTAGCGAAATAAGTCAAGCGGAGAAAGACAACTATCATATGATCTCCCTGATATGAGGGAGTGGTGATGCAACATGGGGGCTTAAGTGGGTAGGAGAAGAATCCATGAAACAAGATGGGATAGGGAGGGAGAGAAACCATAAGTGACTCTTAATCTCACGAAACAAACTGTGGGTTGCTGGGGGGAGGGGGGTTGGGAGAAGGGGGGTAGGGCTATGGACATTGGGGAGGGTATGTGATTTTGGGTAAATTGGAAGGGGAGATGAACCATGAGAGACTATGGACTCTGAAAAACAATCTGAGGGGTTTGAAGTGGCGGGGGGGTGGGAGGTTGGGGTACCAGGTGGTGGGTATTATAGAGGGCACAGCTTGCATGGAGCACTGGGTGTGGTGAAAAAATAATGAATACTGTTTTTCTGAAAATAAATAAATTGGAAAATAAAAAAAAAAAAAGAATAAGTGCATGATTCCCATCTTGATTAGTGCCTATGTGTATGAAAACTGGTTTAAAAATTAACTTCCTGTATTATAAGATTTTTTTTAAGTACAATCATTCCTGCTAGTTTTGATATTTCCTATAAGAATTAAAAGTGATGCATAAAGATATATAAGGTGTATCAGCAAAGATTTCTCACTTCCTAGGTTTATGACAGTCTGGGATGGGGAGGGCACAGAAAGCTAGGCTATAAAATACCTCCAGAATCATTTAAAATATGGACCAAATACTGCAGGTAAGAAAAAGATCATATTTTCAGATGGAAGCCTCCGGGGTCTACATAAATATGGGGTAGAGTCTGACCTTAGAGTTCCTGTATCTTCCCCACCTCTAGGAAAGCAGAAGAGTAAGAGAGGATACATTTCTAAAATAGAATGAATAGAAGGAACCACTGTTGATGTTATGCCCTTTCATAATTGGCAAAAGAAAGCTGCCATTTTTCCTATCAAAACATGCCTCTTCTGCTTATCTGTTTCTTTATGACTTCTACTCTATGAATATGGAGTAGCTCTAAAAGTCTGGCTTCCTGAAAAGCCAACTCTCTTACCTCCTGCTTTTAACCCTCTTCATGTAGACTTTCAGGCTTATCCCCTTTCTAAAAGAACACAAAGTAAGAAAGGTGGCATTCCATTATCAGCTTTCTTCCATTTGAAATACAGGAACGGTTTCTCTTCCAGACTCCAAATGAACAGAAAAATAATAGCTCTAAATATCCTTCACCCTCATGTAACACTCCTGTGGATGGTTATGTTCAACAAAATGCCTTCAGTTATTGAATTACACACTCTCTTATCCAAGAGTGTTTGGGGACTAATGCTTTCCAATTTAACTATAGATTTTATACTGACATGTCAGTTAAGTTTGAAAATGTATATTTATAAATCATAGGTTTTTCAGGCTCATGGTTTTATATTTGGCTAGATTTATTATCTAAGTAACATGTACAGTCATAGACCACTGTAAAAATTATTTGCCTAATGAACTGAATATTTAAAGTTCTACCAGTTCTGCCCCACACTCAGAATGAATCAGTGTTATCCTCAGCAGCTTGTGCCTATAGGGGCATCAACAATGGCTTCTGGGTTATAACCTTCTGTATATGCCACTGTTAGTCTGCACAGCATCTATTGGGAGATTCATCAAAGAAAAGGGGAGAGAGATTCCCAGCTGAATTTGCTCATGGATGGAGCACTTAAGATGGCTGATTTGAGAGAACAAGGAAAGTCTTCCTTAGATCCCAAAAATCTTTCTGAGTGCCTGTTTCATGGCCTGAAATCCTGCCATAAAATACTCATTTTTTTCAGGTTAGTCTTTCTTCCCTGATGGGAAGGTAACTGTCTGTTCTAGTCAGTAACAACTATAGAATCATTCCCAGGTGCAGCTGAGACCAGGCGCTGAAACTCATACCCTTTCACACTACTTATTTATTATCTCTCAGTGACTAAAAACTCATAGTTGGTGAACTTTTCTATTTTCCTATGCAAACACTGTTCCATTTTCTGACTTTCCCAAATGACCTTTGGTGGGAGAAAAAAAATAAATAAAGCCTTGATTTTGAGATCCTATATAGGCTAAAGTCATCATCTCATCCACAGATGTACATTAGTGCCTAAAAGCCAGGGTCCTTCCATCACAGCCTGGCTCTGCCCCTTACTACCTGTATGACATATTCTTAGTCCATTTGTTTCTCTCTCTCTCTCTCTCTCTCTTTTCATTTATAAGGTAGGTATAATGGCCCCTACCTTCAGAGGGTAGGGGCCAATCACCCACGAAATCAGCCTGATATCAGAATTATACACGTCTGGATCTCTACTGGAGCAGAAGACGCCAGTGGGCAGGTAAAGCGGAGTGGGAAAGTCGGACTGATAGCGGAAGATAAACAAAAGGGGGAGGGAGCCACCAGAGATGACCCGTTGGAAAGTAATATCCCAATACAAGAGTGCCCTGCGCCTGGGGACCAGCATTAACTCGGGAGTCTGGTAGCAAGCACTCAAAAAGAGCAAAGGATCAAAGGGCGGGGGGGGGGGATTGCGGGAATCGGGGTGTTAGGGTCGGGGTTTAAGTCCCCAGACCCAGGACAGCCACCCCTGGCGCAGAGCCAGAGAGAGTGCCGCAGAGAAACCAGGTCTTGGTCCCTGCACCAGCAGCGCGCCTGAGAGTGCGTGGTGCCCGGCTCCCATGAGGGACTGGGAGCCTCGCCAGCCAACAGAAGCACAGCCTTTTTGCAGTCCCCACGCAAGTGCCCTGCTGTGCCATCAGAGTCCTAGTTGTGCCCCGCGCCCTCCCCTGAGAGAGGTGCACACAAACGCCAGCCGGGTGCTCTTTGATAGGAAAGACCAGGCATTCCCAGCCCGGCCAGCGGGAAAATCTCAGTGTGTGGTCGCTGCTTCGAACTTCTCTGGCAGTCTGGAGCTGCCCAGACAGCCGCCGCTGCCGTGGTTTTGGGTACAAGCAAAAAATCCTGAGTCCCCAGGGACCGCGACTGGAAACCTGCTCTGCCAGTGGCCAAGGGAGGATTTATATGGGCTCTGCAGCCAGACTGAGGCTTCTCTCTGAGAGGGGAGGTCAGGGTGTAGTTTGCTTTCCTCTAAACCTACAAAAACCATCAAAAGCGGTCAAGTCCAGAGAGAAAAACAAAAGTGAACAAATATAAAAACCTCCAGGGAACAAAAGCCTGAAAAAAACAGTTTCCTCAGAGCCCACCCTCTTGAGGGGGGCGGGAGGACTTAGCTGAGAGAACTTCAGGGACTGAAAACTCACATGGTGGGCCCCTCCCCCAGACAACCAACCAGTAAAAAAAAAAAAAAGACGACAAGAGAACAACCACCACTACTTCATAGGACAATTTTTATTATTAATTTGATCCCACTATTCTGGCTCATTTTTTATATACTTAATTTTTTATTATTATATAGATAATTTTAATCTATTTACCATCACAGTGAGATGTCCAGTACATCAAATTCCAAATAACCTTCTAACCTGAACTTTTTGATACATACACCTGTGTTTTCCTTTTGCATTTCTATTTTTTAAATTTTTTTTAAATTTTACTTTAGTTTAGTTTATTCCTTTTTTTAATTTTTATTTTCTAATATTCATATAGGGTTAAACTTCAAGGTAATCCCCTTTCCCCAATCAATGCCACCCCTATAGGTAAACCAATTCCTAATCCCCCCTTATCTTAGGAAAGTTGAGTCCATTAACAAAGATATCAAGATGTATCCAGGAAGAATAAAACAACCTTCCTCACCCACACTGAGAATTTACAACCACTCTCCCAGCTTTTTCTTCCACCAGTATTTCTGTGTTTTTGTGTTTGTCCTGATAGTATATAAATCTTACACTCAGGGTTCTTTTTGACGAGGTTCTTCCTTTATTTGCATATATATATATATGCAAATATATATATATTATTTTTTTTCTCTTGTCATATACTTTTATCAGTCTTTTTGTTTGTCTGTTTTTGTTTGTATACTTCATAAATCTTACCTTGGGGCCCATTTGGGCTAAACCTTCTCTTTTATCTCACCTTTCTTTCCTGTCTCTCTCCCTCTCTTTTTTCTTTTCCTTTTCTTTTTCCTCTTATTTGGGTGGGGAACCCTGATTGCTCAGAAGTGTTCCAGGGTGCACCTTGACTGCACCACAGTCGATACACCCACCTACACCCGTTCAGCCATCTCTCACCAAAATGACTAGGAGGAGGAATACCCAACAGAAGAAAAATACAGAGGATGGACCTTCTGCAACAGAGCTAATGGCTATCAACATAGACAATATGTCGGAAAGAGAATTCAGGCTAACAATTATCCAGGCAATAGCTAGGTTGGAAAAAGCCATGGGTGACCAAACGGAATTGATTAGGGCTGAACTGAAAACACCAGAGATCATGTTTTCAATATTAGGGAAGAGCTGAAAGCTACCAGGGATGAGCTTCACAATGCTCTCAATGAGTTCCAATCTAATCTAAATTCTCTCAATGCTAGAGTAACTGAGACAGAAGATAGAATTAGTGATCTGGAGGACAAGCAGATAGAGAGAAAGGATCAGGAGGAAGCCTAGAACAAACAGCTTAGAAGCCACGAAAACAGAATCACGGAAATAAATGATGCCATGAAATATTCCAATGTCAGAATTATTGGAATCCCTGAAGGGGAGGAGAAAGAAAGAAGTCTAGAAGATATGGTGGAACAAATTCTTCATAAAAATTTTCCAAATCTCGTGACTGGAACCAGCGTTTATGTATTAGAGGCCGAAAAGTTTCCCCCCAAGATTACAGATTCTCAGAAGTCCTCGAGACACCTAATAGTAAGAATGAAGAATTATAATTGTAGGCAGAACCTCTTCAAAGCAGCTAGGACAAAGAAGATCCTTACGTACAGAGGAAAGCCCATCAGTATAACGTCAGACCTGTCCACAGAGACCTGGCAAGCCAGAAAGGGCTGGCAAGATATATTCAGGGCACTGAATGAGAAGAACATGCAACCAAGAATACTTTATCCAGCAAGACTGACATTCAAAATGGATGGAGAGATAAAGAGTTTCCAGGACCCGCAAGGCTTAAAAGACTATGCAACCACCAAACCGATACTGCAGGAAATATTAAGGGGGCTTCATTAAAGGAGGAAAAAGCCCAAGAATAGCATTGAACAGAAATATAGAGACAATCTACAGAAAGAAAGACTTCAAAGGCAACACGATGTCAATAAAAATGTATCTATCAATAATCACCCTCAATGTGAATGGCTTAAATGCGCCCATAAAACGGCACAGGGTTGCAGACTGGATAAAACGATAGGACCCATTCATATGTTGTCTACAAGAGACCCATTTTGAACCTAAAGATACATGCAGACTGAAAGTGAAGGGATGGAGAAGCATCTTTCATGCCAATGGGCCTCAAAAGAAGGCTGGGGTAGCGATTCTCATATCAGACAAATTAGATTTTAAACTAAAGACTGTAGTCAGAGATACAGAAGGACACTACATCATTCTTAAAGGGACTATCCATGATGATCTAACAATAGTAAATATCTATGCCCCCAATATGGGAGCAGCAAATTACATAAGAAAACTGTTAATCAAGATAAAGAGTCATATTGGGGCGCCTAGGTGGCTCAGTGGGTTAAGCCTCTGCCTTCGGCTCAGGTCATGATCTCAGGGTCCTGGGATCAAGCCCCGCATCAGGCTATCTGCTCCGCAGGGAGCCTGATTCCTCCTCTCTCTCTCTGCCTCTCTGCCTACTTGTGATCTCTGTCTGTCAAGTAAAAAAATAAAATCTCTTATAATAAAAAAAAAAGCTAAAGAGTCATATTGATAGGAATACACTAATCATTGGAGATCTTAACACACCTCTCTCAGAAATAGACAGATAATCGAAGCAGAAAATCAATAAAGAAACAAGAGCATTGAATGACACATTGGACCAGATGGACCTCATAGATATATACAGAACATTCCACCCTAAAAAAACAGAATACACATTCTTCTCAAGTGCACATGGAACTTTCTCCAGAATAGACCACATACTGGGTCAAAAATCAGGACTCAACCGATACCAAAAGGCTGAGATTATTCCCTGCACATTCTCAGATCACAATGCTTTGAAACTGGAGCTCAATCACAAGGAGAAGTTCCGAAGGAACTCAAACACCTGGAAGCTAAAGACCACCTTGCTTAAGAATGCTTGGATCAAACAGGAGATCAAGGAAGAACTGAAACAATTCATGGAAACCAATGACAATGAAGACACTTCGATCCAAAACCTAAGGGATACAGCAAAGGCGGTCCTAAGGGGGAAATACATAGCCATCCAAACCTCCCTCAAAAAAATTGAAAAATCCAGAACACAGAAGCTGTATCTACACCTTAAAGAACTGGAGAAGCAACAACAAATCAAACCATCTCTACACATAAGAAGGGAAATAATCAAGATTAGAGCTGAGATTGATGAGGTAAAAACAAGAGATACAGTAGAATGTATCAATGAAACTAGAAGCTGGTTTTTTGAAAGAATCAATAAGATCGATAAACCACTGGTGACACTAATCCAAAAGAAAAGAGAGAAAGCTCAAATACATAAAATTATGAATGAAAAGGGAGAGATCACAATGAACACCAAGGAGGTAGAAACAATCATCAGAAGTTATTATCAACAGTTATATGCCAATAAGCTAAGCAACCTAGATGAAATGGATGCATTCCTGGAAAAATATAAACTCCCAAAATTGAATCAGGAAGAAAAAATTGACATCCTGAATAGAACAATATCTAGTAACGAGATTGAAGCGGTGATCAAAAACCTCCCAAAGAACAAGAGCCCAGGACCTGATGGATTCCCCGGAGAAGTCTACCAAACTTTCAAAGAAGAAATAACACTTATTCTCCTGAAGCTGTTTCAAAAAAAAAAAAAAAATTGAAGCAGAAGGAAATCTTCCTGACTCTTTCTATGAAGCCAGCATTACCCTGATCCCCAAACCAGGCAAAGACCCTACCAAAAAGGAGAATTTCAGACCAATATCACTGATGAATATGGATGCTAAGATTCTCAACAAGATCCTAGCAAACAGAATCCAACAGCACATTAAAAAGATTATCCACCATGACCAGGTGGGATTCATCCCTGGGCTACAAGGATGGTACAACATTCGCAAATCAATCAATGTGATAGAACAAAGTAATAAGAGAAGAGGGAAGAAACACATGGTACTCCCAATGATGCAGAAAAAGCATTTGACAAAATCCAGCATCCATTTCTGATTAAAATGCTTCAAAGTATAGGGATAGAGGGAACATTGCTGAACTTCATCAAATCTATCTATGAAAGACCCACAGCAAATATCATCCTCAATGGCAAAAAACTTGCGTCCTTCCCGTTGAGATCAGGAACACGACAAGGATACCCACTCTCACCACTCTTGTTCAACATAGTATTAGAAGTCCTAGCAACAGCAATCAGACAACAAAGGAAAATAAAAGGTATCCAAATTGGTAATGAAGAAGTCAAACTCTCTCTCTTTGCAGATGACATGATTCTTTATATGGAAAACCCAAAAGACTCCACTCCCAAACTACTAGAACTCATACAGCAATTCAGCAATGTGGCAGGATACAAAGTCAATGTACAGAAATCCGTGGCTTTCTTATACACTAACAATGAAAATACAGAAAGGGAAATTAGAGAATCGATTCCATTTACTATAGCACCAAGAACCATAAGATACCTGGGAATAAACCTAACTAAAGAGGTAAAGGATCTGTACTTGAGGAACTACAGAACACTCATGAAAGAAATTGAAGAAGACACAAATGGATGGAAGACCATTCCATGCTCTTGGATCGGAAGAATAAACATTGTTAAAATGTCTATACTGCCTAGAGCAATCTATACTTTTAATGCCATTCCGATCAAAATTCCACCGGCATTCTTCAAAGAGCTGGAGCAAATCATCCTAAAATTTGTATGGAATCAGAAGAGACCCCGAATCACTAAGGAAATGTTGAAAAACAAAAATAAAGCTGGCGGTATCACCTTACCTGATTTCAAGCTTTATTACAAAGCTGTGATCACCAAGACAGCATGGTACTGGCATAAAAACAGACACATAGACCAGTGGAACAGAGTAGAGAGCCCAGATATGGACCCTCAACTCTATGGTCAATTAATATTCGACAAAACAGGAAAAAATATACAGTGGAAAAAAGACAGTCTCTTCAATAAATGGTGCTGGGAAAACTGGACAGCTATATGTAGAAGAATGAAACTCGACCATTCTCTTACACCGTACACAAAGATCAACTCAAAATGGATAAAAGACCTCAACGTGAGACAGGAATCCATCAGAATCTTAGAGGAGAACATAGGCAGAAATCTCTTTGATATCAGCCACAGCAACTTCTTTCAAGATATGTCTCCAAAGGCAAAGGAAACAAAAGCGAAAATAAACTTCTGGGACTTCATCAAAATCAAAAGCTACTGCATAGCAACGGAAAGAGTCAAAAAAACAAAGAGGCAACCCACGAAATGGGAGAAGATATTTGTAATTGACAGTACAGACAAAAGGTTGATATCCAGGATCTATAATGAACTCCTCAAACTCAACACACACAAAACAGACAATCATATCAAAATATGGGCAGAAGATATGGACAGACACTTCTCCAATGAAGACATACAAATGGCTATCAGACACATGAAAAAATGTTCATCATCACTAGCCATCAGGGAGATTCAAATTAAAACCACATTGAGATATCACCTTACACCAGTTAGAATGGTTAAAATTAGCAAGACAGGAAACAACATGTGTTGGAGAGGATGTGGAGAAAGGGGAACCCTCTTCCACTGTTGGTGGGAATGCAAATTGGTGCAGCCTCTTTGGAGAACAGTGTGGAGATTCCTCAAGAAATTAAAACTGGATCTTCCCTATGACCCTGCAATTGCACTCCTGCGTATTTACCCCAAAGATACAGATGTCGTGAAAAGAAGGGCCATCTGTACCCCAATGTTTATAGCAGCAATGGCCACAGCCGCCAAACTGTGGAAAGAACCAAGATGCACTTCAATGGACGAATGGATAAGGAAGATGTGGTCCATATACACTATGGAGTATTATGCCTCCATCAGAAAGGACAAATACCCAACTTTTGTAGCAACATGGACGGGACTGGAAGAGATTATGCTGAGTGAAATAAGTCAAGCAGAGAGAGTCAATTATCATATGGTTTCACTTATTTGTGGAGCATGGAGGACATGGGGAGTTAGAGAGAAGGGGGTTGGGGTAAATTGGAAGGGGAGGTGAATCATGAGAGATTATGGACTCTGAAAAACAATCTGAGGGGTTTGAAGTGGTGGGGGGGTGGGAGGTCAGGGTCCCAGGTGGTGGGTATTATAGAGGGCATGGATTGCATGGAGCACTGGGTGTGGTGAAAAAATAATGATACTGTTATGCTGAAAATAAATAAATGAAAAAAAAAGAAGTCAAAATTTACAACTCCAGATTTTTGTTTGATTTCTTTATCTTTACATTACAATATGTCATGCTATCTTATTACTTGTCAAGGCTTGTAACTTAGAAGCCCTTTTAGAATTAAAAAGCAAACAAAACAAAATTTAAAAATCTCCTGCTCCTCCATAAAAATGAGAACAATGAATTTTTAAATTAACCCTTTCAGAACCCTAGAAATAAATGAAAGGCCTTCTGAAATTTAATGGACATTTATTTAAGAATAATGGGTGAATCTCACTAAAAGCAATGGGCTTTTAGCATTTTCCAGAAAAATCATCAAACAGCAGCAGCAGCAGCAGCAACAAATAGCAAATAATAAACACTTCATGAAGGAAGAGGTATGATTTCTAGAGTTGCAACATTATATTATTTGAAGTGTCCAATTTTCAACAAAAACATTATGAAACATGCAAAGAGATAGTAAAGTATGATCAATAAGAACTGTCACAGAAGGAGTCAGATGTTGGGATTACTAGATAAAGACTCTGAACCAGAATTATAAATATCTTCAAAGAACTAGAAGAAGTCATATCTGAAGAATTAAAGTGTGGTAAAATGTCTCACCAAATAAGAAATAACAGTAAAATATAAAATTATTTTAAAAAATAATTTTTTTGGAAATTCTGAAGTTCAGTACAATATTCAAAATGAGTAATCTGCCAGAATCGCTTAATAGCAGGTTCAAGCCGACAAAAGAAATAATCAGGGAACTTGGAAAATAGGTCAACTGAGATAGTCTAATCTAAGGAATGGGGAAAAGAAAAAAGAATGAAGAAAAATGAACAGAGCTGCAGACACCTGTGGAACACCATCAAGTTTACCAACATATGCAACACGGAGTCCCAGAGGGGAGGAGAGGAACAGGTAGAGGAAATATTTTATAGAAATATTGGATGGAAACTTTACAAATAAGAAGGAAGAACACTAATCCTCATATTTAAGAAGATCAATAAATTTCAGGTAGGATAAACTCAAAAAGATCTACACCTAGACACATTATATTTAAACTTCAAAGCATCAAAGCCAAAAGGGAATTTGAAAGGTGCCAAGAGAAAAATGACTTACACACACAAAGGACTCTCAATAGGATTAACAGTGATGTCACATACAAACAAGGAGGACTAAAGGCAGTGGGACAATATATTCAAAGAGCTGGAACAAATCTTATCTATTATGAAGAAACAATGCTTTCTAGACATACAATCGTCTTTCCTCTACATTTTTTTATTAAGATTATTTATTTATTTATTTGTCAGAGAGAGAGAGCAAGCAAGAGTGAGCACAGGCAGACAGAGTGGAAGGCAGAGTCAGAGGGAGAAGCAGGCTCCCTGCAGCAAGGAGCCCGATGTGGGACTCGATGCCAGGACGCTGAGATCATGACCTGAGCCGAAGGCAGCTGCTTAACCAACTGGGCCACCCGGGCGTCCCTCCTCTACATTTTTAGGTCTTCATTGTACCTACTTTTTCTTCATGTCTCAATTTTTTACTGCTTCTAATTATGGTATGTGTGCTACTGCCAAGCTGTTTTCCAACGGTCCACTCATGTTATCACCACTCTGGAAACTATATCTGGTATTTACTATAAAATACCAGAACACTATAGAAGCATAAAAAGTAAAATTTAAATTTCCTTTTACCCTCAACCCATATTTCTGACCCTTAATAACCACTCTCAGTCAGTTGGCATATGCTTTCCAGATCTGTGCTTAGGCTTATGTTTAATTATAAAGGTCATGCTTGAGTACATAAAGATCATGCTTGAACAGTGCACTGAAAATGTTAACATGAGAGCCTCTGGGACCTGATGACTTTGGCTCAAATACTAGCTCTTACTTCTTAGTGTCTAGATGTAGGCAAACTCTTGTCACACCATGACTCGGTTTCTCTTATTTATTCAGTTAGCTGAGAAAGAAAGAGAGAGAGAGGGTGTGCATGGGTGGGGGGAGTGGCAGATGGTGACGGAGAAGGGATCTCAAGCAGACTGCATACAGAGAACAGACTCTGAGGCAGGGATTGATCTTATAACCTGGATATCATGACGGGAGCTGAAATAAAGAATTGGATTCTTAACCAACTGAGTTGCTTAAACACCCCCATTTTATATCACAACGTATAGGGATTATTTTATTTATTTATTTATTTATTTCAACACACATAAATCTACTTTCTTATTTCTAAAGTCTATATATTCTTTTTTTAAGATTTTTTTTATTTGACAGAGATCATTAGTAGGCAGAAAGGCAGGCAGAGAGAGAGGAGGAAGCAGGCTCCCTGCTGAGTGGAGAGCCTCATGAAGGGCTCGATCCCAGGACCCCAAGATCATGACCCGAGCAGAAGGCAGAGGTTTAACCCTCTGAACCACCCAGATTCCCCTATATAATATTCTTTAATGTATCTGTATATAATTTAACTATTCTGTCTTTGAAAGACAGGTTACTTTCAGGATTTCTTTTGTTTTATAATCAGTTCTACAGTAATCCATCTTTATAATTGAAATGCATATCTATAGAATTGATTTTTAGAAGGATAACTTCTGGGCCAAATGCATGTAATTTTAAAAATATTTTATCTAATGACAAATTGCCTTCCAAAATGGTTAGTCCAATTTTTACTCACTATAAAAATGGAACAACATCTAGGAAGTTTTATGACCACAATTTCTTGAACCTTTAAAGACATTAAGTAACTTTTCTGGATAGTTACCAAGTGGCATAATCAGATTAAACACAAGGTATGTTTTTATTTTTAAAATCTTGGCCTTTAAAAAAGTGATGATAATTGACATTCACTTGAATGTCAAGTGAATGTGGTAGTCACATGACATACATCAAACATTACATTGTGGCACCGGTAATATTATTACCCTTTTCAGATGAGGATGGTAAGGCTCAGAGGGTCTCACAATGGCAGCTGCAACAGCTGGTGTTTGTCCTCAGGCCCAATAGCTCCTGAGGCTTCTTCTCACCTTCCCATGTCATCTTACTCACTCCACATCAAATGCAAGTCTCCGGACCTCTCATACATGAGAATGGCTGCCACAGAAAATGATTTTTTCTGTCCTTGTCATCTCTCCCCACACAATTATAGGTTCTTTGGAAACTGAGACCATATCTTCACTCTTTTCAGAGCCTTCTATGGAATCAAGCCTGTTTCCCAGCACATATATTCAGAGTCTTGTGTATATTTTCTTATATTTATAGAGATACTAGGGTGATGTTTGAGGTTCCTAAAATATGAAGTTAATACTGGAAGATTGCCTTACAGATTAAGAGCTTGACATTAGCAAACAAAACAATGAATATCTAAACATAAAATTAAAATTTTTATCTAATGGAATATTATATAGCAATTAAGAAGAATATGATACATTTTTAAGGCTGATATCCACACCACATGGAAGAATCTCTAAATAGATTGCATTTTTTAAGAGATATGGAACATTGTATAATAATGTTTCAAATGTATAAATTATTTAAATATAGGGGCGCCTGGGTGGCTCAGTGGGTTAAAGCCTCTACCTTCGGCTTAGGTCATGATCACAGGGTCCTGGGATAGAGCCCCGCATCGGGCTCTCTGCTCTGCGGGGAGCCTGCTTCCTCCTCTCTCTCTCTCTGCCTGCCTCTCTGTCTACTTGTGATTTCTCTCTGTCAAATAAATAAAATCTTAAAAAATTTTTTTTTAATTATTTAAATATATATGTATACATGTATGTATACTTGTAGGTATGTTTAATGTATTTGCTTATATATGTAACCTGTGTCTTTATATATACTATATTAACATTATTATAATGTAATAATGATATATAATTATATAGTGCATTGATATATTAAGTAATATATCTTTTTTTTTTAAGGTTTTATTTATTTACTTGACAGAGAGAGATTACAAGTAGGCCGAGAGGCAGGCAGAGAGAGAGGAGGAAGCAGGCTCCCTGCTGAGCAGAGAATCTGATGCGGGACTCGATCCCATGACCCTGAGATCATGACCCGAGCCGAAGGCAGCGGCCTAACCCACTGAGCCACCCAGGCGCAATATTTTTGTATCAACATGAATTTTTTTATATAATACATTGAAATTATAAATAATGGCCTTTTGGAAGAACTGGATCTGGGGGACCATAGGAATGCTATCTTCTGTAACTTTGGGTTTTGCACTATGTTCATATATTAACTGTTTTTTAAATAAATGATTTTTTAAATAATTAAATTTACTAATACACAACTATTATTTATATATGCTGTATATGTGTATATATATTACATTTGCAACTAATACACTAGTATATCTCTATATACACCTATATACACATAATTATAATAATGCTATGATAAATTAAACAATCATCTCTATTCCCCAGATTTTTATATTCCATTAGGACTGGAATAGACCCAGACAGACTACAATTTGGAATGAGATTAGAAGAGCAATGTGCATTTAGGGGTAACATCTGGTTATAGAAGGGTTTTTAGCATCAATCACAGGCCATGCAGGGGCAAAATCTGGTCATTCCAATAGGGATGTCCTTGTAGGTCACTAGACAGCTTTGGGAGAATCTGGGTGTAGGAAATACGCCCAGATTCAGGTGAGCATGTGGCTTTGGGATGGTCTAGTTTTAGTCACAGAAGTCAAACAGGCCTATGAAATCAGAACCAGGTCATGGAATCAGAACTACCTGAGCTAATTCTATGTCATATAAGCCATAGAAAGAAATGCTTGTAAAGCCCATGATTAGAAATAGGATTGCTAATTTACCTAAAGGTAAAAGGTACCTACAGTTGGAATGGCATTCCCTGGTTCCATAAACTGGGGGAAGGTTGCAGGACAGAGTGAGGTTTATCATTGTGAAGTATACTATGTATGGAACTCAGTACATTTTTTTAAAAGATTTTATTTATTTATTTGACAGAGAGAGATCACAAGTAGATGGAGAGGCAGGCAGAGAGAGAGAGGGAAGCGGGCTCCCTGCTGAGCAGAGAGCCGGATGTGGGACTCGATCCCAGGACCCTGAGATCATGACCTGAGCCGAAGGCAGTGGCTTAACCCACTGAGCCACCCAGGTGCCCCGGAACTCAGTACATTTTTAATAGCTTGCATATTGTATATGAAAATACAAAGTTGTTAATATCATGTATTTGACCTAAGAAAAATGTGCTGGTAATTTGACAATTTAATAACACTTTTATTTGCTCAGTAATAGTAACTATCGTAGTAATTTTGTTTTATTTTAATACTCAAAAGAGCTTTGCATGATAATTTGCATGAGTTAGTACTTCTTTCCTCTTTTCATTAAATTGGTGATTTCTTTTTATTCCAATACATTTTCTGAAATTTGGAGAATATTGCATTGACTATAGTGGGCAAGAAAATATATCAAACATAATCCCAACCTTATGCTAGTCATTTTGCAGGAACAATTATAATCTTGACTTAAATAATAGTCTAACAGTGGCTTTAAGTCTAGACTATCCCAATGTATTACTCATTCCCCTCTGCATTACTTCTGATTATTTAAAGATGTAAGCAGTGATTTCTATCAGCCAAAAAAAGCCCATTTTGATGCCAAAAGTGCCATTAAATCATGCCCACCTTTTATGCCTACAACAGTCTGTAGACTACAATTAGAACACTTTACACATAATTAGAAGGTTAAGGAAAATAGATTTTTTTAAGAGATAGAAATGGTATGGTCAGGATAACAACAACAAATCTTGACCACACATCATTCTATGAGAGAAAGGAATACATAGAACAAAAATACTGCAAGAATTGAGATTCAGTGTTTACTAGGCTGTTAAGGTTTACCATGGCAGTTTGTTTCTATCTCTGAAGTCCCTGGTCTCCTTCCTACTAGTGGAGACTCTGGTTGGGTGTATAGAAGTCAAGAGAGCCCCTTCTTCTTCCTTGTCCCAAAGAAGTCAAAGATCCTCAAATTCACAACAAACACTGGTTGAGCCAATGAGGTTGTTCTGCTCTTCTGCTAACATTTAGTGAACAAAAACAGTTTCAATCCTACATCACACTCCATACAGTGACATTGACCTTTCCATCTCTCCTTCTCTGATAAATTAAGTGATATTTAATTAGATGGCTTGGAATGGCAACTTTCCCCCTAACTAGAGTTTAAACCCAAGGATCTCCTTTCATATCTTCTGGCAGTTTCTGTTCTCTGTGCCTCTGGTTCCTCAACTGAAAGAAGGCAATGATGATATTAACAATATATTTACATCATCATGTTTTTAGGATAAAATGTTTGGCACAAAACGCCTAAATCTAACTAAAGGTTAGTTAGTTCTAAATACTTACCTTGTACAAGTGAGATATTTTAAAATACCTTTATTCTATTAAACACATAACATTTGGGGTGGGATCTCTAATGTAGTCTCCTTGAGGTACAATTAGACACTATTAAAATACAAGCCCATTGTTATTATTCTTCCTTTCATGTTGGAAGAGGGCCATCCCTTGTGGATGGGTTTTTTTCCAAACAGGAGTGGAATAAAGGACTGTTGCAGTAATTGGAAGGACCAGGGAGAGGGGGGACTGCCTAGTTGATGTGTATCAGCTGTTTAGTTAAGAAAGAGTAACCAGAGAAAGTGTATATGTTGCACATTTGCTATTCTTATTACTACTTTGAGATTATCACAAGTAATTCTTTCAGAAAAAAACAGTTCTGTGATTTTATTTTGAAAATAATGAAGAGTAGGCTTGGAAAAATGGTGCCCTACAGTGTAGTGAATCTTTAGGGACAAAGAATGCAAAAATGCACAGGAATAACATAACTCAGAAAAGGAAAGAAAAGCAAATGGAATTTGGGAGCCCAGTATAGAGATACAGACTTCTAGAAGTGCCTCTGTTCTGGGAATTTGTCTTAGTAGGTCCGTGACACACATTCAGATTATGTTGTGTTCAGATGGCTTGCTTGGGGCATAATAGGCATAATATGAATGGGCAGAGCTGGAGTCTTAGGACCCTGAATTGAGTCTTGACACTCACTAGTTTAATAACTAACCACTTTGAACCTAGGTCTCCTCAAACTTTTTTTTTTAAAGATTTTATTTATTTATTTGACAGAGAGAAATCACAAGTAGATGGAGAGGCAGGCAGAGAGAGAGAGAGGGAAGCAGTCTCCTGCTGAGCAGAGAGCCCGACATGGGACTCGATCCCAGGACCCTGAGATCATGACCCGAGCCGAAGGCAGCGGCTTAACCCACTGAGCCACCCAGGCGCCCGGTCTCCTCAAACTTTAACTAATCATGATATTGTATCTACTTCACAGAGTTTGTGTATGTGTGTGTGAGGAATAAGAGATATAACATACAAAAGCATTTTGTAAACCATAATATCTCCACAAATAATAAAGAGTTCATACTCAGAATATATTTGAGTGATTTTGAGAAAGTAGGTAGAGATTAGGAGAGAAGACAGCTGATGACATTCACCCACCTGAATCTGCCAACAGTGGCTTTATTTCCAAAGCCATGAATGTCACTAGTGTTATTCCATGATCCCTGATGTTTCCTCCCCACAAGTTTACAATGTCAGCAGTATTCTATGCAAAGAACATTTCCTTAATTTAAACTGGCAGAAAAGGTTAAACATTTTTTTGTGTGTTTTTTATTCACAAGTTTTCATTTCCATGAACTTTAAGTGAATATAACCATTCTGTTGTCTTCCAGGTTATTTAAAAAGAGATTGTAGGGGGGGACAAGATGGCGGGATACTAGGAAGAGGCGTCTTTTCAGCTGGTACCCCAAAGTGAGCTGATTACCTACCAAAGAACTCCAATCACCCATGAAATCAGCCTGAGATCAAAATTATACACGTCTGGATCTCTACAGGGGCAGAAGACGCCAGTGAGCAGGTAAAGCGGAATGGGAACGGCGGACTGATATCAGAAGATAAACAAAAGGGGGAGGGAGCCACCAGAGGCGACCGGTGGGAAAGTAATACCCCAATCCGAGCGAGAGTGCCCTGCGTCTGGGGACCAGCATTAACTTGGAGACTGGTTGAAGGCACTCCAAAAGAGCAAAGGATTGCGGGGGGGAAATTGTGGGAATCGGGGTGGCTAGGGACAGGGGCTTAAGTCCCCGGTCCCAGACGGCCTCCCTGGCACAGAGGCAGAGAGAGTGCAGCGGAGAAACCAAATCCTGGTCCCTAAGCCGCCAGCGCGCCCCAGAGCGCGGGGGTTCCAGCTCCTGTGAGGGGATGGGAGCTGCGCCGGTCTGCAGAACGCGCACTAGCCCTACCACAAAGCTTGAGATGCGCACGCACGTCCCTCCAGCTCTCCCATGTTACTAAGGCCCGGGGGCGCTTCTTGACCCGCGCCATTGTTTCAAAGTCTAAGCCGCGCGCGCAAGAAACTCTTCCCCGGACAGAGGCGCGCAAAAGCCCAGCCTGCAGCTTCCGGACCAGCGCCCCGTTCTCAGTGCCCCAGACGCGCGCCCGACCCACAGCCGCCTCTGAAAAGAGGTGCGCGCAAGCCGGGCACTCCCAGCCCGGGCCGGCGGCAAAATCTCAGTGTGCGATCGCTGCTTGGAACCTCTCTGGCGGTTGGGAGCTCCCAGACAGCCGCCACTGCCTTGGCTTTGGGGACGAGCAAAAGATCCTGTGCCCCCAGGGTCTGTACCTTGGAACCTGCTCTGCCAGCGGCCAAGGGGGAATTTATTCAGCTTCTGCACCCAGACGGAGGGTTGTCTCTGAGACAGAGATCAGGGTGCGGTTTGATTTCTTTTAATACTACAAAAACCATCAAAGGCGGTCAAGGTGAGAGGAAAAAAAGTGAACAAGCAAAAAAAAAAACCGACAGAGAACAAAAGCCTGAAAAAAACCAGTTTCCCCAGAGCCCACCCCTTTGAGGGGGGCGGGGGGACTCAACTCAGGAAACATCATTGACTGACAACCCACGTGGCAGGCCCCTCCCCCAGAAAACAAACCAAGAAAGAAAAAAAAAAAAAGGACTACAAAAGAACCACCACTACTTCATAGGAAAACTTGTATTATTCACTCGTTTCCACTATTCCGGTTCATATATATATATATATATATATATATATATATATATATTTTTTTTTTTTTACACATAGGTAATTTTTTTAACCTATTTACCACCACAGCGAGCTGCACAGTACATCAAATTCCATAATACCTTTCTAACCTGAACTTTTTGATACATACACCTATGTTTTTCTTTTGCATTTTTATTTTTTGAATTCCTTTTTTTAAAATTTTAGTTTAGTTTAGTCTAATATATTCCTTTTTATTTTTATCCTCTAATATTCATATAGAGTTAACTTCAAAGTAATCCCCTTTCCCCAATCAATACTACCCCTATAGGTAGACCAATTTGTAATCCCCTTTATCTTAGGAAACTTGAGTCCTTTAACAAAGATAACAAGATACATCCAGGAAGAATCAAAACAACCTTCCTCGCACACACTGAGAATTTATAAGAACTCTCCCATCTTCTTCCACCAGTGTTTCTGTGTTTTTTGAGTTTGTCCTGATAGCATATAAATTTTACACTTGTGGTTCTTTTAGACGAGGTTCTTTCTTTATTTGCATATATATATATTTTTTTTCTTTTCTTCTGTCTCTTGCCATATAATTGTATCAGTCTTTCTATCTCTTTTTGTTTGTCTACTTCATAAATCTTACCTTGGGGCCCATCTGGACTGAACCTTCTCTTTCATCTTCCCTTTCTTTCCTGTCTCTCTCTTTCTCTTTTATCTTTTTTTCTTCTTCTTTTTCTTCTTTTCCTTTTATTCTTTTTCTTTTTCTTTTCTTTTGTCTCTCATTTGGGTGGGGAATCCTGATTGCTCAGAAGTGTTGCAGGGTGCACCTTACTGCACCAGAGTTGATACATCCAGCTACATTTGTTCAGTCTTCTCCCACCAAAATGACTAGGAGGAGGAATGCCCAACAGAAGAAAAATACAGAGGATGGACTTCTGCAACAGCGCTAACGACTATCAACATAGACAATATGTCGGAAAGAGAATTCAGGTTAACAAAGCCATGGATGACCAAACAGAATTGATTAGGGCCGAACTGAAAGCGACCAGAAAAGGTGGTTAACAATGTTAGGGCGGAGCTTAAAGCTACCAGGGAGGAGGTCCACAATGCTCTCAATGAGTTCCAATCTAATCTAAACTCTCTCAAAGCTAGGGTAACTGAGACAGAAGATAGAATTAGTGATCTGGAAGACAAACAGATAGAGAGAAAGGATCAGGAGGAAGCCTGGAACAAACAGCTTAGATCCCACGAAAGCAGAATCAGGGAAATAAATGATGCCATGAAGCGTTCCAACGTCAGAATTATTGGAATTCCTGAAGGGGAGGAGAAAGAAAGAAGTCTAGAAGATATCGTGGAACAAGTCCTTCATGAAAATTTTCCGAATCTCGCGAATGAAACCAGCGTTCATGTACTAGAGGCTGAACGGTCTCCACCCAAGATTATACACTCCAAAAAAAATCACGACACCTGATAGTCAAATTGAGAAATTATAATTGTAGGTATAATCTCTTGAAAGCCGCAAGGGCAAAGAGGCTCCTTACTTACAGAGGGAAGCCCATCAGAATAACGTCAGACCTGTCCATAGAGACCTGGCAAGCCAGAAGAGGCTGGCAAGATATATTCAGGGCACTAAATGAGAAGAACATGCAGCCAAGAATACTTTATCCAGCAAGACTGACATTCAAAATGGATGGAGAGATAAAGAGTTTCCAAGACCGGCAAGGCTTAAAAGACTATGCAACCACCAAACCGATACTGCAGGAAATATTAAGGGGGGTTCTATAAAAGAGGAAAAAGCCCAAGAAAGCATTGAACAGAAATATAGAGACAGTCTACAGAAAGAAAGACTTCAAAGGTAACTCGATGTCAATAAAAAGGTATCTATCAATAATCACTCTCAATGTGAATGGCCTAAATGCACCCATAAAACGGCACAGGGTTGCAGATTGGATAAAACGACAGGACCCATCCATATGCTGTCTACAAGAGACCCATTTTAAACCTAAAGATACACACAGACTAAAAGTGAAGGGGTGGAGAAACATCTTTCATGCCAAAGGGACTCAAAAGAAGGCTGGGGTAGTGATTCTCATATCAGATAAATTAGACTTCAAACTAAAGACTGTAGTCAGAGATACAGAAGGACACTACATAATCCTTAAAGGGACTATCCACCAAGATGATCGAACAATTGTAAATATCTATGCTCCCAATATGGGAGCAGCCAATTACTTAAGAAAACTGTTAATCAAGATAAAGAGTCATATTGATATGAATACACTAATCGTAGGAGATCTTAACACACCTCTTTCAGAATTAGACTGATCATCGAAGCAGAAAATCAATAAAGAAACAAGAGCATTGAATGACACATTGGACCAGATGGACCTCATAGATATATACAGAACATTCCACCCTAAAACAGCAGAATACTCATTCTTCTCAAGTGCACATGGAACCTTCTACAGAGTAGACCACATACTGGTGCAAAAATCAGGACTCAACCGATACCAAAAGACTGAGATTATTCCCTGCATATTCTCAGATCACAATGCTTTGAAACTGGAGCTCAATCACGAGGAAAAGTTCCGAAGGAACTCAAACACCTGGAAGCTAAAGACCACCTTGCTTAAGAATGCTTGGATCAACCAGGAGATCAAAGAAGAACTGAAACAATTCATGGAAACCAATGAGAATGAAGACACTTCGGTCCAAAACCTATGGGATACAGCAAAGGCGGTCCTAAGGGGGAAATACATAGCCATCCAAACCTCCCTCAAAAAAATTGAAAAATCCAGAACACAGAAGCAGTCTCTACACGTTAAAGAACTGGAGGATCAACAATAAATCAAACCAACTCCACAGATAAGAAGGGAAATCATCAAGATTAGAGCTGAGATCAATGAGGGAGAAACCAGAGATACAGTAGAACGTATCAATGAAACTAGAAGCTGGTTTTTTGAAAGAATCAATAAGATCGATAAGCCACTGGCTACACTAATCCGAAAGAAAAGAGAGAAATCCCAAATTCATAAAATTATGAATGAAAAGGGAGAGATCACAACTAACGCCAAGGAAGTAGAAACAATCATCAGAAGTTATTACGAACAGTTATATGCCAATAAGCTTAGCAACCTAGATGAAATGGATGCATTCCTGGAAAAATATAAACTACCAAAATTGAACCAGGAAGAAATCGACAACTTGAATAGACCGATATCTAATAACGAGATTGAAGCAGTGATCAAAAACCTCCCAAAAAACAAGAGCCCAGGACCTGACGGATTCCCTGGGGAATTCTACCAAACCTTCAAAGAAGAAATAACACCTATTCTCCTGAAGCTGTTTCAAAAAATTGAAGCAGAAGGAAAACTTCCAGACTCTTTCTATGAAGCCAGCATTACCCTGATCCCCAAACCAGGCAAGGACCCTACCAAAAAGGAGATTTTCAGACCAATATCACTGATGAATATGGATGCTAAGATTCTCAACAAGATCCTAGCCAACAGGATCCAACAGCACATTAAAAAGATTATCCACCATGATCAGGTAGGATTCATCCCTGGGCTACAAGGATGGTTCAACATTTGTAAATCAATCAATGGGATACAACAAATTAATATGAGAAGAGAGAAGAACCACATGGTCCTCTCAATTGATGCAGAAAAAGCATTTGACAAAATCCAACATCCGTTCCTGATTAAAACGCTTCAAAGTATAGGGATAGAGGGAACATTCCTGAACCTCATCAAATCTATCTATGAAAGACCCACTGCAAATATCATCCTCAATGGGAAAAAGCTTGCAGCCTTCCCATTGAGATCAGGAACAAGACAAGGATGCCCACTTTCACCACTCTTGTTCAACATAGTATTAGAAGTCCTAGCAACAGCAATCAGACAACAGAGAGAAATAAAAGGTATCCAAATTGGTAATGAAGAAGTCAAACTCTCTCTCTTCGCAGATGACATGATTCTTTATATGGAAAACCCAAAAGACTCCACCCCCAAACTACTAGAACTCATACAGCAATTCAGCAGCGTGGCAGGATACAAAGTCAATGTGCAGAAATCCGTGGCTTTCTTATACACTAACAATGAAAATACAGAAAGGGAAATTAGAGAATCGATTCCATTTACTATAGCACCAAGAACCATAAGATACCTGGGAATAAACCTAACTAAAGAGGTAAAGGATCTATACTTGAGGAACTATAGAACACTCATGAAAGAAATTGAAGAAGACACAAAAAGATGGAAGACCATTCCATGCTCTTGGATCGGAAGAATAAACATTTTTAAAATGTCTATACTGCCTAGAGCAATCTATACTTTTTATGCCATTCCAATCAAAATTCCACCGGCATTCTTCAAAGAGCTGGTGCAAATAATCCTATAATTTGTATGGAATCAGAAGAGACCCCGAATTGCTAAGGACATGTTGAAAAACAAAAATAAAGCTGGCAGCATCACCTTACCTGATTTCAAGCTTTATTACAAAGCTATGATCACCAAGACAGCATGGTACTGGCATAAAAACAGACACATAGACCAGTGGAACAGAGTAGAGAGCCCTGATATGGACCCTCAACTCTATGGTCAATTAATATTCGACAAAACAGGAAAAAATATACAGTGGAGAAAAGACAGTCTCTTCAATAAATGGTGCTGGGAAAACTGGACAACTATATGTAGAAGAATGAAACTCGACCATTCTCTTACACCGTACACAAAGATCAACTCAAAATGGATAAAAGACCTCAACGTGAGACAGGAATCTATCAGAATCTTAGAGGAGAACATAGGCAGTAATCTCTTTGATATCAGCCACAGCAGCTTCTTTCAAGATACGTCTCCAAAGGCAAAGGAAACAAAAGCGAAAATAAACTTCTGGGACTTCATCAAAATCAAAAGCTTCTGCACAGCAAAGGAAAGAGTCAAAAAAACAAAGAGGCAACCCACAGAATGGGAGAAGATATTTGCAAATGACAGTACAGACGAAAGGTTGATATCCAGGATCTATAATGAACTCCTCAAACTCAACCCATACGAAACAGACAAACACATCAAAAAATGGGCAGAAGATATGAACAGACACTTCTCCAATCAAGACATACAAATGGCTATCAGGCACATGAAAAAATGCTCATCATCATTAGCCCTCAGGGAGATTCAAATTAAAACCACATTGAGATATCACCTTACACCAATTAGAATGGCCAAAATTAACAAGACAGGAAATAACATGTGTTGGATGGGATGTGGAGAAAGGGGAACCCTCTTCCACTGTTGGTGGGAATGCAAGTTGGTGCAGCCTCTTTGGAGAACAGTGTGGAGATTCCTCAAGAAATTAAAAATAGAGCTTCCCTATGACCCTTCAATTGCACTCCTGGGTATTTACCCCAAAGATACAGATGTCGTGAAAAGAAGGGCCATCTGACCCCAATGTTTATAGCAGCAATGGCCACAGTCACCAAACTATGGAAAGAACCAAGATGCCCTTCAACGGATGAATGGATAAGGAAGATGTGGTCCATATACGCTATGGAGTATTATTCCTCCATCAGAAAGGATGAATACCCAACTTTTGTAGCAACATGGACGGGACTGGAAGAGATTATGCTGAGTGAAATAAGTCAAGCAGAGAGAGTCAATTATCATATGGTTTCACTTATTTGTGGAGCATAACAAATAGCATGGAGGACAGGGGGCGTTAGAGAGGAGTAGGGAATTTGGGTAAATTGGAAGGGGAGGTGAACCATGAGAGACTATGGACTCTGAAAAACAGTTTGAGGGGTTTGAAGTGGCGGGGGGGTGGGAGGTTGGGGTACCAGGTGGTGGGTATTATAGAGGGCACGGCTTGCATGGAGCACTGGGTGTGGTGAAAAAATAATGAATAATGTTTTTCTGAAAATAAATAAATTGAAATTAAAAAAAAGAGATTGTAATATTAAGCAATATTTCCTCTTTTCCTTTTACATTTCCCCGTGTTGTTACAATCATATCCCATATGGGTCAGTCACATGAGAAGCAGGTCACAAGAAGGTTGTCATTTCTCTTTTTCTTCAGAGAGATTGTGAAGAACAATTTTCTGGTATCCATACTGGGTATTTTTTACCCAGAAACATTGAAAGCTAAGTGCACTGCTAGTTTCTTTATCTGACTGCCAGGCACATGATCACTTCCTGTCACATCAGGGGAGAGAGTGAATGGAAAGAAACTGGAATAAAAAGCAGGCCTTCAAGCCCAGCAACAGATGTTCGGGTTTTTCCAAAGGCTTACTTCAAGATCCAGGGAGTCTTGTTGATCACTTGCAAAGAAGAAAATGTGAATAAAGAACAGAAATCTCGATGGCTTTCACAGTTAATTTATCTGACAAAAAACTTGGTACTGAATGCTATGGCTGAATGCCAGTTACCAATGGGAAAGTGACAAAGCAGGCAGAGTAGGTCAATAGAGCATAAATAACTCAATTCAGAGCTTAAAATTGGGACTCAGCTTAATTTAATATCATCTTAAGGAACTTTACGAACACTAAATATTCTTTCTTCAGAAAAATTAGACATATGGCATACAGATAAAAATTTTTGTTATGACCTTAGGGATACATAGCTCACAGATTCATTCTTCTAAATTAGAAAGATTAATCTGTGTCATAATTTATATTCCTTGAGTGCTGCTTCCATGATGAGAACATAAGCAAAAGGAGACACATGAAAAAATGTTCATCATCACTAGCCATCAGGGAGATTCAAATTAAAACCACATTGAGATATCACCTTACACCAGTTAGAATGGTCAAAATTAACAAGACAGGAAACAACATATGTTAGAGGGGATGTGGAGAAAGGGGAACCCTCTTACACTGTTGGTGGGAATGCAAGTTGGTGCAGCCTCTTTGGAGAACAGTGTGGAGATTTCTCAAGAAATTAAAAATGGAACTTCCCTATGACCCTGCCATTGCACTCCTGGGTATTTACCCCAAAGATACAGATGGAGTGAAAAGAAGGGCCATCTGTACCCCAATGTTTATAGCAGCAATGGCCACAGTCGCCAAACTGTGGAAAGAACCAAGATGCACTTCAATGGACGAATGGATAAGGAAGATGTGGTCCATATACACTATGGAGTATTATGCCTCCATCAGAAAGGATGAATACCCAACTTTTGTAGCAACATGGACGGGACTGGAAGAGATTATGCTGAGTGAAATAGGTCAAGCAGAGAGAGTCAATTATCATATGGTTTCACTTATTTGTGGAGCATGACAAATAGCATGGAGGACATGGGGAGTTAGAGAGGAGAAGGGAGTTGGGGGAAATTGGAAGGGGAGATGAACCATGAGAGACTATGGACTCTGAAAAACAATCTGAGGGGTTTAAAGTTGTGGGGGGTGGGAGTTGGGGGACCATGTGGTGGGTATTATAGAGGGCATGGATTGCATGGAGCACTGGGTGTGGTGCAAAAATAATGAATACTGTTATGCTGAAAGCAAAAAAATTTTTTTAAAAAGGTGTTAAATAAATTAAAAAATAAATAAAATTAAAAAGGAGGTATTTGGTAAATGGGCCTAAATTAAAGAATTTAGTTCAAGCAGTTCTACACACACGTGCACACACACACACACACAAACACACATCATTTAGTCAACTCATCAAGCTCTTCTTTGGGTGTCTACTGGTCAGCAGCAAAAATGATTTGCATGCAATTTCCTGCTTCGTCCAGAGGGAGAGAGACAGCCAAACCTGAGCAATGTGAAACTCTAAGATAGAGACCCATGTGAAGTGCAGACAAAGTAACATGCCACTCTTACAGACAGATCCAGATCGCTAATACAAAGTAGTGAAATTTATCTGCTTCTAACCTGGACCTGCTCACTCCTTCTTGTTGTTCCCGATGCATTTTGCTCATGTGATTGATGAGCTCAATGTGCATGAGCACAGTTCAGGAATTATGGGCTCTCCACTTCCACAGAATGAGTAAGGAATTGAGTGAGCCCAATCTCTAATCTTTGTCTGGTATAGTTTAAGTATGGTCTTTAGGTAATTTGTAGCTCTGATAAGAGAAGGTACCTGCATGGCCCTCCCTTTATGTAAAGCAAAATGATATTTAGTCCTAGGCAGAATCTCTCAGGGAGAACTTGGGTCGTGACCTCATAGAAGGGGGTGTAGAGTTTGATGATGGGGAGCCTATAAGTGTGTGGAGGACATCATTGTTCCTAATCTCTCTGCCTGTTGTAGGGTACCACCTTGCTGACCTTAGGACATGGTAGAGAACAATCAAATCCTGGATCCAGTTCTCCCTGGAAGGATGCTTACTTGGTACAACTCTCAATAAGAAAAATGAACTGCATGAGAGAATTGAAATAAAGTCAAAGGAATGATATAATACAATCACACTAAAGAGCTATATTTTGGCATCCATGACATTTTTATTGCAGAAAATGTCAAACATAACAAAGTATGTTCTGAGTGGTATAATGAACTCCCATCAACCCTATAGCCATTGGCCTACTCATCCAGTGTTGTTTCATATATACCCTCTGCCACCAACGTATTTTTTATTTGCAAATATTTCAGTATAAATCTTTAAATGATAGAGACTCTTTAAAACACAGAATGAGGGGCACCTGGGTGGCTCAGTGGGTTAAAGCCTCTGCTTTCAGCTCAGGTCATGATCCCAGGGTCCTGGGATCGAGCCCCGCATCGGGCTCTCTGCTCGGCAGGGAGCCTGCTTCCTCCTCTCTCTCTCTCTCTCTCTGCCTGCCTCTCTGCCTACTTGTGATCTCTGTCTGTCGAATAAATAAATAAAATCTTTAAAAAAAATAAAAAAATTAAAAAAAAACACAGAATCACAATAACATTATTATACATGAAATTTTAAATTACTGTTAATTCTTTAATATCATCCACTATATTACCAGTATTCAAGTTTTCCCAACTGCCTCATTTTATTTTTTACAGTTTGCTTAATTAGGATCTCAATAAGGTACATATATTCCAATCGGGTGATATGTCACTTAAATATATATATTTTTTTAATTTATAGATTCTGCTCTATTTTGCTATTGAAAAAAATGAATTCACTTTGGGACACCTGGGTGGCTCAGTCAGTTAAGCTCTTGATTTTGGCTCAGGTCATCATCTCAGGGTTGACCACTAAGTGCAGAGCCTGCTTGAGATTCTCTCTCCTACTCCCTCTGTCAATCCCTGCTGCTCACACACACACTCTCTCTCTCTCTCTCTCTCAAATAAATAAATAAATCTTTAAAAAAGCAAAACAAATAAGCAAAAAAATTTCACTTTTCTTGACTGGATTTGGATAATTTGCTTCTCACAGCCTTACTTGGCATGTTCCTTCACTCCCTTTATTTATTGTGAATCAGGATTTAGATCTATATATTGATCATATTCAAGTTTTACTTTCTTAGGAAGAATATTTCATGAGTTTTGATAAGTAGTTCCTTTTAGAAGCATTTATACCTAGCCATTTTTCCTTTTGTGAGATTAGTGGCCCCTTCCTAAATATTATCTAGATTTATTAATTTATTAGAAGAAGACTAGTGAAACAAAGCCCTTTCAGAAAAGAAAAGATGTAACTTTGAGACAGAACTTGGGGTACCTCTTATCCAGAGCTCTTCCTGGGGACCCATTTCCCCTGGAGTTCACTGGAATATCTGCTTTATGCCCTGCAGGGGCTTCTCCTTGCCTGGCTAAGAAGGGTTAATCTTTTTCCTTATGATTTAATATTTGAATACAAATGAAAAAATGACAAAAATATGAAGCTATTTGTAATCAGATGTTTTATTAAGATTTATGTACATGTTTTATGGTTTTATACCTTAGCTATAGCTCTTTAGAACAAGCTTAATAATTTTCAGTTCAGTAACATTATGTGCATGGCACAAAACTAAAACTACCATGGTATATTTTTCCTTTCTGGCAACAACCACTGTCCATGATTGTGCATCCTTCCAAATATAGTCTTTGAATAAATAAGAACATATAAACTTTAGCAATTCATCTACAATTTTTAACTTGAAAGTTGCCTAGATTTCTTATAATAGAATACTTGACTTCTCTGAAACATTCAAATAGTCTAGCAAAGTATGAAGAAGAAACTGAAAATCACCTGTATTTATACCACCCAGATATTTTCGTGAGTAGAATTATCATCATAGACACAGTAAAAGATACTGTAGGAGTGGTTCCTCCACTCCTCTAGAATTAATGTACTCATCTAACCCTGGTCCTTATTTTATAAACACTGAGCACTTATTGTGGACAAGGTACTATACTATACATCGTGATACTGGACTAATTTCCTTAGTCAGGAAAGCCTAAAAAGCTATATGTAGACCACCTGCTGTGGCCCTGCATCCATGTGAACTTGAAAGTGGATGGTTTCCCAGTTGAGCCTTCAGATGAGGCCAAAGACCCCAAATTGACGGCTTGATTGCAGCTGGACCCTCCAGTCTCACAGAAACTGTGAGGTAAGAAATGTATGTTTGTTTAAACTGCTAAATTTTGTGGTAATCTATTATACAGTAGTAATTAATTTCTGAGCTAAGGAGATTCATCCACATTTATGTGTGCTTTGTTCTCAAGAACTTATCCAAACTCTGGTGACTGCAAGTAGAAGGAGAGCACATAATTGTTAAAGAAGATAAAACCAAACCTTGGGGGATTTTATCTCATAAAAAAAAGTTTAGTGTGATTTTTGATGATTCTTTCAAGAGACAATTCTTATCTACAAGTAGTAAATGTGGGCCAAATTTTGAAAATAATCCCTTTCCTAATGTAAAATCTTGTCATAAGTTATTTGAGGTTAAGAGAACAGTGAGAAATGTACCAACTGGAGCATAGAGCCTCAAAACTCAATCAATTGGTGTATAACTGAAACCTTTCTTTTTCCATGCTAACAATTCTCCATAAGTTAAAGAAATAAAGAATGTTTAAATAAATAATCAACTATTCTTAACATGCTTTGGGAAAACATGTATTTATTTAATACCAATGTAAGCCATTTAATAAATGTATTAATCTTTTACATTTATTTATTACATGTTGAAACTTAATAGTGAAATAATAACATATTCACTCTTCATATGTCTGAAAAGACATATGAAGAGTGAATATGTTATTATTTCACTATTAAATGATGAACATGTTATTCATATTAATGAATATGTTATTATTTCATTAAATCCAAAAATGGATTTATTTTTTTACTTTTCTATTTTTTTTATTTCTATACTATTAAATAATTTGATATATTTTTATTTCTTTATATTTACTATAAATATTTACTATACATATTACCTATTTACTAAGATATATTTACATACCATATGATCTCCCTGATATGAGGAAGTAGTGATGCAACATGGGGGGTTAAGGGGTAGGAGAAGAATAAATGAAACAAGATGGGACTGGGAGGGAGACAAACCATAAGTGACTCTTAATCTCACAAAACAAACTGAGGGTTGCTGGGGGGAGGGGGGTTGGGAGAGAGGAGTGGGGTTATGGACATTGCGGAGGATATGTGCTTTGGTGAGCACTGTGAAGTGTGTAAACCTGGCGATTCACAGACCTGTACCCCTGGGGATAAAAATATATGTTTATAAAAAATAAAAAATTTTAAAAAAGATATATTTACATACATCATAGAAAGAAGAAAGTTAATAGATATCCATTTGTCCTTGATCAATACCGTTAAATTTAAGTATCCATTTTCTGATACCCAGTCTAAAAGGGGACTATTGAATTATCTCTACCTACTAGGAATTCCTTAAAGATATGAAGCATGTTTTATTCATTCTTGTAGGTCCAATGTCCAGGCCAGCCTTTCTCCAGATGATTTTTGCCAAATAAGGGAATGAAGGAAGGAAGGAAGGAAAATGGGATGGAATGAGTGTATCTCTGATTTCTCCTGCTGAAGCTGTGCTATTGCCTCAAAGTTTTGACTTCTCTTAAGCCTTTAGAAACTTGGCAGAATGGATAACCAAATTCAAATTGCTCAGACATGAAAAATCAAGGGTAGATTTGCAACCTATACAAAATTTAAAGAAAGAAATGTGTACAAGGTCATGTTGTTGTAATTCTTCACCTGAAGTCAGGGTTAACTTCGGAAACAACATTTATCTTCATAATCTCACCAATTCTGTAACATGTATTTTAGACTCAGTAAGATAAGAGAGTGAGATAGGAGAGAGCATTTAACTTGCTGCAAATACATAGCTTTAAGATGGGAAATATTTAAAATAGTGAGTAATACCATTTATTAAGCTCCACTTTGTACTGGACAGAAAGCCAAAAGGTTTACCCTAATGTATTTATTTAACCTTCACAACAGTTTGCTAAGTAAATACTATTATATCAGTTTTAAACATGAAGAAACTGAAATCAGAGGGGTTGAGTAAATTACTCAATATCAAACAACTTGTAAGAACCTGAACACAAATCTGTCTCAATGCAAAGCTCTTTCAGATCAAAGCTAATTACCAGTTTTCTTGACTGAAAAATGCCATTGACTGTGAGATTGAGGGTGAGCATTTAGGGAAGAAAGAATCAAAACATTAAATTCAAGCACAAATAATGTCACTAACTGATGGTAATAACACACATTTAGTTTCATAATTAGTTTCCCCCTGTAGAATCACATACCCCAAAAAATCAATGTCTAAATATTTTTTCACATTCAAAATGTCAAGGTCTTTTTGAATCAACTTAAACAGGATCATGATAACTGATTTTCATAATTTTCACTAACAATCTTGGTATTTGGGGCACTATTAAAGTTATCAATATAATTTCTAGGGTATATTACAGATCACCAGAGTTTTCTTTACACTTTCTTTTTTTTTTCTTTAGACCTTCTAATTAATTAGACTCCTGGTTTCAATTACAGGGTTAAGAGCATTAATTTTTATTTCTTTTAAATTTGAGTGTACCTGGGAGACAAGATGGCGGGGAAGTAGGAGGAGGTGCCCTTTCAACCTGTACCCTAAAGTGAGCTGATTACCTTCCAAAGAACTCTGATCACCCATGAAATCAGCCTGAGATCAGAATTATACACGTCTGGATCTCTACCGGACAGAAGATGCCAATGGGCAGGTAAAGCAGAGTGGGAAAGTCAGACTGATATGGGAAGATAAACAAAAGGGGGAGGGAGCCACCAGCGGTGAGCTGTTGGAAAGTAATATCCCAATATGAGAGTGCCCTGTGTCTGGGGACCAGCATTAGCTCGGGAGTCTGGTAGAAAGCACTCAAAAAGAGCAAAGGATCACCGGGGGAAAATTGCGGGAATGAGGGTGTTAGGGACAGGGGCTTAAGTCCCCAGACCCAGGACAGGCTCCCCTGGCACAGAGCCAGAGAGAGTGTGGACTAGAAACCAGGTGTTGGTCCCTGAACCACCAGTGCACCTGAGAGCACGTGGGGCCCGGCTGGGAGCCTCACCAGCCAACAGAAGCACAGCCTTTTTGCAGTCCCCACGCAAATGCCCTGCTGTGCCATCAGAGTCCTAGTCAGGCCCTGCGCCCTCCCCTGAGAGAGGTGCAGACAGGCGCCACCCAGTGCTCTCAGACCTGGAAAGACCAGTCACTCCCAGCCCGGGCCAGGGAGAAAATCTCAGTGTGCAATCCCTGCTTGGAACTTCTCTGGCAGTCTGGAGCTGCCCAGACAGCCATTGCTGCTGTGGTTTTGGCTACAAGCAAAAAATCCTGAGTCCCCAGGGACCGCGACTGGGAACCTGCTCTGCCAGCAGCCAAGGAGGGATTTACTGGGGCTCTGCAGCCAGACTGAGGCTTCTCTCTGAGAGGGAGGTCAGGATGCAGTTTGCTTTCCTCTAAACCTACAAAAACCATCAAAAGTGGTCAAGGTGAAAGAGAAAAACAAAAGTGAACAAATATAAAAACCTCCAGAGAACAAAAGCCTGAAAAAACCAGTTTCCTCAGAGCCCACCCCCTTGAGGGCAGTGGGAGGACTTAACTCAGAGAACATCATTGACTGAAAACCCACGTGGCAGGCCCCTCCCCCAGAAAACCAACCAGGAAAGGAAAAAAAAAAAAAGAAGACAAGAGAAAAACCACCACTACTTCATAGTACAATTTTTCTTATTAATTCGTTCCCACTATTCTGGCTCATTTTTTTAATATAGATAATTTTTTATTATTATATAGATAATTTTTTAATCTATTTACCATCACAGTGAGATGTCCAGTACATCAAATTCCATAATAACCTTCTAACCTGAACTTTTTTTTTTGCTTCTCTATTAAGTATTTTTATTGTGCTTATTTCTTTTTTCTTTTTTTTTAATTTTTTTATTTTTTATAAACATATATTTTTATCCCCAGGGGTACAGGTCTGTGAATCGCCAGGTTTACACACTTCACAGCACTCACCAAAGCACATACCCTCCGCAATGTCCATAACCCCACCCCCCTTCTCCCAACACCCCTCCCCCCAGCAACCCTCAGTTTGTTTTGTGAGATTAAGAGTCACTTATGGTTTGTCTCCCTCCCAGTCCCATCTTGTTTCATTTATTCTTCTCCTACCCACTTAAGCCCCCATGTTGCATCACTACTTCCTCATATCAGGGAGATCATATGGTAGTTGTCTTTGAGAAAGATAACCTGAACTTTTTGATACATACACCTGTGCTTTTCTTTTGGATTTCTATTTTTTGAATTTTTTTTATTTTAATTTAGTTTAGTCTAGTTTATTCCTTTTTTAATTTTTATTTTCTAATATTCATATAGAGTTAAACTTTAAGGTAATCCCCTTTCCCCAAACAATGCCACCCCTGTAGGTAAACAAATTCCTAATCCCCCTTTATGTTAGGAAAGTTGAGTCCTTTAACAAAGATATCAAGGTACATCCAGGAAGAATCAAAACAACCTTCCTCACCCACACTGAGAATTTACAACCACTCTACCATCTTTTTCTTCCACCAGTGTTTCTGTGTTTTTGTGTTTGTCCTGATAGTATATAAATCTTACACTCGGAATTCTTTTTGACAAGGTTCTTCCTTTATTTGCATATACATACATGCAAATATATATATATATATTTTTTTTTTCTCTTGTCATATACTTTTATCAGTCTTTTTGTTTGTCTGTTTTTGTTTGTATACTTCATAAATCTTACCTTGGGGCCCATTTGGGCTGAACCTTCTCTTTTATCTTACCTTTCTTTCCTGTCTCTCTCTCTCCCTCTCTTTTTCTTTTCCTTTTCTTTTTCCTCTCATTTGGGTGGGGAACCCTGATTGCTCAGAAGTGTTCCAGGGTGCACCTTGACTGCACCACAGTTGATACATCCAGCTACACCTGTTCAGCCATGTCTCACCAAAATGACTAGGAAGAGAAATGCCCAACAGAAGAAAAATACAGAGGATGGGCCTTCTGCAACAGAGCTAGTGGCTATCAACATAGACAACATGTCAGAAAGAGAATTCAGGCTAACAATTATCCAAGCAATAGCTAGGTTGGAGAAAGCCATGGGTGACCAAACAGAATTGATTAGGGCCAAACTGAAAACGACCAGACAGGATGTTCACAATGTTAGGGCTGAGCTGAAAGCTACCAGGGATGAGCTTCACAATGCTCTCAATGAGTTCCAATCTAATCTAAATTCTCTCAACGCTAGAGTAACTGAGACAGAAGATAGAATTAGTGATCTGGAGGACAAACAGATAGAGAGAAAGGATCAAGAGGAAGCCTGGAACAAACAGCTTAGAAGCCATGAAAACAGAATCAGGGAAATAAATGATGCCATGAAACGTTCCAATGTCAGAATTACTGAAATCCCTGAAGGGGAGGAGAAAGAAAGAATTCTAGAAGATATAGTGGAACAAGTTCTTCATGAAAATTTTCCCGACCTCATGAACGGAACCAGCGTTCATGTACTAGAGGCTGAACGGTTTCCCCCCAAGATTACAGATTCTCAGAAGTCCTCAAGACACCTAATAGTAAGAATGAAGAATTATAATTGTAGGCAGAACCTCTTGAAAGCAGCTAGGAAAAAGAAGATCCTTACTTACAGAGGGAAGCCCATCAGAATATCGTCAGCCCTGTCCACAGAGACCTGGCAAGCCAGAAAGTTCTGGCAAGATATATTCAGGGCACTGAATAAGAAGAACATGCAGCCAAGAATACTTTATCCAGCAAGACTGACATTCAGAATGGATAGAAAGATAAAGAGCTTCCAAGAATGGCAAGGCTTAAAAGATTATGCAACCACCAAGCCAATACTGCAAGAAATATTAAGGGGGGTTCTATAAAAGAGTAAAAAGCCCAAGAATAGCATTGAACAGAAATATAGAGACAATCTACAGAAAGAAAGACTTCAAAGGTAACACGATGTCAATAAAAACGTATCTATCAATAATCACTCTCAATGTGAATGGCCTAAATGCGCCCATAAAATGGCACAGATTTGCAGAGTGGATAAAACAACAGGACCCATCCTTATGTTGTCTACAAGAGACCCATTTTGAACCTAAAGATACACGCAGACTGAAAGTGAAGGGATGGAGAAGCATCTTTCATGCCAATGGGCCTCAAAAGAAATCCAGGGTAGTGATTCTCATATCAGACAAATTGGATTTTAAACTAAAAAATGTAGTCAGAGATAGAGAAGGACACTACATCATTCTTAAAGGGACTATCCACCAAGATGATCTAACAATTGTAAATATCTATGCCCCCAATATGGGAGCAGCCAATTACATAAGAAAACTGTTAATCAAGATAAAGAAAGAACCAAGATGCCCTTCAACGGACGAATGGATAAGGAAGATGTGGTCCATATACAAGATAGAGTATTATGCCTCCATCAGAAAGGATGAATACCCAACTTTTTTAACAACATGGATGGGACTGGAAGAGATTATGCTGAGTGAAATAAGTCAAGCAGATAGAGTCAATTATCATATAGTTTCACTTATTTTTGGAGCATAACAAATAGCATGGAGGACATGGGGAAATAGAGAAGAGAAGGGAGTTGGGAGAAATTGGAAGAGGAGGTGAACCATGAGAGACTATGGACTCTGAAAAACAATCTTAGGGTTAAGGGGCGGGGGATGGGAGGTTGGGGTACCAGGTGGTAGGTATTATAGAGGGCATGGATTGCATGGAGCACTGGGTGTGGTGCAAAAATAATGAATACTGTTATGCTGAAAATAAATAAAAAATAAATAAGTAAAAAATTTGAGTGAAGTTGACACACAATCATACCTTAGTGATTCAACATTTCCATGCATCTTAAAGTCATTGGAATTTATGTGGATCTGTATTTGAATCCAAGATCTTCCATTATGTGAATTTGAGCTACCTTTTTATTAAGACAGGTTCAGTCATGCTTTGATATAAAATGACACCAACATTTCCATGGCTTACAACAGCTACGGTTTATTTCTCCCTCGAGCCACTTGTACATTCCATGTCTGCCACTATGGTCTTGCCCATCATTCTGGGTTAAGATGGTTAGTTGGAGCAAGTGACATCTAAATCAAGCCTGGAAGTGAAGTGGAAGGGTTGTCAATATGACTGGAGAAGAGTCTTCCAGGCAGAAAAACAATGTGACCAAAGACCTAGGGACCAGAGAGTTTAGAAATTAAGAAAATCATATTTTAGAGGCTATGGTGTTCCAGCATCCATACTGAGACCTTGACTTACCAAATATCTCTGTGATTCCAAGAAATCTACTTAAACTCACTGAAACTTGGCTCTCACCAAGTGAAGAGAACGATACCAACACCTTAAGATCAGATGTCTACTGATTAAATAAAATAATACATGTGAAAATTTCTAATACATTGCCCGACACATATTAGACAATGGTTTTTGTATATTTTCCTTTTAAGCATGGGAAACTGAACATGCTATCAGATGTAAACATAATGACAATATCAGTGAGAATCTCTCAGCATACATCCTTTTGGGTCTCAAGATGGGGGAAAATAAAAATTGGATTGAGATATTTTGTGCTTCCAAGCAAACAATTGTAATTCAAAATGTTTTGCTTCCTTTAATATTTGTGTTATATACTTTTTCAATTAAACAAAATTCTTTTTCAGTATATATAGACAAACCCTTCCCTGGATTCTATAGGAATTTCAAAACAGTAAGACACAATTTCTGAAGATTTATAGATATCAAAACCTAATGAGAGACCATATCAAGTTTTCTTGGCTTCTATTTGCTAAGTAGTCGCCTCTATATGGAGTCTGTTCTGAAATAAATTTGGGTGTTTTTTTTTTTTTTTTAGTGATCACAAAGAAGGCTTATTATGTGATTGTTCTTGTCTGGTAAAGATAGCCAACAAAAATAGATACATTCTAATTATTTTGTTTATTTCTCATTATTTGAGTTGTCATGATAACTGAATTAGGCTGTCTAATTAAAGTGTGATTGGTTGATTCACTTAATTAAATTATTATAATGGCAAAACCCCTCAATTAAATCAAATGATTGACTTAATGATACTCTATTCTTGGGTTGACACAACTTTAATAAGAAGGGACACACAATAGAATATTTAAAAGGATGGACATTTACACCTAAAAAATGTTTTCTTAAATGCAGGAAAATATTGGTTGTAGTTGGCAGCTGCAACGAATGACAACACCTGATAAAGAGCAGATAATGCAAAGCTTTTCTCTCTTCTGTATTCAACTTCATAAAGTAAGACACAAAAGGCTTTCCACTGAAATGATTTTATTTTTCTATATAATGTTCTTCTATTACAGGTTGCAAATATTTTTAAATTCAAAAGTAAATGGAAAAATACGTGTTTTTAAATATACATTTTTGGCAGCTTTGTGCTATACTAGACTTGGGGTATCAATCAGTGAGGCATGGAGAGTTCTTTATGTTTCTTTCTTTAATTGTGTGATATCGACTATAGAGTTATGTTTTCCACTTAACAATTTAAAATAGGAATAGGAGTAATAAATTTCAACTTGCTGATAATTCACAAGAAGTTCAACTTTCATGTTTTTGCCTCTTTTAACCTCTTTAAGTACTGTGAGACACCACCAGAACTCACCAAATAACCAGTGTTCTCTACTGGGCTGGTGGAAGTTGAAATATGGGAGCTGCCTGGGTCCCTGAGTCACTGCTTAGAAAAGAGCCAGGAACCACTTGAATGTGAGCCAGAAAAAAACACCTTTACTGAGTCATATCTCTGAGGTTTGGGATTTGTCTGTGACCACTAGCTAGCCTCACCTCTTCTGATACCCTGTGGCTAAAGTTAGTGGTGCTTACCAACTCTGAAGCACTCCTTCGTCCTTGCAGGTGGGGTGGAGCCAGGAGCCTGGGTTCTGCAATGCACTCCTGGGAGATGTATGAGCCACCGGGTCTAAGGATATCATCATTTGAGAATGTGCTTTCTCTAATGGATCTTTCTGTTCACCAAAACTTTCCCTGCAGTACAACTCATGGATATTGGACACATTTTAAACAAGACAAGAGTGTTTCTTGTGAAATACAGATGAATCCTGCAGAGGGTGCCTCTGACTGAGAACTACTAACTGTTAACCTCAGAAAAGGAATTTGGGTGTAATTCTCAAAAAGATTGGAATGCTCAAACAACAGAGACACAGTATCTAACCCATAGTCCTCTGAGAAATCACATATGGTGTGTGGAAAATGGTAGATATTGTTGAGAGCCATGAAATCATTATGCTATAATGAAATATGATTGATATAATAACCATGTATTCAGAGTGCTACATGAAACTGCCACACTGGGAAATATGAAAATCATAGGTAAAAGTAATATTGTAGTAGTTGTTAAAACTTGTGACTACTGATGTTGACCATTGAATGTGCTGGGAAATCAATCACAGGCTCCTCAAGGTGCTATCTGTCCAGAGAGGAACTCTCCTGGAGATTTAGACTTGATTATGATAAATTCACTATGGTTCTTAAAAATCACTCCATCAAGTGCAGAAAGCTATAGTTCAGAAAGGGAAAATAATTGCAAAGTGAGTACAAAAACTTGAGGAGGTCTACACTACAATCATTGGATGCTGAAACTACCTGTTTAAAGCCATACAAACCCCTCACTGCCTATTTTAAGTCTTTGGAACCTGAGCATTTTGATTGTCTCTCTGATTCTACACTCTTGAAAGGCTCAAAATCACCATCAAACAAGCAATAATAGTGATTGTTTTGTCCTAAGAAAGCCTTGAGCATAGGTCAAGGATTCGCAGTCTGCAGGAGGGTTCATTCCATAGCCCTGTGTGTGGTCTGAGGTGTTTTGCTGAGTTAAGAATTTTGTCTCTGTTGCACTGACCCCTCATTTAAAGAGTGAAATCTACTAATTATAATGTTCTGTAACCTTGAGTCTGAGGCAAATTTTGGGTGCCATACACTAAATTGTCAGCATTGTTTATTGATAAAAGTGAATCTCAATGACATTCCAGAAGACTCCACCACTGAAGGCTGGTTGTATAGCAAGAATATGTCTACATACCCAGCAGGGGAGATGGAGCCCTGATGAGACTCCATCTCTGGATCCCTGGTCTGAGATGTTCTCTGTACCCTGTGAGCCCAGGTGGTTCCTGATTGAGAGAGAAAAAGCATCTGGGATGACCAACAGAGAGGGCAATTGACATACACCCCTCCTTGCTCTCCAAACTCCTTGCTGCAAGGCAGCCCCTTACTGTGATGTATATCTACACATTACTGTTGTTGCTATGTTGGATTCTCTCTCTATAATAAGCTGAATATTTGTAGGCCTGGCCGGTGTGAGCTCCTGGAGTCTTCTTAAGTAAATGAATCCTATCTAATTGCCACAATCAATGTAGTTCCTGCATCCCAACTTTATGGCAATGTGCCTGGTCTATAAGATGCATCCACTAAATAAGAAATGATGAAAGGATCTACATACACTTCCTTGGTGGGGAAAAAAGCCAAAATGATTGAAATAAATAGCAGTCAATTTAATTAAGTTACATTGTTTACCAAATAAAAGAAAACAATTTTTATCTTCAAAGAAAATTTACAAACACCAGTGGAAAGAAAGAACACCTCCACAGTCTGTTTATAAATACTTCATCATTTGTATTTAAATATTAATAACTAATATTTATCAAGTACCTACTCTGTGCAGGCACTGGGCCAAGTACTTAATATTTATCTTTTTGTTCATCCATTTGTAACAAACTATTATTTGTTAAGTACCTGTTTGATAGAAAGTCATGTTTAGACCCTGGGGATACATCTCATTCATCTCAGCCACCTGGCAAGTTCCTCAATTTACAGATAACAAAACTGAATTTTACTGATGTTAACTTGAAATAAGATTACAATAGAATAACTCCCGGAATTTAGTTTTAACCCTGATTCTTGTAAAAACTTGCTTAGTCTCTATCAGCCACAATGCCCTCCCTTGAAAACTGGCATGATAAAGTTCTCCTGCCAATTTCACAGGGAAGGGACTAAGGGCCAAAGGAATCTCTTCTTTGAAATCAAAATGATTTGCAAGCTGCTGTATAAAGGCACGATTATATGCCTAAGGACTACTTTTGCAATGTAAAATAAGTGATATATTTCTGAAATCTTTTTTGTTGTTTGCTTCCCCTCCTTAACAATCAGAGGGAGACTATTTGAAGGAAATAGCATAAGGATGTTTCTTCTAAGGAGAGTAGTTTCAAGCCTCATAGCCAAAGTCTTTATTATTTCAAGCCTCATAGCCAAAGTCTTTATTATTTCAAGTAGTTTCACAACCACAGAGTCATGCCAAGGGTGGTATTCCTCTCAACATGCTAAAGAACAAGGCTCTTGAATTTGGTTTTGTTCATTACTCACAAAGTTTGATTTTGCATTTTGACCTTAAAAATCTAAGTCATGGTCATAGGTTTGAACCAGAATAACACTGCTTGAAGGCAGAAAAATGGTTTTAATGACCTTCTGAATCCCATCCCTACAAACAATGAATTGTGCTGCTGTAAAATGCTTTCTGAACTAATTATAGTAGGACATCTACCAGGACAAAAATGTTTTTCAAAAATTCAAAAAGACTATGAGCACATTTTAGGCACTAAAAGATTTCATTTGACTGTTCTTCCAAATACTGACTTGAATTTAGAAAAAGAAAAGATAAACAATTTTTGTAATTTAAAATAAGATTTCCAAGTTACAGAGCATCTTGAAGCTTATACAACAGCAATTACTGTATAATTAAAAATCAGATGGCTCCCAGTCATAAATGTCATTAAAAAGACTGCCTGTTGAATTGTCTTTAGGAGACATTGCTAGGCACTGGAAATGGATAAACAACTTTGAGTTACAGAAAATCTTCTCATTGGGACAAAACTTAATTAAAGAAGTAGGATGTATTATTTACAAAATATTTTAGGACTTTGCATGAAGTTTCAGAAACCTATCTAGAAAACAGAGGAACAAAGGGGTAGAAGAAGAGATGGTTTGATAGCCACACTGTCTTGGTTCTGGAGTCTCATTTTTATTTGCACTTGATTTCCAAACTTCTGCTACCAGGAAGCAATTGAGAAAGTGAACATTCTCTGTGTGTCTAATAGGAATTCAAACACAATAGCTTCTATGGCCTGCTGTTGGATTCTTATGGGTTGAATTGTTCCTCTTATAAAATCAATTTGAAGTTCTAATCCCCAGTGCCTCAAAATACGACCTGATTTGGGGGCACCTGGGTAGCTCAGTCAGTTAATCATCTGCCTTCAGCTCAGATCATGATCTCAGGGTAATGGGACAGAGCTCCAGATCAGGTTCCCTGCTCCACAGAATGCTTCTCCCTCTCCCTCTGCCCCCTCCCTGCTCATTCTCTCTCTCTAATAAGTAAATAAAGTATATATTTTTAAAATATGACCTGATTTGGAAACAGAATCTTTACAGAGATTGCTAGGTTAAAATGAGGTCAGGGGAGGGGGGCAGATGGCAGAGGAGTAGCAGATTGAAACAGCATTAGTTCCCAGTATTCAACTAGATAGTTATCAAATCAATCTGAATGCCTACAAACTCAATAGGAGATAGAAGAGAAGAAGCACAGCAATTCTAGAAACAGAAAATCCACCACTTTCTGGAAGGTAGGACGTGCAGAGAAGTCCATCTGAAGTGATGGGAAGTTAGACCATAAGGGGAGAGGCCAGCTCCCAGCAAGCAGTGGAGCAGCAGAGCACAAAATCAGAACTTTCAGACGTCTGCTCCACTGAGAGACATCGTTCCAGAGGGTAAGCAGGGATGGACTCCCCGTAGGGCCAGTGTGGTCTCGGGACACCCAGGGTCACAGAAAGACTGGGAGTGTCTGAGTGTGGCAGAGCTGCCAGGTATTAGAGCGGAGCTACAGAGGCCAGCTACAGAGACAGAGATGAGGAGTGAGCTTTCATCTCGGAGTTATATTAAACTGTGATCCAAGGCACAGTCGGGCCTCTGCTCTTTGAGCAGGAACCCCACAAGTGACATATCCAGAGAGACCTTTTCCTTCCTCCTTTGGGAGGAGTGGTGTGGGAACATGCAGCAGGAATCTGCTGGGTTTGGAGACTCCAAATGGGGCTGTGTATGCCAGAGAGAGAAATGCTCAGTCAGAGGTTGGGTGGGCATGGAATGCAGCTGAGACCAGGGAGATGGGAGGGATTGATTGCTTTTCTCTGAGAGTGCACTGAGGAGAGGGCCCTGAGCTCTTGGCCCTTCTGGGGTGGAGATGGGGAGGCCACCATTTTCACTCCCGTCCTCCAAACCTCTATGAAAAGCATTCAGGGAACAAAAGTTCCTGAGAGCAAAACTGAGCAGATTACTTAGCCTGGCCCCTGGCAAGGGTGGTGCAGTTCTGCCTCCAGGAATGACATCTGAGAATCACTGCAACAGGCTCCTCCCCCAGAAGATCAGTAAGAACATCCAGCCAAGACCAAGTTCACTGATCATTGAGAACTGTGGAACTCCAGAAATTTCCCTCTCCAGGGAAAGAAACACATAGAAATCATGGCATTTTCCCAATGATCCTTTAGTTCTGCAAGTTAAATTTTTTTTAGTTTTATTTTTTCTTATTCTGTTTTTTAACTTTTACTCTTTTCTTCCAGATTGTCAAATTTTCTGGTGTATAGTAGCTCATAATATTGTCTTATAATTGTTTGTGTTTGTTTGGTGTTGGTTGTGATATCTCCTCTTTCATTCATTATTTTATTAATTTGGGTCCTTTCTCTTTTCATCATTTCATAAAAGTCATCCGAATAGGCAAAGAAGTCAAAATCTCATTCTTTGCAGATGATATGATACTTGATGTGGAAAGCCCAGAAGACTCCACTCCAAAACCGATAGGACTCATACAGGAATTCAGTAAAGTGTCAGGATATAAAATCAATGCACAGAAAGCAGTTACATTTCTATACACCAAGAGCAAAACAGAAGAAAGAAATTAAGGAGTCAATCCCATTTAGAATTGCACCCAAAGCCTTAAGATAGCTGAGAATAAACCTAACCAAAGAGGCAAAGAATCTGTACTCAGAAAACCATAAAGTACTCATGAAAAAAATGAAAAAGACACGAAGAAATGGAAAAGTGTTCCACGCTCATGGATTGGAAGAACAAACATTGTGAAAATGTCTATCCTACCTAGAGCAATCTACACATTTAATGCAATCCCTATCAAAATACTATCAACTTTTTCAAAGAAATGGAACAAATAATCATAATATTACATGGATCCAGAAAAGACCCCGAATAGCCAGAGAAATATTGAAAAAGAAAGCCAAAGTTGGTGGCATCACAATTCCAGACTTCAAGCTCTATTACAAAACTGTCATCATCAAGACAGCATGGTACTGGCACAAAAATGGACACATAGATCAGTGGAACAGAATAGAAAGCCCAGAAATAGACCCTCGACTCTATGGTTAACTAATCTTTGACAAAGCAGGGAAGAATGTCCAATGGAAAAAAGACAGTGTCTTCAACAAATGGTGTTGGGAAAATTGGATAGCCACATGCAGAAGAATGAAAATGGGCCATTTCCTTACATCACACACAAATATAGACTCAAAATGGATGAAGGACCTCAGTGTGAGACAGGAATCCATCAAATCCTTGAGGCGAACATAGGCAGCAACCTCTTTGACCTCAGCCACAGCAACTTCTTCCTAGAAACATCACTAAAGGCAAGGGAAGCTAGGGCAAAAAATGAACCACTGGGACTTCATCAAGATCAAAAGCTTTTGCACAGCAAAGGAAACAGTCAACAAAAACAAAGACAACTAACAGAATGGGAGAAGATATTTGCAAATGACATATCAGATAAAGGTATAGGATCCAAAATCAAACTCAACACCCAAAAAACAAATAATCCAATCAAGAAATGGGCAGAGGAAATGAACAGACATTTCTGTGAAGAAGTCATCCAGATGGTCAACAGACACATGAAAAAGTGCTCCACACTTTGATACAAATCAAAACCATAATGAGCTACCACCTCAAACCAGTCATAATAGCTAAAATCAACAAGTCAGGAGACAATGGATGTTGGCAAGGATGCGGAGAATGGGTAACCATCCTACACTTTTGGTGGGAATGCAAGCTGAAGCAGCCACTCTGGAAAACAGCATGGAGGTTCCTCCAAAAGTTGAAAATAGAGCCACCCTATGATCTAGCAATTGTACTATTGGGTATTTATCCTAAAGATACAAATGTAGGACTCCGAAGGGGCACGTGAACCTGAATGTTTATACCAGGAATGTCCACTATAGCCCAACTATGGAAAGAGCCTAGATGCCAATCAAGAGATGAATAGCTAAAGATCTGATACATATATGTATATATATACACACACACACACACACACATATATACACAATGAAATACTATGCAGCCATCAAAAGAAATGAAATCTCACCATTTGCAAAGACGTGGGTGGAACTAGAGGGTATTATGCTGAGCGAAATAAGTCAATCAGAGAAAAACAATTATCATACAGATCTCTCTGACATGAGGAATTTGAAAGGCAGGGCAGGGGGATAAGGGGTTGGGAAGGAAAAATGAAACAAGATGGGATCAGGAGGGAGACAAAGCATAAGAGACTCTTAATCTCATAAAACAAACTGAGGGTTGCTGGGGGGTGCGAGGGAGGGAGAGGGTGGTTGGGTTATGGATATTGGGGAGGGTATGTGCTATGGTGAGTGTTGTGAAATGTGTAATCCTGATGATTCACAGACCTGTACCCCTGGGGCAAACAATACATTATATGTTAATAAAAATAATTGAAAACTTTTAAAAATGAGGTCTTTAGGGTGAGCCCTAATCCACTATGACTGATGTCCTTATAAAGAAGGTGAAATCAGGACACAGAGACAAGCACACAGTGGAGACCATGTGAAAACAAGAAAACCATGTAAAGATTGGATTTATGTTGCTATAAGTCAGGGGCCATCTGAGGCTGACAAGAGCTGGAAGAAGCAAGGAGAGATTCTTTCCCTATAGCCTCTAGAAGTAGAAGAGTTCTGCTGACAGCTTGATTTCAGTCTTCTAACCTCCAGAACCATGAGAAAATCAATTCCTCTTGTTTTAAGCCAAACCATCTGTGATAGTTCATTATAGCAGCTCTAGGAAACAAATATAAGGATCTACCTAAAGAATTCAATTTAGTGTGGTCAGTAGAAGGTGGGCTTTAAAGTTAATTCTCCCTTCAGCCAGTATTTTTGGACTCCCTTGCTCTAGGCACTGAGGCTTTGGGGACAGCAAGGACAAACAGGGTCCACCTTCCATGGAGTTCACATCAAAGCAAAGGAAGGCAGCAAATGAACAAGTAGGCATGCAAATACATAGAATGATCTCAGATCTGGTGATTGCTGCAAAGATACAGAAGTATGACAATAGCAAAAGAAAGCAATGGTTGGGTGTTTTAGAAATGTCTCTCTAAAAAAGTGACATTTGAGTATAAATGGTGAATATGATCTAGTCATATGAGTATTTGGGCAAAGAGTATTCCAGGTAAAGAGTTCAGAAGGAGAAAGAAAGACGTGAAGTAAGAACAAACCCACTGTGTTCCAGGAGCAGAAAGAAAAGTCTGGCAAAAGAGTTCTAAATTCAGGAGGCAGTGATAGGACATAATGTTTGAGTGCCTAGTAAGACCTGGCAGGTCATGCCTAGATGTGGATCTTAGCTTATGGGTAAAAGAAAATCATGGAGGCATTTTAAGTAAAAGATTGCTGTGACCTATTTACATTTTTAAAATTTTATTTATTTTTTTCAGCGTAACAGTATTCATTGTTTTTGCACCACACCCAGAGCTCCATGCAATCCGTGCCCTCTAGAATACCCACCACCTGGTTCCCCCAACCTCCCAACCCCCACCCCTTCAAAACCCTCAGATTGTTTTTCAGAGTCCATAGTCTCTCATGGTTCACCTCCCCTTGCAATTTCCCCCAACTCCCTTCTCCTCTCTAACTCCCCATGTCCTCCATGCTATTTGTCATGCTCCACAAATAAGTGAAACCCTATGATAATTGACTCACTCTGCTTGACTTATTTCACTCAGCATAATCTCTTCCAGTCCTGGCCATGTTGCTACAAAAGTTGGGTATTCATCCTTTCTGATGGAGGAATAATACTCCATAGTGTATATGGACCACATATTGCTTATCCATTCGTCCGTTGAAGGGCATCTTGGTTCTTTCCACAGTTTGGCGACCGTGGCCATTGCTGCTATAAACATTGGGGTACAGATGGCCCTTCTTTTCACGACATCTGTATCTTTGGGGTAAATACCCAAGAGTGCAATTGCAGGGTCATAGGGAAGTTCCATTTTTAATTTCTTGAGGAATCTCCACACTGTTCTCCAAAGAGGCTGCACCAACTTGCATTCCCACCAACAGTGGAAGAGGGTTCCCCTTTCTCCACATCCCATCCAACACATGTTATTTCCTGCCTTGTTAATTTTGGCCATTCTAACTGGTGTAAGGTGATATCTCAATGTGGTTTTAATTTGAATCTCCCTGATGGCTAGTGATGATGAACATTTTTTCATGTGTCTGATAGCCATTTGTTTGTCTTCATTGGAGAAGTGTCTGTTCATATCTTCTGCCCATTTTTGATATGATTGTCTGTTTCGTGTGTGTTGAGTTTGAGGAGTTCTTTTATAGATCCTGGATATCAACCTTTTGTCTGTACTGTCATTTGCAACTATCTTCTCCCATTCCGCGGGTGGCCTCTTTGTCTTCTTGACTGTTTCCTTTGCTGTGCAGAAGTTTACATATAAAATAAGAATTTTCTCCTGCCATACTTCGATTTCTCCCCTCTCATTCTTTGACCCATTCCTCCATATATGTTATTTCTACATATGCATTAAATCCTACAATACAGGAGTGGTTGGGTGGTTCGGCTGGTTAAGAGCCAACTCTTGATTTCTCTCAGGTCATGATCCTAGGGTTGTGAGATTGAGCCTCATGCTCTGTTCCCCACTGAGCATGGAGTCTGGGATTCTCTCCCTCTCCTTTTGTCCCCCTCCCTCTGTGCACTCTCTCTCTCTCTTTCTCTCTTAAAAAAAATTGTATAATATAGTATTTGTTTTTTAAACATGACTTTCAAAGATTTCAATTTTCTTTTAAAGGTATGAAAATAGACATAAGAAAATCTTTTACATTTACCCAAATATATACCATTCCCATTGTTTTTCATGACTTTATGTAAGACCTCATCTCTATTGCATCTCATTTTCCTTGCTTCTTTGCTAAAGTATTTCCTTTAACATTTGTATAGTACAAATCATTATCAGCACATTCTCTCTGCCTTTTTTGGTATGGAAAAGACATTATTTTACCTCCACATTCCTGGTGGAAATTTTTGCAGGATATTGAGCTCTAGATTAACAGTTATTATTATTTTTTCTTTGTGCATACTGTTTGGGTTTCATTGAGTTTCTTGTTTCTGCAAATTACGGTTTTCCTCAGGTTTAAAAACTTCCCAACTATTCTTTCCTCAAGTACCATTTTTGTCCTCTCTCTCCCACGTCTTCTGGGACTTTAATTAAACATATATTAGGTCACCTGATAAGGTCCTGCAGGTCACTGAGGCTTTTTCATTATTTTTTAAAAGATTTTATTTTTTTATCAGATAGACCGAGAGCAGGAGCAGGGGGAAGGGCAAAAGGTGAGGGAGAACTAGACTCCCCACTGAGCAGGGAACCAGACTGGACCTTGATCCCAGGACCCTGGAATCATGACCTGAACCAAAGGCAGATGCTCAGCCACAGAACCATCCAGGCTCCCCATTTTCCTTATTTTTTTTTTTTAAAGATTTTCTATCTCTCCATGTAACAGAGAGAGAGATCACAAGTAGGCAGAGAGGCAGGCAGAAAGAGAGGGCGAAGCAGACTCCCTGCTGTGCCCCTGTGGGGCTCAATCCCAGGACCCTGAGATCATGACCTGAGCCGAAGGCAGAGCATTAACCCACTGAGCCACCCGGACGCTCCCTGTTTTCCTTACCTTGTAGTTTTGTTTTTTTTTTTTTCCCCTGTGAGCTTAATGTTAAGAAGTTGCTTCTTCTGTGCTTTCAGATTCACTGTTATTTTTTTTTTTCTTCTGTGGTGTTGATCTCTTATCCAGTATTTTATTTCATATATTTGTCATTTCTAGAAGTTTCATTTCCACACACACACACATAGATATGTCCTTACTATGTTAGTGTTTTAGTATAAATCCTTCAGCACATTTATAAGACGTATAATTGCTGTTTTGAAGTTCTTGCCGGATTCCACCATTTCTATCATTTCCGACTCATTTTCCTACTGCTTATGGGTCATAAGTTGCTAATTCTTTGCATGTCTAGTATGTTTTAATTAGATGCCAGACATTGCATATGTTACATTGCTGAGTGTTTACATTTTGTTATTTTACTTTAAAAATGTTAGATTTTGGGGGGGCAGCAATTAAGTTTTCCCTGGATTATGTTGATATTTGGGGGGGTTGTTTTAGAACTTTGTTAGGGCAGTCCTAGACTATCTTTATCTCAATTTAGCCCTTCTAAAATTTTACTGATTTCTTCAAGTTTCGAGTAAGTTCTTTGTACTCTGTCTGGACACAATTCAAATAACAGTGTGAACTGTAGGAATTGTTCACCTCATATCTCCCAGCGGTTTTCTTTGCATGGACTTGTAGAGTTTCATCTTTCACATTCATAGATTAATACTCCACCAAAGATTCATGGGGACAACTTTGCAAATTTCTGGACCAATTTTTCTGTGTGGTTCCCTCTTGTCTGGTGATTTGCCTTCACTATTTCAGGCACATCCACCTCTCTGAACTCCCATCTGTCTCTTCAAATCAGCAAGATGGCCATGCTCCACTGAAGAGTCCCCTCCTTGCTCTGTGGTCAGGGCATATGTCTCCAGGCAGAAGTCACTGCAGGTGTAGGCTCACCTCATTTGTTTCTCTCCTTTCAGGGATCACAGCCCTGTTCCACCTGGTTTCAGGTATTTTGGAAACAATCATTTTACATAATTTGACCATTTTTCTAGTTATTTGTAGGAGGAGATAAATCTGGTCCCAGTCACTCAAGCAGAAGTAGAAATTGAAGTTCAAGAATATTTGAAAGTTCAGGAATATTTTAAATATTTGAAAGAATCATCAGTATTTCCCAATGTATCAGATGTAGTATGTGAAAGAAAAAGATGCCAAGTGTCTCCTGCATTTTTAGGCTGAGAAATGAGAAGGATGGAGATACCCTAAAATGAGATGGGACTCTGTGGGAGAAGTTGTTGGAGGAAATCTCATTGTGAATTTGTTAATTCTGAGATATTCACTAAGTGGGCAGATGGAGATGTTGAGTAAGCAGTTAACTGTGTATTCTCTGGCTTTTAGGAGAGGTGTGTGGCTAAGGATATCACCGAAGATTATCAGTGTATATGATATTAATGCACTCTGTGGTACTTGGTGTGATTACTAGCAGAACCACAATAGATAGAAAAGGAAGAAAGTCCAAGGACCAAACCCAGGACAATTCATCAGGAAAAAGGAGCGTGGTCCTGGAAAACCGCAGGCAGGAGGAGCAACCAGGTGGAAAGAAAGCAAGCAGCTTTCAGTGGGTGAGGGTCCAGGCTGTGCCTGCAGCTCCAGTGACAAGGCTACCATGTCCTTCATGAGGGACTCTTGCCTCTCTTCTGTGTAGTTGATAGCGTGGGTGATGAAGAGATGAAGAGATGGCTGATAGCATCAAAACTTTTCTCCAGGACCTTGTCAAGGGGATCAAAGTCTCTGTCTGGGATATTTGTGCCATCTCAAAGCTAGATGCTCAATTTCAAAAAAAAAGAGAGGAATATATTGGAGAAAGGCAAGTAATGTTTCCAAACAGTGGAGAGAGGAGGCATAGTGCAGAAGCAGGAGAGTGAGCCATGCATTATTACTGGAATTTTCCAGTGCTGTGCTTGGAATGGTGGAGTATTCTGGTATGTTCTCCACTTGTTTCATCAAGCATTTATTCCTGAGCTTCAGTCATAAATAGCACAAGCTATGGGTAATCCATGGCTACTTGGAGATGTTTGGTTTTGGCTGAAATTCTTTCTTATAGCAATTTCCAGTGTTTCTTGGGTACTCCCCACTACCTGTGCTTAGCAAAGTTGTCAATGCCATTTGGTTTCAGGATGTAGTGGATCTGGCATTCGAAGTATCAGGGAAGAGCCTCCCCCATTCCCTAGTATTAACAAAACAACTGCTCATATGCTTTTCAACAATTTGCTGCTGACTCTCTTCTTCATCCAGGGAATGTTGTGAGTCTCTTTCGCACCTATCTTGTTGCTCAGCTGGTTAGTCTTCTGCATATGCCCCTGTCTACTGACTAAACTGCTTTGAAATCCCTAGTTCAATAAAGGAATCAATGCACCCACCACTATCAGTCAGAAAGTAACTGGCCTTACTAGCTTCAATGTGATTTGCCTTGGTTCTCCTCACAGGAATGCAGTCCTCATCCAGTATCAGTGACTCCTATTCTCTATCCTCCTTTATTTATTCATATTAACTCAATGCATGGCAATGAGCCCATGCACCTTTTCTTAGTGGCCTTCTTAAACAAAGACTCTTCCATAAGACTGCCTACCTGCAGTCTGCCCTGAGCATTAATTCTCCTCAAAGCAGTTCTCTTCACCTCATTGGTCTCCAGTTAACTGTAGGCTGCTGCCCACTTGTACCCTTACCACCTGCTGCCTGTGTCCAGAGGGGCCAGGGGGAAGGGGTGAGATTAGAAGGACCCTTGGGGAAGCTCTTCTCTCAGTTCTCCTCACCAGACTCCACCTGGGGCCCTCTGCATATTCCCTTCTCCCTGAGGATTGGGATTTTGTCTCTGGGGAGCACAAGGCACAATCTTCCTGACACCCATATGTGCATTCTTAACAATGCCCCCTAACATGAAAGGGCCCCAAGATTCCCCCAGCCCTATTTTAACATTTGCCAGCTTTGTGCGGTGACTGATTTGGCACCTTCGTTTTCTCCCCCTGCCATTTATGCTTTCACCTCCCCTTCCTACCTCCCACCACCATTGGATGAATGAATTTTGTCTGTCTGTTACATTTTATACATTTGTTATTTTTGTTTTTGTTTTTGTTTTCTGTTGTAAGGGCCAAGGGCAGGTGGCCCCAAAATGGCCCACTTTGGCATGAAGATTATTTGGAGTTAAAAAAACAATCAAAACCCAGCAGACTCATAAAAACCTGTTATTTCCCGCTCAACTGCCTAAAAATTTAGACAGAGGGCTTGCTCAAGGAAGAGAGCTATTGATGAGGGATAGAAGCAGAAAAATACTCACCTTTAGCCCAGAAGGCTGACCATAGCCTGCATTGCTTCAATAAAACTCAAATACGGGCTGGTTGCTACATTTTTTTTTTAAGATTTTATTTATTTATATGAGGCAGAGAGGGAAGGAGAGAAAGCTTGGGAGGGGAGAAGGTCAGAAGAAGAAACAGACTCCCCATGGAGCTGGGAGCCTGATGCAGGACTCAGTCCTGAGACTCCGGGATCATGACCTGAGCTGAAGGCAGTCTCTTTACCAGCTGTGCCACCGAGGCACCCTGGTTTCTCCATTCTTAAAGGGTCTCATGACTGCCTGCACATCTCACTGGTAGTTAATATTGAACTGAATGATAAGCCCCAGAGAAATCTTATGACAGTAGTTTTATGAGTAGAAATTTGAAGAAGACATTTATGATCTAACAGTCCCGGCACATCCCCACCCCCTTGAGCATTAAGCATATAACCACCATCTTCATATAGCAAAAAGTCTGCTCTTTCTGCCCATAGGTCCCACCCCCATACTACTCAAATAAACTTACTGATAGGGAAAAACTGTGCTCTAAGATGGCTGACCAAACCAGCAAGGGAATTCCAGTCCCTGTCTCAAAGCCCTTCCAGGTTCTTCTTTCCTACCCCTTTTCCCCCGCGTGCCAAAAGTATCAAGTATGCAGAAGTAGAGGGTATATATCCCCCTCCCTGCTTGTGCTCAGGGCTCAGAACTTTGGAGAACAATCTCCTCTGGGCCCACTGGTGTTAAATAAACCTCCGATCCTCCAAAGTCTCCGAGTGCTGCTTAGTTCTTCCATCAGGATCCAGTCCAGGTTCTGTAACATTACTAACTTGAACAGTAAAACATCTCAAGAATTCTTTCCGGGCCATTGTGCTCCATGATCCCACAACACTACCACCATAGGTAACTACATGCAGGCACAGGAGGAACCCAACAAGGCCTATTTGATCAAAGTCCTCTCTGTCCCCTTGTTGCAGCCCAGGAAACATTTTTTTTTATCCTTTTTATTACATTACATTTATTCTTTCATCTTCCTATGAATTGCATTCCTTTCCTTTGAAGTCCCAGACCCCTATCCCCTTCTCTTTAGTTGAGAGTCATGTACAGACCTTATTTTGCCCATCTTTGGAATTTCTTGTCTGTATGGATTCCTCTTATACATGAAATGAAATTTGATTTTCTCCCATTAATCTGTCTCATGTCAATTTGATTCTTAGTCCAGCTCAAAAAACCTTAAGGGGCAGAGGAAATTCTTCCTTCCCTACCCTGTGAAGCACCTACATTGGATGTGGGGAATGAAGGAATATCTCAGTTGTTGCTGAACACTCAGTTGTTAATCAGGTTAACTTTTGGTCTCTCTTGCTCCCCTGGGGCAGGGGTTGGGGGTGGGGAGCAGCCTGAGGAGATGGAGCAGGAGGATAGAGAGATCTGTTAGATTTTGAGAATTTTTTTATTTCTTTCCTTTTATTTATTGTTTTATTGGTTCATGTACGTACATTGCAATCATTAAAATACTCACTTTAAAGAAAAAAGATTTATTTATTTATTTATTTATTTGACAGAGATTGTGCTTGGGCACACAAGCAGAGGGAACTGCAGGCAGAGGCAAGGAGAGAAGCAGGCTCCTGGCTGAGCAGGGAGCCCCATGTGGGACTCAATCCCAGGACCCTGAGATCATGATCTGAGCCAAAGGCAGAGGTTCAACCCACTGAGCCACCCAGGCATCCTGGAATGGTTTTCTTTCTTCTCAAAGAAGAGAAAGGTTTTTTTCACTTGTGTGTTATACATTCCCCAAAATGGGGAAATACTAATTCTGTACCAGTGTCACTGCAAACAGGATACTCAGAAAACCTGAACTTTTCCAACACCAGAGATTAGAAATTAACTGCTGGCCACAGCCAGATCTGTCTAGTAATTCAAAGGAATAATGGGTGCTATAAATAGTAATTGAAGGATAAATTTATTAAATCCCAAACCTCTGATTATTTGGTGGTTTTTTAGTTTCTGGTCTTGTTGTTGTTATTTTAAGAAACCATAGAGGGTTTCTTATGCAGTGGGCAGATGTCCAAACAAGTATATAATTTGAAAATGTCACAGTTAAACCTGAGCTAGTCTCCCCTCCACCAAACCTCCCATAAACCAAGTCTGCCACTAGATAGCAATGTAAACTTCGGTAACTCATTTAGAGTGTCTGTTGCTTTCTGTATAAAATGAACCAAGTGAACTGATAGAACCCAAGATCTCTTTCATCTTTGAAATTCTCATCTACCTTTTCCACCTGTAGAGGCTGTTCCAGACAGAAAACTTAAATGTTAAGAAGTTCTAAGGTCTTCTGATAATGTTTAACAAAGGTAATTTAAATAAATTAAAATATTGTGAAAGCAAAACAAATCAATGGCTCTGAGATTTCAAGATCCGGTTCACTACTTACTGGAAGAAAATTATACCAAAAAATAAAGAAGCAAGGACTATTCATAAAAATAGAAAAAAAGGTAGGTGGCAGAATATATAATTGTATAGAAGTCTGAGGAATATGCAGGCTGGCAAATGAGTTTAATATTAAAATGTCAAAGAAAGAGTCTGAAAGGGATAATTGAAGGTCAAGAGTAAGCCAGAGAACCGCTTACTGAAGAACCCATAAATATACAGAACAGGAAGAAATACAGGAAATGTAAATCTATTTAAAATGTTTATTTAAACAAATGAAGGCTATAAAACTTGAGATGACTGAAATAAGGAGGAAGGAAAGTAATTAGCATTTACTGACTACCTATTATGTGTCGGGCATTGGGCCAGGTGGTTTACATAGCCTATGCAATTTACGACTCCACTGAAGACTTAAGAAAGGAAACTAGGACCGTCATGAATAATTATTGTTCATTATGCACAAGTCTTGAGTAGTCAAAGAAGTCTTGGTTGCCAGTCCTGAATTTCAGCAGGACCTCAGCACAGGCTTGTCATCTGCAGTTTGAATGTTTCTCAGATGATTGTGACTCACAGCCAAGCTTGAAAATCACAGGTCTAAAGCACACCCTTAAACTTGGTGTGTTCACATTCAACTGGTGAAGACAATGCATTGCTGTAATTGCGCAGGAGAGAGCGGGAGCCTGCGGAGATGTGCAGAGACCCCCAGGAGAGCTGGAAAATGGAATGGAGAAGGGAAACCAAAGCGGTCCCTGTGGCTGGATCAGGCATGGACTACTGAGGAAGTCCCACTTAGATCATGTGGATTCCAACTAGGATAAGACTAGAGAGAAAGATAATGTCATAATTGACTAATCTTTACTACTGGTCGGGGTAATATCAGAATTGGTAAAGCAGAGCTGGAAAGTGACAGGGTCCTGAGGATAGTCACTGTCAAGTACCAGTTGTGTTATACCACAAACTCCATCTAGGTTTGGATCCAAGACGCTGTGAGGTATGCTAGCAGGCTTCCCTGCTAGGGAATAGGCTTTCTTGATAGGTAACAGCGTTGAGGTCCCACGGAAGCTGGGGCAGTAATAAGGACAATGATTAAATGTGTTGTGGGTAGGGAGGATGGAAGTAATAAGAAATAGGCAGCTCAGTAGGGTCCCAGACAATGGGGTGGGTTTCAGAACTCAGTGGCTCTCATAGTTACCCGGAACTAGAGTAAACACAAGATGTCAAGTCACGGGCCCTCTCCTACTAAATGGAAATGTACAGTGACATGAGGGGAATCAGAGTCTTGCAGGTCCACACCTATGAGTCTACACCAGGACCCCAGATTCCAGGCCACTTTTGTGTGGAACACAGGCCCATGTGCCTTTACAGGAAGGTGACCCATTCTGAATTCCCATTCTGAACTTGGCCAAGTTACTTAACCTCTATGAACCTTAATTTTCTTCCTGTAAATTGAGTATCCGAATAAGAGTTCTACCTCATAGTGTTTTTGTTAGGATTAACTGAAGTAAGGTATGTATATTCCACAATAAAGAACCACTCAAAAGAGTTAGAAAATGTTCACAAGGGCTAGCTGTTGCTGTTACCATGAGCTGATGAAGAAGATGAGCCAGACAATGGCTGTGGAATTGAGGGGTGGCGGGAGAGAATGGGTGGTGGGGGAGGGGAGCAAGAGGGACCTAAAGTGAGCAGACAGACAGGAAATGAGAATTTGAACTACAGGAGGGCTGAAAAAAAGAGAGAATTGAAGCTATAGAGTGAAGGACAATTTAAGCGACTTGGTGATTTGGCTGTAAAGAAGCAAAGGCCCTGTCTACGCGGCCAGAGATTTGAAGCCTTAGTGACGAGAGCGATAGGGTAACTGGGACAGAAATAGGAAGTGTGCCAGGGAGAAAGCGTTTGGGAAGAAGAGGAGAGTGAGTCAGAGATATTGGGATTTTAAACTACTATGTAGAGATGAGTCAAGCCCCAAGGTGGAGTTTGAGGGATCCATCTGTCAGAGCTGAGAGAGACGCTCAGGTAGATGGTAATGGGCTGGGTGTTGGGGACAGAGACACCGAGAACCAGCCTCAAGAGGAAGGCCCATAGAGAGGCAGAGAACACAGCAAGGATGAGCAGAATCAGGACTCGAGAGGTGGCAGCTCACGGTTCAAAAGGCAGAAGAAATAAGGAAGGAAGAAAAAAGCAGAGGTATCAAGCACCCAAGTTGACATAGAGCCCAGATGCAGCATGAGGACGTCATGCACTGATCACCCACATCCGCCATGGGTGATGAGGAAAACAAAGATAAGAGAAATGTAGCTTAAATTAAATCTCCTTACAGCTTGCTGCCCACTGATAGACACCTGAAACAAGCAGAGTGTGACCTTCTTCAAGGAATTCATACTGCCTTAGTATTTATGTTTTGTTAAAGACTGATAGTAACCTTTTCTTTTTTTTTTTTAAAGATTTTATTTATTTATTTGTCAGAGACAGAGCGAGCACAGGCAGACAGAGTGGCAGGTAGAGGCAGAGGGAGAAGCAGGCTCCCCACCGAGCAAGGAGCCCGATGTGGGAATCGATCCCAGGACGCTGAGATCATGAACTGAGCCGAAGGCAGCTGCTTAACCAACTGAGCCACCCAGGCGTCCCTAGTAACCTTATCTTAATAGCAGCTGGCCCCTCGAGGTCCTATAAGCCTTGCTTCCATATTCCTTAGAGACTTAAGCTATCCCTTACACCCGCAAATTAAAAAGTATATAATCAGTCACCGCTCACCATCACAGGGCAGCTCTTTCTGCCCACAGGTCCTGTCCTCATCCTATAATAAAATCATCATTTTGTACCAAAAACATCTCAACAATTCTTTCTTGGCCCTTCACTCTTTTTTTTTTTTTTTAAGACTTAAGCATTTATTCACACTTTATAGTAATTGAGCCAAACATTATTTTATTCTTCTTTTTTTTTTAAATTTTCAGCATAACAGTATCATTATTTTTGCACCAAACCCAGTGCTCCATGCAAGCCGTGCCCTCTATAATACCCACCACCTGGTACCCCAACCTCCCCCCCCCGCCACTTCAAACCCCTCAGATTGTTTTTCAGAGTCCATAGTCTCTCATGGTTCACCTCCCCTTCCAATTTCCTCCAACTCCCTTCACTCTTGAACCCAAATTTCACGTCACATCAGCCAGTGAGAGAAACAGCCTCACTTGGGCATTAACTTTCTTCCTTAGTGAAAAGGGAGTTTAACACCTGATCTCTGAGGGTGAAATGCTGTTTGGAGCCAGAGCGGTGGGGCAGAAACCAAGCTGTGTGCAATAATAGACAGAGCTCTTTAAACAGAAGGCAGTGAGGGAACACTGAATTTTTCAGAATTTTTACAGTGAAAGGAACTTGTGTAATAGCTTTAAAGATCAGCAAGGTCAAAGGAAGGCAGTCCAGTGACCACAGGTGCAGAGTACTGACCTGGGTTCTAGTGGGAAAATAGAGCAGGCTCTGATAGTGGGCATAACAGAGTAAAATCAACAGAAGAATCCTATGGGGGGTTCCTATGTCTCAGATATTCTCTGTGAAACATTCTGGTTCTTCTGGTTCTTACAAACTAAATTGAACCCACCAAAGTCTAAAAAGGTAGGAGAGCAGTCCATAACTGAGACTATAAATATGCATTTAAATATCTTAGGGTTTTGGTTAACTGCTTGTGATATCCTGTGGACTAGCACAAAACTACCTTTTCAAGTCCATATGTTAGAGGAACCTTCTACTTTACATAACATTAAGTTTGTAGGTCACCACTAAGGAAGTCAGTAGGCAACAGTCTCAATACATAAAGTGTGTGTGAGATTTCATATTCATGGACCTTAAGATGAAATAAAGTTTAATTGAACAATAAAAGCCTAGAATTTCTATGGTGTGTAGGCAGTGACAAAGCTAAGAGTTTCTTTATTATCGTGTTCTATCTTACTATAAAATTGTCTTGGCAAAACTAACCCAAGTCTAAGGGTCCTACAGTACATGAAAGCACATTTAGAGGAAAACAGTTTAGAAAAATCTCTCAGCAGATAATCATTCAGATCATTTAGTGGGCTTGGGCCTTTAACAATGAACAAAAGATTTCTCCAAAGAAAGATTTTCTCAGAAAAATATGATTGCCTTTTCAGGATGATGATGTTATTAAGAAAATTTGTGTTCAAGAGTGGAAACCTTGGACTTAACAAAAACCTTTTGAATTTCAGCCCAGAAAAATCTGTCTGGATTTTGATTTAACATTTACCAAGTATATCTGGCATACAGATCTAGACAGACATTGCCAGACAGAGCTCAATGCTGTGAGATTAGAGTTTCTGAATTTACTTCTTCCCTTAGGTCACACAGACTCTAGTTTAAGCACAGTTTCCTTCCAAAAGCCAATAATTTCCCCTGTTGCTATAAAACAAAGATAATAGGAAGTCTTAATTTTGGTCCTCAGGAAAGTTCCTTGGTTGCTAACCCATGCATAGTTAGTAGCAATTGTTTTTGGTATAGTTTGATGGTTTATAATTCATCTCAATATAAATCATTGCATCATCTCTTGATAATCATCTTGAGATGTACATACCATCCTCATTTTTCAGGTGAGAAAAACATAACTAAATTAAGGTTTTTCAGTGAAAACATGATTCAGAATGTAGGTCTGCTACTACCATAGCAACATTCACATTCTACTCCATGTAATCCACGCACATGTTCATTTATTTATTCAAAAACATTTGCTGAATAAAAGAAAGGGAATACAAAAAGCATGTCTTGGGCACAACCTAATGAGCTCCTATACAAATAGCTTGAATTTTGTTAGTCATAATCCTCTGAAAATGACCCCTAATCTTTCTATCAAACTAAATGGGAGCCTGTAAGTATGGCATTGTAGTTCTAGGGTAGTTTTACTAAGAAACAGAATGGAAATAAGTATAAGTCGTCAGTGCTATTTGATATTTTCTGAATTCCTAAGGTGATCTGCATGGAAGATGGAATCAAATGAGTCCTAGGGACAGAGAAATTGAGAGAGGAGACAACATGAAAGGAAGAGCAGGAGGCAGACCAAAGGAGAGAGTCAGAACATAAGAAGTTTCACAATGATCTTTCTACCTGGATCCACAGTCTTGTCAGGAAAAGAGTAACTGCCTCCTCTGAATCAACAAGCATGAAATCTAATCTGAAACTTAAAATGGAGACCACCTTGGACATATTCAGAACATGTGTTTGTTGTAGTCACATAATTGAACTTTCAGAGTTGAAGTACACGTTGAACCTATGGACTTTTAGTTGGTTGAACCTTTAGAATTTCTTCATGGTCTTTAGACTCACAGGAATTAATATAATGAAGCATGGATCTTTTTCATTGTCCGTGATTTTAATATGTTTAATATTAACCACACTGGTGTTCTAGAAGCTTTTGTTCTCAAAATTTAAGAATACATTCTCTATACTAAAATGATTGTAATAAGAACCACTCCATTTTACTTGTTTAGTTATTAGATATGTCCTTTTTTGAGCACCTGCTAAGTGCAAGGCACTTTGCTGGGTTCTGTGGAGAAAATTAAGTTCTTAATTGTTGCTTGTTAACCCTGAAAATATAAATGGAACTACTGTGTAAAGTAAGACTCTTAATCGAAATCGTTTGAGTACTTGGATTTTCTATACCTAATATTTGATGTACTCATTAAGACAGAATAAGAATATTTAATATTCAAGCCAGAATGCTTAACATCTCAGTTCAACAAATATTTGTCACACATAGCCTATGGATTCCACACTACACTAGGTTTTGAGGATACGCAGATAAGTATACCACCTTTTATCATGAAGCTCATTGAGACCCAGAGCTATTAACACCAACTATGCTGAAAAATTTCTGCAGTGCCTTAGAAATACAAGGACCTCTCATTGTGTTCCTCAGTGTTAATTTGGGACAGGACTTGGTATCTGTTGTTTTTATGCCTCATGGAGGATTGTAATACCCAGTCAATGAAAAGAATCACTAGTCTCATGGAAATTATTTTGCTTATGACCTATTCTTCATTTTTCAATGAATCGTGTTTCTCATATAACTAGACATACACCAGCCCTATCACTTAGCAGTTTTACTTCTACGTTACTCAAAACAAATAAATACACATGTCCACAAAAGGACATGTACAGAATGTTTATGGAACTTTATTAGTAATAGCTTGTGTGTTCAGCAAAAGGAAAATGGGGGGGTGACCCTCTGATATACAATGAAATACCACTCACCAACTTAAAGGAATGAACTACTGATATATACAACAATGTGAATAAATCTCAGAAAATATAATGCTAAATGAAAGAGGCATTATATAAAAACATGCATACTGGGGGCACCTGGCTGGCTCAGTGGGTTAAGCCTCTGCCTTCAAGTCGGGTTGTGATCCCAGGGTCCTCGGATCGAGCCCCACATTGGGCTCTCTGCTCAGCAGGGATCCTGCTTCCCCCTCTCCCTCCCTGCCTGCCTCTCTGCCTACTTGTGATCTCCGTCCATCAAATACATGAATAAAATCTTTTAAAAAATGCATACTGAATCATCCTATTTGTTTTCAGTTCTATAATAGGCAACCATGGTGGAAAATAATTAAAACAGTGATTGCCTTGGGGACGTTGGCAGTTGAGAAAGGCCAAGAAGGAACTTTCTAAGATGATAGCAATATTCTCTTTATTAAGAGAGATTTGGTTATCCTGGGAAATGTGTTTATCAAAACTCAAAGCATGCTGTACCTAAGAAAAGAAGAAACCTCCAAAAGAAAAAAAAAAAAAGATCTTGGGCTCTAATTGGTAGTATGTAAGTTGAAGTATCTAGGGGAGGAATGTACTGATGTAGCTTACATCGATGGATGGGAAAATGAGATAGATTGATAGCTGGAGGGCAGAATAGATAGATTTAATATAGCAAATAGAACAAAATATTAATGCAGAATCTAGGTGGTGGGCATAGGGGTGTGCACTATAAGACTGGTTCAGCTTTTTTGTATATTTGAAAATTTTTATGATTAAATATTGGGAAAAATTATAAAAGCTTATCTACAGTAGTTAATGTTATTCTAAGCACTTTGTATGTGTTAACTCATTTATTCTGCATAAGTCTTGTGACAGAAAGAGGCTGGTTGTCCACCAAATCCGCTACCTCTTCTCCCTGGTCACACAGATGCCTTCTAACCAATCATGTGTTTACCATGTGTTTACATGACAGTTCTGGCCAGTGGACTGGGAGTGGAAGTGATGGGTACCATCACAGGACCTGGTCCATAGAAATCTTTCCAATCTGAGAGTGGATGGAAACCTCATAACCTTGGTACTTTTCTCTGACCCACTGGAGGAGCAATACTGGCCCACTGGAAATATCTGTCTGGGACTTCTTTCGAGCTTGAAATATACTTCTTGGTTATACAATAGAAATGTGTGGTTTTATCTACTGTTGTAGTTACCGCTCTAACTTGCACATAATTCTACATGATAGGTACTAATAGTATCCTTATTTAATACATAAGGACATAATCTAGAGGTAAGACAGCTCAGCAGCAGCCCTGGGATGCAAAACAGACTCTAGACTCCTGAGTTTTAACACTATCTATGCCTCTTTCTCTCTTGTAGGTACAAGTAAGTAATTGTTTGTTTCTCCTTCAAGCAACAGATATAACTCAGTGGCAGTGGATCCCCTTTCAAAACACAAATTTGTATTCCCAGGAGCAGACTTTTCTTAATAATGACTGAGTGTGCAGGTCTGCCAGTTCTGTTCCAATCAGCCAGGCAGGGTAGACAGTGTCTGGGGAATGAAGGGGGAGGCAGGAGGGAAGAAGAGGACACAAACAGCAGCACTGACCTTTGAGGACACATTATTGTCACTGTTAATCTAAATAAGAATGGGGAGGAATCCCTATTCACTGTATATAACTTACTGATGTCCTTTTGACTGGTGCTTCCCCTGGTCCCCCAAATTCATATCAAAGTAGGGAGGGTTGAGCTTCTCCCTTAACCTCTACATGGCCATATCTCATCAGTAGTGATAATAGCAGAAAAGGTAGCTTCTTCACCCCAGATCAATACTTGATATAAACCATGTTTATTGATTTACTGAACTCCTGGTAATGAAGCAGTGTCTACAAGACCCAAATGTAAAATGGACATACCAAAAGAGAACCTCTGATATTTTGCTGAGCTGAGTTTTGATAGGTTCACCATATTCCAGAGAAATAAAATGCTGAGCATAGATCCTCCACCATGCACATAGAGGCAGGAAGCAGAAAATTTGTACATAAACCTATTACTGTGGTGCTCTGGAACTTTTACTAACCATTGGGCTCCTAATTACCAGATGCCATGGAGCTTTGAGTTACATTTAGGAAATTACTGAGGTTGCCAAATTCATATTTAAAAAGAATAACAAGGCACACAGTAATGTCAGATAGCCTTGTGAATCAACATGGAATCAAATGAAATTCAGCCATGCCCTTTCTGTTTTCATGTTTGTTATGCTTTATCAGGTCACTGAATATGAAAGCAAATCATACAGATACTGTACTTTTTGTGTTTGTTATGCTTTATCATGTCACTGAACATGAAAATAAATCAATACAGATCCTTTTGCTTTACTCTGGTCAGAGGTTGCAAGCCAGCAAACACTTGGTACCAGGATTATTGGCAGTTGTTTCTGAGTATTAATGGTATTAATGGTTAAAAATTTCCGAGCATCTAAGTGATCTGAAATTTCTTAGATTTCAAAATGCAGTTCTCAATTTCCTCAAAGATCTCTAGATCTTTTTCAAACCTTACTCTTTAAATTTAGCCTTTAAAAAACTTTCACAGTCTGAGCCTAACTAAACCAATAGCATTTTGTGAGTGTTGACAGCACCATCAGTTTTTCCCATTCATGTCAGATTTTGGGGTTTGGTTCCCAAGCCTTTGCTAGGTGAGTCCCTAGAGATGACCCTCAAGGTCTCCTACATTGGTCACTGTGAACATAAAGAATTGTATCTTAGATTCTTGGCTCTGCTCTACCACAGAATTTCTGAGAAGTAAATATTTATTTAACTACCCAACTTCAAATAGTGCCCCCCAATCCATGTCCAGGCAGAACCCCAGAAGATGACCTTCCTTGTAAATAAGACTTTTTTTCAAATTTCTTTTCAGTGTAACAGAAAAGTTACATTGTTTTTTTGCACCACACCCAGTGCTCCATGCAATCCGTGCCCTCTCTAATACCCACGACCTGGTAAATAAGACTTTTGCAGATACAGTCAAGTTAAGATGAGGTGACAGTGGATTAGAGTAGCCAATAGTCCACTATGCCTCATGTTTTATTTGTTTTTTAAAAGATTTTATTTATTTATTTGAAAGAGAGAGAGCAAGCGAGCGTGAGCAGGGAGGGAGGAGATAGAGAAACAGACTCCCCACTGAGCAGCAGCCTGATGTGGGGCTCCATACCAGGACCCCAGGATCATGACCTGAGCAGAAGGCATACACTTAACCGACTGAGCTACCAGGATCCCTGATGCCTGGTATTTTTATAAGAGGAGAAAACACAGATAAGAAAGACACATGTGTAGAAGGCCAAGTGACAGTGGGGGCAGGCAGAGTTTGTTTGTCTTCAATTCAAGGATCACTAAGGATCACCAGCAACTACCAGAGCTAGGAAGAAGCAAAGATGGAGCCACCCCTAGAACCTTCAGAGAGAGCCAGGTTCTGCCAATGCCTCGATTTCAGAATGTGACAACAGACTCTGTTGTTTTAAGCTACCCAGTTTGAGGTTCTTTGTTTGGCTGTCCTAGGATCTCATACAGAAAACACCTGATACAAAGATAATGTTTCCAAAGATTTATTATGAAATACTTGAAACCAAATTAGCAAGGAATACATGATGCATTTCTCTTTTTTTGCTCACAAGCTGGCCTCTAAAAACAAAAAAGAAAAAAGTACTTTTGCTGAGGTGGTAGCTAGTGGACTTCAGGGCATTTGTCACCCTCCACTACTGTGTCTGAAGCAATGACAGCCTTTCCATGATAAAGAGGAGCCAGAGAGTATGCCCAGAGCCCCCAAGACCTCTTCTCCAGGGACCAGCAGTATCTTCTGAGATGGTACCTGTGACACTGAACTTGAGAACACCCTTGTTGTTTATAGTCGCAAAGCATAGAGGCATCCCTTTGCAAAAAAAAAAACATTTGGCACTAGGTTCCAGGGCATGAGCTCAGTGGCCCTTATCACACGTTTGGGCTTGCCTAGCTGGCCTACCCTTCCAAAGCCTTAATTTCCTCACCCAGGGAATGCTAGTCATGGTACTGCCTGTCTCTCTTAGTTATTCTGAGAGTTGAATGAGTTAACACGTGGAAAGTGCTTGGATTATAGCTGGTACACAAAGCCCTAAATCAATGGCAGGTGCTATTCTTGTCTAGGACAGCCCAAAAGCCCCAGAAGGAGAGCTTCATACAGAACATTCTTCATTGCTTCATATGGCAGAAGAGTTTGGAAACCACTTCCCTGAAGAAAAAAGTTCAATATTGAGGATAGCACAGTCTAGGAGACATTTTACTTGATTCCTATTTCCAAATGCCTACAAGAGAAGACTGGAACAAGTCTGAGACAGGTATTTATACATTGACCAGAGTAAGGAGGTAGGAGGTTACCTCTTTTGGGTAAGGAGGTTACCTCTGTGGTAAATAACCTTGTGTGTCCCTTGGCACAAGCAGCTTCATAGCTTCCTGACAGCAGTGATGAAATGATCTTTGGTGCAGAATAAGTGAACCTTTCCTTGCACCTTCTTGAATTAAAGAGAGCACTCAACCTTTAGCAGAGCTGAGATCCAATTTTAAATGACATATTCAGTAGAGCTGGCACCAAATTTTTCTCCTACATTGTGGAGGATTCTGACTTCATCCACATTTGCACCAGGTATTTGTGAGGCTGACAGACACCTCCAGTGCTCAGAAAGCACAAGTATCTTCACTGAAAATTTGGTCTGTCTTGCATATTCCGGCTTTCTGAATCTGACAGTCTCTAGTCTTTTACAATATGTGTACCTCCTAGAGAAAAAGTTGATCACTTAATGGAAACAACCAAAAATCTGTCACAAAATTTTGAGATCCCCTTAAAGCAAAAGTTTAATGAGAAAGAAAAATGTAAGTCACACTTCTAAGAAAGTATGGAGTCTATTTAATGCCTTTCCACATAAATTTGGTTATTTAAGCTTAAGCTGCTTAATTTCCTTGACCTCTGTGTTGATTAATTTGCTCAAAGTGTAGAATAATAGAATGAAGTGTCCAAAAGTTGGATGGTATCGACATAGGACTGAGTTTACATCCAAATTTCACACGGCCTGTGGCCAAATGGCTGTCAAGACAACAAAGAACTATCTTCTATTCTCAAGCTACTGCAAGTCCCTGCATTCAGTGCCTTGAATGGGCAACATAGCCTGACTCCATTTTATTTCTGGAGACCTCCAGGTTCCTGTCTAGCAAGTAAAGAGCTCAGATGTGATCACTCCCATCCTTCCCACAAGAGAAAAACTGGAAATCAGTGACTTTTCTTCAGATCTATCCAAGAACTGAGTTGACAAGGCAACTCAGCCTGAAAACTGGAAGGGAGTACAGAGAACCAGAACCCACAGGGAGCAGACACTGCAGCTGGTGGGGACACGTGAAAGATATGTAACTGTTCCGGAGGCTGAGTGTGGATTAGCTCAAGAGGGAAAAAAAATATTCCTGTGAACCCAGTCTTAGGGGTACCTCATACTTCTGTGAGTTTTACCTGCAAGAACCACACCAGATTCTCAAGGGAAAGATCAGATAATAATCCCTGCCTACTTCAAGCAAGAGGAGAGAAAAGTAGCCATTATGAAATATACCCAGAACATTCTGTTCTCATACAAAAAAGCCTGCCATCAAGGGAAACTATCTTCCTAGAACCTCCTGGCTTGGGTTTCACCTGAGTCTGACCAACAGAGGAGAAAGGAAATGCCCAAGACCAGCCGCCAGTAGTCTTTTTACCCACCTAGGAGGGTGAAAAGGAGGTGAGAGATGCCAGTGAAGGTCATAACCCAGGTCCATGAGCCGACACCTAATCATAGGAACACAATGCATCACCCTCCCTCAAACCTTACCACTGTAGCCAAAACATTCCTTTATAGTAATGGAGGATTAGAGCTAAAAAGAACTGCAAGATTCAGACCCAATTTTAGGAGTCCCTAAGAGAGCCTAAACACAATAGAAGAGATGAAAACAAGGACACCAGAGGATATATTAGCCCCTGGAACCTGCCAGCATAGCAAACAGTAAATACAGCCTACCCAGCAACCAGACAAACCTGAGACCTCACACTGAAGGCATATTTACCTTTGTTCTTCTTACTCAGTACATCATGTCTGTCCTTTAATGACAACAACAGCAACCACAAACACAGGCTAAAAAGCAAAAGTACAGATGGGAGAGGCATAACAAACATCACAACTGGACTCAGATACGTCAGAGATTTTGAAATTATCAGACCAGGAATTTAAAATAAAATGAATAATTTGCTAAAGGCTGTCAAGTGGACAGGAAAAACAGAAAGGTGGACAACATGTAAGAAAAAACAGGTAATGTAAGCAGAGAAATGGAAATCTATGAGGAAATCAAAAGGAAATGATAGAAATGAAAACTACTATAGTAGAAGTGAAGAATCTCTTTGATGGGCTCATTAATGGACTGAATACAACTAAGGAAGGTGTCAGTGAACTTTAAGATACATCTACAGAAACTTCCCAAGATCAAAAGCAAAGAGAAAAAACAATGGCTGAGGCTGGGAGCCAGAACCAAATATACAAGAAGAGTGGGAGGATTATTTTGTCTTAAATAGACTTATTTTTTTAGAACAGATTTAAATTTACAGTAAAATTGAGAAGATAGTTCAGAATTTCCCATATACTTTTTACCCAGCTTCCCCTATTGCTAATATCTTACATTTTCATGGTACATGTTACATTTAGTGAACCAATATTCATACATAAGTATTTACTAAAGTCTAAACTTTATTCTGATTTTCTTAGTTTTTTTCTAATGTCCTTTTTTTGGTTCCAGCATCCCACCTGTACACGTTACATTTAATGATGTCTCCTTGGGCTTCTTTTTACTGTGACAGTTGCTCAAACTTACATTATTTTTGATGATCCTGACAGTTTTGAAAATTATTATTCCTTGGGATTTTCCTTGGGTTTTTATCATGATGTGGATTTGAGTTACAGTTTGAGAGGAAGAAAACAGAGGTAAAATGCCATGCTCATCACATCAAGGGTACATACTATCAACATGACATATCATTGTTGTTAGCCTTCATCACCAGGCTGAAGGTAATGTTTGTCAGTTCTCTCTACCATGAAGTTACTCTTTTCTCTTCCCATACTTTGGAAGGCAGTCAATATGTACAGTCTGCACTTAAGGAATGGGGGGTTATATAACACCTCCTTAAGGGAGAAATAACTACATAAAATACTTAGAGTTTCTTTCTTCCTTCCTTCCTTCCTTTCCTTCTTTCTTCTTCCTTTCTTTCTTTTTCTTTCTTTCTTCCAGTATGGACACATAGATGTTTATTTTACACCTTGGGTTATAATATAATACTTTTTTTTTCCTTGCTCAAATTGTTCCAGCTTTAGCCATTCAGAGACTATTCATTTTCCTTTGACATCTTCTCAGAATTATGGCTTTACATATTTGTTTTGAACACATCCTCACTTTCTGGCACTAAAGTTGTACTAGGCCCATCTTATATATTACTTGTCTCATCCTAGAATTGTCTCTGGTCACTGGTACTGGAGGATGTTGTTAGAAACCACAGTCTGGGTGCTAGGCATGCTCATTGCTACTGGGGCTTCATCTCTTTAAGACTATGTCACTTGACAGAATAAGGAACAGATGTTATAGAATAGCACAAGTATATCCACACAACTACATTTTCTATATCCAACTATCTGTATCTGTATTAAGATCAACATGATGTTAGTCTGAGATCTCCATCTCATTGTTACATTGGTTATGCTAGCTTCCTCCCTTTACTTGTCTGTAAATTCCCACTCCAACTTAAAAAACTTGGCTCACACCATCTGCCTTCTATTCACTCAGTTGCTTAATACCAATATACAGGTATGCAGTATCAGCATTGCTAATCCTTACCCTCTTGGGAAAAAAACCTTATCCACTGGAGTACAGTGCTTACATGTAGTTCTTTTGTCTCTAGTCTTATAGACTCCAGTATTTCCAACTAATCAGCACATTTTCCCAACTCCATCAGGGAACTTATTTTATATATTTGTAAATACTTAGATCCTCTTGTCATGATTTGCTTTCCTTCCTGGGACCCCTCAACCTCATAAACTATTCTTAAAATTTGTATATGTTAAGTTTCCCTTATTATACTGTGAAGTACTAAGGGTTTTGAAGTTCATATGTTTTTTATTGTACATCCACCATCACAGTATCAGGGAAATTATTTCACTGCCCTAAAATTCCCTTGTGCTCTGGAGTGCCTGAGTGATCAGTAGGTGGAAGCCTCTGCCTTCAGCTCAGGTCATGTTATCAGGGTCCTGGGATCGAGCCCCACATTGGGCTCTCTGCTCAGTAGGGAGCCTGCCTTCTCCTCTTTCTCTGCCTGCCTCTTTGCCTAAATGTGATCTCTGTCTGTCAAATAAATAAGTACAATCTTTAAAAAAAAAAAAAACCCTTGTGCTTTACCCATTTAATCTCTCCCTCCCCTTGAGCTTCTAGTAGCCAGCAATCTTCTTATTGTCTCCATAGTTATGCCTTTTCCAAAATGTCATCTAAGTGGAATCATATACTGTGTAGCTTTTTAAGAATGCCTTCTTTAACACTGAAATGTGTATTTGACTTTATCCATATCTTTTTGTGGCTTAATAGCTCTTTTTTTATCACTTAATAATATTCCATTGTTTGCATATACCATGGTTGTTTATTTAGTCACATATTAAAGGATAGCTTTGTTGCTTCCAGTTTTCAAATCACTTGGGGACACACCTAGGAATGTAATTGCTGGATTATGTGGTAATACCACATATTTTAAAAATCATTTCTTGTACCAATGTTTTATGATCCTACCAGAAGTAGCATTATTTCCATTTTATAGTAATGGTTAATAGTAATAAAATACAAAATATGAATATAGGGAAAGTAAAAAATAACAGAGATATACCATACCAACACCATTTTCTCCCCAAAATATTCTCAGTGAATTAATGCTTTCTCTTAACTGGCTTATTTGGAATTAACAACAAATTTACATAGTGAGATAGATGCTGATCTATTGTGAATACACCTAAGGGATATCAAATAAATCAATGTATTTTCATGCTAATAGCCATTAGGAAGTCATTTTCTTTTTCAGTGTTTCAAGGAATACTCATTGGCCCATCTCTTGCATTCGGTGGGATAAGTTCATGACACATATTATCAATGTTATATAGTCATGTGACATCAACACCGTGTTTTATGCTATGACTTTTAAAATTGATAACAATGCTATAAAATATTCTTGAAAGTTGCTAAGAGAGTGTATCTTAATTGTTCTCACCACAAAAAAGAAGTAATGGTAATTTATGGAACATGATGAAGGTATCAGCTAACCCTACACCAGCAATAGTATTACAATACACAACTTTATCAAATCAATATTTTGTACACCTTAAAGTTCTAAAATGTTATATGTTAATTATATCTCAATGAAATTGGGAAAGAAATGAGACTTTTTTGGAAAGAGACCTGATGAAATTTGAATTTTCTAAAAGTTTTCTAAAAGCTATACTCCAAAGCATTGTGCTAAGCTCTGAGGAAACAGATATTATGTGTAAGACTCTGCAGCTAGACTCAAAAGAGCTTGTAACTGTATGCAGGTGGCTAAGGGAAAGGGATTGGAACATGTTCCAAAGTGTTTCTGGAAGAAGATAATTTAAGACTAGTATCATATGAATAAAAGAGAAGACTATCACAGGCACAGTTAAGATGAAGAAAGTATTTCCTGTGGAAGTGATCAATAAGGTTGAGATTTCCAACTGAGCAATGCCAAATGAGTGGCTTTGTATAACTCAATAAAAGTCATTAAGAGCCAACAGGAATCTCAATCCCATTTGAAAAAGACACTTCATGAACCAAGCATTCGATTCATAAAGAGAGGTGACCATACTAACCATATTAAATGCCCTGCTATTAAAGTTAATTCTTGACAGTTATTTAACAACTGGACAATGTTACTAATCAAATAGTATTTTATGAAGTATTTCTCTTTTTCAAATATCTGGGTATGAACTTATACATAGATGCAGGGGTGTTATTGAGAAGTACTTAATGAAAATAATGTAAATTAATATGAAAATTAAATATCCAAAGCATAATACTTGAAACTGTATTTCTTTTTATTTTCTAAATAAGATTGTATATGTGGGGGTGCCTGGGTGGTTCAGTGGGTTAAGAGTCTTCCTTCACTGTGCAGAAGCTTTTGATTTTGATGAAGTCCCAGAAGTTTATTTTCGCTTTTGTTTCCTTTGCCTTTGGAGACGTATCTTGAAAGAAGTTGCTGTGGCTGATATCAAAGAGATTACTGCCTATGTTTTCCTCTAGGATTCTGATGGATTCCTGTCTCACGTTGAGGTCTTCATCAAAATGAAAAGCTTCTGCACAGCAAAGGAAACAGTAAAAAAAAAAAAAAAAACAAAGAGGCAACCCGCGGAATGGGAGAAGATATTTGCAAACGACAGTACAGACAAAAGGTTGATATCCAGGATCTATAATGAACTCCTCAAACTCAATCCACACGAAACAGACAAACACATCAAAAAATGGGCAGAAGATATGAACAGACACTTCTCCAATCAAGACATACAAATGGCTATCAGGCACATGAAAAAATGCTCATCATCATTAGCCCTCAGGGAGATTCAAATTAAAACCACATTGAGATATCACCTTACACCAGTTAGAATGGCCAAAATTAACAAAACAGGAAATAACATGTGTTGGAGAGGATGTGGAGAAAGGGGAACCCTCTTACACTGTTGGTGGGAATGCAAGTTGGTGCAGCCTCTTTGGAGAACAGTGTGGAGATTCCTCAAGAAATTAAAAATGGAACTCCCCTATGACCCTGCAATTGCACTCCTGGGTATTTACCCCAAAGATACAGATGTCGTGAAAAGAAGGGCCATCTGACCCCAATGTTTATAGCAGCAATGGCCACCGTCGCCAAACTATGGAAAGAACAAAGATGCCCTTCAACGGATGAATGGATAAGGAAGATGTGGTCCATATACACTATGGAGTATTATGCCTCCATCAGAAAGGATGAATACCCAACTTTTGTAGCAACATGGACGGGACTGGAAGAGATTATGCTGAGTGAAATAAGTCAAGCAGAGAGAGTCAATTATCATATGGTTTCACTTATTTGTGGAGCATAACAAATAGCATGGAGGACAAGGGGCGTTAGAGAGGAGTAGGGAATTTGGGTAAATTGGAAGGGGAGGTGAACCATGAGAGACTATGGACTCTGAAAAACAATCTGAGGGATTTGAAGTGGCGGGGGGGGGGTGGGAGGTTGGGGTACCAGGTGGTGGGTATTATAGAGGGCACGGCTTGCATGGAGCACTGGGTGTGGTGAAAAAATAATGAATAATGTTTTTTCTGAAAATAAATAAATTGGAAAAAATATATACTTAAATTAAAAAAAAAAAAGAGTCTTCCTTCAGCTTAGGTTATGATCTCATGGTCTTGGAAATCTAGGCCCACATCAGCTCTCTGCTCAGCAAGGAGTCTGTTGTTTTCTCTCCTGCTTGCTCATGCTCCTTCTCCCTCTCGAATACATAAATAAAATCTTTTTTTAAAAGACTATATGTGTGTAGCATAAAACTGCCTTCCAAATGATATACGTTCATGTCATTGTAATCATTTCCAATCATTGTCATTTTAATCATTTATTGAGTTTAAGAATTTCTTTTCCATGTAACCTATTGATTATACTGCTTGCTCATCATGGGGTGTCCAGTGCAGACTGAGTTCCCCTGAAAGAATGGCTGGGAGTGAGGGTCTGCTCTTGGGACTAGCATCTCCCACAGGCCCCATGTTCTTGCCCACAGTGTCCCTATCACTGCTCCAAGCTCACCTCCTCTTCCAGTGCCCTGCCAGCTGGAACCTGGAAGCATGGAGCGCCGCCAACCCCAGTGCATCTGCTGCCACCTCCCCCTCTGTGTTCTTGCACCAGCTCACAACCTCTGCTGGGAATGCCATCCTCTTAGGCTCTTTGCCAAATGGTATGGAAGATTTTTCAGCTTGTCCCTCTATACCAGGGCCACAATTTAATTGTGTGTGTGTGTGTTCAGAGACAACAGATGTATATTAGGTAATGAAAGAAATGATCCTATGCATTTAAATTATAGTCTCATTTATGGAGAATAGCAGAAATAAAAACTTCTCCCCTCCCCTCCATCCCCTTCACCTTCCATTTCCATCTGAACATACAAGTCTTAAATGAAAGTCACTGTAAACTACAGTCCAAACATTCTGAGTTTTAAAGAGCTGACTATAAGCTCTCCTGTTTTTTTTTTATTCTGTAAAGTTTTAATGAATTTGCTCCTGTACTCTGTCATATAATCTAATACCCCATCTGCCACTAATGCAAACAGAATAAACTACAAATAAAATAAATAAATTACTCTAAGAGCAAATAATTATGGGCTCTTTGATGCTTCGTTCAGCCTATTAAGCTTTATATGATTTGCCTCAGGAAATGTATTCAACATTGTACCAACATAGGACATATCTATTTGTATTTCTGGTTTTAAGTCAAAATTTCAAACAATCTATTTTATAACAGATTATTAAAGTAGATATTTTTTATTTTCTTTTTTTTTAGTAGGTAAAGAAACCAAGACCAAGAACTGTCAAATAACATTCAAAGTCATAAAGTCAGGAAATGGAGGTGATTCCAAATCCCAACATTCCCACAACATTATGGGAATATCATTTGTGTAGTTTGATACAATATCTAGAAATCTGAAATATATGTAATGATAAATTTACATTTTATAAGCTATTATGATGGAGAAACTATCCATACCCAAAAGAAACTTATTTTTTGTATTCTTATAAAATGTCTATACCTACTGCTTATTTCCATTGTTAATAAATTCATTGCAGTATTATCTCCCACTCCTTTTTAGTTATGTCTATTTTCCGCTGCTTATGGTCCAGTAACATCTAGAGGAAGGAGATTTAATATGAGTCTTGGAAGCCTTAGCATTTATATACTTCTATTCTTTAGAAGGGATATGCACTGGTGAGTTAACAAGGTTTGGAAGCTCAGGGTGATTCCTTTTCTCATAAAGAGGAGTAGTTTTTCATATCTTCCCTATGGAGACATGAACGGGGAGGTTCTGAGTGGAGGCAGGTCATGAAATCTGACTGCTTCTATCTGTGTCTGTTCTGGTTATTATATGACAAAGTACTGCAGAACACTGTGGTGTAAAATGAGCATCTTTTTCATGGTCACTGATTCTGTGGGTGAGGAATTTGGAGACAGTGGGATGGCTCACTCTGCTTCACATCTGGGTTCTCAGCCAGGAGTGACTGTACAATAGGGACTGGAATCACAGGGAGGTATCTTCATTTGTCTGACAGCTGAAGCCATCTGTTGGCTGGGCTTCAGCTGGCTCTTCCACTGACCCATAGCTTCTTCATGCGGTCTCTCTGCAGAGGCTTGTTTGGTCTTCCTCACAGCATGGCAGATGGCTACACGAGAGAAAGGCAGAATTTTGTGGTGTTTTATAACTTAATCTCAGAAATCACTTGGCTTCATTTCCACCATATTCTGTGAATTGAGACAGTAACACTGATCTATTCAGGTTCAAGGGAGGCACATAAAACTCCCAGTAGATAAGAAGAATTTCAAGATAATCACACTATATGAAGTTTACTTGGAATGAAAGATAAAGTCATGCCATTTTGAAAAATACAGTCTGCCACAATGAGTCAAATCTGTCTTGAAAATTACTGTCATTATTTCATAAGCTGTGTGATTTTCCAGCAGCAGAAGTATAAAGAGAATCAATGGTCTGAGAGTATTTTTAAGTTAAATTGTCCATGCCATGGACCTCCTTCTGGAGACCAGTGAAAGTTGATTTATGTCCATTCTTTATGACTGGATTTTTGCTGCTTCTATATTCCTATGATATAGAAAGAGTGATGTAAGATAGCTAATACTTTACTCATTGACTGCCAATCATTTCCTCACCTGCTCCATGATAATGACAAGAAAGACACTAGCAAAGCCTGCTCAAGTATATGTCACCCAGAAAACCCAATGCAACATATAGCTGAATCACAAAAAAATGAAATCCTGGAATGCCTTGACCAAAACAACTTAGTAATAAAGATAATGTTGTCATTCAATTTTTTTTTAATCCCTGACAAAATATTTGAGATTTGGGGCATGTATATATGGGTTGGTATTGTTTAAGTCCTTAGTTATATTTGAACTAATATTTGAATGGAATAATCAAAAAAATGGCCATAAGTCAAAAAAAAAATTTGCCTACATATCAATCCAAATGGAAATACCCTCTATTCCTTAAAAGTAGGCCTTAGAAACAGATGCTTATGTACAGAAGAATGATTTCAAAATGTAACTTAAAGAAACACTGAGATTTATTTTTTTAATTTTTTTTAAGATTTTATTTATTTTATTTGACAGATAGAGCTCACAAGTAGGCAGAGAGGCAGACAGAGAGAGAGGGAGGAGGAAGCAGGCTCCCCGCTGAGCAGAGAGCCCGATGCGGGGCTCAATCCCAGGACCCTGGGATCATGATCTGAGCCGAAGGCAGAGGCCTTAACCCACTGAGCCACCCAGGCGCCCACTGAGACTTATTTTTTAATCTGAAAATAAAGTTAGGTGTGTGAAAGTAGCTTAGAATAAAGGAAGCATACTGGAAAAGATCTTGAGAGGGTCATCTTGTTGTAGTGCATTCATCTAAGCAGAATTCCAAAATGAAAACAGCCTATTAAAAAAAAATCTTCTACTTTACAAAAAAAAAATTGTTTATGAGAGCACTAGTCTTCAAATTATCTCAGAATATAAACATTCTTAATTTTCCCTCAAATGGAAGCATGTTCCAGCTGGCATTTGTCCTGGTTTTGTGTAGGGTTATGGGAAGAATGGCAAAACTCTCCCATCTGTACACAGATTGAAGACATATTATTTTAAGTAATTTTCCCTCATTGCCCCCGTCTTGCAATCTCTTCTCCATGCCAATAAAATGCCTGAATCTCTCATCCTCCAAATGGTGTCTAATTTAGACCTGAGAGTTACAGGATACATTTGGGTATAAATAGCAACAAAGTCTCATTGTTATGCAAGATGTAAGGGAGTATAAAATATGAAAGATATGGAGGGTATAAGAAAAGCACAAATTTTGTCATCACGGTAAGCAATTGTACATTGTGTTTTTATTAGCAGCGCCATTTTTAGTGTTATTTCTAACATCTGCACATATTCATTTTTTTCTAACAGATGTCACTGTGTATTATTTCTAAAATACTGTCAGTGTTAGGACCCTTCAAAAGTATTACTTATTCTGACTTATGTGTTAAATTTTACTTACTAAATTGAAGACTATTTAATGATTCTTTTTTAATATAAAATTTGTACATTTGAATACTAATTGTTAAATAGAATTAATTACTGAAGAATATAAATATTTTCATTGTGGGTTTTCTTCCTGGCTATACATAAATCTGGAGCCCCTTTCCCAGAACAGAAGAGAAATGATACAGCTGTCAGAATGCCATGTTCCCCATCCCTGTGGCAGCTGAGGCAAATGACAGTGCAGTTCTCATTCTCCTCTTCCCACATCTCAGCTCACCCTCCACCACCACCTGTCAATACCATTCACCTGCACATTCCTTTAAATGCTGCTGTCTCTGATGGCTAATGATGATGAACATTTTTCATGTGTCTGTTAGCCATTTGTATGTCTTCTTTGGAGAAGTGTCTGTTCATGTCTTCTGCCCATTTTTTGATGTGATTATCTGTTTTTTGAGTGTTGAGTTTGAGGAGTTCTTTATACATCTTGGATATCAGCCCTTTGTCTGTAGTGTCATTTGCAAATATCTTCTCCCATTCTGTGAGTTGCCTCTTTGTTTTTTTGACTGTTTCCTTTGCTGTGCAGAAGCTTTTGATCTTGATGAAGTCCCAAAAGTTCATTTTCACTTTTGTTTCCTTTGCCTTTGGAGACATGTCTTGAAAGAAGTTGCTGTGGCTGATGTCAAAGAGGTTACTGCCTATGTTCTCCTCTAAGATTCTGATAGATTTCTGCCTCATGTTGAGGTCTTTAATCCATTTTGAGTTTATCTTTGTGTATGGTGTAAGAGAATGGTCAAGTTTCATTCTTCTGAGATACCACCTTATACCAGTTAGAATGGCCAAAATTAAGACAGTAAACAAGTGTTGGAGAGGATGTGGAGAAAGGGGAACCCTCTCACACTATTGATGGGAATGCAAATTAGTGCAGCCACTTTGGAAAACAGTGTGGAGATTTCTTAAGAAATTAAAAATAGAACTACCCTATGACCCTGCAATTGCACTACTGGGTACTTACCCTAAAGATACAGATCTAGTGAGAAAAAAAAAAGGGCCATCTGTACCCTAATCTTCATAGCAGCAATGGCCACAGTTGCCAAATTGTGAAGAGAGCCAAGACGCCCTTCAACAGACAAATGGATAAAGAAGATATGATCCATATATACAATGGAATATTATACCTCCATAAGAAAGGATGAATACCCAACTTTTGTATCAGCATGGATGGGACTGGAGGAGATTATGCTGAGTGAAATAAGTCAAGCAGAGAGAGTCAAATATCATATGGCTTCACTTACTTGTAGAGCATAAGGAATAACACAGAGGACATTGGGAGAAGGAGAGGAGAAGTGACTTGGGGAAATTGGAGGGGGAGACAAACCATGAGAGACTGTGGACTCTGAGAAACAAACTGAGGATTTGGGAAGAGAGGGAGGTGGAGTGTTGGTTGAGCCTGGTGGTGGGTATTAAGGAGGGCGCGCATTGCATGGAGCGCTGAATAGGGTGCATAAACAATGAATCTTGGAACAGTGAAAAAAATAAAATATATATATTTTTTCTTTTAATGCTGCTGTCCCTGACTTACTACTCCCACCAGTCTTCCCCTTTCTTCTTTTGGAGCCACTGAGGAAAGAATGGAAGGTTTGACAAGATTGGTACTGTGGTCGATAGCTGTGGGAGTTCTCTTTCCAGAGTTGTGTCCTCGCTACCTGCTGGACCTCACATGGCATGATGTGTCACATGGCAGTGATGTGTCACATGGCAGTGATGTGTCACATGGCTGTGTGAAGCAGCCCACGGGGAATCTCAGAGTTGTGCCATTTTAGAATGGGAAAAAACTATGGAAATCATGGAATCCAATGTTTTTGCAGTGGGTATAATTGAGAATAATAGTAATTATATTAACTAAAACTTATTGAGTACTGACTTTTGTTATAGGAGCCCAATAATTCCATGTGGGAGATATTCTTTCTGTCAATGTTTAACAGAGGTTACTGTCATGCAGAAAAAATAGTATCTTGCCTAGACCACACAAATCTGAGCTGGATCTGGGATTTAATCAAAGCCATCTAATTCTCAAGTGTATGTTAATGTTTACTTTCTCGATCTCTTCTGTTGCAGCTTACCAACATCTGAGAACACCAATCCTGAGAAATGTCATTATTTTCCATATCATAGTCTCTGCCACTTATTCTGTCACACTGGCAAACTTACTTGACTTTTCCATTTCAACTAACTCATAGGCTCATTGAGTGTGTGAACTCAGAACATAGAAAACACTCAATATAACAATAAACAAGAGGTTGTATAATAATTAGCACTAGCCATAGCAACACTGTTAGTTTAAAATCACTGATTAAAACTGATTAAACTGATTAAACTTAACTGATACTTTTCTTTAGTAAATAACTTCTTTAGTAAATAACTTTTCTTTAGTAAATAACTTCTTTAGTAAATAACTCCCTAGACTTGAACAGCATATTTTTAGACTGAATTTCCAGTTGAGGCACATTATCACACAGAAATATAAAGTTTTATTTGTACTTTCAAGGATACAGAAAACCCACAGTTTTGATGAAGTAGAGAGTCATCTGAGACTTCATGGTGGTCCCTTGGTCCTTCTTTCCCACATCTGACATGGAATCTCTTTCCCTAAATAACAGCTGAGGTTTCTGATGCAATTGTAGGCCCCTTCAAACAGCAAGGAGTGTTTACATTATGAAACATACCCACTTTATGCCCTTCAAAAATATAAACTTACTGGTTTATTACAAGTAATCTTCTAGCCAGTGACATCCTGCTAAGAGCGTTCTTGGATAAGGTCTCTTCCACCAGGCAAAAATCATTATTTCTCAGACATCCTGTTGAGGATATTAGGCAGTTAACAATCTTTGTTTCTGTCCCACCTGTAAAGAGGGCTCCTCTTCAAAGGGATGAATTGATTGCAAACCAGCTATTTTTAACTATTTCCTCCCTATTTCCATTAAAAAATGTTGAAAGTAACTACACTAGACCCTGTAGTTTGGTCTCTGTTTTACAAACACCTTTATAGCACAGGTCATAATTATCAATGTCTCATCATTTAGTATAATTCCAAGATTATATCATTCCTGAATGATTTAGCTTTCAACATATAGCCTTCCTTGACTCTTTAAAACCCACAAAGTCACTTATCTTATTTACTAGTAGTTGCCATTTTAACTATCTTCATATGTAAGAATACCATTACTCTAACTTTTCTAGTAGTTTCAAGTGCAATGTATAGACATAGATTAAAGCATTTTTAAAAGTCTGTCTACATAAATGGATAGATAGAATAGTTTGTATTCTAATAGAATACAAACTTTTAGAATAGTTTGTATCCACTAAGTTGTGCCCTCATTACAGTACATTGTAATTATTTCCTTAATTGTTTGTTTTTCTTAGATAGAAGTATCAAAATTATACCTGTTTTGTTTACCTAGGAAGAATCTGGCATAATTCCTGACATAAATATGATTGAACATCCTCTCAAGCAACAGCTACTGAAAAAATTAGTTACGATATTTGTTTTGTTATCATTATCAACTAGTTTCTACAAACCTCGAGGCTATCTGTAGGAATGTACAGCATAACAAATTACAGAGAGAAGATATCGTAATGCCTAAAATTTGCTGCAAATTGAGTTTTCTCTTCAGTACAGCTATAACACACTTGATATCCAATCCCAAAAGAAATTGAGTCATCAATCAAAGATAAAGTTTGTAACAAGAAATTTGCTGTTTTAAATAAAAGTAGGCCATGCTAGTGTGTTCTCTCCAATTAGCAAGAGGAGTCCCTCTTTGACTTCCTTTCTCTAAGTTTGTTTCTACTTCAAAAAAAAAATCTTCCCTTTGTCAAGATACAGGTTTTTAAATTACTCTTTATGTGTACAAATACCACGAGGCTTCGAAAAAAGTAATTTATGGTGGCAATGCTGTTGTATTAGAAGAAGGGCAGCAGAGGTTGATTTCTTTATGTTTTTAAAATTTTGAATATTTTCCATAATGGAAAAGTGATTTTCCATAGAGAAGGCTGTGTGTAACATTGATTTTTGGATCCTGACAGGATAACTGTGTGGAAAGACATGAATTTTCCTAAGTGATTGGTAGGTTTTAGAATTTAAGATCATAGTTTAGATCCTTACATGTTTTGCTCCTTTCCATTAATTATCCACAAAATTGTCATGGATGAAAAAACAAAGAGACTGTTTTTAGTTTTGAGAAACAGTTAACATTGTTCTTGAAGTACAGCATCATCAAAGCCATTAAAGAATATGATTTACCACAGTAATTGACTTGTGTTTTGAGCAGGCACAATTTTTATTTTATTCAAGACACACAATCTTATATACAATGTTTAATTATCACCTTCCAAAATTACAAGATATAAATATATACAATAAAGAATATGTGATTATACTTTTGTTTCAGGAAAGAAAACTGTTTCAGAGCAAACAGGTTTATGCCCTTTTGGGATAGGATTTCATATTTATGCTGAAACTTCCAAACAATTCTTGTTTAAAAAATAAATCTCATTGGATGGACATACAGCCTTGTCATAGTTCTGTCCTTAAAAAAGTCTAATTTTAGAGTGAGCTAGTAAGGAATACCAATGAAGTGTATTCTAGTTATTCATCTTATTATGTCCCAATACTAGATAAAACATCTATAAATTATCCAATAATGGTTTTACAGATTTAAGAACCTGTATTTCTCAGCAACACATCATAGAATGAAACCACTTTCTTAAGATTTATGTGAATATTCCTTGATTTTTTCAAAACTAACTTTCCAAACTGTGTTCCTTTGTAGCATTATGCTTCGAGTTTTGACTTAAGCTCTCTGCATAGGGGGTGCTTTTAGATTCTTAGGAGTATTTCTGAGACATTAATGCCAGTCTCCCCCAGCTAGAATTATGGGTTTTCATCCTCATTGCTGCCTCCTGCATGGTTGTTTCATTTCTCTGTATCTTTTTATGACCCCTCAATAGATCTTATCTTCCAGAAGTCACCAGGGTGGGAAGATGGAATTTAGGTAGAGTTGATCTTGAGGTTTGATACACACAGTTCTGGTCTGTGTGTATCCTCCTTGTTGTGATGAGAAAGCAGGAATATCAAAACATGGAACATAGACATACATCATCTCACATACACATGCATGCATGTGAACACACAATCACATATATACACACACGCACTCACACTCACACATGCATGCACACAAAATCACATAAACAAAAACACATATACTCATGAATACTCACATGCACAAACATGTACACACACATGTGCATACTTACACAATCACACGCATATATCCACACATGCAGCCATGCACACCCACCATGCACACACAGAAAGACAATATTGACACTTTCACATATGTATGCTCACATGATCACATGAGCACACACAGACATATACACTCATTTCTTGCACACACATGCCCACATACACACTTTTGACAAATTAATATTTTTGTGTAAATGGTATTTTCTTTAACATGGATGACTCACTTTTTCATTCTTTAAAATTGTGCCCTAAAATGACAAAGCCTTTCTCTCTTCTTCCAGTTTGGGGAAATCGGTGCCCACAATAATAGAGAACTTAGAACATCTCTCATGGGCACTCAGAGCTACTTCTCTCTCTCCATGGGCTGCAAACTTAGATATAAAGACATGCAGGATAATCTGGTTAAAGTCCAGACTCTAATAATGGCAACAGATGCCATAAGGGCATGAGGGGTGCTAAGTGAAAGAGAAACCATTACTATAATTACTATAATCTTATTCTATGAATGTATATTTTTGCACTGTGTAAGAATCCTTCAAGAAAATCCCCTGGGTCTTACTGTTCCATAAACAGATTTGTATATTTCTCCCATCAGTAGGGCTTGTTCCTGAAACTGCTCTCTGCATAAATATCCCTTCTACATGGTAGCCAAGATTTTTAACCATGGGGTAAATGCCAACAAATATTTAAGCCGTCCCTATCTACATTTAGTTGTAAGAATACAAGGACATGAAAGAAAATCAGTGAAATTTAAGAAATGTTCAAAGAGCACTGTGGGTTCATTTGGAAGAACTCTGCCTTTTGGCCTTAAGTCATCTGTCAGATGCCATGAAAATCTGGGATATATAGACAAGTATCATCAATAGCCACATATAAAGCCTTCAGTGCAAGGTTTGCTTCCAAAAGAAGTATATACACAAGGCAGAAAGTACACAGTGAACAGAAATTATAGATGTAATAATGTCTATAAGTATGTAGGACCATAAATTTGATTTTCCCATTAAATTCCAGGAGGTGCTGCCCTAATAACATATAAGATTAAGGAAGAGAAGAGACAGGGGTTATTTCTAAATTATCCCTTTCTTCTCCCCAGGCAAATTACAGAAAAAGCCATTACCTTTGAAATCATAACTTTCAGGGGAAAGATGAGGGAATTAATATATCATCTGGAAGTTTTAGCAAAATTATCCTAAATGTGCTCTCATAGCATTATCCTCAGCTGGTATGCTCTTCAAAGAACACAGTGAAAGGTATGGCCAAGCACCACAGGTGACATAATGTCCTTCTTCAGCCCTCAATTAGAAATATTTCTACTTCCTACCAAAAACCACAAAATCCTAGCTCAAGATTAACATGAGCAAAATGCTCTCCCTCCACAGATAAAGAACGTTTGGTAAAGCTATATATTCATGAAGAGATGTCGCATATAAATTGGATTCTGTCAAGTCAACATCCTGGGAATAAGTAAAATATGTTATGGTTGTTTAACACATGAGTTATAAGCACAACTGAATTGCCTACATGGTGCTCAAGGGTCTGAAAAAGACGGAGTCAGACAAAGATGGCATCTAACCAATTCCCAGAGTGAAGCTACTGTTGCCACAAAATGTCTCCACATCAATCGTTAATAACTCCGGGGATATTGTGAGTGTGTCCTCAGGAAAGTGCCTGACTGGGGGGGCAAGCCCAGCCCTTATTAGCATGTATACTATTAATTACAGATGCAATATATATACTTCAGTGGTATTTAAACCACTTTGTATTTCTTGACATCAGGACATGCTTTATCATGAAATTATTTATCTGAAGAGCATGCTGCGAAACGAACCGTGCCTTTTAAGAAATTAAACTATGTTGGAAATCACATTTTGCATGTTTAAATAACTTCATAAATATCAAGATAATTTCCTATTATACATAAACATCAGACACCTCAGGTGTGGGTCCAAGTCATACTTAAGCCAGAGTCATTACTACACAGCCACATGAAATGTGTGTCCACATAGCATAAAGTGAGCTAGGCACATGTCCTGGAAATGGTTCTTGTTTTTTTCAGGTTGTTGTTGTCAATGTAAAGCATCTGGATAGGTCATCCACTAAGCTCTGAAACCAATAGTTTTTCCTTATCCTTTTTTCTAAACAGAGCTTTTGGAACCACACTGCACAGAAAGGCCACAGCAGATGGGTCCTGGACTAAATCTAGGTAACCAGAAGAAAAATACTTATTTCTTTGTTCATCAAGGGAACTGAGAGTCAGTCCTGCCTCCTTGCCTTAGGAAGGCAAGGAAGGCTGAATTTGCTTCCTCAAATCCCTACAGCTTTGATAATTTGATACTTTGATACTCCCACAGACCTGAGTGGCTAACCCAGCCTGCATCTTACAACTTCAGACCATGAGATTTCTAAAAGTTTGTTAAAAATTCTACCTTTCCATCTCAGACTTCAGTACTAATCTGAGTTAACCCGAGATCATTAAACTCTTCTCTTCCTGAAGAACTGTAAGAAGACATCTCCACGACTAGTCATACTGGTTTATTTATTCCATCAACATCCCTCATATAAGTAGGATCCTGAACTGTATTTCTGACTCTACTAGTGCTTTGTCGCTCCATCCTCATCTTAATTGGAAAGCAGAAGTCTCTGAAACACCGCTTGAAGTTTTCATCAAGAAAGGCATAGAGAATGGGGTTCAGGCTGCTGTTAGTATAACCTAAGGCAATGCAGAAATAATAGCTGGAAAGGGCAGCCGTGCTGTGAGACGCATTCCCCAGAGCCTCCACAAGGATGAAAATGTGAATGGGGGTCCAACAGATGATAAAGACTGCCACCACCACCAGAACCAGCCTGGTGATCCGACGGAGGTTGCGATCTTTCTCTCTGGAGCCAGAAAGGAGTCGGACGCTCTTCAAGCGCAGGATCATCAGGGTGTAGCAGATGATAATGATGATGACAGGGATCACAAAGGCAAAGACGAAGACACAGATCTTCATGAAGAGGTCCCACCAGGAGTAATCATCATCTGGGAACTGCAAGGAGCACTCAATGACATCCACATCTGGACAAGGTGAACAAAACAAACAGAAGCACAAAAAGAAAATCTTTTCTTACTACTGTGGCTGCAAAGCATTCTAAAAGTGAGTTTTAATATGTCTGGGTACCAAGATCCAATTATGGTGAGATGATATTACCTAATGTAGATCACAAATTAGGAATGAATGCTCTGTATATTAACCATCCTATCCATGCTTTGATCAGTGAAGCCAGAAAGTCACCATTTATTGTTAACATATGCAATGCTATGAAATACATATTACTAGCTAGTGATAGGAATTATGTAGTTGTGGAAACCAGCTTTATGTGAATGACTTTCAGAAGAACTAAACTGGTAATTTATAGCATAAGCCCTTACTTGCAATTCCAATCATTAACAATTCTCCCAGATCTAAGGCTGTGACAATAAAAGCTAAAGCTAGTATCTATTTGTAATAAAGGAGTAAATGTTGCAAATATAGCCATTCAATTTAGCAAAAGCCAACCTGTCTGAAAACATCAAGTGATTTACAAAAAACATTATGTGGGTAAAAACGTATACAAATTGTGTCTAAATATGATGCAGGAGTTGTGACTTAAAGGAATCAATTGATTAAGGGTGTTGTTGAAACATGAGTAAATTTGGGGGGAAGGAAGAGGAGGAGGAAGAAAAGAAAAGAAAAAAAACAGAACAAGGAAAGGGAGAAAAAGGAGGAAGAAAATCATCTTCATTAACACCATCATCAAGGAAATTCATAAGTGAGACATATTTTTCATTTTTATCAACACTACGTAGCAGATAAAACAAAGTATTTTATTTGATCGATTGGAAAATTGTGTTATTTGCTCTGCTTCTCTTTGCTGGATAGAATTTCTTTGGAGTGCCCTTCATAGTGGAAAGAGCAGAGACCAGAAAAAACAGAGATCCAGGAATAAGCACTTTTTTGATACTTTCTTTGGGGGCCTGCTCACCCCTCTGGGGCTCCCTTCTTCCTCAAGAATCAGCTAGTCCACATTTTTTCCTCTTCCCTCTGAGAAATCATTGAGCACAGAGCAGGAAAAATTCTTTGTCATGATCTGATCCTTCCTTACTGATAAAGTAATCATGGGCAATAAGAGAAAAATTTTTATAATGATATATTCTTCTGACATTGAGAAAAATTACTTCAAAAATAGAACAAGAATACTTTTAAGTAGTGAAACATCTCTATTTATATTTTCTAAAACATTTTAATGTGATCTTAATCAAATATCTCTAAGTAAAAACAAAATGTACCATCTTAGAATTTCAATTAGACATACTTACAATACAAAGAATATAATCATTTTGCCCAATTAAGATGACTATCTCAGAAATTTATCTTTTATCAACTAGATATCAGATAAAACCTTTCATTAATAAATGCAAACTTTCAGAATAACTTGTAATTTTTGATTCTCTGGAAAAAAATCATCATTTAAAGTATTATTACTATGAAGACAATTAGAAACAAACAAGCATCTTTTAAAATTTGTGCTTTTAGTGTTCATGGGAATACTAATAGTTAAAGTCATTTTTTTAAAAACCATCACTATTATTTAAAAAGTATTTATTAAGCAACTTTTGACAGGTGCACATTGCAAAAATCTGAATTTTAAAAATATACCAGTCTGGATTTGACTTGCCTATTGAAACTAGTCTCCTTGAAAGTAGGGAACATGTTTAGTTTTGTTTTGTCCTTTCCAGGCTTAGCTTTTGTGTATACCAACATTGTCTCTTTCTTGAGGTTGGCTTCAGTTTAAATGTCACATCAGAGACATTTATACAGAGTCTGATCCATTTGAATAGTTCTGTCCCTTGCAACTTATATTCTCTCTATATATTATAATCAAATTATTTTTAAATCATTATATAATGACAGAGGCTAGAAAGAATCTCTTCTGTAATAATATGTTACCTTTCCTGGTATTTTTCTCTCCATCCAGAATGCATACTACCTTAGGGTGGATAACCAGCTTGCTGTCCTCAATATATAATCCTTGCCACATAGGGTAGAAAGAACATAGAATGCTTAAGGAATACAAATCTTCAACTAAGAACATAAGGTGCTTAAGGAGTACAAATTGTTAAATAAGTGAATAAATGAATACCACAGGGAAACCCTTGAAAATGGGGACTGATTACAGTAGTTATTATGGAAGAGCAATCTGCTGAGAGAAGTAAGGAAACCTAAGAGCTGATGTTTAATCAGCTTCCTCTTGAAGAAATTGTCCTGCATGTTGCAGGGGCTCAATAAATATGTGGTAAATGGGTGAAATAATCAACGACCACTACTTTTATAAGAGTTTGGAAAACATTCAGTGATAGAGTTAGAAATATCCTCCAGAAATGTCAGTGAAACTAAGCTTATACCAACAAAGATAAAGGAGAATACTGAGGCAATCATCAAGGAAATTCAAGTCCACATGCACCACTTTTTATTAAATATTCTCTTTCAGGAAAAAAAAATGTATCTTTTGCTTTAATGACACACATAGGTTGAAAGTGAAGGGTAGAAAAAGATATTCCATGCAAATGGAAACCAAAAGAGAGCAGAAGTATCTATTTTTTTTTAAGATTTTATTTATTTATTTGACAGACAGATCACAAGCAGGCAGAGAGGCAGGCAGAGAGAGAGGGGGAAGCAGACTCCCTGCTGAGCAGAGAGCCCGATGTGGGGCTCAATCCCAGGACCCTGAGACCATGAGACCAAGACCTGAGCCAAAAGCAGAGGCTTAACCCAGTGAGCCACCCAGGCGCCCCCAGAAGTAGTTATTCATACATCAGACAAAACTGGCTTCAACTTAGAATCTGTCATAAGAGGGAACAAAGTCACTATACGATGATAAAAGAACCAAGTTATCAAAAGGATGCAACAATTGTAAGTATATATGCATCCAACATTGGAGTAGCTAGATATATGAAGCATATATTAACAGAACCGAAAGGAGACAGAGATAGCAATAATAGGGCACTATTTTTTTATTGTGTTCTGTTAGTCGCCATAAAATACATCATTAGTTTTTGATGTAGTGCTCCAAAAGTAATTGTTTACATATAACACCCAGAATAGGGCACTTCTATATCCCACTTTCAACAATGGATAGATCATTCAGATATAAAATCAATTAGGAAACAGTAGACTTGAGCAACACTATAAATTAAATGGGGTGGTGGGGGAGGCCTGGATGGCTCAGTTGATAACGTGTCTGTCTTTTGGTTTTGGCTCAGGTCACAGTTACAGGGGTCATGAAATTGAGCTCTGGGTGGGGCTCACCGTGGAGTCTGCATAAGATTCTTTTCTCCTCCCTTTCCCTCCCCTTCTGCTCCTCCCCCACCAAAATAAATAAGTAAATAAATAAACAAACAAATAAATAAAATCATTTTAAAAATAAATAATACATTAAAAAATAAAATGGACTTCACAAACATATACAAAAAATTCCATTAACAAGAAACAGAATACACATTATTCTTAAGTGCACATGAAATATTCTCCAGTATAGAACATACATTATGCCATAAGTCAAGCCTTAACAAGTTTAAGAAGACCGAAATCATATCAAGTATCTTTTCTGACCACATGAAAATAGACATTAAATAGGAAGAAAATTGGAAAATTCACAAATCTGTAGAAATTAAATAATATGCTCCTGAACAACTAAGGGTCAAAGAAGAAATCAATGAAAAATTTTAAAATGCTTAAGATGAATAAATAGAAATACAATATACTAAAACTATGGGATGTAGTAAAAGTTGTTCTTAGAAGGAAGTTTATAGTGATAACCACCTACATTAAGAAATAAATAACATAGCTTACATATTAAGGAACTAGAAAAAGAAGAATGAACAAAGTCCAAAGTTAGTAGAAGGAAGGAAATAAAGAAAAGAGCAGAAATAAATGAAATAGAGACCAGAAAACAGTAGGGGAAAAAAAAAAAAAGTTTTTTTGAAGATAAAAAAAGTCAAACCCTTAGACCAGGAAAAAAGGAGAGAAGACTACATCAAAGAAAAGACATTACAAGAGATAACACAGAAATACAAAGGATCATAAGAGACTACTATAAACAATTACATGTCAACAAATTGCATAACCTAGAAAAAATGGGTAAATCCCAGAAACATACAACCTACAAAACTGAATCATAAAGAAATAGAAAATCTGACAGACCAATAACAAATAGATTGAGACCACATCAAAAACCTCCCAACAAAGGAAAACCAAGTGCCAGATGGTTTCACTTGTGAGTTCTATCAAGCATTTAAAAAGGATACCAATATATTTCAAACTTTTTCAAAAGTTGAAGAACAAAGTATACTGCCAAACTCATTTTATAAGGCTAGCATTAACTTGATACCAAAACCAGACAAGGACACCACGATATCTCTGATGAACATGATGCAAAAGTCCTACAAAACACTAGCAAACCAAATTCAACAGCACAAGAAAAGAATCATATATCATAATCAAGTGGGATTTATCCCTGGGAGGCAAGTATGGCTGAACATATACAAGTCAAATAATGTGATATACCACATTAATAGAATGAAAAATTAAAAATCAAAAGATCAGGGTGCCAGGGTGATTCAGTCGGTTAAGCCTTTGCCTTTGGCTCAGGTCATGATCTCAGGGTCCTGGGACTGAGCCCCGCATTGGACTCTCTGCTCAGCAGGGAGCATGCTTCCTCCTCTCTCTGCCTGCCTATCTGCCTGCTTGTGATCTCTCTCTGTCAAATAAATAAAATCTTAAAAAAAAATAAAAAATAAAAAGATCATCACAATAAATGCAGAAAAATATTTGACAAAAGTTCAACATTTATTCATGATTAAATATCTCAACATAGTAATTATAGAAGGAATGTACCTCAACATAATAAGGCCATATATATGACAAACCCATAGCTACATCCTACTCAATGGTGAAAGACTGAAAGCTTTTCCTTTAAGCTCAGGAACAAAGCAAAGATGCTCATTCTCATCACTTTTATTCAACATAGTACTGGAAATCCTAGCCATAGCACTTAGGCAAGAAAATAAATAAAATGCATCCAAATCAGAAAGAAAAATATAAAATTTGTTTGGAGATGACACAATCTTACGTATAGAAAACCCCAAAGACTCCATTAAAACACTATTAGAAAAAACTAATTCAGTAAAGTTGCAGAATTCAAAATCAACATACAAAAACTGGTTGCATTTCTTTTTTTTTAATTTATTTTTTATTTTCAGCATAACAGTATTCATTATTTTTGCACCACACCCAGTGCTCCATGCAATCCGTGCCCTCTATAATACCCACCACCTGGTACCCCGACCTCCCACCCCCCGCCCCTTTAAAACCCTCAGATTGTTTTTCAGAGTCCATAGTCTCTCAAGGTTCACTGGTTGCATTTCTATACACTAACAATAAACTATCTTAAAAAGAAATAAAATAATGACATTTATGTTAATCTGCAAATAAACCTAATATATCTGTATACTGACAACTATAAAACATTGATGAAAGAAATTTAAGAAGATACAAATAAATGGAAAGATATCCTATGTTCATGGATCAAAAGAATTAACATTATTAGGGGCACCTGGGTGGCTCAGTGGGTTAAGCCGCTGCCTTCGGCTCAGGTCAATATCTTAGAGTCCTGGGATCGAGTTCCGCATCGGGCTCTCTGCTCAGCAGGGAGCCTGCTTCCCTCTCTCTCTCGCTGCCTGCCTCTCTGCCTACTTGTGATCTCTCTCTGTCAAATAAATAAATAAAATATTAAAAAAAAAGAATTAACATTATTAAAATGTCTAAACACACAAAACAATCTAAAAATTCAGTACAACCTCTATCAAAACCCAAAAGCACTTTTCAAGGCAACAGAATAAAATAATCTTCAGGGGCACCTGGGTTGCTCAGTCAGTTAAGTGTACAATTCTTGATTTAGGCTCAAGTCATGATCTCAATATTGTGAGATTGAGCCCCATGTGTAAGGCTGAGCATGGACGTGGGTAAGATTCTCTCTCCCTCTCCCTCTGCTTCTCCCCACCCTGCACTCAGTCATTCTCTCTCAAAACAAAACAAAACAAAATGAAAAAATAATCCTCAAACTCATATGGAACCACAAGAGACGTTGAATTGTCAAAGGAATCTTGAGCAAGAACAAAGGTATCTTTGTTCATCAAAGGTATCACAATTCCTGATTTCGAATTATATTACAAAGCTATAATAATCAAAACAGTCTGGTGCTGGCATAGAAAACAGACACATATTCCAATGGAATGGAGAATAGAGAGCCCAGAAATAAACCCACACATATACAATTAAGTAATCTTCAATAAGGATGTCACAAATAGAATGGGGAAAGGATAGGCTCTTCAATAAATGGTGCTGGGAAAATGGGATATCCACATGCAAAAGAATGAAAAGAATGGACACTTATCTTACACAATACATAAAAATCAACTCAAAATGGATTAAAGACAATGTAAATAAAACCACAAAACTTCTAGAAGAAAACATAAAGGAAAAGCTTCTTGATACTGGTCTTGGCAATGATTTTTTTTTATATGACACCAAAAGTACAAGAAATGAACCAAAAATAAACAAGTGAGATTACATCAAACTAATTCAAACTAAAAACAAACAAACAAAAACCAAAAACCCAAAACAAACAAACAAAAAACCCCTCCTGCATAGCAAAGGAAACAACAAAATGAAAAGGCAACATACAAAATGGAAGAAAATATTTGCACATCATGTAACTGATAAGGGGTTAATATCTAAAATATATAAGGAAATCATGGGGCACCTGGGTGGCTCAGTGGGTTAAAGCCTCTGCCTTCAGCTCAGGTCATGATCCCAGGGTCCTGGGATCGAGCCTCACGTCTGGCTCTCTGCTCAGCAAGGAGCCTGCTTCCTCCTCTCTCTGCCTGTCTCTCTGCCTACTTGTCATCTCTGTCTGTCAAATAAATAAATAAAATCTTTAAAAAATAATAAATAAATAAAATATACAAGGAAATCATACAACTCAATAGCAGGAAAGCAAATAACCTGATTTAAAATGGGCAAAGAATCTAAATAGACATTTCTCCAAAGAAGACTTAAAAACTGCCAACAGGATTACAAAAAGGTGCTCAACATCACCAATCATCAGAGAAGTGCCAATAAAAATCACAATGAGATATCACTTCATACTTCTTACTGTGGCTATTCTCAAACATTTAAAAAAAGGTAAGTGTCGGCAGGGATATGGAGAAAAGGGAACCTCCATTGGTGGGAACGCAAACTGGTACAGCCACTCTGGCAAACAGTATGGAGGTTCCTCAAAAAGTTAAAAATAGATGCGTTTGTCTGTTTCGTGTGGGTTGAGTTTGAGGAGTTCATTATAGATCCTGGATATCAACCTTTTGTCTGTACTGTCATTTGCAAATATCTTCTCCCATTCCATGGGTTGCCTCTTTGTTTTTTTGACTGTTTCCTTTGCTGTGCAGAAGCTTTTGATTTTGATGAAGTCCCAGAAGTTTATTTTCACTTTTGTTTCCTTTGCCTTTGGAGACGTATCTTGAAAGAAGTTGCTGTGGCTGATATCAAAGAGATTACTGCCTATGTTCTCCTCTAAGATTCTGATGGATTCCTGTCTCACGTTGAGGCAAGATATGAACAGACACTTCTCCAATCAAGACATACAAATGGCTATCAGACACATGAAAAAATGCTCATCATCATTAGCCCTCAGGGAGATTCAAATTAAAACCACATTGAGATTATGCTGAGTGAAATCAGTCAAGCAGAGAGAGTCAATTATCATATGGCTTCACTCATTTGTGGAGCATAACCAATAGCATGGAGGACAAGGGGCGTTAGAGAGGAGTAGGGAATTTGGGTAAATTGGAAGGGGAGGTGAACCATGAGAGACTATGGACTCTGAAAAACAATCTGAGGGGTTTGAAGTGGCGGGGGGGTGGGAGGTTGGGGTACCAAGTGGTGGGTATTATAGAGGGCACAGCTTGCATGGAGCACTGGGTGTGGTCAAAAAATAATGAATACTGATTTTCTGAAAATAAATAAATTGGGGGGAAAAAAACCCACATACTTGAAGAGAAAAAAAAAAAAAAAAACACATTGCGATATCACCTTACACCAGTTAGAATGGCCAAAATTAACAAAACAGGAAACAACATGTGTTGGAGAGGATGTGGAGAAAGGGGAACCCTCTTACACTGTTGGTGGGAATGCAAGTTGGTGCAGCCTCTTTGGAGAACAGTGTGGAGATTCCTCAAGAAATTAAAAATAGAGCTTCCCTATGACCCTGCAATTGCACTCCTGGGTATTTACCCCAAAGATACAGATGGAGTGAAAAGAAGGGCCATCTGTATAGCAGCAATGCTATATAGCAGCAATGCCCACAGTCGCCAAACTATGGAAAGAACCAAGATGCCCTCCAACGGATGAATGGATAAGGAAGATGTGGTCCATATACACTATGGAGTATTATGCCTCCATCAGAAAGGATGAATACCCAACTTTTGTAGCAACATGGATGGGACTGGAAGAGATTATGCTGAGTGAAATAAGTCAAGCAGAGAGAGTCAATTATCATATGGTTTCACTTATTTGTGGAGCATAACCAATAGCATGGAGGACAAGGGGCGTTAGAGAGGAGTAGGGAATTTGGGTAAATTGGAAGGGGAGGTGAACCATGAGAGACTATGGACTCTGAAAAACAGTCTGAGGAGTTTGAAGTGGTGGGGGGGGGGTGGGAGGTTGGGGTACCAGGTGGTGGGTATTATAGAGGGCACGGCTTGCATGGAGCACTGGGTGTGGTGAAAAAAATAATGAATACTGTTTTTCTGAAAATAAATAAATTGGAAAAAAAAAGTTAAAAATAGAGCTATCATATAATCCAGTAGTTCCACTTGGTATATGTCCAAAGGAAATCAATATCTCAAAGATATCTATACTCCCATGTTCACTTCAGCATTATTTACAATAGCCAAGATACTGGGGGGGGGAACTGTGCACCAATGGATGAATGGATAAAGAAAATGTGGTATATGGTGTGTATATACACATACACAATGGAATATTATTCAGTTATTAAAATGAAAGAAATCCTGCCATTTGTGGCCACATGGATAGATCTGGTGAACATTATGCTAAATGAAATAAGCCAGACACAGAAAGACAAAAACTATATGATCTCCCTTATATGTGGAATTTCACAGAAGCAGGAGTAGAGCTGTGGTCTCCAGGAGCTTGGGGCAGGAAGGATGGGAGGCAATGGCCAAAGGTTACCGTTAAGCAAGTAAAAAAGTTCTATAGAGGGGCCCCTGGGTGGCTCAGTGGGTTAAGCCTCTGCCTTCAGCAGGGTCCTGGGTTTGAGTCTCCCATCGGGCTCTCTGCTCAGCGGGGAGTCTGCTTCCCACCCCCCTGCCTGCCTCTCTACCTACTTGTGATCTCTCTCTCTCTCTGTCAAATAAATAAGTAAAATCTTTTAAAAAAAAGTTCTGTAGATCTACTATGCAGTTAGGTTTTATAGCTAATGATATTGTACAGCATACTCAACATTTGCTAAGAGGTTAGATCTTATGCTAAATTTTCTTATCACATAAGAAAAATAATAAGGCAGAAAGAAACTTTAGGAGGTGACAGATGTCTGTGGTCTTGATGGGGTGATGGTTTCACAGGTGTATATTTAACTCTAACTCACTGAGTTGTTCACATGAAATATGCACTGCTTTTTGTTCATAAAGTGGTTTTCTAAAGTCTTTCTTTTCTCTTTATAGTAATATTAAAAGGCTGTAGCTTTCTGTAGCACATGTTCCAATGTCTCAAGGCTGTCATAATTATGGAGTTAGTTCTAATATCTAAACTAAAGCTTGCCTTGTGTTTATTCTTTTTGTTAAGAATAATTCTGTTTCTGTTTGTAGTCATTACCATAACTTAGTAATTATAGTAGTGGTAATAAACAGACTATGAATTCCCAAAATAAATAGTACACACATGTATACTGTGTAAAATGTTATATTTAACATGATATACCCATAAAGTGAAATTCTTGCTGCACGCAAGGGCCCTCATATTGAATGAATACCCTACAGATGTTAATAAACATAAGCAATAAGGCAGGACCAGTTAAAATCACTATGTCAGATAAAGATGCTAGTTAACATTTATCAATGGCTTACTAGACATGGCCCTGCTTCTTAACTTTCCATGCACTGACTCATTAGATCTGGAAAACACCTAGGAGGTAGACACTATTATTTATCCCTATTATGCAGATAAGGACATTGAGGGACAGAAATCTAAGTAATGTCTCCAAAAGGATAGTGTCCATAAATGATGAAATCAGGATTCAATCTCAGGCACTTTGCTTCCAGAATCTGTGGTCTTAACCAAAAAGAAACCAGAAAGAAACTCAGAAGCATTAACTGAAATTTCTCATCAAGGTAGATGTGTTCTAAGGTAGTTGATGCCTGATTTCCTTCAGTAAGCATTCTCCACAAACATGACAGTATAAACTACCAATGCCATTCAGTTCTGATTCAGGGTGCAGAGATTGTCTAAAATACTCCTCTTGGTCACCCAACAGTCTTTGAGTGTCATTTAGCACTCAAAAATGAATGTACTAGATGGTTCAGAGACAATCTTTCATCACATACTCAAAATCCACTTTAGAAAATTGTTTTAAGAATCATCTTCTTATAATTAAAAAAAAGAAGAAGAAACAAAGAAAGAAATGAGCTCTCTACAAAACTACTTTAATTTTTCCCATTTTCCCCTCTGTTTGCTGCACAAATTAATCTCCCAACACTGGTGGATCCTTTCTTTCATGGCATCTGCACACATTCATCTACAGCAACTTCTTCCTGGAAAACCTACATTTATCTTCATTTTGTCTTTCAAAAACTGAATTGAAATCCATTGCTTCTATGATGTCATTTTTCTGACAATGATTAGAGGAGTCCAGTGGCTAAGTCTGCAAGTATGTCATGAAATATCAAAATCAGTTCCTCACTTGCCTAGGGAAAATTGCAACCTTCTTTTATCACTTGGCCCATTCTTCTAGTCCTCATGGGGTATATGCAGCCTCTCCTTTTGAATCCAGTTATTAAACATCAACACCCTAGGCTAAAGCATTTCTTGCAACTATATATCCATTTGTTATATACACAAAGAAACAAAATCCTGTGTATAATTAATCATATTTTAAAATGCTTCTCTGATAAAGTTTGGCATATCTTAAAATTTACCAAATATTATAGCTTAACACCTTCCACAGCTAAGCTGGAAATTCATTTTATAGTTTAAGAGGGAAAAGATTGTGTTTCATTACAAATGTGGACTATACTGGAGAAGCTATGACTTTAGCACCTGCCCTTTCTATGATCTGGTAGGTCCCTACTACACATATTCAATTATCTGTATTTACAAGGTTATGAGCCTCCCTAATAAACTAGACTTTTTAGAGAACTGCTACAACAATAAACAGCATTTATAAAGTCCAAAGTGATGGTTCTGTTCCCCTCTCCCCAACGGATTTCTACTAAGACCAAAGATATTTTCATAGCTTTACTTTTACTAGTAAAGTAAAACTGATGGGACAGTAGTCCTCACCCTGGCCATATTAGAGTCCCTAGGGACATCTTAAAAATCTTAACACCCAGGGGTGCATGGGTGGCACAGATGTTAAGCATCTGACTCTTGGTCTCAGCTAGGATCTTGGGATCAAGCCCCCCTTAGGTTTCCTTCTCCCCCTCCTTATACCTACCCCCCATAAATCAATCAATCAATCAATCAATCAGTCAGTCAATCTTTAAAAATACTTCAATACAAAGACTGTGCTTCTGGTCAATTAAACCAGAGCCTCCAGGCGTGGGACCGAGGCAGCAGTATAGCCCTTGAACAGCATGGGTTTAAACTGCACATGTGCACTTACATGCAGTTTTTTTTTTTTTTAATTACAGAACAGTACTAAAAATTAATTTTCTTTACTTTATGATTTTCTCCATTACACTTTATTTTCTCCAGCTTACTTTATTGTAAGAATACAGCATACAAACATATAACATATAATATGTATTAATCAACTGTTTATGTTATCAGTAAGGCTTCTGAGTCAACAGTACACTATCAGTAGTTAAGTTTGGGGAGTCAAAGGTAGTACAAGAATTTTGACTGCCTGGGGTTGGTACACCAACATTATTCAAGGATCATCTGTATTTTCTGAAGTACCCACGTGAATCCAACATGCAGCCCAGGGTGAGAACCACTACCCTAGTAATACTGGGAAAATATCAGGTATCCTGTTCGCATTGCGTAAGAACTAGTATAACCAAAACCTAAGTTTTGCTCATGTGTACTATCATCCATCAGTGAACCCAATTCTGAATGTCCTACAACCAAATGAAGGAGTTATAATGGTGACATGGAGATTAATCCCTAAAGAAAATGCGTAAAGAGTCAGCATAGGTTTCTAATGATTTAGCATCCTTTTTTAAGGAGAAAGAAGAGGACCAAGTAGGTGTATCTTACAATTGCCAGCATGCAATAGATTGTATTCTAAAAATCCACATGCCTGTGGTTCCCTGCTTCATCCCCACCTCTCCAGATTCTGATAAACTCTTCCAGAGTAGCAGATAGTTTGGGCATCTATGTTTGGGTAATGTCTTTATCCATCCTATGTTTAGACATAGAAAGCATAAAAGTGTTGTGTTTCTCACCTTCCATGGATTTATGCCTTGTGTTTCCACTGGTTTTTGGTTTTTCCCCTAGATATGTGTCCTGCTCATTTCCAAACTAAGAGTTTGTCTAATTAGAAGTAGGATTGTAAAAATGAGATGAACACAACTGTTCTTACCTTCCCTGACTTTGGTCCCTCCAAGGACTATCGCAGATATGCCAACAGATGATGATAAGAGCCAAATACAGATGTTAATGATCTTTGCCTTCATGGGGGTGCGGAAGTCTAAAGCTTTGACGGGGTGGCACACAGCAATGTATCGGTCCACACTCATCATGGTCAAGGTGAATATGCTGGTAAACATGTTATAGTAGTCAATGGAAATGACTATCTTGCACAGCACATCCCCAAATGGCCACGAATTCATCAGATAAACCGTGCTCTGGAAGGGCATGGTTGTAGTAACCAAAGCATCTGCCAACGCCAGGTTAAATATATAAATGTTGGTTGCTGTCTTCATCTTTGTGTATCTAAAAGACAAGAAACAAGAGCATTTCTCTTCAACTTTGTATCAAATCCATGAGTGTGTTTGTAACACAAATCCAAATGTGTTTGTAACAACCTTTGAACTATTGAATTTGTTTTTCATTCACTTATTCTTTACATATTTGTTGAGCATCTAATATGTAAAAGGACTGTTCTAGACATTAAAGGTAATAGGAAAAAAGTAGACAAAAATCTTTGACTTGACTTAGCTTTTATTCTGGTGCTTTGTTCAAAATACAGTGCAAATAAAATAGCATAGATGAATAGATGAATATACATAACAGATCTTTTTGACAGACTCGCACATAATACAGGTTGGTCTTTATTTTGTGACTGGCAATTCATTTTAATCCTACCTGGAGTTGCTTGCTTTTAAGCATTTTTTATACTTTTTTATTTCTTCCTCTTCACTGTGTAAAACAAAAGATAAAGCTTCTACAACTTTTCTACAGGGTCATTTTGAGAAATCCATCATTGTAATTACGTCTTTTGAAAATTCAAAATGGTTTTCATTTTTAAAATACATTCAATTTCAATGGCTAAAACACAGCTAAGTTTGTTGACTTTTGTTTGCCAGTGTGCCATTAGTTTTTCATTGTAAATGCATTATGTAAATAAAGCTGGCTGAGTTCTTCCTTATACACATCACAGCACAAAATGTAATCTAGCACAGTAGGTGAGAACTCAGTTCTTCTTTATTCTCATCTTGAGAGATTTTTTAAACACATAAGTTGTTTCTTCTTCCAACTGAGGGGACAGTAATTTTCAAAAGAGACCAAAAACATTGCCTTTAAGGCCAAATTATTCTTTCCATTATAACATGAAGTTTAGAACAATTCTACTTTCAACTAAAACTGAATTAAGAGGACTGTTTTACCAAGAGAATGCTCCCTGAGGGATCTATAGGGCATGAAACATTCCAAACAGTATCAGCAGGTTTTCAGAGGCCAAATGCCTCTGAATATGTAGGGGAAATCCATGTTAATTACTTTCTATACACCTCAGATTTATAGACCTTATCATAATTAATTCAGTCATGCCCCACATACCTTCTTAATGTTATGGTTTTAACTGTTATTTAGGGTCACTTATAAGGAGCTGTCCTATGGAAAATTGCTTTATAAAATCTTTATAAAATCAATATCTTTATTTATAAAATCAATATCAATGGTTTTTATTGATCACTGCTAGGGTGTCTTTCAATAAATGAATTTCTACATGAGAAATGTTTTTTAACATGTGACAGAACAACCTTGGCTCTCCTGGGAGGCAAGGTGGTCTTCTATGAAGTCAGGTCATCCAGAGTCTGGATTTAGTGTATGACTTTTCTGAGTTTCGTGTCCTGTCACATAAGATAATAAAACCGAATGGTCATACCAGAGGTAAAGGCAGTAGATGACTTGACTCAAAATGTGTGACATACAGGATCACTCTTAGCATCCCACTTACCCTCTCCCAAATCTTCCCCTCCTCTCTTTCCTTCGTGCTAGAAAATGTTTTGTCTGTGCTGGGCTGAAGGCATGGTAAAGCATGGCACAGAGTCAGTATCTGTGGATTTCCATTCTGATGCTCTCCTATTTAAACAGTGCTTTAATCTGGAGAATGAGAAGCTTATTTTAAAATATGTCATGTTTCACCTTTACAATTTTCACTCAAATATTGTTAAGTGGCCTATAAATTTTATTAAATGTGGAGTACCTGTGTGGCTCAGTCCCGTTAAGTGTCTGCCTTTAGCCCAGATCACTATCTCATGGTCTTGGGATCGAGTCCATGTCAGGTTTCCTGCTCAGCTGAGAGTCTGCTTCTCCCTCTGCCCATCCCCTCCCCCACTTGTGATCTTTCTCTCTCTCTCTCTCTAATAAATAAATAATGAGTAAATGTATATGGCCAATGCTCAGAGCATAGGTATTATAAAAGCATAGATAACTAGGGAAATTCGCTTACTGAGACAGAGCAAATATTTCCAATGAGCAAGACGGAAATGCTATCTGTTCAAATGTCTTCTATAAGGTATAATTTTATGTTTGAAAATGGCATCTTACAAGCCAACCTCCTATTCTATCTACTTTCTATCCAAGAATCCCTGTTATTAACAAAGATTATAGTGGGGAGTGCCTCTGACTTTGCTCTCATATTTAGTGACCCTGATATTCTCTTCTTACTTTATGAAGTTAGGCATATGAGACAGTTCCCTGTTTGGGTAGACTTGGGTTCCAGTCCTTATTTTTCCCTCTGTTAGATTTTGGAGAGGTCACTAAAAATGGAGCTTCAGTTTCTCGACTATAAAATGGGAAATACAATGTTTATCTCATAGAGCTCCTGAGATAATTAATAAAATGCTCCTAATCCAAAGAATATGTCCAGTTTATTTCATGGTCTTTAACTCCTCTCCCCCCCTTACGTATGTGGAAGCCATCAGTCAGTCACCACAAGAAGAAAAAAAGGAACCTAGTTTTCGTTAGAGCCATAGTTCAGCTTTAATATGAAAGACAATAGCAAAAATAATGCCTGCAACATATTGGAAGAATGTGAATGAAATGAAATATGAGTTATAATAAAATGTAATATGCACCTTTATCAACAGTAGCCCAAATTATGGAAAGAGCCCAAGTGTCTACTGACTGATGAATGAATAAAGAGGGTGTGGTATATATACACAATGGAATATTAGTTAGCCATAAGAAGAATGAAATCTTGCCATTTGCAGCAACAAGGATGGAAATTATGTATTATGCTAAGCAAAATAAGTCAGTTAGAGAAAGACAAATACCATATGATTTCACTCATATGTGGAATTTAAGAAACAAAACAGGTGAACACAGAGGAAGGGAAAAAAAGAGAAGGAGGCAAAAAAATTTAAAAAAGAGAGAGAGAGAGAGAATGAAGGAAGCAAACCATAAAAGACTTTCAACTGTAGAAAACAAACTGAGGGTTGCTGGAGGGCAGGTGGGCAGGGAGATGGGCTAGGTGGGTGATGGGCATTAAGGAGGGGACTTGTGATGAGCAGCGGGTGTTATAAGTGTGATGAGTCACTAAATTCTATATCTAAAACCAACATTATACTATATGTTAACTAACTAGAATGTAAATTTATAAATTGAGGCAAATATGTATAAATATATATCTTTAATAATAAAATGAGGAGTAATTTTCTCTTAGCTTTTCAAAAGTACTTAAACAAATAAATGTATGAAATTGCTTAAGCCTTGAACTTATAAAGAATCCAAATCCTGTCATCATTTCTCAGAATAAGAGAATAAGTACCTATAACCGAAATGTCTACAGATTACATTAATTTTAAGTATACTGATTGTAGCAAAAGCTCTTCGAGAGAAACAAGCTCTGGCCGGACCATTCATGTAGGAGCTATGACTGTCACCATCCTCCAGGGCCAGAGACATCTACCAGAGACCTAAAGACATACCTGCAGCCTCCTGCCATGGAGATCCCCCAATCCAACAGCATACCAATGTCAGGGCATCACTCTCATTTTGAGATGGTTCATGTTAATGATGACAATCTTAGTAATCACGTATTTCACACACTCCCTGCGTCAGACTCTGTGTACCTCCCACACATTTATCCCATTCAGTCCTCACCTCAACTTCACATGGTAGATATCAGTATCCCTTTTCTACGGATGATGCCACTGAGAATCATGGGAGTTACATGCATTTATCAAAGTAATATGGTTATAAACAGCATTGGAAGACTCAAACCTGGGTGCTGGATGCCAGTTTCCACATTATTAAATGCCCCCAGCACTGTATAATTTACCAAGGCCAGTGCTTTGTCCTCCTTGTATTTTATCTGATACTTACGACAACTGCTTCTCGAGTTTAGCCGGGAGATTTATGTCTTCTCCCTAATATTAGTGAAGCAAGTTAGACTCAGGTAAGTAAAGTGGTGTGTTTATTTATTTATTTATTTATTTATTCAAGATTTGATTTATTTATTTTTCAGAGAGAGAGAGCAAGTGCGCACAAGCAGAAGCAGAGGGGAGCAGAGAAAGAAGCAGACTCCTTGTTGAGCAAGAGCCCAAAGTGGGACTCAATCCCAGGATCCTGGGATCGAGATCTAAGCCAAAGGCGGACGCCTAATTGTTTGAGATTCCCAGGCATCCTAACATGATGTTTCTAATGTTGGCAAAGGTGGGGACTCCATGGGATGATCTGAAAGGGGCAGCAAGGCAAGGCCCCTCTCCCAGGGTTCTGGAAGACACATACTTATAAACCTACCACACAAAAAGAGAGAAATGACAGATACGATTCAAACTAGTGAATAAACTGTAAGTTCAACAAATATTTACTGACAGTCTTTTATGTACTACATTGGACCAGATCCTTGATAATAAGACCTCCACCCTGTGATAATAAGACCGTCTGATTGAGCACTCTGGTTTTGTTAATTTAATCAAAAGGAGATAGTAGCTAGTCCTTTTAGTCACATGTACCCTGAGGGAGGGGGGAGTAAGCTTTTCTTACTATGTTAAGATATGAAATTATTTTCCATTTCATCCATCCTGCTTTACAAAAATGTGCAATATTTCAAATAAAATGGCACCATCTGGGTGGGAAGTTTTGGCTCATGTGGAGAAGCTGGAGGTGGGCTGGCAGGGAGTGGCTGCACTTTTTAGCGTACACACCACAGGAGCATATGGCACTAAAAGAGCAAAGCCTGTGGGCTGTCCTCACTACACTTGTCAATGTTACAAACCCAAAAGTGATGGTAAGGTGTACCAGACGGGAAGCAGGGAGCAGGCTGGGAGGAAAAGTCAACCAGAGAATCCAGGGTGGCAGTCAGGACGAAGGTCATCACCCGGCCACATGTCAAAGGGTATCTCTGGGAGTAAGGAATGTTCCTCATCGCACCTTAATTCAAGACCTTCCTACTGGAGCTCTCTTTACCGAAAATTAAGAGGTGGCTTCTGGACTGGCAGCCATACATGCCCAAGGTTATCTGCTGAGCTATCAGGAACCAATGTCTCCGCGCAGGTTTTCTGGGAAAGCCTGGCACTTGCTCTGAGAAAAATGAGACACCAGCAAGGGAATATTGACCTTGAACTACAGAGTCTCACATCTTCTTGTCCTTCCCATATGCCTGCTGTGCTCAGATACTGTGCAGGTAGAAAAACTCATTCTTGAATTATTAGCGTCCCTTGCTGTTGAGGTGCATTGCCCGAGTGCTTTTTTTATTTTAAAATTAAATGATGCTTCTTTAGTCAGGAGCTCTTTTTTAGCCTTATGACAGCATAATAAACCTATAATCTTGCTGGGTAATGACCATCTATCTTTAAATACAAACTTGTTTTCCATTTATTGATTTCAGTTATTTTTAGCTCTTACCTGAAATTGTCCCCCGTGCTGACAATACACACACACCCTCTCTTCTCTCTGGTTATAGTCAAGCCTCCTCCCCTATAGTCATCATTTCGTTATTTCAACACATTTTAAAGTGCCTGCTCCATATACAATAATATACTGGGCATTGAGAATGACTGAGAAAACCAACAAACTGACTGTGACCTGAGGAGCTTTTCAACCCACGAAGTCAAAATTACAACGTAAACTAGAGGACAAAACAGGGCAGGATCAGGGTGTAGTGAAGCGATGGGGGCACATTTTAAAGAAGACAAAACCTGGACAGGATCTTGCACTTTGAGAAGGATCTGGAGAGAGAGGTTTTCATGGCTACAGTAATGAGAACCTGACAGAGCTGGGTAAAGGGGTGTCAGGGCACAGAGGACCTTGAATACCAAGAGGCAAAACCATGTGGAGTGTTCGCAGAGGGCTTATTATGGGACAACCTCTGTTTTGAGAACTTTATCTGGCAAAATTGTCTTGACGACTAAATGAGACAGTCCCTCAAAGTACACATCCCAGGACTTGGTATTTGTTGATTGATCGCTGGATGCCAGTCCCCTCAGTCATCATTCCTGCTGCTGGTGTCATCGCGGTGGTCATTACCTGCCACAGCCCTAATAAACTGCCTCACAGTCCCATTATATACCACTGCCCCCTCTTCTTCTGAAGAGTAAGCTGTCTAAGAGATAGTTCTCAGGGGTCCTCAGAGTGCACAGCTAATCAGTAAAGGCATTCAGGGCTGTCATTCATAAGTTTCTTAAAGAGGCAGAAATTTCAGAGAATTTATGGGATTTTGTGAATCTGCTCCTTCCAGCAGCTAAAGATTGAAAGCTCTTCTGATAAGTGTGGTAACTATGCATGATGAGGTTAAAAAACATTTGATATGAGGGAATGGGGCATGAGTCAAGGAATACTAATACTGAATACTAGCACACTGCCCATCTATAGACAAAGGCTGTCAAGTACACTACAGTGTTGCAGTTTTCCCACAAACAATACCCATTGTTTGGGTGAGGAAACAGAGTAAAGAGGAAGTAAATGGCTTGCCTGAGACCACAAATTAGTGGACAAAAGGGAGTAAAATCTGTAGCCCTCAAACCACAGCTCCAACAGAATGAAACAAACATATACCTGAGTGGTCATTTTTCTGAATAGAACCCTTTAGTATGGAGAATGCCTACAGGCCTTTAGAATACACCTGAAGAATCACTCTTTGGTCCTGGTGAAGAAAATGAGTGTGACCAAACACTCCTGACCCACAGGAAGCTGGCCACTCACTATCTTAGAAGACCTGAGCTACACTAGCTTCTGAAGACCCCTAACACACCATGCTCAGTAGAAGGAAATTTCTGTGACACCTGGGAAAATGCAATCCTTTTAAACCAACAGTGGACAACTAGCATAATGAGAGACATGCTTCAACATTTTTTTTTTAAGATTTTAGTTATTTATTTGACAGAAAGAGAGATCATAAGTAGGCAGAGAGGCAGGCAGAGAGATAGTGGGAAGCAGGCTCCTTGCTGAGCAGAGAGCCCGATGTGGGGCTTGATCCCAGGACCCTGAGATCATGACCCGAGCTGAAGGCAGAGGCTTAACCCACTGAGCCACCCAGGCGCCCCTCAACATTCTTTTCTCTGCACTCTCAACATGCATGACTTATTCATTTTCCTGGGCATGTTTTCCAGATACAGAGCATTCCAGATTTTATATTTTAAATGATCAGAAATGGTGGCTTTACTGATGTGAATTTTCAGAAGAACTTATCTGAAAACATAATGAGTTTGCTTCATTAATTCTCTAGATAGCTTCCAGTTCATCTCAAAATTGAGTTGCTATGTCTTTTTGGATTATTTACTATTGAAACTATGATTCTTTACTAAGGGGCAATAGCTTATTAATTTTTTAACGGAAGGAAAGGAAATTTGGTTCTTGTTTCATCTGACTCTGAAATTGAATATACTCACTATATTCACATTCACTATGTGAATCCACAGATTCATTCAGATGTCAGGTCCCTCCAGTTCCCCAGAATTACTCTCCCATATTCAAAGAGAAAAAGCTATAGAAAGAACAGAGGAGCAGATGTGTCCCTGAGTTCCACGACTGTCACAGCCTCAGCGACCATGCTGGCAGTGATGTATGGCCAGAATGATGGACATGCATCGCCTTGCAAGGGGGGCAAGCTGTCAGGCAGGGGGGCAGGCTGTCAGGGTGGGAGAATGCAGAACAGTGATTTCACTGCTACAGCTGGTGCCAGGACCTGCTCATCCTCTGTAGGCATGGTCCTGACACCCAGCATCAATGTTCTAGTGGACTCAGCTGTGCACACAGCGTGAGTGTTTATCACACCTGACAACAGTAGAACAACTGTAAATTTCATGTGATTGACATGTTGTTTCTCAGACTACAACTATCTGGATATTTAGAAATACACAGATATCTTAGATGATTTTTTCCAACTTTATACAGAAAACTGAAGTAGCTAAGCGTACCACAGGATGCTGGCAGAGAGGAGACAAGATTAACTTCTACTCTGTGCTCTTATCAGTAGGAAATGCCGCCCCCACCCCCACCCCCGGTGGAAAGCAACATGGTAAGCAGAGAGAGTTCATTGTCTTGTGAAGTTAAGTGAGTAAACACTTAGCAGCTCAGAAGAGTGTTCCCATTGTGAAAAAGGGTCTCTAAATACTCGTAACTCTAGCTGTTTTTAATATGAAGGCCTCCCTTCCCCACCTTCAGACCAGTCTTTGGGGATCTCTCAATTTATCACATGTTCATCACATGCCTTCTGTTTTTCTCATCTTTCATCTTTGCTGGACCAGGGAAGGGTCAGTGTTTACACACACACACACACACACACACACACACACCCCTTTTACAATATTATCCCCACTCCTAAAATCTCCTTTCTTACATAAACTTTCCTTATCTCAGAAATAAGTCAGTATCCCCTCCAAAGAAAGAAACAAAGAAAGACTGGCTGATTTTCTGTGGAGGAATAAATCTTTTGTTAATACACTTTTGAGCCTGCATTACTTGCATCACTGAAACCACATAAGCCAAACTTTAGAAAAAAGACTATCTTGCAGCCACACAATTTTAGGTTTTTGCACTGAGGACAGGCTGAGCCCCCTGGGGCAATGACAATTGAGTGCATCCAGAAGTTAATCTGGGGTGAAAAAAATGCCAGCTACACAGCTCACAGAAAGATACTGCTTGCTACTCAAGAGATACAGGTGAGTGATCAATAGAGAGGGGCAATCATCTCCCAGCCAGAAATAAGTCCCTCCTAAAACTAAGTTGAAGATAGGCACCAGGAAAAATTGTAAAGTCTCATAAGGTCAACAGAATTAAGAAGTGATTTTGAAGACTACGATTGTGCCTAGAGTCTGTTAAAGGTTAGGAGTTCTATGCCTGATGACTTTTTTTTCCTTTCTTTTCCTTTTTTTTGGGGGGGGGGTGGTATACAGCTGATTCTTTTCTGATCTCTGAAACACAAGGATTTGGATTTCAGCTGCAATCTCATGTTCCACAGGGAAAAAAAATAGTTCCGCTTTGCAAATTCGCATCATCCCTTGAAATGAAATCAAGTCTCTCTTTTAAGAGCTTGTAAAATGACAAAATTACCTGGAGAAATGCAAGATAGGCACTTTTGGAAAATAATTTCTGGAGAGATCTTCACTATGCTTACTTTTGAGGAAATGTTCAACATTGATTCCAAAGAGAGGACTTAGGATAAATGAGAACATATTTTTCAATCAAAGCCTGAGATAAGACAGATGTCAGAGATGGAGTAACACAAGGTTAATTATACCAGGATGCCTCTGCCTTTCCTTCAGTGCCTTGCTAGGAGTAGTCTGGCAATATTATCCAAGGTAGGCTACAGTAACACTTGAGAGAATGTGGAATATATGTGTACATACAATTGCCATGATTGCAATGAGAGCTTCGAGAAGGAAACGATACTCTTTTTCATGGATGGAAAAGAGACTCATCAGACACTCTGATTGGGTCAACTCACTTCTTCCTTAATTCTGTGATAGCCACAGTTTCCTAGAACTGACACAAATTCAACCACGGGGCCCAGACCAACTCAGGGGTGACCTGAGTCTGTATATGCCATGTGACCTAAGATGGTCTCTGCAGAGTGGGGTTTCTGTCAGTGGCTTGGAGAAGCACTCTGTTCCCTAATTGATAAGCAAGAAAATGGTTTTTTTGCAAGCTTGAATGGGTTCGCTGCCTTTGGAGAAGAAATTTGAGTTCTGGAAATGGAAGCATTTCCAGAGGATTTTTGTGGTTCTGGTTTTGTTTTTGTTTTGTTTGTTTGTTTTCCCTATGTCTCTTATAAAGCTGCCCGTTAAGAAATTTCAACACTGCCCAGGCTGAACTATAAGAAAGCCAAAGTCTTCTACTCCCAGGGCAAGGGTAGCAAAAGACTGACTCCCTAGAGATCTTTATTGTGGTAGTGGTGAATTAATGAAAACTAATGAGAAAAGCAAAAGGCAAAACTTCAGACCAACAAACAAGTAATTTTGATTCCTGTTATTTTTGTCCTAGTAATTCTTTCCTTGTTTATCCTTATATTTAACTTTAAAAGAAGTATGCCTTTACAAGAGTAATGTTTTCCTTCAAATTAAACAAAAGAGAACTATATACATAATTTTCATGAAAATTGAAGCTTGAGGAGAGTGTTTTCTTAAAGAGAACAGAAATAGAATAGGCCGTGATTAGGGCTGAATTATGTCCCCTCAGATACATGCGTTCAAATTCTAACACCCCAGTACCTCAGAATGTGACTGAATTTGAAGATAGAGACTTCAAAGAGACAAAGTGAGGTAAAATCAAGGTAAAATGGGGTCATACGGGTGGGCTTTAATACAATTTGACTGGTGCCTGTATCAAAGTAGGAGATTAAGACACAGACACACATGGAAAGAAGACCACGTGAGGACATGGAGAAAAGAGCCATCTATAAGCCAAGGAGAGAGGTCTCAGAAGAAACCAACCCTGCCAACACCTTGATCTCGGACTTCAAGTCTCCCGGTGAGAAAATAATTTCTGTTGTTTAAACCACCCAGTCTGTGGACCTTTGTGACAGCAGCCTTAGCACACCAAGATAGGGCAGAGCAAAGGTTTCCCTGAGAAAGAAGGTCCCCCTGCCACAAGCAGCCTGCCTCTGCTGATGCCTGCCTTCCCACCAGACTTGCTCAGCCGGTCCCACTAACATATAACCCAATTCCTTGCAACAAATCTCTTCACAGGTACATCTTCTACTGGTTCTACTGTTCTGAATGAATCCTGACTAATACAGAGAGTGAGAAAAGTGAGGATAGAAGAGCTGAGATGGCTCTGGAAAATATGACCAATTAAGAAACACAAGAAGAGTAGGCTGTGCTGTGGACAAGAGAAACCCAAGGATGTGCCAGGAAATGAAGGACAGGGTGCTATCAGAGAAAGCAAGGGGCATAAGACTGGTCGAGCATATCAAATCTCCACAGAAATCAAGGGACAGTCAGCCAAAATGAGAAGCTGAAACATGATGCTCTAGCTTTGGTAGAGGAACGTCAAGGAGGGAATCCATGCACACAGGGCTGAGGAACATGTGAAAGACAAGAAAATGAAAAAGGATTATCCCTCTAAGAAGTTCACCTACAATACACAGGAGGATGAAAAGACATTAGGTAAAGGAACTCAGAAAAATGGAAGGGTCGTGGATATTGATTACCTGTAAGATGACAGATGCTTGAATATGTCCAGGAGCTTAAAGGACAAAAGCAGTGGAGAGATTACATATAGCAGAGAAATGGGTTAGCTAACACAGCAGAAACCTCAGGAGAGCCCAAGGTGATGAGATTCAACCCTCAGGAGCAGGGATCTGCTATGGATACAAAGAAGGAAACATCTCCACAGAGATGGGATGATATGAGGAAGGGTGGCTGCCAATGCATGTATGTAGGGAGAACATTCCCAGCAGCTAGACTCTAGTGTCACAGTGAACTACTGGGTTAAGATCATCCCATGACCATGATGAAATATGGTTAGGTAGGGCTTAGGAATTAGTACTGATTAAATTAGTTTGGCGTTTTTTGCTTTTTTTGTTTTCTTTTGTTTTGTTTTGGGTTTTTTTGTTGTTTGTTTGTTTTGTTTCAGTTTGGTTTTTGTTTTCTAGTGATGAATAGGAAAAGGTATTGTTCCTTTCTGGAAATAGGAGAGAGACACAGAAACACTAGGCAGACTTGGGTTCAACTACTCTTGAAGGTGGCGACTTTGCCTTCAAGTATATCTTTACAAAGATAAAATTGATTTTATTCAGCAGCACTCAGTTCGCTGGGAATAGGAACAGGAAGGTAAAGTACTAGCTTGATCCAGGGTCGTGGTTCAGTGGAAGAAAAGAGCAGAAGGACAAGAAGGCAAGGCAGCTGAATGTATTGTCAAGAGAGGCTGCAATGATGGTTTATGGTGTCCAGGCAAGGTAAGAGAAAAGGACAGTCTGGGAGAAAATGAATTCTTACTGCCCAGTAAGAAAATATCCACAGGTCTGCAGGAGTGGTATAATGGGCAATGAATTGAGCAGTGAGTCAAAGCACAGGCTCTGGCGTCAGCCTGGCTCCCTGACCAGCAAGGTGTGACCTTTGTCAGTTTATTTAATCTTTCTTTGCTTTCATTTCACCATCTGTTAAATGGGATAGTAATATACCTAAGTTTGTGAAGAATAAATAAAATGATTCCCATGAAGTAGGGAGCTTTACCCGTCTGGCATATATTTAGTGTCCCTCAAGTTTTAGTCATGTCTGCTAGGGGTGGAGACAGCTGTATGCGTGGAAGTTGCAGAAGAATGGAAGTTTTAGATGTCACAGGTGAGACTGCCTGGCAGGATCCAGGGTGTGGGTGGCCATCACAACATTCGCTGCAGGTGACCTACACAGGTAGAGGTGGAGAGAACACAGGCTTAGGATCCTAAGCGTCACACCCATTGGCAAATCCGAGGTATCCGTAGGAGCCAAATATAGAGATCCAGGGCTGAGGTAAGAACCTCCCATCATGGGGCACCTGGGTGGCTCAGTAGGTTAAGCCTCTGCCTTCTGCTCAGGTCATGATCCCAGGGTCCTGGGATCGAGTCCCACATCAAGCTCTCTGCTCAGTGGGGAGTCTGCTTCCTCCTCTCTCTCTGCCTGCCTCTCTGCCTACTTGTGATCACTGTCAAATAAATAAATAAAACCTTTAAAAAAAAAAAAAAAAAGAACCTCCCATCCCAGGTCCACAAATGCCAAAGTCTAGTGAGAAGGGAACATCTAGGTGCTTAATTTTAAGGTTTTCACAATGAAAAGTTACTATGCCCTAATATTAGGCAGTAATGGCAACTGGTACCTATGAAATGATGAAAACTCTTGAAATTATAAATATATTCAGAGGGTACTGAGTGGCATTTCAGGCACCCAGTATGGGAAATCAATGTATAAGACAGCTCTAAAAATAGTCAAAGCTTTTTCCACAACCCTGGGTTACTTCCCAGGTCTGAGATGACCATCTCGGACCTGCAGCTGCCCTGACATCCAAGCATCTTTAGAATGATGTCCTAGATGGCTGAACCATGACTCTTTTCAATGTGTAGTATTTTAAAATAGTGTTCCTCTCAAAACTGATCCTCCATCTTTTCAAGCAGTGTTGCTCAGCCCTCAAGATCAATTACAAATCCACGTATGAACCCTCCCGTTCTGCTCTCAGTTCTGATGTGTACACCATACCCACCTCTCTCAAGTCTTCAGTTCCTTCTTCTGAGCAAAATAAACCCAAGTTCAACAACTTCTCTTCTGAGGTTTTATTTTTCAACTCTTTGACCATGTCTCAGTCTTAACCAACTCCAAATACTCCTTAATCCTCTTAGCTATAGCTGTAAGCAAACTAATGTTTCAGTACATTGGCATTCCTGGATGATAGCAGAACTCCTCACTTTTCATATTTCATCTCCAAGTAGGTAAGAGTGGGGTGGGAGGATGATTGTTACATGAACTCGCTAACTTCTTTGGTATTTTTAGCTGAATTTCTCTCCTTTTAACAAATTTTAGTCCTGGGTATCTTTTGGATACACACACACACATATAATTATAGGCTGCATATGTTATATAAATATGTGACTAATTAGTAAGTGTGCCATATTATGATTTATAATGGTGATTATTCACTATATGTAATTATATTTAATTGTTATATATATTTATATTTCATTTCTATTTCTTTCTTCATATTCATATTTGCCATTAAAAGTCCTAGTTAATCTATAATTCTGTTTTCATTCTGACATGTCTACTGTTCCCCATGGAGTTGTCTTTACACACATTTTAGGATTCTTCATTCCTTTTGATCATATTCTGCACGGTTATACAAACAGTTGTTAAGCAACTAAGAAGCTCTTCTCAAACTCAAAACTTCAGGTGCTCATTCAAATAACAGTAAGATGTATTTATTTTGCTTATGCACTTAAATATAAGTAGGAACACATTTTTTTTTCTTAGCATCTTCTTATTTAACAATATTTTATTACAAAACCACAGCCTCTGAACAGAGATTTTTAAAAATTTTTAATTGTAATTGAGAACACAGCTGTCTTTTCTCTTGTTGCTATAATCTTCTCTCTAAAGGTGAGCAACCCTGAAATTACTAGTGATTTGGAAAAACAACGTGTTTTAAAATATTTTCTTCCTCTGTAGCCTTTACACATCATAGAGCAAATGCCCAAAAAATGCAATACACAATTACGGAAACCAAGGCTAATAAGCCAGAAGCACTAACTGTAGGTGAAATGAGATTTAAAATATGTATTCACAGGCCTAAATGATGGGTTTTAGTTCCAGAGCGCAGATAAAGATAAAAGACCTGACATTCTCAAATCTAGATAGACAGTTTAATGGGCATTTTTTATTATGATGACTTCCTAAGACTCATGCTACTATAGATAGTGTTCTTAAGGGTCATATAAAATATAGAGCTAAAGTTAGAATTTAAAAACAAGAACGTAGTTTTTATTCATCCCTTCAATGCCTCTGAAAAGAGTGACTTGTGTCCCTTATTTCACAAGGATTTCTCAAAGGAATGTAAGCCCCTTATTCACTCTCAACTCTCCCAGAAAGGGAAATACATATCTATCAAAGGGCATCCAGAGCAAGGTTGGGATTTTTTTTTTTCCTTTTCTTGTTTTCTTTGTTGAAAGAGGCCAAAATAAGAATTGCTTCACTTACCAGAAAATTAGCAGATATAGGTGGATATTTGGGTATTTATAATTAGAAGCTGACTTCAATGTAATGCCACCAAAGAACAATACAATAGAACCATCTGCTTCTCTAGATGGAAAATAAAAAGTAAAGCAATATTTGAAAACCTCCACTACCCACACTTTAAAGGATAAATATTGGATATTGGATGGCTTATTTACCAAAAAAATCACTGATATTCTAAATAAATGAGGAAACATTTCAATACTAAAAGGGCTCATGCATGGATACCAACAACTCTAAATAGTATATTGACTTTTGCTCATAAACCATAATACCAATCTGATGAGTCACTTAAAATTCTGAATTATCTCCAATGCATTCGATGGGCCTGAATTTTACCTTAAGAATTATTTGCAAAGGACAGACCAAAGTGCTCCGAACTGGCGTGGGCAACCAGGCAAAAAAGCCAGTTAAAGGAACTAGCTTCCTTTCCAGAAGACACTGACCTTTCTCCACACCCTAGTACTTAGCCTGACCACAGTTTTCAGTAGGGGCCAGGGTTGGGGGTGGGTGAAAAGGAGGGTCGTACAAATGCTCAAACAGCTCCTGGCTGTGCGATTCGCCCTATGTGAATTTCGCAATTCCCCACCCAAAACTCTTCCAGGAAATCCTTTACTTCAAGGAGGCCACCCTCTGAGAATCTCCGGGGTCCTCGCAAGAACTGCAAGTAGTCTCCGCCACCAGGCTGGAGCCCCAACCTCCAGTCCTGGCGGCAGAGCCCGACCTTCCCTCCAGACCCCACCCACTGCGGCGCCCGGACCCCACACTCACCGGATGATCACGAACATGACCAGAGAGTTGCCCACCAAGCCCACGACGAACACCACCGAGTAGACCGCGGTGATGATGACTGGGATGGCGGGAGAGATGTGCGCGGACTCCAGCGGCGCGCCCTCGGAAGCCCCGCTGCTGTTGCGGTCGGCCTCGGCCCAGTCCGGCAGCCAGCTGCCGTTTGGGAGCAGGCAGGTGCTCGGGGAGCAGGTGGGGCTCGGCTCCCCGCGGAAGATCTGGACCGGGGACTCCATGGTCAGGCGACTGCAGCTGGAGGGCAAGCAGAGGAAGAACTGCGGGGTCACGAGAGCTAGCTGGACCCAGAGAGGCAAACTTTGCCCGCACGCGGGCCAGCGCGCGCAGGCCAGTAGCCCGCGAAGCCCGGGACCCCCTGATGCCCACTCCGGCGCCATGTCCTCCGGGGCGGGAGAAGGAGGGTGGACCTCTCGCTGCCGCTGGGTACTGATGATGCGGACAGCCAGCGCTCGCTCCTCTTCCCCAGCTCCAGAAATCCCCTCCAGCCCTTTTCTAGGCACGGTCCCCTGGTGGAATTGTCCCCAGACTGATGCTCTGAGCCCCCAGGAACAAAAAGCACTCGAGCTCAGAGCCCTGGCTCCCCAGGACTGCTCCTAGAAAGTCAAAAGCCCGAAGCTTACCTCCGGCTCCCGAAGACCCGCGCAGTGGTTCAGGGGACGTCCTGGCCCCTGCGGAACCTTGCGCTCCCAGGGCGGCTCAGCCCTCGGAGTCGCCGCGCAGCCGAAGCTCAGTGCTCCGACAGAGGTACCTTTTCTACCCAGCTCGGTCGCCGCGGCTCACGCGGCTCCCCACAACCCGGGGCGGCTCAGCCAGGCCTTTGCTGCTAGGACTCGGCGGGAGCACTAGCCGGGCGGGGGTAGAGCTCAGGGGAGCCCCGCCCCGGGCCGCGCCCCGCCCCGCCCCGCCCCGCCCCGTGCCGCCCACCCAAACCCAGCTCGGCCAGCGGAGGTTAACTGCCCAGCCTCGGGAAGCCCCCAGCTGAGGCTCAGTGAGCACAAACTACCTAGAGCCACAGCATCCTGTCTTGGACAGCCCAAAGACTGAGAGCTGCTGCTCCCTTTAGTTTTAGTAATAAGGAAGGATGTGCCTCAGTGGGAGCATGCTTCTAGATTATCTATAATAAAGTCTAGAACTACTGCGGGCCTCATTCTCCAGGCAGGTCTTCTTTCAAGGGAGGAGAAAAAACGTGCTTTTGTTTATTTGAATGGTCCATCCAAATAAAGTAGCAAAATAGTCTAATTAGAATAAGACCAGGTCATAAAATATTAATGATTTAGTATACATAAATAGAATATTCCTGTACATTCCATTCCTTCTAGTCTTCTCTGAGATGACACACAGACTGCACCTTACAGATATTAACTCTACCTCGTGCTATTACCTGCGAATAAGTAAAACACTCTCCCTACTCAGGTCTCGATGTTGGCTGGGGAGTTGACAATGTCTCTTTCTTTCTTTATTCCCTGCAGTCATCAATTTTCTGTCCCTAGGGTGCCTTCTCTATGAAGCCCCCAAGAACCTGAACTCCCATAGGGAAATTCAGTTATTGTCATTTCTGTGGTTAACTCCACCAGTCAAGGATTGCTCAGATTCTGCTGGGTGAAAGACACCCTCCAATAAAGAGACCCAGCGAACAATGACAAAAATGAAGGAAGGCCAAGGTAAGTTGTACAGGAGACCAAGGACTCAACCACTGAAGTGAAGGTCTTGAAGGACAGTGGGGAGCTTCCCCTTTCCAAATTGGGTATGGGAGTCAGGATGCTGACACAGTCATTCCATTCATCAGTCCACTGCAGAAGAGAGCTCCTACCTTATTCAAGATGTTGTGACCCCCAAAGAGGCATTTGACACCAGGGTCTTAACAACCTCAAAATGCACAGCTCTTCTTAGGAATTTGATTCAAAGAACAACAGCAAAGCTCTCCTTTGCCCAAAATAATCCCTCCAACCCTGGGATCATAGGTGTTTTGAAAATTATTATCAAATCTTACATTGTTTTTTAGGTTTAGATTGCAGATTTTCATTAGAAGATGACAAAACATCAGAATGGTGGGATCTCCATGTGTCTGAGGGTACTTCTGTGTTAGGAAGATGGCAGATGAACCATCTCCAGATGCCTGGGGGCTCATTTCCTGCCCAAACTAACTACCACCAAACTAACCCAGGAAGACATTGTGTTTGAAAACTAAGCAGTATCCAAGTAAGAAAGTAAAAATAATATGTTTAAGTAAAATAGCTAGGAAAGTTGGAATTATCCATCTCTCTTTCTGTCTACTACCTATTTATTTATTATTTCATGCATTGAAAATACCTACAACTGTCTCTGTGCAACACACTTTTGTTTTGTTTTGTTTTCATTTTGTTTTATTACTTTTCAGTATTCCAGAATTCATTGTTTATGCACCATACCCAGTGCTCCATGCAATGCATGCCCTCTATAATACCAATCACCAGGCTCACCCAACCCCTCAACCCCCTCCCTTCTGAAAGAGTATTTACAATATCTATCCTGCTTTTGCATTCACCACATTGGTTAATTTTTGTTGTTGTACTTAGCACCCAGGCGGCTCATACAGCTGGTAACATCACTGAGCTGGGCTCAAACATAGGTGTTTCTGGCTCTTGCCATATGCTGATTGCACAGAATAGTTTCATGTAAGGGAGCAAATGCAGAACAACTCTTCCCCAAAAGACAAAATATATATAGAGAAAGGGTTATTTGGCAAAGATAAAAAAGAGGAACAGGAAAGGTATTACTTGAAAAGATATAAGTAAACTTTCTTTTTTTAAGATTTATTTATTTGAGAGAGAGTGCATGAGTGGGTTTGGGGGGCAGAAGAACAGAGGCAGAGGGAGAGAGAGAGAAGCAGACCCCCCACTGAGCAGGGAACCCAATGTGGGGCTGGATCCCAGGACCCTGAAATCATGAACTGAGCCAAAGGCAAAGGCTTAACCGACTGAGCCACTAAGGCACCCTAACAGTTTTAAAGAGATAAAAAAAACTTTAAAGAAGTTTCCAAGTTTGTACAATTCCAATAACTTGAACATTTTGCCCTCCCATAGTGTGTGTGTGTGTGTGTGTGGAGAGGTTTGCTAGGTACTCTATAATGAAAGCAGAATGCAGAACTCAGCCTGGGACTTCTAAACTATAAGATGATGTTCTCATTCTGATCACCAATAAGAAAACTCTACTAGTTGGGACAGCCTTTTGAAGGCAAAAAACTACCAATTATGATAAAGGAAGTTTTGTTTCATTTGAATACTCCTACTTTTTTCTTTTTTTTACCAAACTAATGGCCAAAATAAAGTGAAGCCAAAATGGGCAGAGCATTAAGAAACCTTCAGGCAGTTGCAGTTGCCAGGGGAACCTGGCTTGTGTCTCTGAACACAGGGAGGAAGTCTGCTTATGTGCAGTCAGGTTGTCAGGAATATGAGATTTTATCACAATATTGGAGAAGAGCCTATAAAATAGAGAGGAAAGACAAACCGCTAAAATGCTGTATAGTATTATGCACTGATACAAAGCACATGTTATTAAACTTACCCGCACTTGATCGTTACCTGCCATTCTGCTCAGGGCTACCACTATGCTTATAACTACAAGGAAAGTACTTTTAAAGCTGAAAAATGTGTTCTCAGTGATTCTTATTGCTTCATGCTACAAAGTAGCTTGGGAAGTGTGTGCTTTGGCATTTCTATTGTATAGACTATGGATACCAGCAGTAAACTGTGATCAACTGGCTTTTTTTGTGGCTCTAAAAATGGACATAAACCTGCAATAAGTATACAGCTGAAGGCAGCAATTACCACAGCTTAAGACCCAGCTGTGGCCAGAGCAGCCTCAGAGGAGCCAGAATGCAGCAGTGTCCTTCATGTTACTAATCAGATATTGCTGAATACAGGTGAGAAGGCAGGACTCGAGGGAGTAACAAAACAAGGGCAGTTTTTCCCAAATTATCCAATCTAGTTGAGAGACAGAACCTAAATCTTTAAAATTTTATGAATAATTAATTAATAACAAGTACAGTTAACTGGTGAGTCTTTTATAGGAAACATATTTAATAAAACAAGATAGTCAACGATGAATGCAACTAGCTTGTGTGAAGTAAATAAAAGGCTCCCCTTCTTCAAGACTCTATCTTCAAATTGCTATAATAAAGATGTAAGTCCCCTTCGTGTCTTTGTCATGAAGACATCCTGTGAGCTATTGCAGGTATAGAGCCTGCACATGTTTGGGGGGCTCCGAAGACCAGATGTCCTCACAACAAAAGCATCAGGGAAGTCCCTTAGAACAAAGAAGTGTTGAAGCTGCCACTTCAAGACGGCAGGTGAAGAGGAAGAAAGGAACATTCTAGGCAGGGTCATTCTAGCAAATGTGAAGAACATGCATGGGCAGAAGTGAAACACATTTATGGAACTGAGGGGAGTCCAAGGTATCTGAGCCTGGTGACCGAGGGAAGTGTGGCACAAGATAAAGTGAGAGTAGAGGTCAAGATTACACTGATCCCGGGCGCCTGGATGGCTCAGTGGGTTAAGCCGCTGCCTTCGGCTCAGGTCATGATCTCAGGGTCCTGGGATCGAGTCCCGCATCGGGCTCTCTGCTCAGCAGGAAGCCTGCTTCCCTCTCTCTCTCTGCCTGCCTCTCCATCTACTTGTGATTTCTCTCTGTCAAATAAATAAATAAAATCTTAAAAAAAAAAAATTAAAAAAAAAATATATAAAAAAAAAAAAAAAGATTACACTGATCCCTGGGGCAACTGGGCGGCTCAGTCAGTTGAGCACCTGATTCTTGAGTTCCACCCAGGTTGTGATCTTGAGGTCAGGATATTGAGTCCTGTGGGTTTCGTGCTCAGCCTGGAGTCTGCTTGGAATTCTCTCTCCCTCTCCCTCTGTGCCTCCTTCTTGTGCTCAATCTCTCTCTCTCTCTCTCTCTTTCTCCCTCTCAATATCTCTCTTATAGGTAAATAAATCTTTTTAAAAAAACAAAGATTGAGCTCTAACAAATATATGGTTGAAGGTTTGGATTTCAGTATAAGACACAGGAAGGGACATGAAGAGTCTCAGGCAGGAGGATAGTATGCTCAGATTTGGGATTTTTGAAATATCACTTATCTTTAATTTGTATACTGTATTGGAAGAAAAAAAGAGCCGATGTGATGAGTCCCTTATTGAATCAACATCATGTACTGTTACCACTAAAAGGCATCTTAGTGTGACACATACCAGCATATTATATAAATAAGGGATAAAATGAGGACTTTCCCATGATCACGGAGCTGAGTCTTAAACCTGAAACTGCCAACCCTGAGCCACTTGATCAAACTGGATCCACAGATTTGAAAATTCAGTGCCAGTCCCATGTCAGGTGCTAGATTGGGGAGTGAGAGAAATCATGGCAACACAAGGCAATACATGACAGTGTTCCCAGTGTTAGAAGCACTGATGGTATTGAGGTGAGAGCCAGGTGGGGGACGGAGGAATACGTAAGGGGAGAGTCCCAAGGACAGACTGAGGAGTAGCTTGCAAGGAAGCCATGGTGGTTTGAGGAGGGCATATCTGAAGAAAAAACATATTAGAACTACTGTAATAGTCTGGGTGAGAGATGACTCAACCCTAAAACAAGGTAATTGCTGCACAAGTAGGGTACATGGTAGTTTTGAGGACCATTTAGGAAATTAGATTCGCAAAACCTGTAGTTTAAATGAATATAGAAGTTAGGGAGGATGAAGAGCCTGGAATTACTTTAGGCTTATGCTTGGGTGACCAAGTGGAGGACAGCACTATTAACTGAGATAAGAAATATAGAAGAAGTCACAGCGAGCTGGGAGGAGAATGCAATGAGCCCAGGTTTCGCAAAGCTGTGTTTGAGACACCCATGAGGCAGTTGTTTGTGTATGTGGTGCAGGATCATCTAACTCTGGGGAGAGTCTGTGTTGGAGAGATGAAAGACAGTTAGAGCCAAGGACAGGAATAAGGGTGCCGGGGTGAGGATGGCAAGAAAGGCAAAGCTGATGAGACAATGCCGAAAAACCACGCCATAGGGATAGGGATCTCACAAAGAGGACTGATAATAGGCATAAATGAAGGAGGAGAAAGAAAAACAGAGTCAGGGAAATCTGGAGAAGAGAGAATTTCAAGGAGAGGTGATCAACAGTGTCCACATGACAGAGAATATAAAATAAGATACTTGACAAAGAAAAGGTCACTGAGGGCCTGGCATTATCTATAATAAAAGTGTGCTTTCTATTTGAGCAATGGAACAAAAATGAAGAGACAATTAAATGTAATGAAATTCTGAAAAGCCACTTGAAATTAGGGTTTTCTGTTGAAGGAGCTCTCACTCTGGAGATGAGGACTTTGTCAGCTGGCTAGTAGAAAAGACACCTTCCTTCTGCCCTACCCAAGGCCATTCCTCAATTTGGTTCTCACTGTGGATACAGAAAGGATCCCTACTGGGCCAGTCACCAGGTGAGGGAATAGAGCACACTGTGGGGTGGGTGGGTGCCCACGCTGTATTGACAAGGCCCCAGCCTGTCAGCCTATATGACGTTCAGAAGTCAAGGACCCAGCTCTGAGGCAGGAGAGGCAGGAGAAGACCAGGTTTCCTGTTTCTCCAGAACCATGCGGATAATTCTGTTTGCCACTACACATCCACTCTCTGTCCTTTTCATCCTGCTCTGTGTCTAGAAAGTACTGGTTGGGTCCAGATACAGAAGCATACTGGCAAGAGATCAGAAGGCAGGTGGAGAGTGAAGTCCTATTTCTGTCCCATGGCTCTTGCACCAGGGTCCTGTGTCAGCCTGCCACTGTGAAGGAACAACTCCTGCATGGCAGCCCCCTCAACACCACTACCCTCTCCGGGTTGCAAGAATTCTTCCTTCATGCCAAAAGGTGGAAGAACTCCCCTCTCTCCTGCTTCTCTCACTGAAGTACTCAATTCCTCCTTTCCTGATTTCCCTCAGCTCTTTCCACACCTTACAATCTTTTTATTAGGAGGGCACTTGTGATAAGCACTGGGTGATGTATGGAAGTGTTAAATCACTAAATTGCACACCTGAAACTAATATAACACTGCATGTTAACTAACTGGAATTAAAACAAAAACTTAAAAAAATTCTCTCAGTTACCAAGTTTACAGTAACTCTCAGGACCCACGTTCCCTGATTCACAAGGATCTTTGCTAATTATACTCACCCTGCTGCAAGGAGGAAGTTGGGAGAAGCGACTCATATGTTACCCTGGTCACACTTTACCTACAATCATAGAGAAGGAAGTTCTTGTGACTTTCTTTCTGTTCATTTTGAAACATTATACTTTTGTGTTTGATAATCTACCTTCCCTAACACCCTAATTAACTGAAAAGATACTGTATTATCCAGCCTTGACTTTCTTGGCTCACCTTTGAGTTATATTAGAATGGATGAAACAATGCATTAGTGTCACAAAACAACATCAACACAAAGACTCCCAAGAAAAGATTTCTTCTCCCTTTTAATTATCAACGCTGTGTGTGTTTCCACTGAGATTAAAACATACTCTTCACACACTGTAGGCCATGACCAGCACTTGGTGCTGACCAAGGAGTGTTTTCACTGGTTATTGTGGAGAGACATGGCCTACCAATCCAACCCTGCCAGGCCATGGGACCACACATGTTGAAGCCACATTGTACCTCAGCTCATTAGGCATGGTGTAAATTATTTGTAGGAATTAGAAAATTTCCATGTGACTCCCAATAATACCATATCTCATATAATTTTATTTTTCTAAAACCTTTTGCAGAAACATGTTAGAATTTTAAGAGATTCTTTTCTCTTTATTTGGTGTATTTCTGTCAAATCAATAGCGTTGTGGATCCCTAGCACAGCTCCAATTAACACCTTATATTAATTGTACTAGGACTCCTGTTCTGGGAATCATGCTCTCTTCCCAGTGTTTGTTTGCCCCTCATTTGGCTTAGAAGACACATAGTGAGAAGGGAATCCTCCCAGGAGATGCTTTTCGTAGATATTCCTGAACCATCTCTTCATCTCTGATGCAAGCCACCCCAACTGGGTCTAGAGAAGAGGAGGGTGCCTCTCTACTTCCATCTTTACTGCCCCCTTCTACTTGAAAACAGCTGGATGCACTTCAGATCTTCAACTTCTGAGAGCTGAATCAGAAGAGCCACTTTAAAACTATGAGCATATTATCTGTATTGCTCATAGTTCATACAACTGTCTTGTGATTTCACTTCATGCATAAAAACATGAATATCAAGAGAGAGCAAGAAGGTCAGGAGTTTTTAATTCAGAAATAATCACAACTACTGATGCACAATGTAGCAAGCAAGGACATTTAGGGCAGGTTTATAAAAGCCTGTCAATTGAGGAATTGAGAGCTAGTTTGAAGGATAACTGGTTACTAGAAACTGAGGGAATCTTTGACCCCAGAATAGCCACTTTCTGTTTTCCCCTTGAATGGCTCAGGATAAGCTGAACAGATACCCCAGAGTGTAGCCACAAACACAAATACAAACACTACTTCCCCCAGCATCTGCCTTACTCAACCTCATCAAATTCACTGTACTATATGCAAAGTGTGGAAAGTATTTGGATTTTGTAAGTATTGATAATGATATTACCACATATATTTCCCAATACAGTATCTGGCATCTACAAAACATATATTGAATGAATGAATGAAGAGTAACGGTGGGTTATATATTACATTTCACAATAAAAAAACAAAAGCAGATGGATGGGCTTAAGACCTGAAAAGGTGTTGATAGAACCTTAGCATGTGCTTGAAAGGTACTATTAATTTGAGACAGTGGTTATGTTTGATTTAATATCACCTTGGCTTATTACTTTAATAGCATTTTCTGTCCCTTTTTCTTACATACTTAAAGCAAAATTATGAGCAAAGTGACAGAACTCAAGGGATAATAAATCTACAGAAAATAAGCTGGTAGTTTCCTTTGAATCTTAGGTGGAATTGTATACATTTATTAAGATCAATAAACTCACTGAGCTTAACAAAATTTCAAAGTTCATGACTCCAAAGAGTTTAGACTCAAAATAAGCTTTGTGTTTGAAGTGAGGGCTTGCCAAAAACGTCATGTGTTTTGCAATAAATTTCACAATTATTCAGTTAACTCCCATAGTCTAGAAATAAAATCTCCTGGGTGGAGAAGCCACAGTAACTCCTGACATAGAGTGAAACCATTTCTGACTGACTCCTTTGTTTTATAGGAAAATGATCTCTAATTTCTAGCATTTTTACAGCCTATGTCATTAAAATTAAAGGCTGCAGACTACACTCAAAGAGTGATATTTGAAAAGAAGATCAAAGCTTAGTTCTACAAACTACAAAAAAAAGTACAGAATGTTTGAATAATCCTCCCTAAGAAAGAGATCATTGCAATAGTATATCAGGTGTCACAGAGGTGAATTTTGTTAGCTTTTATTCCTGATTTCCTCTTCTCCCTCCTCTCGACCCCAGTTTAACAGAAAGTGAAAACAAAAATATTTGAACAGCAGAGGGAGTAGGTGCTATAAAATATTACTTTAAGTAAAGAGATAGAAGTAAATAAAAATAGAATTCACATATAAAAATTTTCAATAATAAATTGAAACCCAGTTTGACTTCAAAGTTACTGTTTTCAAAATCTTTGCCGTATATCAAAGCATCTCCTTGTACTGATGGCAATAATGGTAGCATAAATTTGTGCAAGCTTTTGATTTTGTCAAAGTACTTCATATAACAGTATTTCATTTGGATGTGTTAACTTCCTTGTACTTTAAGCAGAATAACCCTATCTCTATTTTATAATTAAAACACGGGCTCCAAGGTTTTAAGCCACATAGCCATGATCGTTTAGTAAGTGGAGGAGCCAAACACAGAATCATTCTTTTGAATCCCACCCAATGATCTTTTCACCTCCTCAGGATGTACAAAAATTTTAGTTTGAATGAGGGCAGAGATGAGTCATAGGAGTAAAATTAAAATGTGAGAAGTGTGTCAAGTGTTCACTCTAACTTTGAAGTACGAACTGTGGCTTCATTGTCTATTGTGCAAGAGCTAGTTAATATATTTTATGAAATAGAGAAATGGTCACGATGGGAATTATTTTGAAAAATTTCACCAATGTTAGTATATTAAACTCCCCTAAAAAGGAGTTATATTTAGACACCTAGAGTAAGTAGAAGGATAAACTAGTCAGTTCCACAGTAAAGTCAAAGAAAGACACTGAGTAAGTGTTGTACTGCAGATACGTTTATTTGAAGAAAAGTAATTGATATGAACAGGATTATATTACACATGTGAAAGTAATACAATTAAAAATATAGTACAATTTATCAAGTTTAGTTGGTCATTAAGAAAATATCATGCATAGTTTAATATAGAAAAAGATTCTTTTTTATTGGTTTAAAAAGATTGTTACTTGCTTTAGTAATATGAACCAAAAATCCAAACTGTTTACAAAGGTATTGAGATGTTTCGCTCCTTCCCATCCTACCTCTATCTCCCCTTTTCTATCCCTACCTCATAGAAGTAAACTACTTTTTGAGTTTCCTCTGTGTTCTTTTTTTTTTATCCTTTCATGCAGATATAATTAAAGTGCTTTCTCTACATTTTTACACAAAAATTATTCATTGTCCTGAGCCATGCATTTTTCATACAGCATACACACTGGAGATATTTCTGTATCAAGACAGTTTTCTCATCCTTTTAAAAATTGTTCTAATTTCTCCAGAGCATTCCATTTTGTGAGTGTACGAGGGTTTATGTAACAAATCCTTCACAAATAGAAATTTAGATTATTTTCATCACCTTCTGCCAGAAACAATACTGTCACTGTATATGTATACAGGTAGGATAAATTCCCAGAGGTTGGATAATTTGATCACAAGGTAGATAGAGTACTATACTGAAATCAGCTGTTAACATTTTAGGGATATTTAATCATTTGTTAAAAGCAGATATTACTAAAAGTTACATTACAGGGCACCTGTGTGGCTTAGTCCTTAAGTGTCTGCCTTTGGCTCAGATCACACTGCGATCAGGCTCCCTGCTCAGCAGGAAGCCTGCTTCTCCCTCTCCCTCTGCCACCCCCCCTGCTTCTGTTCCCTCTCTGGCTATCTCTCTCTCTGGCAAATAAATAAAGTCTTTTTTAAAAAGTTACATTATATAAACTTACAGTTAAATAAATTATGTTATAAATGAAGGTAATAAATACTTTAAAATGAGTCACTTCCTATAATTTTTTTTTTATTTTGCTATAATCCATGCCTTGGGAGGTAGAGCTATTGTATCAGTACAAGGGAAACTATCTAATGGGCTACTGTTGCCTGTCTCTTTCCAACTTCATGTTCAGTAGCATCATATTTGTAGCTGAAATAAGCAGAAACTGGCAAATGTTACAAATCAGGGTTTAGTTAGTGTTTACCAGAGAGCTGGTTGTTAAACATTTATTTGCATACCACTTGTTGATGACTTGAATCTAATTGTGATCCATAACAATTTTGTAGACTTTACTTTGGTAAACTGAAATTAAATACTTTTAATTGATATCTGATTCTTACTTTCCACAGAGTTCACTTATTTTATTGAGTCTCCTTACATTTCATGGCAATATAGTTCTCGGCATAAACTCAATAAGAGCCTTATTGTTTTATGGCTTCATTTTATGTATAAAAACATGAGTTTCAAGGACAGCAAGATGATCAGGAGCTTTTAATTCAGGAATAACCATAACTAATCATGCATAAATTAGCAAACAAGGACATTAGGGTAGGTTTGCAAAGGTACTGTCCATTGAGGAACTGGACCAACTGCTTCCTTGTACTTTAAGCAGAATAACCCTATCTCTATTTTATAATTAAAACATGGGCTCCAAGGTTTTAAGCCACATAGCAATGATCATTTAGTAAGTGGAAGATAACTGGTAAGTTATTTAGTAAGTGGAAGATAACTGGTAAGTTAGTAAGTGGAAGATAACTAGTTTCCCAGAAACTGAGGTACTCTTTGACCTCTGAACAACTGCTTTCTACCTTACCCTTGGCTGTCCCAGGAGAGGCCATGCAGACACCCCAGAGTTTGAACAATGCATGAACAAAGTGAGAATTTCAGCAAAGAGATAAAAAATATTTTAAAAATACCAAACAAAAACTATAGAGCTAAAGAATACAATAATTAAACTGAAAAAAAATGCAATACAGAGGTTAAACAGCAAACTAGATCAAGTGAAAAAAGAATAAGGCAACTTGAAGACAGGGTAGTAGAATTCATCTAAATAAAAGAGCAAAAAGAAAAAAAAAAGATTAGAAAGGAATAAAGAGAAAGGGATACTATGAAGTTTTCCACGATATACATTATGGGGGTTCCAGAAGGTGAAGAGAGAGAAAAAAGGCAGAAAGCTTACTCAAAGAAATAATGACAGAAAATTTTTCTAACCTGGGCAAAGAAATAGACACCTAGATAAAGAAATCCCAGAAAGCTGTAAACAAGATGAATTGAGACACCCACACAAAAACACATTGTAATTAAATTGTCAAAAATTAAAGGCAAGGAATCTTAAAAGCAGCAAGAGAGAAACACTTTTTACAAACGAGGGAATATCCACAGACTATAAGAGGATTTTTTTAGTGGAAACTTTGCATACCAGAAGAAAGTGGGGTGACATATTCAAAGTGCTGAAAGGAAAAAAAAAAAAAATGCCAAATAAGAATGTTCAACCTAGCAAAGTTGTCCTTTAAAATGGAAGGACAGACAGTTTTTTAGTCAGTAGAATTCATCAGCAGTAGACTGGTTTTACAAAAAAAAAAAAAAAAAGTTAAAGGTAGTTCTTCACACTGAAATGATAGGACACTATCTAGTAAAAGAAAAATATAAAAGTATACCTCTGAGTATAATATAAAAATTTTAGAAAAATATAAAAGTATTACCTCTGAGATAGGTAAGTGTATAGTTAAATTCAGAATATTCTAATGTTGTAACGGTAGTGGGTAAATGGTTTATAACTCTAGTGTGAAAGTTAAAAGACAAAACTACTAAAAATAACTACAGTTGGGGTGCCTAGGTGGCTAAGTTGGTTAGGAGGCTGCCTTGTTCTTGGGTCATGATCTCAGGAGCCAGGGGTCAGAACCCATGCTGGGCTCCCTGCTCAGTGAGGAGTCTGCTTTTCCTTCTCCCTCCGTTTCTCCCCCTGCTTGTGCTCTTTCCTTAAAGAAAAGAAAAAAAAAAAAAAAGAGGAAGTAAGTACAACCAAGTATTTGTTTATGGTTAACAGTGTGGAGGTTCCTCAAGAAATTAAAAATAGAATTTCCATATGGTCCAGAAATCCCAGTTTGAGGTATATATCCAAAGGAGATAAAACCATTATCTTGAGGAGATAATATGTACTCATATGCTCAATGCAACATTGTTTGCAATAGCAAAGGAATGGAAATAACTTTTAGTGTCCACTAATTGATAAATGAATACAGAAAATGTGGAATATTATTCAGTCTTAAGAAATTAGGAAACCCTGCCATTTGTGATAACATGGAAGGTGTTATGCTAAGTGAAATGAGCCAGACATAAAAGACAAATACCATATAGTTACACTTACTGCGGAACTTAAAAGGGGAAAAAAAAGGTGAATTCTTGCAAGCAGAGGGCTGGGAGGTAGGGAAATAGAGAGTTTTGGTAACAGATACAAATTTTCAATTATAAGATGAATAAAACCTGAGGTATAACATGATGACCGTAATGATAACCCTGTAATTTATAACTGAAACTTGCTAAGAAAGTAGAACTCAAATGTTTTCACACACCAAAAAAAAAAAAAAAAAAAAAGATAAAAGATATTATGGATGTGTGTAGACCAGTGGAACAGAGTGGAGAGCCCAGATATGGACCCTCAACTCTATGGTCAAATAATCTTCGACAAAGCAGGAAAAAAAATATACAGTGGAAAAAGGATAGTCTCTTCCATAAATGGTGCTGGGAAAATTGGACAGCTATATGTAGGAGAATGAAACTAGCCCATTCTCTTACACCATACACAAAGATAAACTCGAAATGGATGAAAGACCTCAATGTGAGACAGGAATCCATCAGAATCATATCAGCCTCTTCCATATCAGCCACAGCAACTTCTCTCAAGATATGTTTCCTAAGGCAATGGAAACAAAAGTGAAAATGAACTTTTAGGACTTCATCAAGATCAAAAGCTTCTACACAGCGAAGGAAACAGTCAACAAAACAAAGAGGCAGCCCATGGAATGGGAGAAGATATTTGCAAATGACAGTACAGACAAAAGGTTGATATCCAGGATCTATAAAGAACTCCTCAAACTCAACACACACAAAACAGATAATCATGTCAAAAAATGGGCAGAAGACGTGCAAAGACACTTCTCCAATGAAGACATAAAATGGCTATCAGACACATGAAAAAATGTTCATCATCACTAGCCATCGGGGAAATTCAAATTAAAACCACATTGAGATACCACGTTACACCAGTTAGAATGGTCAAAATTAACAAGACAGGAAACAACGTGTGTTGGAGAAGATGTGGAGAAAGGGGAACCCTCTTCCACTGTTGGTGGGAATGCAAGTTGTTGCAGCCAATTTGGAGAACAGTGTGGAGATTCCTTAAGAAATTAAAAATAGAGCTTCCCTATGACCCTGCAATTTCACTACTGGGTATTTACCCCAAAGATACTGATGTAGTGAAAAGGAGGACCATCTGTACCCCAATATTCATAGCAGCAATGTCTACAGTTGTCAAATTGTGGAAAGAACCAAGATGCCCTTCAACAGATGAATGGATAAGGACGATGTGGTCCATATACATTATAGCATATTACGCCTCCATCAGAAAGGATGAATACCCAATTTTTGTATCAACATGGACTGGACTGGAGAAGATTCTGCTGAGTGAAATAAGTCAAGCAGAGAGAGTCAGTTATATATGGTTTCACTTACTTGTGGAGCATAAGAAATAACATGGAGGACATGGAAAGATGGAGAGGAGAAGGGAGTTGAGGGAAGTTGGAGGGGGAGATGAACCATGAGAGACTATGGACTCTGAAAAACAATCTGAGGGCTTTGAAGGGGCGGGGGGTGGGAAGTTGGGCCAGCCTGGTGGTGGGTATTGTGGAGGGCACGTATTGCATGGAGCACTGGGTGTGGTGCATAAACAATGAATTCTAGTACACTGAAAAGTAATTTTAATAAAAAAAAGAGATTATGGATGTGTCGAATTGATGTGGTGGTGTCCTTGCACAATGTATATGTAAATGAAATGATCATATTGTATTTTAAATACTTTAAAATTTTATTTATCAATTATACTTTAATAAAAATAATTAAATTGAGAGGTGCCTGGGTAGCTCAGTCGGTTAAGCAGCTGACTCTTGATTTCAGTTCAGGTCATGATCTCAGGGTCCTGGGATCAAGTCCTATGTAGCTCCACTGCTCAGCTGGGAGTCTGCTCAACAATTCTCTCCATCCATCTACCCCTCCCCCCACTCACATTTGCTCTCTCTATAAAATAAATAAATCTTTAACAAAATTAAATTGAAAAATATGGCTTACTTGCAACCAGAGGATTGTCAAAATAGTCTCCTAAAACATATAATGTAGGATTCACTTTTTGTCTCCTACTCTTTGCCCAATTTAAATGGACATGCATAGTTATATTATGAATAGTATTTAAGCAATGTACAAGTATCCTGTAAAACAATTTTGCTCCAAAAGCTTCCCTTAATTTTGAGTGCAACATATCAAGTTGGAATTTGAAGAAAATTTACTACTTACCTAAAAAATCATTTATTAATACCATCGTGACTAAATGTAAAAAAGTAAAATAAGTGTTATCTGAACTTTTCTGTCTTTCTTTCTTTTTTTTTTTAAGATTTTATTTATTTCACAGACAGAGATCACAAGTAGGCAGAGAGGCAGGCAGAAAAGGGTGGGAGGGGGCGCAGAAGAAGGCTCCCTTCCAAGCAGAGAGCCCCATGTGGGGCTCCATCTCAGGACTCTAGGATCATGACCTGAGCTGAAGGCAGAGGCTTTAACCCACTGAGCCACCGAGGCACACCTCCCTCTTTCTTTCTTTTTGTCCTTTTCAATACATATTCCAATTTGTTTCTGCAACTTAACAGAAGGTAAATGTAAATGTTCCTCAAGCTTTTGAAGAAAAAAAATTCTCTCCAATGTAAAAATACAGACGTTAGTAAAAGTCGATCAGACATACCTTACTAATCATGTTGTTTTAGTCTTTTGTATTCTTATTTATTTACTGTCAACTTGATGTATTGTGTGAGAATTGAATTAAATTCCCTTACTGGAAATGTGTTTCTTTCTGTTCCTTGTGCCTCTATATTCTGTTTCATGGATATTACTTCCATATTTCTGATGCATTGCCATTCATAGTTATTTATAACTTTTGTTTTCCTTGCAAATTTAACTTATTAACATTAATGTAGTTCTTTCTGTCCTGTATTTGATGTTGTCTGATATTAATATCTAGGAAGAAAAAAGTGAAGCAGTTGGCCAGCAATTCATTTCTCTTCAGTAATGGGATTTGGAGGGTACTCCTGTATAATATATAGAGGCAGGTGGCTGTCTGATTACTTGTAAGCATGCCATAACAGATGCTGTAGAAAATAAATTAATGGAAACAGCTAGGGTGAATATCCTTATTTATTAAATGCTCTCAGCAGGATGTTCCTGGCTGTTGTTTGTGGTAAATAACTTAATAATCTTAAGTTATGTATCCTAAAATATATGAGCCATGGCTTCCTAGAAAATAGCACATAAGTTAGGTACATCTGAGATAAAATGGAGGTGTTTCATAACTTCATTGCTCTCTCTTATGCAAGTAAGTTGATCACATGCCTACTTGGAGATTTTATCTTTTGAGTAGGCCACAACAAATGCCACAATTGAATCCTACATGTTAGGGATGCCTGGGTAGCTCAGTCAGTTAAGTGTCTGCCTTTAGCTCAGATCATGATCTCAGGGTTCTGAATCAAGTCCCACATTGGGTTCCTTGCTCAACAGGGGGGTCTGCTTCTCCCTCTGCCTGCCTGTGCTCTCTCTCTCTCTCTGACAAATAAATAAATGAAATCTTTTTAAAAAATTAATCCTATGTGCTAACACAACAATACTCCTGCTTTCTTTTTTTCTTTTGCATTTCTCTAGTGTAATTTTTCATCATTTTATCTGCAATTCTTCTTAATCACTTCAGTTTAGGAATTTCCCTTACATATAGAATAGAACTGAGGTTTGGATTTCAATTCCATTTCAAGTCTTTTATACATTTATAGATGAATTAAGTTCATTTATATTTATTAACTTCCCAGATACATTTAGACTCAATTATCTCAGATTATTTTGTATTACATTTTCCACTTTCTGTAATTTTTTTTCTTACAACTTTTCCTGTATAGGCTGTTTCTTTTCCTTGTGTTTTATACATAATTCTCCTATTATTTAGGGTGGATTATATGCTTGTATTAGTCAGCTAGAGCTACCATCACAATATGCCACAGACTGGGGAGTATAAACAACAGAAATTTATTTTCTCACCTTTCTGGAAGCTGGGAGTCCAAGATCAAGGTGCCAGCAGGGCTGGTTTCTGGTCAGAGTTCTCTTTTTGGTTCATAGCCTTCTTGCTATTGAATTTTAATTCAATTCTCACACAATACAGGAGTAACCTCCAAACCCATGCCTTTTCGGTGGGCATGTGTACAGAGAGAGAAAGCTGGTGCTTCTTTCTCTTATTGTAAGGATATCAGTCCTTCAATTTTAATATCTTCTTAAAAATCCTGTCTTCAAATACAATCACATTGAGGATTATAGCTTCAACATATGAATTTGTGAGGACACAATTCAATCCATAACAATGTTTTTAAAGATGAAATGATCATGTTTATGATTACAATTTTATAAAATTTTATTATCTAAATTTTTACATATTCAAATAAATTTTTCTTTGTCATTACACATAAATGACAGTTTGATTAGATGTAAGATTCTTGGTTCACACTTTCTTTCCTTGAGTATTTTGTGAATACTAAATATTTCACTGTCTTATGGCTTTAACTATTGCCAGGAAGAAATGAAGCTGGCTTAATTGTGTTACTTTTATAGACTAGAACATTTTTCTCCACTTCCCACAAAATTTGTTCATTATTTTTTAAAGTCCAATAAATTTACCTAGTTATTTCTTAATGTTGATCACTTCAGACCAAAATTTGTGGTACAAAACATAACATTTCAGATTGTACAAGTCAGTCTCTTGGTAGAGATTTTGAAGCATGGAATATTATCTTGACATTGTCCTTTCATTATAAGAACTTCCTACAACTAGATGCTCCAGGAAAATAAAAAACAGTCATTGTGGGGGCGCCTGGGTAGTTCAGTGGGTTAAAGTCTCTGCCTTTGGCTCAGGTCATGACCCCAGGGTCCTGGGATGGAGTCCGGCAGGCTCTCTGCTCAGCAGGGAGCCTGCTTCCTCCTCTCTCTCTGCCTGCTTCTCTGCCTACTTGTGATCTCTGTCTGTCAAATAAATAAATTAAATTAAAAAAAATTTTTTTAAACAATCATTGTGAATAATCAAAGGGAAAAAATGGAAAGAAAATAGATTTAAAATGAGATTGGGAGGAAATAACATACACAGATGAAAAGTAAAAATGTATAATTAACTGAAGAAAATAAAACAATTTTTTGGGACAAAGTGTAAATATAAACCAAGAAACATTTTCTAAAATGGCAGGAAGCCCCAGCAACAGGACTAGAGACTGCTTCCCCACTCCCACCTCTTCTTGTGCTCCTCTTCTCTATCCATCTTTGTGCGCGCACACACACACACACACACACACACACACAATGTCTGGGATGTGAGCACACTCTCTAGGTCCCTCTTCCTTATACTGGACATACTCTGTGGCCTACTCAAAAGATAAAAATCTCTACGTAGTCATGTGGTCATGTTACTTGCATAGGAGGGGGCATTTAAGTCCCCATCCATTCTCCTTGGAGCAGAATCAAGGAGGGTTATGTATCTTAGACATGCTATTTAGCTATCTAGTATCACAAACCAAGTATATTTAAAATAAAACTAATCTTCAGGATTAAGTCCACTTTTTCTCTCTCTTTTTCTCTCTCCCAGCATTTTATCAGTGGTGTTGACTCTGACTGGCTTTATGGAAGATTCAGAAAGAAGAAACACCAGAAAAGAGATTATTTGTTTAACATTTTACTCATTCTTTTTGGAGAAAGAGCACAAGGAGGGGAAAAGGCAGAGAAAGAAGGAGCAACATACTCCCCACTTAGCTGGGAGTCCGACGTGGGTCTTGATCCCAGGACCCTGGGATCACGATCTGAGCCCAAGGCAGATGCTTACCACCTGCACCACCCAGGCACCTCTAGAAAAGAGATCCTGATGCATGCACAACTCTTGTTATATTGGTCAATTGATATAAAAGACAAATAAATAAACAAATATATTTTATTATGCAATTTAAACATTAAAATTCATTGATATATGTACTATAAAACAAGATTTTGTAAAGATTTTATAAAGCTCTCCCATATGACAGAACTTGAAAAAAAATATTTCATATTGAGATTCAAAGATTGCCTCCACAAAAGTAGCACCGTTTAGCTCTGAAGGGTAAGAATGCATTTCAGTTTGTTTATTCCACAGAGTGGGTGACAGGTACTAAACCAAATTAACAGTTGTTTTTTTTTTTACGTTTTTTTAGAAGTTACAAACACTACTATATCAAATTTTGATCTGATGAATAGTTTCTTTTGTAAAGGCAAGTTAAATATTGCTCACACCAGACTTCAATTACAAGAATTGTATTGCATATAAATTTGTGTTTTTCCCACAAGAGTTACAGTGGAACTTTCACTGTCTGTGGACCTTGAGAAGCCTGTTGTGAGTGCACACCTTCCTAGAGAAGGCTCATCTGGAGATGCAGGTACCAATGCAGCTTAGAACACAATCAGTTCATATTTTGAAATTCAAATGACTGACACTCATTTTAGTCATTTGCTTAAAATCTTGGCCTTTTTTTTTGGTCAGAGAATCAATATAAATTTAGTTATAAATTTAGGATTTATTTTCATTTCTGTTGAATATGTAAAAGTTCTCAAGTTTGTGCTTGTTTCATGAGAAGGTAGAATATCTTGCACAGAATGAATTCCATGTAAACAACCTATAGAATGAAACTAAAGCATGAAACTGACATCCAAGGAACAATATAAAAATACATGAACATATAGATTACAGAATGCTATTGAAATTTCCTATCTCTCTTCATTTCTCTCTCTAGAGCTGACAAATCAAATTTTAAAATTATCAAACATATGCAAATATCTAACCATAAGCCATACTATTTGGGCAAAAGTGAGCTGCTGTAACTATAAAATACTATCATTGATTTAATAAAGAAAGAAGGGGCAAAGAGAGAGAAAGAATGAGAGAAAGGGACACAAGATACATAGATATGTTTAGAAGGATATGGTTATGCCAACAATATAGTCATTTCTCAAAAACTTTAAATGTCCCGGGGCGCCTGGGTAGCTCAATTGGTTGGGCAACTGCCTTTGGCTCGGGTCATGATCCTGGAGTCCTGGGATCAAGTCCCACATCTGGCTCCCTGCTCAGCAGGGAATCTGCTTCTCCCGCTGACTTCTCTCCTCTCATGCTCTCTCTCTCTCTCATTCTCTCTCTCTCTCTCAAATAAACAATTAAAAAAATTTTTAAATTTCCCTTTTATAATTCCAACCAGAAACTTTAGTACATGTGGAAATAGTGGGTTTTTAAAAATTTAAATATCATTCAGGTATTTTGTAATAGTAAAAGTGACTTGTAGACTTGTAGACTGAATCAAACTGTTCAGACTGTTGTTTTCGATGGTTCATAAAACATGATATGATAACTGTTGTATAAGAGGAGCACCGAAGTGTTCTTAGGGATGACAGCATTTTGGAAATATGTGCTTGGATCAGTATAAGTCCACTCAAAAAAAACAGAAACTACTGCACGTATTGCAAATAAGAATATTTAGTCCTGGGAACTGGTTACATAGCGAAAGAGACAAACAGGAGACAGGGGACCAGTGAACAGCAAGAGAGTATACCAGCTCAAGACTGAGGGACTTGAGGAAATGGTGTTCATAGAGCCCAGACAGGATCTGGGGGTGTATTGATGGCAAGAGATAAAATAACATGAGGGGCTTCCCAGGGGGAGCTCAGACCCCATTGTTCCAGACTCCACAGCTAGAGTCACAAGGTAGTGTAGTACTGTTAGAGATGCTACTTGAAACAGGGACACTGGGGACAAAACATTCTGGCCTCTTAGCTCCTCTCAAACCCAAATTTCTCCTGGATCCCCTGTTGGTTAAACTGCTGGGAAGCCAGAACATGACAAAGCATGGAAATGCATTCCTTGCAATACAGAGAAAAGGTCAAGTGTGGAATGTACCTGAGAGAAAACTAGTACATGCGTGCTCAACGTCCCTAGTATGGAACTTTGAAAATAAGACTGCTTTGGACATCAACATGTCTGTATGTCTCTTCACTCGTCCACGGATAATTGAGCACATACTACATGTAGGCACTATTCTAGTCTCTGGGAAGAAAAACATCCCCTGCCTCAGGAAACTTACTAATGAGGAAGGAAGGCAATAAACAAGTAAATGCATAAATAAACATAAAACAGAGTTGTGAAAGAGAGAGACTGTTCAGCAAAGACACCTGTGAGGTCTCCATACTTGAACCAGGGTCTGAAAAACAGCCAGGAGCTAGCCATCAGGGACAGCCTGGCAGCTCAATTGTTCCAAGGAACAGAAAGAAAGCAGTAGCTGGAGTCATTATAATGACAAAGGAAGAAGGATGAGAGATGAAGCTGAAGAAAAATCAGGTGCCTGATGACACAGAGTCTCAGAGGCCTGACTAAGGAAACTTATCCCAAGAACAATGAAAATTTAAACCTTTAATTGTCTGTAGACAATTTAAACCAAACAGTGGCATGATCTTATTTTTTTAATTCCAAGAACATTACTTATACTGCTGTATTTGCAAAATATTACAGCGATGAGGAAACAAGAGTGAACGCAGGAAGGCAAACAAAAGATATTTTAGTAGTCTCGGCAGAGATGATAGTGGTAGGGACTATGGGCTAGTGGTGGAAATAGATAGAAATGAATGAATTTGAAGATTATGTAGAACTTAACCAAAAATCCTAGTGGAATGAATGTAGGAGATGAAAGAAAGGAAGAAATCAAGAGTAGTTTCTAGATTTTTTTTTAATAACTGCGCCAGTTTACTAATGTGGGGAGTTTCAGAGTTGAACTGTCTGTCATTAATGATGCTTTGCGCATGCTAATTATGGATCATTCTTCAGCATCTAAATGAAAGTATTTTACTCAGTTGGAAATAATTCTATTAATCACTGAAGGGAATCCAACTATGGAGATACACTTAGGGGTCATTGACATTTAAATGGTAGTACAGAGCCATAGGATTAGACGAAAGATACCCCAAGCCCCCCTAGGGCTTGTGTCACTCTGGCAGGAGCTTCATTGGCTTATAGGAAAAATTCAACATAAAATCTTTTTGTTGGGGGATTCATGGAGAATATTTTGGAATAGATATTCCCATGTCTGAACTCCTTCCTATGTGTGCACTGCAGAACACTAATTAAAGGGACATTAAGCATTTGTAGCATGAAAAACTACACTAGAAACTTGCTGCTTGCTCCCTGCTTCCTGTTCTATTTTCAGGATTTTGTGTTTCGCTGTACTTCTAATGAGATTTTAGAAAATTCCCAACAATTATTTCTTCAAATTTTCTTCTCCTCCATTTTTCCTGCCTCTCCTTCTAGGACTCCAATTACAAATATGTTACACCTTTAGATCATACCCCACTGTATTTTTGGCATACTCTGTCCTGTTTTGTTTGTTTGTTTGTTTGCTTTCTCATTTTTCTTCTTTTTGGGTATATTCAATACCTGCCTTCCTATTTACTGATGCTATCTTCTGCTGCATCTAGTCTGCTGTTAAGCCTATTGAGTGAGTTCTTGCCTAGGATATTATATTTTCAGTTCTGTAATGCTCATTTGATTTATTTATAAATTTTAATTTTTTGTTGAAATACTCCTCTTTCATCCATTTCTTGGCCCAGTTTTTTTTTTTTTTTTAAATACTTTCATCTGTTTTGTTTCTTCTTTCTGATTGACTTGGTTATTTTATTTTTCAACCTCTACTCTTTCACAAGTTATACACTGTTTTCTTATTTACTCAGCAATTCTCCTTATATTGTTAGCATGCTATATAAGTCAGGGTACTTTCAAGGCACTAAGCACTTAAATGAGAATGTTTCAATAAAGGATTTTTCCTGAGGCATAGTAGGGTGTAACAGTGTTTTGTGAGGAATCATAAGTGATCATTAGCACATGGAGGCTTCAAAGGACAGGGGAGGTAGAGTGGTTTCCAAGCCCAAGAAAAGCAGATGCAGCTGTAAGAGTTTTAAAAGAGACCTAACAGACTCTGTTTTTCAAAGAGGGATGCAGCCCACCTGTGACCTTGTTGGGATGGAGCCAGGCAAACAAATATCTCCACTTCATTCTTCTGTCACCTCCAAACCAACTGAAATCTAAAGGGCAAGGGGGCCCATGCAGAAGTCCACAAGGGTCCCCTTCCCAGGCACAGAGAAAGATGATGGAGAGAGAACTGAGTGGTAAATGGGGGATGTCTAGCACACATGCGTATTTGAATTCTAGAGTAAATCCACCTCTTTATCTCAGGTAAGATATGGAAACAAACTAAAGCACGTTCAATATGACAGCATTGTAACTTGTGTAATATTACTGTCAGCAATTTAGTTGTATTATAATCACCCCAAATAAACATCATTACTTTCTTTCTTAACCATGTATTGGCTTCAAAGGATTTTGGTTTTAATTGAAGTATAACTGGCATACAATATCCTACCGGTTTTGGTTGTACATCATAGTGATTTGATATTTTATACATTATGAAATAACCCCCTTGCCAAGTCTAGTTACTATCTGTCACCATGTAGAATTATTGTAATATTATTGACTATATTATCTAGAGTGGGAGGAATCTTTTTGTACCACAGACCTTCTATTGTGGACCATTGTTTTTCTTCCTCAAATTCCTTCAAAAGTTCTTTCACTGAGACTATTGGTTGTGAATGCCTTCAATTTTTGCTTGTTTGAAAATACCTTTATTTTGTGCTAATTCAGCAACAAAAATTAGGCTGACCACATAATTGTAGAGTTACAATTGAGCCCCTTGTAGATAGGATTATTCTTGTTCCTGGTTCCATCATCTTGGTCTAAACATCACTCCTCTATTGAAATGTTTTTCCTTTTCACCAATTTATAAGATCTTTGTCTTTCCTCTTCCAGTTCTGTAATAAGAACTATCTGAGGCTTTTATTTGAGAAAAACCAATTTACCTTGCTGAGAATATTCCACATTTCTCTTGATTACAAGTCTGTAGACCCTCCATTGATTTTTTTAAACTTTTCAGCCATAAATATTCCCTCTTCACTTTCTCTATTTTTTCTTCCTGGAATGTTGAACGTCTGTTAGGACATCTTTTCCTATTCTTTCTCATAACTTCTCAGGCACATTTTCTTCATCTCTTATTATAAGTACTTTCTTCCTATAAGTACATTCAAACCACTTTCATAGTTTGATAGTTCCCTCTAAATTATATCTAATCTGCTGTTTGAAAAGCAGAATATTTAATTTCAAGAACTGTTTTTCATTCATAATGTTTTTATTGTCATTTTTCAAATCTGCCCTTTCTTATTTTTCTTAAGATTTTATTTATTTTTGGAGAGAGAGTACAAGTGGGAAGGGCAGAGGGAAAGGGGGAGATAATCTCAAGCAGGCTCCCTGATGAGTTCAGAGACCAATGTAGGACTCAATCTCAAGACCATGAGATCATGACCTGATCCAAAACCAAGAGATGGATGCTCAACGTGCGACCCAGGAACCACTCCTTTTTCATACTTGACAATATCATTTCTTGCTGATATTTGTATTTCCTCCTTCATTTCAATTAAGCAATTTTAGTGCTCCTTTGTTTTAGTTCTCCCCACCTAACAATCCCAGTGTCTATGCTTCTGAGATTATTCCTCTACCACTGTTGTCTCTTCTCCATTGTCCAGTAATTTTACTGTGGGGAACCAACAGAACTTAACTAGGGGAATCCTGAAGGAGGCTGAATGGAGAATATTTTCACCATACAATTGTTTTCTTCTATAAGTATCCAGGATACTGTCATTCTAAGCATGCTTTCATTTAATCCTTAGCTTATAATTATCTGAATCAGAAAGGTAACATAATTTAAATTTCAAAAATATATAAGTGCATTTTCAGGGTTACAAATTCTCCAGAGAAAAAAGTATTTTTCAACCTAGAGCTATGGACAAAACAGGCAAGTTATTCTGTTGGCTCTTTTTGCCTGCTGGCAGGTTTCTTCTGTCCCAAGGCACTGCCCTGTCCCACTGCCCTGAGTTCTGCTTCTGAAAGACCTGCGGATCCCCTTACCCAAGAATTCAACACTGCCACAGGATGCAAACAGCAAGAGGTTCTTTATTGCAGCGCGGGCGCCTTCGGGTGGTCAGCAGCTCCTGCTAGCTGAGCACACCAGGCTGGGGTGGTACAGGATTTTTATAGACAGATACAAACAAGTTTTGGATGGGGCGGAGCTGATTGGCTGACAATTTGAACATTTGAAAAAGGCATGTTTGCGGATTGGCTTTGGAGGACCCGCGCGCACGACGAAAAAGGCGGGAAGGGGGAGTGAGGAGGGGGAGTTGGACCTTATTACTCAGCAGAGATGCATCCTGCCTACGTGACTATGTGGCCCCCTGCCTCCTGCCTATGCCTCGACTATTAGCAGAAGGTATCTTGTTCAAACAGGAGACCAGTGTCACACCCTAAAAGCCAAGCGGTTACAGAAAGGCAAAAGAGCAGTTAATTAGTTAACAACTGGGGGAAGGGTCTTTCACTTCCTGGAGGCAACAATTCTGTTGCAGCCAATTGGGGAGCAGGGCTAAGTGAGTGGGCAGTGGGCATAACTACCCTCTTTGGCTTTGGTGTCCCAACTAATCGCCTACTTCATCGTGTCATTGACCCTCCTCCGCTCTCTGTTCTATGGCCCCCCAGATCTGCCCCTCCCCTGATGTCACTCCCACACTTCCAGCTATGTTCTGCTCTCTTACACGTCGTTGGCCCCTGACTTCTTCAGCAGCCCAACCCTATCCACGCTGCTCTTTCAGAGATGAAAGTCTCCTGTCTTTCAGATAAAAACTTCTGTTTCTGAGCAAAGCTTTGTATTTACTTTCTACCAAACAAGCATGGTTTCTCTGATTTGGTTTAGCTAGAAGAGAGGAACTTATACCTAATTCACCATCTTGCAACAAAATTAACATTTTACATAATAGTTTATGCTCAGTGTATTCTGCTAAAAAAGTATAGGAACCAGGTAGTGTGCTTAGTCATGGTTAGGAGTGAAAAGGTGGGAATGTAGTATGGGAGGAAATGAAGTACTGGATGGAAGAGGTGCTGGACTGCATTCATGAACTTGGGCCCTACTCAGTCCAGTCACTAATGAACAGTATGCTATCATCAAGGTGACTTACTCTGTTTTGGCCTTAGTTCACTCTACTATAAACAAGGTGAGTTTCACTAGATGTTCTCCAATATGATCTCCCTTTCTAGGATTCTAGATATTACTTGAAAAATTTATGTATGTGTATTGCATACTTAATTAATTACTTTATTCAGGCTGCTGAATAAATGAGAAAACACATACTACCAAACTCATTATTATAAAAAGCAATATAAAAAGCTTGTTATTTTTGCTTTGATCTAAAGAGAAAAAAGGTTAGAGCTCTTCAATTGGAGTCCAACATAGTTCTAAAGATTTTCATCATGCTTTTCCTAATATTCCTGGTGGTAATGTATGTGGCAAAATGCAACTGGACATAAAGCCAATAAATATTGATTCCCAGTAATGAGTTTGACAAATAAGCCAGAAAGACTGAAGATCCTATGTCAGGTAGCTATTAAGAATAGATAAGGCAAAGCTACTATGATTTACTCTCTATTGGATACCACCTCAGCCCACCCTTTTGCTTTAGCCCCTATTCTGGCAACCAGCCACCATCAGGTATAGCCTGAGAGCACCTTACCTCAATTACATCACGTGGCTCTTGCCTTCTGCCATGTTTTAGCTACGGTTATGTGGGATTCCTGCAGGAGACTGCTCAGTTATTCTGGTACAAGCACAAGTCTAGAAGTGTAAGACAGTTAACATTCCTGGAACAACACTTGCACACTGGAGAATGAAGCCAATCAACAAAAATTCCCATTTTCTGTCTCAGATAGATGTTTCTGTGCATTCCACAAAATTCTTTGGTGTGTTCCCAACAGGAGCCCCAGTTGTCCACATCTGTGACCAGTTCACTCAATAAGGAACTCATGCCTCCTCTCCGTTTTATTCTTCACAGCCTCACACCCCCATCTTCTTCCTTGTGATCACTTTTCAAAACAATCTACCCTCAGGCAGACTGCACTGGCTGCTGAAGTGCTCTCCTGCTGCCCTCCTATGAGATCAAAGGCCCTCAAGTCAAAGGTCCTGAAAGTATTTTTTGTTGATAGCTCTCTGAGAATTGCTGTTCAATGATAAAGCTGCATTACTCAAGGCCATCCTACTTTTCTAGGGTGAGTTAACATCTAAGGACAGGTCAGTATTGCAGTACAAAGGCCTAGACCTCTTCCCTAGTTGGGAACAACTCTGCAAGGCCATCTCAGATTCAGAGCCCTCTGTGGAATTGGCTGAGGCCTCTGTTAGCAGGACATCACAGTTCAGTTTCCCCATTTGTCCAAATCCACTTCTCCTACTTCCTCATACATGTTGATTTGGAAAACCCGCTCAGCACAAATCTATACCTCAGGCCCTGTTTCCAAGTTCCTAAAGATACAAGCCCTTGTCCTAGGATTTGTTTGGGGGATGTAATCCAAGCTAAGGCAGGTGCTGTGAATTCTTTCTCTCTTCCTTTCTTGTCCCCTAATCCTGAGTGTATGTGGGTGTGTTTTGGGGGGTTAGGTGATCATTTACTTTTCAAGGACATCTTCTTATGGGTTTAATTACAGTATCTCCGGCACAGGAATTGTCATAACAAAGGAGAGGGTAATTACTTTTCCTTTTAAAAGGATCCTCTATTTTTTTTTTTTTAAGTAAGTTCTATGCCTCACATGGGGTTGAAACTCACAACCCTGCCATCAAGAGCCCCATGCTCTACTGACTGAGTAAGCCAAGTACCCAGAGAGTAATTACTTTTTAAAATGAAATTCAGGGCTGAAAACTAAAACATCCCAATTAATCATTGGGTAGATTAGGGACAGTGGAAAGAAATGCATCTCAGGATGTTTTATCCCCCCTGTCTTATTGGAAAATTCCATTTGTTTATCATTATTTGAAGACATTGCAATGAATAAAGTTGTAAGTTCATAATTTTTCTTTAATTTTCTAAGCAGTGTAGATCTAGAATTACTTTCACCTTTTTGTGCTGTATAAACTTTTTTTCCCTCTGGATATACCTACAAATTCTTGCCCTTTTTGCATTTTAGCTGCTCTCAACTCAGTTGTTCCATTGCAGATCGATTATCCTTTGTAATTGCAATTTGGAAATTAGGAGGCAATATACTACCTTTTCAAGGTAATTAATAAATTGATAGAGATATTAAATTTCAAGTCTAAAGCTGATTCCTGTGGGGCCCTTCATCTTTGGCAATCAACACCACCCGCCTATGCAGGAAATTAAGTACTGCCTTTCTTTGTAATTTTTTTGTGTGTTTAATGACAGTATAAAATAGACTAATTGCAGAGAAATTATAAATCACAAAGAAAAGGGAAACAGGACTAACTATGTGGCTGTTCATGACATGGCTTTTTTCAACCGGGTATGATGAAGTGAAGGATTAAGTAATAATGTAGTGATTTGTACCAATATGAAAAATCCATCTAGAGCACTCAGGTTTCTGAGGCAATGTATTTTTTTAATGGAAATAAATTTAAACAGTATAATTCATTATTTCCATTATTCATTTATTTTGCTTACATTAATCTGGTTGGTATTAAAGGAATGCAAGAAAATGCTTTGGTTTTATTTTCCTGGGGTCTTTTATATTTCATATGAAGCACCAAGATCCCGTTCTGTAGTCATGAATATCACATCATTTAAATGATTCTTCTGGATTGAAACCTCAGAGTTAACTACTTGGGTTTTTTGAGGACATAAACACACATAGAGCTTATTGGCAAGCAAACATTTTACTTGTCACTGTATTTCTCAAATGTGCAGATGATTGCTGTTGTTAAATGCCAAGTACAGCAGAATAAGTTCAGATGCAGGTGAAGTACCAATCTAAGTTGTGATTTCCTTCTTTCCACATGGTCCTTCCCTCATAGTCACAGTTGCACAGCCACATGCGTCTTATTGTCCCCCTGCCCCAGGGTAGCCCAGAGCATCCTAGAGCATTGTGTGGTCTAGTACTCTTTTGCTTTCCTTTCCCTCTCCCTCAGTTCATCTATCATGCATTCCAAGTACTCAGTCAAGGCTTATCTCAAAAGTAAGATGAACATCTACGTCTATATGACTAATTTGATGGGCACCTGCTTCCAAATGTTGGCTTGTTACAATGAAGAGCATTTTACTGTTAGGACTCAAATCTTCTCAGTTGTGTAGGTATTTCAGATTTGAAATACCCCCTAGTAAAAATTCATAGACCTCTGTGATAGTAACAAGAGGTAAAATCATTACCGCCACTTAAAAAATGATCCTACCTGAGTAAGACCATGGAGAAGAGAACTGGAGACATACTTGGGCAGAGAGGAGAATGGCACTGAAGCCAATCCCCAGGGAGACTCAAAATCCAGTGTATAAATGAGTGGATAGAGCATCGTACATACTCATGTGACAATGAAGGGAACTATAGATTGACAACATAAAGGAGTGGGTGCCTAAATTATGCTTAATGGAGTTCACAGTTCACTATGAGGTTTTTTTCAAATGCAACTTAACATAAGATGTCAATAAAATATTTCCAGAAATATTCCTCCAAAATATCCACCCCCCCACATACATACCATATCCCATGGCTTCATTTAAATGCCTCTATTCAGCCTTTCTCATAAAATGTAATTATCAATGAGTCTATATATTTTTTTCTATATCGATTTGACCACGTCTCAGACTCAAGTGCTTACAAATCCCACAAACAGCATGAATGTATAGATCAGGTAGAATTAAGCCAGAGTTCATACCTTCTAAAGGAGCTGCACTACCCTGGCTGATAACTGTCATGTGTAACATGTGCTTAGAGTTGTTACATATTCTGATTTTTTAAGGCCAAATTTAATAGTGTAATGTGAATTAAATGTGCCTCTAATTTAAAATTTGGGAGTCTAACTCTGTATTAGCTAACATAATGGACATATTCAGACCAAATTGGTGCTAATTTTATGACCTCTGACCTAGAATATGATGTTCTGAAAAGAGTATCAAGGTCTTGCTCCTTTATCTTTGAGTTTAGCATAATGTCTCAGACCTAGTAAGAACTGAGTCTGTATAGAACTGAGTATGAATATATTGCTAAACTTTCCCAAGTGAGTCTAATGTTGAGAAGAATTGCATAAAATCTGTGAAATACTGCTGTGGCCCTGGAAAATGATTATCATAGATTTCCATTTTTTCCTCCAAGAAAAAAATCTCTATTTGTACATGTTCTTCCTCTTTCCACAATATATCAAAAATATAAAAAAGAAGACAAAAGATATCCAAGGCAATATCAACAAAGATCATAAAGTAAAATGTTTTATTCAAATAACAAACTTTTGATATTTTATTATGTTAGGGCTGACTAAACAAAATCTGGTAACGTATGTCTGGATGGTGCCAAGTCCTCTTGAATTTGTTCCTCTGGCTACAAACAATGTTTGGGGATTTTCACTTGGGATTTTCACGCATAGATTCTCACCCACATTCACGTTTGCAGTACTCTATGTGTTCATGAAGTTACTTCCCAGGAAATTGTCAGAAAGAAAAATGTAAGCCAGAGAAAGTGTTCTGAAGAAAGTGAAGAATCACTCAATTTTATGAGCTGGCTCTTCACCGAGGGAATTAAATGAACCTTAAAGTAGCTCTCTAACTTTATCTATGCCACCAAAGTACAGCAGAGAGCTGAAGAAATTGTGTTTAGTTCAGACTAAGAGTTTAACTCAAATGATCAAAAGCCAATAATCTACTTGGTTCAAATTCATCAACTATTATGGGTTTTTTGCTTGTTTGGACATCCATGTACTCCCCTTACCTTCCACAAATGTTGGATCCATCTGTAAAAAGGAGCTCTGTGTTGCTATGTGTACAAAATAATTTTAGTCTTTTCTTTCTGGAAAGAGAAATTCATTTAATTATCAAAAGAACTAAGGAAGTATTCATCAATACTGACCTAGAAGATCCCTCCAACTCCCTTCTAATACTGAAATTTCTGTCATCATTTCAGAAAGTCATGCAAAGTGAATATGACCATGGAAATAACTAACTTTTGTGTAGATGTTTTATTGTAATAATACATTATTCAACTTAAAAATAAATGGAAACTCTTTTGACATATGAATTCTGTATCATTTGAGATTATTCGCTATTATTAAAAAAAGCAAAGCCAATCCTTAATATATAAAAAGCTCTAATACGAAATGAATGAATTGCTCAATTTAAAAAAAATGAGTAAATGTCATTCTCTCCCCTAGCACCAACAGTGGTATGTTGTATACAGTTTACCCTTAAACAAACCAAGAGTTAGGGGCACCAACTCCCTGCACAGCTGAAAATCTGTGTATAACTTTTGACTCTCCCAAAACTTAGCTAATATCCTAGTGTTGATTAGAAGCCTTACTGATAACATAGATCATCAATTAATACAGTTTATATGTTCTATGCAATTTGCAGTGTATTCTTACAATAACTAGAGAAAAGATGTTATTAAGAAAATAATAAAGAGGGGTGCCTGGGTGGCTCAGTCAGTTAAGCATCTGCCTTCAGCTCAGGTAATGACTCTGGGTCCTGGGATAGAGCCCTTCATTGGGCTTCCTGCTCAGCAGGGAGCCTGCTTCTCCCTCTCCCACTCCCCCTGCTTGTGTTCCCTCTCTCGCTGTGTGTCTCTCTGTCAAGTAAATAAATAAATAAAATCTTTTTAAAAAAATCATAAGGAAAAGAAAATACATTTACAATATTGTATTAATTTTTAAAAATCCTCATATAAGTGGACCTACATTGTTTAAAGCTGTGTTGCTCAAAGATCTACTGTGTAAGTATAAATATATTATGAATATATCTATTCAAAGGTCTACTGTGTAATTATAAATATATTATGAGTATATCTATTCTAATGGGCTATATCCAGTTATCTATTGCTTTAAACGAATCACCCACAAACTAAGTAACTTAATACAAAAATTGTTTAGTATAACACATCATTCATCTGTGGTTGGTGGAAACCATCTACAGTTACACATCTGCAGGTCAGTTGAGAGTGCTACCTTGTCGCTGATTTCACATCACACTTTGGGGTTTGAAGAATTATTATGAAAGTCACATGACCTGTGAAGGAAAACTATTTATCATATTGTTCTTTATAGAAAAAGTTTGCCAGACTTGGCTCTCGGCTCTATGTAAACTCTTACAGGGGAAAAAAAAATGGTACTATATTCCTATATATCTGAATGCTACAAGTTATGAGCTGATGAATACTTTTTAATTTAAAAAGGGAAGGTAATAAAGTATCCAAAGAAATGGCACTTCTTAAATTAAAATATCCCGATATAGCCAGAACAACAATGACAATGACAAGAAATACCAGTAAAGCTACAACCTACATTCAGTTGAACTTGAAGAATATCCAAAATTCAAATTACCTGAAAGCAGAGAAATCAACCCCAAACCCAGTAGTTTATCTCTACTGCTCCTACCACACTCAGAGAGGAAGAGTAGTCTGGGAACATCTGTGAGAAAAAGACAAAAATGAAGGTTAGTGACAAGTCTAAGATTGATCCTCAAATCCACACCAGACAGACAGAGGCAACACTCATCGTGAAAGTGCCGAAGAAGAATTCTAATAGGTTAGAACCCACCATGGAGAAAGGATTGCACACACAAAATGATGCCTGGGTGGCAGAGTCGGTGAAGTGGCTGACTGTTGATTTTGGCTCAGGTCATGTACTGAGTCTTGAGATCCATGCTCAGCGGGGAATAGGCTTGAGATTCTCTTCTCTCTCTCCCTTTCCCTCTGCCCCTCCCCTCCTCTGGCACTCTCTCTCTCTCTCCCTCTCTCTCTATATATATATGATAAATAAATAAATAAATCTTAAAAAAAACATGCACACAGGACTTGATAAAGAATTTTTGAAAAAGGAACACTTTCAGGGAGAGAAAGTTCAGAAAGAATGTAAAAAAGAAAAGAGAAGCACCTTTGGACTGTGTGGTAACAAGACATTAAGGCACCAGAGGAAAAACATCTTTAGTTAAAGACACACAACTCCTTCCACCACTCTGTCTTTCCCAAAAGCCATCAAATAAAGAAATCATACTTTGCTACACTGACAAAAAGAGAACATTCTTAAATTTAAAATCTTACAAACCACCCTTAAGCAACCCCATCTCCTTACCAGAAAGGTAGAGATGAAAGCAAGCATCATATATTCAAACTGATTATAAAAATAAAACAGAGAAAGATATTTTAAAATAATTTGTTCAATGGAAATGATCTGTCCATTCCCCAAACAGTATCAGAAAAAAACTATAACTATCTGCTCCAGTTAACTAATCTCACAGGAGAACTGGGGCATATGAAAACATCTTGAATATGAAATTCAAAAGAGCAAGCATTGAAATGGAAAAGATGTAAAAAGAAAAGCAATGAGAGTTAATTGAACACAGAACATAAAAAGAAGGAAAAGGTAAAATCCTATCAATTATGAAGGCCAAATGAGGTGGCCAAAAATGATCAACTCTAGGTGAAAACTTAATACAGAGGGCTAAAAATAAGAAGGAACTTATTCCAAAAAAATGAAAATGAGACAAAATAAGTAAAACATGTCTGAGAGAAAGTGCTTAACCTGAAGACATAATTTATGCATAATTAGGGTCCCTGCAGAAGAGGAACAAGACAATGGAACAGAAATTATGGCTTAAAATATAACATATAAAAGTATAACCCCCAAAACTTTCTAGAAATAAAAGAAAACATTTCATGTATTGAAAGGGCTGACTATGAAGCAGGAAAAACAGACTTGCAGCAGTCCATGCTGAGACATACCTTAGAAATATGCTCAAATTTAAAAAGAAAAATCCCACAGGGCCTTCAGACAAAAAGCTTAAATAACTCATAAGGGCAGAGGGATTAGACTGGCATCAGACTTTTCAAAATCAACATTCAAGCTCTCTCTCAAGTAACAAGGCTATAGAAAGAGAGCTTTAAATGTGCATGACAATGGGGATTCTGTACCCAAGAGCCGTTTTTGAGCAATGTAATAGAAGACGAGTTTTACCCAACCAAGGAATTACTGGACAAATCTCAACAGAAGACTGGAGGTGAGCAATTAATTCTTAATTGCAGATGTAAAACTGAAACAAAAGTGGGGAAACGGATAAAAGAAGAATATGCTATGAGTTGTGTAGTATGGGTTATGTTTTATATGTTAATACATTCTTACAGAGTAGCAATAATTCAACTAAATTCAAGAGGTGAAAAAAAAGAAAGAATAAGCTCATTTCTTGTTACAGAGGCAATAGTTAGGAGCTAACATCAACAAGCCAGTAACACCAACCAAACACCAGCAAGCTAAATCAACAAGCAAGATAATTAAAGGCTAAATAAGAAAACAGGGAAATAATACATCAAAAAGAATAAAGTTAAGAGACTTGATAGAACAAAAATTAAAATGCTTCTAAATGCCAAAAGAAATTTTTAACAGACTAAGCCACCCAGGAGCCCCTTCAAAAGAAATCTTTAAATAAGGAGCAAAGTAAACCCCTAATGCATGTAAATAAATATGGCAAGTTTAATAGTACTCATAACATTACAATATAAAATATATGACAAATATAGAATCAAACATGTATCATATGTTATGTTAGTAAGGCTTAATATTAACATGTGAATGTGAATGTTAATAAAAATTCACCTGCCTGACGAAAAAAGTTTTTTTAAATTTGGCTCACAGTCACCAAGACAGCATGGTACTGGCATAAAAACAGACACATAGACCAGTGGAACAGAGTAGAGAGCCCTATATGGACCCTCAACTCTATGGTCAATTAATCTTCGACAAAACAGGAAAAAATATACAGTGGAAAAAAGACAGTCTCTTCAATAAATGGTGCTGGGAAAACTGGACAGCTATATGTAGAAGAATGAAACTCAACCATTCTCTTACACCATACACAAAGATCAACTCAAAATGGATAAAAGACCTCAACGTGAGACAGGAATCCATCAGAATCTTAGAGGAGAACATAGGCAGTAATCTCTTTGATATCAGCCACAGCAACTTCTTTCAAGATACGTCTCCAAAGGCAAAGGAAACAAAAGCAAAAATAAACTTCTGGGACTTCATCAAAATCAAAAGCTTCTGCACAGCAAAGGAAACAGTCAAAAAAACAAACAGGCAACCCACGGAATGGGAGAAGATATTTGCAAATGACAGTACAGACAAAAGGTTGATATCCAGGATCTATAATGAACTCTTCAAACTCAACCCACACGAAACAGACAAACACATCAAAAAATGGGCAGAAGATATGAACAGACACTTCTCCAATCAAGAAATACAAATGGCTATCAGACACATGAAAAAATGCTCATCATCATTAGCCCTCAGGGAGATTCAAATTAAAACCACATTGAGATATCACCTTACACCAGTTAGAAAGGCCAAAATTAACACAACAGGAAACAACATGTGTTGGAGAGGATGTGGAGAAAGGGGAACCCTCTTACACTGTTGGTGGGAATGCAAGTTGTTGCAGCCTCTTTGGAGAACAGTGTGGAGATTCCTCAAGAAATTAAAAATAGAGCTTCCCTACGACCCTGCCATTGCACTCCTGGGTATTTACCCCAAAGATACAGATGTCGTGAAAAGAAGGACCATCTGTACCCCAATGTTTATAGCAGCAATGGCCACAGTCGCCAAACTATGGAAAGAACCAAGATGCCCTTCAACAGATGAATGGATAAGGAAGATGTGGTCCATATACACTATGGAGTATTATGCCTCCATCAGAAAGGATGAATATCCAACTTTTGTAGCAACATGGACGGGACTGGAAGAGATTATGCTGAGTGAAATCAGTCAAGCAGAGAGAGTCAATTATCATATGGTTTCACTCATTTGTGGAGCATAACCAATAGCATGGAGGACAAGGGGCGTTAGAGAGTAGTAGGGAATTTGAGTAAATTGGAAGGGGAGGTGAACCATGAGAGACTATGGACTCTGAAAAACAGTCTGAGGGGTTTGAAGTGGCGGGGGGGTGGGAGGTTGGGGTACCAGGTGGTGGGTATTATAGAGGGCACAGCTTGCATGGAGCACTGGGTGTGGTGAAAAAATAATGAATAATGTTTTTCTGAAAATAAATAAATTGGGGGGAAAAAAAATTGGCTCACAGATCAAAATCCCAGAAAATACAAGTGTAAGAGAGTTATGGAAAATGGCAGGATTTTGAAAGCCTTTAAAATAAATAAACAAATAAATAAATAAATAAAAGGAAATGTTACAGGATTTTTATTTCTTTGGTGCTGGAGGTTCTTGGTCACATCACTTCAAAGAATGAAGAGGTAGACCAGACAAAGAGTGGTGGGCAACAAGGTAAAGTTTATTGAGCCTACTACAAAGCTCCTGAATAGAAAGGGGACCTGAGAGGGCTGCCCTTTTGGCAATCACATCCAGGGTTTTTTTTTCTTCCTTTTCTTTTTTAAGATTTTATTAATTTATTTGTCGGAGGGAGAGAGAGAGGATGAGTGCACAAGCAGGTGGAGGGGCTGACAGAGAAGCAGACTCCTGGCTGAGCAAGGAACCAGATACAGGACTCAATCCCAGGACCCTGGGATCATGAAATGAGCTGAAGGCAGACACTTAACCAAATGAGCCACGCAGGCATCCCACATCCAGGGACTTTGTTAGCTTTTCAGTGGAACTATCTTGAGCATCCTTAGTGTGGGCTCCCTGAGGATTGGCTGCTAACTAACGTGTGCCAGTCAGGGCTTTGATCTCGCACCTGTCTACCTATTGGGTTATTGGGTTATTGTTCTCATGTTGATGGTCTTTGGGACTGATATTTGAAGACCAACTGCTGCAACTTGTGTTAGTGACCAATGTCTTATGGTCAATTTTTTGTCTCAAGATGTTCTGCAAAAGACACTTCTACAGAGGCTGCTAGACAGGTTGCTACTGTGGTCTTGCCTAAGCTGTAAACCAGGATGCTAGTGCGCTTTTATCCTAGCTGTCCTAGCTCCCTGTTTTCTTGTTGGGAACCCTGGCCCTGACTACCTAAGTGTCCAACTAATGTCTAACAGAATGAGCAAATCTGTAGTAGGCAAATAGAAACACTTGGAAGTCAGGTTGGTGATCCTAGTATTAGACAAAAATAGAATTCAAACAAAAACACATTAAAGGAGACAAAATACAAGTTTCCATGCCAAAAGCTATAATTTGCAATGAAGATAGAAGAGTCATAAATGTTTATCACTGAATAACACATTAGTCACCTGTAAAAGTAGGAACAAGAGAAGCAAAAAGATAATAGGTTAAAATATGCTAATGGTAGGATACTTTAATACACCCAATCAAGTACAGAAACAAGTAAGACTGTAGTAAATATAAGCAGCATAATCAATGCAGCAGCCCTTAAACTTCACATGCTGCTAATAGGAAAGGCACCTTTCCTCAAGTGCATATGGAATATTCACAAAATATTTAATCATACATTTGGTTACAAAGTAAACATTTTAAGTTCGGAGCAGTAGTCAGAGTATAAACATGCTCGGATCACAATGCAATATAATTAATCATTATTAACAAAATTAAAAATTCTAAAAAGACCTTCAACCTAGAAATCTGTCCATTACATAATTCTTGGGTGAAAGGAGAAATAAAATCAGAAATAAAAGAATTTTTTAAAATAATAATAATGAAAACATATATATCAGAACATATGATCCATGAAAGCAGTGATCAGGTACTCTTAGAACAAACACTCCTATTTTCATGAGTGTTCTGTAGTTCCTCGAGTACAGATCCTTTACCTCATTGGTTAGGTTTATTCCCAGGTATGTTATAGTTCTTGGTGCTATAGTAAATGGAATCGATTCTCTAATTTCCCTTTCTGTATTTTCATTGTTAGTGTATAAGAAAGCCACTGATTTCTGTACATTGACTTTGTATCCTGCCACACTACTGAATTGCTGTATGAGTTCTAGTAGTTTAGGGGTGGAGTCTTTAGGGTTTTCCATATAAAGAATAAAGTTATCTGCGAAGAGAGAGAGTTTGACTTCTTCATTGCCAATTTGAATACCTTTTATTTCTCTTTGTTGTCTGATTGCTGTTGCTAGGACTTCTAATACTATGTTGAACAAGAGTGGTGACCGTGGGCATCCTTGTCAGGTTCCTGATTTCAAAGGGAAGGCTGCAAGCTTTTTCCCATTGAGGATGATATTTGCAGTGGGTCTTTCATAGATAGATTTGATGAAGTTCAAGAACTACAGAACACTCATGAAAGAAATTGAAGAAGACACAAAAAGTTGGAAGACCATTCCATGCTCTTGGACTGGAAGAATAAACATTGTTAAAATGTCTATACTGCCTAGAGCAATGTATACTTTTAATGCCATTCTGATCAAAATTCCACCAGTATTTTTCAAAGAGCTGGAGCAAATAATCCTAAGATTTGTATGGAATCAAAAGGGACCCCGAATCGCTAAGGAAATGTTGAAAAACAAAAATTAAACTGGGGGCATCACGTTAGCTGACTTCAAGCTTTACTACAAAGCTGTGATCACCAAGACAGCATGGTACTGGCATAAAAACAGACACATAGACCAGTGGAAAAGTGTAGAGAGCCCAGATATGGACCCTCAACTCTATGGTCAAATAATCTTCGACAAAACAGGAAAAAATATACAGTGGAAAAAAGACAGTCTCTTCAATAAATGGTGCTGGGAAAACTGGACAGCTATATGTAGAAGAATGAAACTCGACCATTCTCTTACACCGTACACAAAGATCAACTCAAAAGACCTCAATGTGAGACACGAATCCATCAGAATCCTAGAGGAGAACATAGGCAGTAATCTCTTTGATATCAGCCACAGCAACTTCTTTCAAGATGTCTCCAAAGGCAATGGAAACAAAAGAGAAAATAAACTTTTGGGACTTCATCAAAATCAAAAGCTTCTGCACAGCAAAGGAAACAGTCAAAAAAACAAAGAGACCACCCACGGAATGGGAGAAGATATTTGCAAATGACAGTACAGACAAAAGGCTGATATCCAGTATCTATAAAGAACTCCTCAAACTTAACACACAAAAAACAGATAATCATATCAAAAAATGGGCAGAATATATGAGCAAACACTTCTCCAATGAAGACATACAAATGGCTATCAGACACATGAAAATATGTTAATCATCACTAGCCATCAGGGAGATTCAAATTAAAACCACATTGAGATATCACCTTACACCAGTTAGAGTGGCCAAAATTAGCAAGACAGGAAACAACATGTGCTGGAGGGGATGTGAAGAAAAGAGAACCCTCTTAAACTATTGGTGGGAATGCAAGTTGGTGCAACCACTTTGGAGAACAGTGTGGAGATTCCTTAAGAAATTAAAAATAGAGCTTCCCTATGACCCTGCCATTGCACTACAGGGTATTTACCCCAAAGATACAGATGTAGTGAAAAGAAGGACCATCTGTACCCCAATGTTTATAGCAGCAATGGCCACAGTTGCCAGACTGTGGAAAGAACCAAGATGCCCTTCAACATACGAATGGATAAGGAAGATGTGTTCCATATACACTATGGAGTATTATGCATCCATCAGAAAGGATGAATACCCAACTTTTGTAGCTACATGGATGGGACTGGAAGAGATTATGCTGAGTGAAATAAGTCAAGCAGAGAGAGTCAATTATCATATGGTTTCACTTATTTGTGGAGCATAACAAATAGCATGGAGGACAAGGGGCATTAGAGAGGAGAAGGGAGTTGGGGGAAATTGGAAGGGGAAGTGAACCATGTGAAACTATGGACTCTGAAAAACAATCTGAGGGGTTTGAAGTGGCGGGGGGTGGGAGGTTGGGGGAACCAGGTGGTGGGTATTATAGAGGGCATGGATTGCATGGAGCACTGGGTGTGGTGCAAAAATAATAAATACTGTTATGCTGAAAATAAGTTAAAAAAAAACCTCCTATTTTAAAAAAATAAAGGAAAAAAAAAGGAAAAATGACCCCAATTCCCAACTCAAATGAAGAAACCAAATAAACAAACAAAAAAAACCCATAAATATAATAGTAAAGATAAAAGTAATGAGGTAGAAAAGAAACACATAATACATCTAATCAGTAAGTCAAAATAAAAATTGAGTTTTCTTTTTATTAAACAGACAAACACTAATTAGCATAAGGAACAAGACAGGATGCACACAAAGCAAAAAAAGAAATGACAGGGGGAAAATAATTTTGAAAATATTGAAACAATTACATTAGGAAGCACAGTTTAACAAAATTAATTCAAGCAAAAATAGAAAGCTTAAACCAGTTTACCATAAAATAGAAAGATATCAAAGAACTAAGCTATAAAAGAGACACAGCCCAGACTATCTCACAGAGGAATTCTATGAACCTTAGATTCTACCAGCACTCTGTAAACCATTCCAGAGTATCGATCGTTAAGAAGTTTCTAATGTTTTTATGAAGCAAGTGTGGCATTAATAACTAAATCTGGTAAAGATATTACATACACAGTGAAGGAAATTACAAGTATCATTTTCTAATATTAATGCAAACATATTAAAGTATTAGCAAACAGAATCCCACACCATAACAGGAAAATAACAATGACTAAGTGATAACTATCCAAGAATGCAAAGTGGATCAACGTAAAATGTCAAGAATAATATATCCATAACATACATCATGTGCAAGAATAAACTCTGGATTGGTCAGAGATCTATATATGATAATAAAACCATATATGTACTAGAAGTAACCATAAAGGGTTTTTTTTCCTAAGATTTTATTTATTTATTTGACAGAGAGAGAAATCACAAGTAGGCCGAGAGGCAGGCAGAGAGAGGGGGAAGCAGGCTCCCTGCTGAGCAGAGAGCCTGATGTGGAGCTCGATCCCAGGACCCTGAGACCATGACCTGAGCTGAGATCATGACCTGAGCTAAAGGCAGAGGCTTAACCAACTGAGCCACCCAGGCACCCCAAGATTTTATAACCTGGATTGAGGAAAGACTTTCTAGCAATGATTCAAAACCCTGTTGTAATAAAAGAAAATACAGATATACTTGAGAACCTAAACATTTTTTAATTTTTAAATTTCAAAAACATAAAAAGTCAAAAGACAACTTTGAAACTGGAAGGAAATATTTGCAACATATATCACAGATAAAGGTTATCTTTATCTTATTATTTATTAGGGACATTAGATAATGTCCCTAATATATAATAAACTCTGAAACTAGAGTGGAGAAAATGCCAAAACTTTACTAAGAAAATGGTCAAAAGATAGATCAGTCATTAAAACATAATTTTTAGACCCTAAACAATGTTAATATGTTCAAACTCATTCCCCATTAACAAAATGCAAATTAAAAGTGTCCTGAGATGCCATTCCTTGTCTAACAATTTGGTGAAAATTAAAAAGCATAACAACACATTCAGTTGGTGAGACTGGAAAACAGGACACTCACACATTACTGATGGGAATGCAAATTGACAGTCTTTGTGGAGAATCTGGCAATGCCAAACAAAACTACATATATGTATTTACTTTATTTCTCAGTAAATCCTACTCTTTAGGAGTTTATCCTAAAGTTACACATGCATCAATATGAAAATGTGTATGCACAAGGGTATTTATGAATTGCAGCATTGTTGGCAATTGCAAAAGTCTTAGAAATAACTTAGATATTCACACACAGCAGAGAGTTGAATAACCTACACACAGTTGGTCCACACAGTGTGAACTGAGCAGTATATAAAAAGTTCATAGAAAAGCATTAAAATGTGCCTCAGTACACACACACACACACACACACACAAAATTACTTTTTTTTCTGAAATTTTTCTCCCACATACCTTTCTCAGTTTTCTTTTGGTTTTTAAATAACACAACATTTTTACAAATTGACATTCCCCAGACAGGTTTCCAGTGTGTTCTCTTTATCAGTTTTATTTTTACTCTCTTATTTTTGCCCAAATTTATTAAATCTCTAAGTCCTTTTATAGCACTGTTCATTTACATAAGTGGTAGCCAATTGAGGTAAAGTAGGTATAAGCCAAAAGGGAGCTTCCATTTTTCTTTATTACTACTTTCAAAGAGTCTCAATTCTAAACACTTCTCCCACATCCATACACATCCTCTAAGATTCAGTGTAATCTAGCTTTTATTTACGACTTTTTACCTCAGTGATTCAACTGCTTATCATGTTGACTTTTATAGCCCCTACAAAGAACATTTTGTTAAACTTGAAACAGTCTCAAGGTAATGAAGACCAAATGACTTTCTAGAGCTGAGACACTAAAAGCCATAAAAAACATAAATCTTATAGAATTATGTCAAATGGCACTATGCCACATGAATGCAAAGACAATGTCTAAATGGTTTGCTTCTACTTTTAGAAATGAACCATGAGAGACTCGGAATCTGAGAAACAAACTGAAGATTTTGGAAGGAGTGGGATGGGGGGATGGGTGAGCCTGGTGGTGGGTATTACAGAGGGCACGTATTGCATGAAGCACTGGGTGTGGTACATAAACAATGAATCTTGGAACACTGAAAAAATAAAATAAAAATTAAAAAAAAGAAATGAATTTGATGGAAACAAGTAAATGGAAAAATGTAATGACGTGACATTAGTGATATAGAAACAGCAGTTACAAGTACAATTTGCTTTTAATAACTAAAAAGTATGTCCATCTGGTACAAAATAACCAGGTCCAGAAGCAGCAAGTGTACTTTTAATTAACTAATTTCTGGTATGACCAAATAAAATTAATTGGTATATCTGTCCTACTTGCAAAGAGGGGAGGGGAAGAGAAGGGTAACTCTGACCTCAACTGAAGGAGATGGGAAAGACACCCTGAGGTGGTGTCTTTCAGGTCCTCTTGCATTTTTGACCAAGACTGAAAATCCTGTGAATATAAAATGAGCTACCAACTTTAGCCTAATTTGTGTAAGTTGTGACACCAGAATAAGAGAGCTGTGATGTGTGGATGTGTGAACTTCTCTAAGATGTTTCAAAATAATCTACCCTGAAATAAAACTGAAAACTTATACCCAAGTCCTGTGTCAGCATGTGTCTGTGTGTGCGTAGATGGGTACACATGTATTGATGGGAAAGCAAGAGGTCCCAGACAGGGAGAAGATGGGTCTTCTCAAAGGACAAAGAGTTTAAAGTTTTTAGTTCCAACTTATCTTCAAAAAGATGAAAATAACAGCTTTAGCTACAATGGGGATTACTAGGGGTGTGTGGAGCATAATAATGATAAAAAGTAAATATTTTATGATTTGCTTTTTCATAACTTCATTTTTTAGAATACTATAACTCAATGGCTCTGCTTGCATATAGATTCTATTTTTAATTTAAGTAAGTAATCATTCTTTCCTAATCAGTTCCCAATGAGATATTTTTAGAAATGAATTGTCTGATCTTACTTTTTAAAGCTCAGAAGACTGACTTCACTCTATTTTAATTACAAAATAAAACTCCACTAATAGTCCTAGAATGACCCTCTTGACTCTACATATTGATTGAGTTAAATGGATAAGAGCCAGCCTTCCTTCCAGGTAATTCACAGTAGAATAGTTTGTATTGTGAAAAATCCATACCAAATTTTGTTTGATATAGAAAAGAAGCTGATGGTTGCCAGAGAGGAGGAAGTGAGGGCAAATGGGTGAAAGAAAGTGGGAGGTGCAGGTTTCCACTTATGGAGTGATTAAGTCACAGGGATAAATACACAGCATGGAAAATACAGTCAATGTATTATAATACCATTGTATGGGGACAGATGGTAGTTACATGTGTGGTGAGCATAGTGTAATGTATGGCTGTTGAGTCTCCATATGGTACACCCGAATCTAATATAACATTATATGTCAAATATACTTTAAATAAATACAGTCATATGTAAATAAATAAATCCATATGTAAATAAATAAATAAATGCTATTTGGAATGCAAATACCATATAAACTCAGGTAGCTTTCCTTCATTTCTAGATTCTGTAATGTGCTTCCCGTCCATGTTTACACTGATGTATATGATCAAAGAATGAGTGAGATTTGTAGTATTTTTGAAGAAGCCAATATAGTGTACCAAAATGATACAATCTACAAGTTCTAGCTAGACTTTTTCCTAATCTTGATTTGTCATAAAGAATATAACATATTTTGAGTAAAATAAGTGGAAGTAGGTTATTTAGATAAGAAGTAGAACAGTAAAATTCTCGATGCTCTCAAGACAAACTATCCTTCTCTCAGCCATTTGTGCTACATTGATCCAAACCATTCAGATCTAAGTTGGCATGATCTCATCCTGATTGTCAAAGCAAACTAGTTGTCAAAAGGATGTAAAAAAATGTCTGCACAGCAAAGGAAACAATGAACAAAACTAAAATTTGCAAATTACATATTCAATAAAGGGTAACTATCTAAAACATATGAAGAACTTATAAAATTCAACACCCAAAAATCAAATAATCCAATTAAAAATGAGCAGAAGACAGGAAAAGGCATTTATCCAAAGAAGACATACAGATGACCAATAGACACATGAAAAGACGCTCAACATCATTTACCATCAGGGAAATATAAATCAAAACTATAATGAGGTATCAACTCCTATGTGTCAGAATGGTTAAAATCAAAAACGCAAGAAGCAACAAGTGTTGGCAAGGAAGTGGAAAAAAAGGAACCCTCATGCACTGTTGGTGGGAATGCAAACTGGTACAGCCACTGTGGAAAACACTAAGGAGGTTCCTCAAGATATTAAAAATAGAACTATCCTACAATCTAGTAATTGAACTACTGGCTATTTACCACCATACAAATACATTAATTCAATACAAAAACACTAATTCAAGGGCATATGTGAACGCACACCTATGTTCATTGCTGCATTATTTACAATAGCCAAATTACAGAAGCAGCCCAAGTGTCCATCCCATCAGTTGATAAATGAATAAAGAAGATGTGATATATATATATATATATATATATATATATATATATATGGAATATTGTTCAACCACAAAAAAGAGTGAAATCTTGCCATTTACCACAACATGGATAGAACCAGAGAGTATTATGCTAAGCAAAATAAGTCAGAGAAAGACAAACACCATATGATTTCACTCATATGTGGAATTTAAGAAATAAAACAAAGGGGGGAAAAGAAATGCAGAGACTCTTAATTATAGAGAACAAACTGATGGTTACCAGAGGAGAGGCCGGTGGGGGGAATAGGAGAAAATAAGGGGTGGGCATAAAAGAGTACACTTTGGAGAAATGCTTGTTTATGCCTTCAAATTGGTATATAAAAAGGCAAAAGACTTCTGTGTGTTGATTTTATATCCTGTGAATTTATAAATCTACAAGTTCTAGCTAGACTTTTTCCTAATCTTGATTTGTCATAAAGAATATAACATATTTTGAGTAAAATATCACCTGTATCACCTCTAGCAATCTTTTGCTGGTCTTCAGGGTTTTCTTTTTTCTTTTTTTTTTTAAAAGAAATTATTTATTTATTTGTCGAAGAGAGCAAGAGTAAGCACTAGCGGGGACGGTGGGGGTGGTGGGCAGCAGGCACAGGTTCCCTGCGCTGAGCAAGGAGCCTGAAGTGGGACTTGATCCCAGGACCCTGGGATCATGACCTGATTCAAAGGCAGAAGCTTACCTGACTGAACCACCCAGGCATCCCTCTTTAGGGTTTTCTACATACAGTATCATGTCGTCTGCAAAGAGAGGGAGGCAAATCATAAGACTCTTAGTTATATAATCAAACAGATGGACAGAACCAAGTAATACTAGATCCTGGATGTATTTTGGTCTGTTTTTGAGGGTGTGAACAAAAGGTAATGGGTACACAAAAGAGGGTGATCCAATCTACCATGGTATTCAAGGAAGGCTTAGAGACTAAGTGATATTTGAGATGGACCTAGAAAGAAGCCTGCAGGCTAAAAAAGGGGAGCTCAAAATAACATGATCGAAGAGAGAACTGTGAACATGGGAAGCCTTCACGGAAAGGTCAGTGTTGCTCAATGTGGTGGTAATCCTCACCCTTTTGACCACCACCTCAGGAAACATCAACAGGCAGCCTGAAGCTGGGATAGGATCATTTGGGCCAGATCATTCAAGAAGGGTTCCTTTTAGAGTTTGCTTAGCCCTTGGGTACAATCCCATATTAGATGGCAGCAGAGTTGTTCTTGGAGACAAGGCAATGCCAGCGCTTTATAGTTGAACAGTTTTTTTAACTTTTAAAAGCTGCTTTTAAATCCACTTTCCCTTTCTAGCATAAAATCTCCACTTGAATTCCTGGGGTATAATCTATTGAAACAAATGAAGTAGAGAAAAGGAAGATGATCTATATCACCCAAGTAAAATAAGCTTTCTTGTATCATTTCCTGAAAAATGTAAGCAAGAGATTATTTGCTCAAGAAGCTCTATAACTCTATCAAAAGAAAGACCATCATCTCGATGTTCTATTGACCTCTTCTCAGTAGATCTGTCCTATCTGCGACTGTCCAACCTGGATTTCTGCTCACCACCTACTCAAGTTTTCATATGTTCACATGCTCCCTAGTAAATGAACACAGTGCTTTAAAAATCCTTTGCCAATTTTAGTGTGTAGAAGAAATAAGTATTTTATCCAAGTCTCTGCGAGCTGTTTGTGTTTTAAATGTCTCAAGAACTCCTATAATGCAACCAACACAAAGCTTTGACACTTAAAAGCAACCAGACAATAGCTAGTAGAATTAAGGCAACTAAAACCTTCACCTTTATTCTAGACTGTGAAGTCCGATTATTTAGGACACCTTACAAAGTGTTTTTCCTCACTAATGTAGTATGGCTCCCATGAAAGAAATCATATCTTCCTTCATCTTCTGGACCCATTTGTGATTGCTACTGGAATCTCCCAATTAAGCAAAACTAATGAATTAAAAAAATCCCTTTTCTACTTTTCAAGATAGGGAGTGCATCTAGGAACACAGGTGTTCCTAGACCATTCATGTCGCAGCTTATTCCAACAGTTTACACAGACATATCTACAGGTCATGTTACAGTATGAATTATTTTAAAGGCACCAGGTGTTTTGTACATGTTTTCATGTACATGTAAAAATAGCAAGATTTAATGTGAAAAACTCATAAAAGGATGGTGAGATTGTCTCATCTACTTCCTCCTCTGCCTGCTGACCCAGTGTTCTGCTAGTTAATGATCCCAGGGAACTAAGTCAGGTCTCACTTTGTCCTGTAGGAGAACGTACTTACGAGGACATGAGCCTTAGATTTTATTAGGAAGTCAATATATCCTCTCATCTATCACACAGATATCTTGGCTCTTTCAGGATTCCCCTAAATTCCCTCAATTGTTTTCTTTGGTTTTTCAAGCTTGTTTTGTTTTTCAGACATTTATCAACCACTACTGTGTACAAACACTACAGTCTCTTGAAATCTCTTAATTCTGTGAGTATCAGGCCTGGCCTGGCCTCACTGACACATCGATGAGTAAAACTCAAGTCTTTTTTTTTAAGATTTTATTTATTTATTTATTTATTTATTTATTTGAGAGAGACAGAGACTGAGAGGGAGGAGAGAGAGCACAAGCAGGTGGAGGGGGGCAGAGGGAGAAGCAGGCTCCCCGCTGAGCAAGGAGCCCAATGTGGGACTCAATCCCAGGATCCCAGGATCATAACCTGAGCCAAAGGCAGATGCTTTACTGACTTAGCCACCCAGGCACCCCCTCAAGTCTTTATTGTAATGCAGTAGCATAAACAAGGATTGGACCATGGAAGGTATGTGGCAAAAATGATGGCAAGATGCTAAAATGACAGTTTAAGACAAATTGAAAATCAGATTCATTTTATTTAATGACAGTACTTATTACGTAAAGCACCAGAACAGAAGACATTGCCATCACTCTCTTAGTAACCATATCTATCTCATCGTTCACTAATTACCAGGAAAGAAGAAATGTAATTTAAGGTTGCAAAACAAAAGGCATATTCAGAGCTCTGAATACACTTGCACACACAGATATTCAAGAATACCAACTTATTCACAGTATTGCGGTTGAAAACGTTTAATATATGCTTCTGTGCCTCACAGCAAATTTCTCAGTCTAGCAGAAGTCAGGGTTTAAAGGAGGACACAGCCTAGGGAGTGATACATTGCTCCTTTAACAATAGTGTGTTGAAGGGCTCACGATGCCAAGGCAACGAGATGGAGGAGACAAGGGTTGGGCACAGACGTCATGCAGCCGCTCACTGCAGGAGAGACATGGAGATGAGCACCACTGTGAACAGAGGAGAGGCTGGAGGGCTTTGGACGCAAACAAAAACTTCCAAGCAACTGAGAAACCGAGCAACCAGTCGGGGTGGCAGGCAAAATCTGTCCCCCGTGAGTCTTTTAAAGCAAATTGGAAGAGCACAAAGGCATCTCTGACTTGTAAGAAATCATAAATAGATTGTCTTAGCTCAGCCATTGCAGTGGAATAAAAGTGTCTTGGAAAATAGGGGTATGGGATAAAAGAAATGTCTTCAAATCATCGTTGCTTAAACTTCTGAAGTTCCTTCCTTCCTGAGATCGGATAGTCCACTGAGTATCTGAAAAACACTCCCGACTGCTTCAGGAAAGTGTTAGTCCATGCTGACACTTCCAATATTCGCCAGCATTATAGATTCACATTCTTCATTATTTATTTGCAAGATTATTGATCCCAAGCACCCACCTACTACATGCCAGATGCTAAACTGCATTCTGGCAAAGGATCAAAATGGAATGGGGAAAGAAGCATGCTAACTAATGAAGACAGTGCACTGACATGCAGGCATATGTCCCTGGGCCTTAAGAGGAGTAATCCATTCTTCCAGCTAGGAGTGGGGTGGGAGGAGGGGCAGGGACACAGGGGCCCTGACAAAGGAATGGGTACTCAGGCTACATCTGAAAGGGTGAGAGTACATTTCCAGTAGAAATTCAGAAGAACTGCAGAGGGACAGAGCAGGGATGGCAGGTTCTGAGAATGAGCAAAACTAGGTAGTAATTTATCTGCACCAGGAAGGCAAAGGGGTATGATAAGAGGCAAGGAAGAGGATGGTATTGAGCACAGCTCTGCTGCCAGGATGACTGGGATGCAAGTCCTAACACCATCTCTAATTTAAGGTAATCTCTGTGCTTCAGTTCATTCATCTAAAGCCCAGGGTCATAATGGCAGCCACCAAACAGATCTGGAGGCTCTGAGCTACACAGCTCAGTAAGTGTTAGTGCTGCTTGATGTTCTATGCTCCACAAGGCATTTCTTGCATGCATTCTTTCTGAAGAAGTTGTTTGTTTGATTTGGTTTTTGTTTTGGGGTTATATGGAGCCCACTCAAACAGAAGCATGGTTTCTTAGGGAAAGGACAGAAGTAAAGCTGAGCCACCCAGGGATGAGAACGGCACTGACATCTGGCTCAGTAACCAAGGACTCCCTGTCAGCTCCCTGTGGGGCCAGATTGCCACCCATCTCTCATTTTCCCTGTGTTCCTTCCTCTCCACTCCCCTGTCAGTCTGACTCTTCTGGCCCCTCAAATCCATCCTCCACAAAGCCAAAGAATGTTCCCCAAAATGAAAACCTGCTAGAATGTCCCCTTTCCCCTGTCACTCCTGATGCGATGATCATCCAGCCCTGTACACAACTTCAGCACCTTATACATACCACTTTCATTGGACATGGAGTTAACAGCTTATAAATCTGTTTCCCCCGCTCTTCCAAATGTTATTTAAATCAAGAGTTGGGCATAATCACTGGTAATCTTACTGCCCATCTCATTGAAATCACCTGTGGCTTTTAAGTAACACTTGGTTGTCTCCATTATCCTAAAAATTCAGGGCTGTTATAAGCAATGGGAGGCATAGTCATATTTATGTTTGGAGAATAATCATTTTGGCCACAGAGAAGAGAATAGTTTAAAATATGAAGAAAGTGGTCACAGAAAGATCAGTCAGGAGACTTTCAGCACACTCCCTACTGAGATGACAAGGAAAAATCTTTATGCTAAGGTAATATTCATGCATAGTAGCTGATGTAGAACTCGGGTATCAAATCAAACCATTTAGACACAAACTCTTTGAATACACAGGTAATTATTGCAAAGGTGGCTTATGGAGGTAAAATGTTCATGAAGGTTTTTCAAGTCTTTGCTTCATCCCATGTCTCAAGTATAGAGGGCCTGACTGCTTCTTTGCTATAATAAAGGCCCTGTCTTTTCTATTAAAATAGATACAATTTAACTAAGTAAATGTGCCATGTGACCACAGTAAGACAAGTTGGTAAAGTCCTGTCTGAAATTTCAGGAGGGCAGAAACACCAGTTTTAGTTTTCTATCTACTAAATGCCACCAACAGTACCTAGGATGTGGTAGGTAGTCACTAATGAATTAAATACATATTGTTTTTAGAGCATTATTCATATATATATTATATATATGTACATCCATATACTCTCTGCCTTCAAGGATCTTACAATCACATTTTTTTAAAGATTTTATGTATTTATTTGACAGAGAGAAATCACAAGTAGATGGAGAGGCAGGCAGAGAGAGAGAGGGAAGCAGGCTCCCTGCTGAGCAGAAAGCCCGATGCGGGACTTGATCCCAGGACCCTGAGATCATGACCTGAGCCGAAGGCAGCGGCTTAACCCACTGAGCCACCCAGGTGCCCCTTACAATCACATTTTGATCACATAATATACATACATATATATCACAAACAAAGTGGCGAATGAGAAATATGAGTGATGAGAGAGTTTACTGCTACTTCTTCTGGGAAAATATTTCCTTTCAGCTGCCCTTATCTGAGAGTGAGAGATGAGTCAATGCAGGGAAAACACATATAATGAGGTTATTCATTGGCTCACAAAATAGGAAGATGTGAAGTCAGAAGTTCAAAGATATCATCACCGTTTGGTCACCCATGGCTTTCTCCAACCTAGCTATTGCTTGGATAATTGTTAGCCTGAATTCTCTTTCCGACATATTGTCTATGTTGATAGCCGTTAGCTCTGTTGTAGAAGGTCCATCCTCTGTATCTTTCTTCTGTTGGGCATTCCTCCTCCTAGTCAATGTTTATAGCAGCAATGGCCACGGTTGCCAAACTGTGGAAAGAACCAAGATGCCCTTCAACGGATGAATGGATAAGGAAGATGTGGTCCATAAACACTATGGAGTATTATGCCTCCATCAGAAAGGACGAATACCCAAGTTTTGTAGCAACATGGACGGGACTGGAAGAGATTATGCTGAGTGAAATAAGTCAAGCAGAGAGAGTCAATTATCATATGGCTTCACTTATTTGTGGAGCATAACAAATCTCATGGAGGACAAGGGGTGTTAGAGAGGAGAAGGGAGTTGGGGTAAATTGGAAGGGGAGGTGAACCATGAGAGACTATGGACTCTGAAAAACAATCTGAGGGTATTGAAGGGGCGGGGGGTGTGAGGTCAGGGTACCAGGTGGTGGGTATTGTAGAGGGCACGGATTGCATGGAGCACTAAGTGTGGTGCAAAAATAATGAATACTGTTATGCTGAAAATAAAAAATAAATTAAAAAAAAAGAGATATCATTACCAAAGATTGGATTCTTTCTGCCTCTTTGCTCTGTCATCCAGAACATCAGTCTCTGCTAAGGCAGCCTCCCCAGATAATCCCAGGATGCTGCTGGTAGCCACAGCAGATATATACTTCATCCTTTAACAGCCACATCTAGCAGGAGACAGACAGCTACCTGTCATAGTTTCCTCTTAAGAGGAAGAAAGGCTTTTTCCTGGAGCTTCGGTGAAGACTGCCTTACTTACTCTTAACCAGAATTTGGTCCATACCCATTCTGACCCAAATCCCTGCTGGAGAAATGGGATCCTATGAGACCAGTCAGTTCACCCAGGGGGTGTGTGGGGACGGGAGAGAGAATGGCAGAAAATCATTACCTGTCTAGGAAAGGAGAAAGGGGGAAATGAATAGGAGAGAGTGCAGACTCTCTCCAGAGAAACAAACTCCTTCCCAGCTGAAACCTGGTTTCATTTATATAGATTAAAAATAAGTAAAGGAACAATTCAAATTTAAGCCAAATAATGGAAGGAACTTCTCTTCATGTGCTTATATAAAAGATAAAGGTACAAAGTAACAGTATAATTTATCATCTAAACCAGGCTTCTTTTAAGTATGGAAGGAGACACAAAAATCATTAAAATTGTGTCTGTGTGTATATTTGTGTGTGTGTGTATATATACAAATATATACACATTATACAAATATACATGCAAACACAAATATATATTAGATATACACATGCAGTTCAAAAAATAGACTCATTTATTAGTAGACCTATAAATGATTCTATTCCAAAACTATTTTCAAAAATAAAATTCTAGAAAATATAACATCTGTATGCAATAAAGAAAATTTTCAAATGCTTTATATTGATTAACTAAATATCAAAAACTGATATTCAAATGCTTTATATTGATTAACTAAATATCAAAAGCAAAATATTTACTCCTGTGTGATGCTCAGGTGCATTAGTCAGTTTCTTGGTATTATCTGCCTCTAACACTGTGTCACTGGTATTTTTCAGCACACTCTTAATGACTTAAACTTCTTCTGAAAATTATCTGTGAGTCCTCCAAGTTACCTTTCATGATGAATGAATTTGGCATCATTGACACCATCAACTGTTTCTCCTCTGTATGCAGATCAGAATGTTTTTAAGTGGAAGAATATTATTTTTAAGTGGGAGAATATAAAGGAGCAGAGGTACATGGTAGGATCAGAGCACATTCTGCTAAAAGCTAAAAAATATGTTCCTGATTTCATTTATTTCTTGTTGAAAGACAAAAATCTTTTTTTAATTTAATTTATTTTTTCAGTGTTCCTAGATTCATTGTTTATGCACCACACCCAGTGCCCCATGCAAGACGTGCCCTCCTTAATACTCACCACCAGGCTCACCTCTCCCCCACCCCTCCAAAACCCTCAGTTCTTTTCTCAGAGTTCACCATCTCTCATGCTTCATCTCCCCATCTGATTTCCCCTAATTCACTTATACTTTCCTTCTCCTAATGTCCGCCTTGTTATTCTTTATGCTCCACAAGTAAGTGACACCATATAATTGACTCTCTCTGCTTGACTTATTTCACTGAGCATAATCTCTTCCAGTTCCGTCCATGTTGACAAAAGTTGGGTTATTCATTCTTTCTGATGGAGGAGTAATATTCCATTGTATATATGAACCATATCTTCTTTATCCATTCATCTGTTGAAGGGCTCTTTCCACAGTTTGGCTATTGTGGCCATTACTGCTATGAACATTGCGGTAGAGATATCCCTTCTTTTCACTACCTCTGTATCTTTGGGGTAAATAACCAGTAATGCAATTGCAGGATCATACGGTATCTCTTAATTTCTTAACTAAGAAATTAAGAAATTATTCCTTAATTTCTTAAGGAATCTCCACACTGTTTTCCAAAGTGGCTGCTTCAGCCCAATTATTTTCACAGTAATGTCTTTTTGCTTCCATTCAGATACCGTATTTGACAAAAAGAAAATTTATGGAACAAAGCATTTCAAGTAGTTTTCTCTATTTATGTATTTCTCTATTTATAGAAATCATATCTATTTATATAAATTTATGAAAATTATATCTATTTATATATTTATCTATTCTTTTGAATATTCTGACAATTTTGGATTCTGCAAAGTTATAGGGCTTCTCCATTTCATTTCTCCAGTGGAGTGTATGAGCTCATCCAATTAGAAATAGACGTTCAATCAAAATTTCTTTCTTGTCACATGTTAAGACATCAGCACACTGAGGGTTGCTGGGGGAGGGGGGTTGGGAAAGGGGGGTGGGGTTATGTGCTTTGGGGAGGGTATGTGCTTTGGTGAGTGCTGTGAAGTGTGTAAACCTGGCGATTCACAGACCTGTACCCCGGGGATAAAAATATATATTTATAAAAAATTTTAAAAATTAAAAATAAATAAATAATAAATAAATAAATAAATAAGACATCAGCACATATTATAGACCTCCAAATTAATTTTGTAGACATTTGAGCTCTCACTATTTAATTTACTTCTTCCTTTGCATGTATACAGAAAATTTTCAATGTCTTCCTATTTGCAAGTTTTGCTTTCAGTAATTGCAAATAGCTAAAAGCCTCAAAAGCTAAGTTTTTGTGCTCCATGAGATGAATATGTTAGTTAAAAATTTCCTACTGCTTTGAAAAATATTGTAACCATAATTGAGAGGACTCATTCATAGTAAGTTCACTTTCTTTGCAGTACAGGTGTCAGGACACACATAAATTCACAAAGTAGTTTTTCAGTGGCTCACATTTCCTGAAACTATGCTTGATTAGGAACAGCAAAGAGGGAAAGCCCACACCACCAACTGAACTTTAGCTGCATCCAACATCAGTTGTCATCACAGTTGTGTAGTTACTTACCATTACTCATACAAAATACTTATAAACTTGGATACGTATAATATCTTTTATAATAAGAGGAGTGCCTCACATTTTCAGAGTGTAATTATACATTATTTGTTCATTGATACCAATTCTATTTTCTGCTCTGCAGTTTTCGTCATCTGGTAGGAATGTTGTTTATACAATAATGTGCTTCACCAGAATCTGAGATTATCTTATCATGACAAAAACAAATGATTCTGTCTTCAGCATTGAACTATCAAACTGAATTTATAATAGTTCTCACAGAAGTCATGTTTTTACCTTCAACAGGATGAACTTCCTAGTCCTCTACTCTGATTTTATTAATTGGATAAGGTAAGTCAAACTTAAACCAGACTCAACTGGCTTCCTTTGTGAAATATCTTATAACACTGATACAAAACCAGCTTCACTTAATTCTTGCAAATTTCTTCTGCTAATGGTTTTGTTTCACATTTTCACATTCTTTAAAAATGCTTGAAGTTGATGATAAATGAAATTTACTTAGGGGGCATCTGTCTGGGTGACTCAGTTGGTTAAGGATCTGCCTTCAGCTCAGGTCATAATCCTGGCGTCCTGGGATCTAGTCCCACATCAGGGTCCTTGCACAGTGGAGAGCCTGCTTTCTCTTTCTCTCTGCTGCTCCCCCTCTGCTTGTTCTCTCTCTCTCTTTCAAACAAATAAATAAAATTTTTTTTAAACTGAAATTTACTTAGAACATTCATTGGATCTAAATAATGAGTCTTACTTTATAGAGTGCTGTGTCAGCACATCTTCTGTAGCTGTGCATATTAACCTCCTTCTTAAGTGACCCCTCGATTCTGGGACTGAAGCCTCTTCAGTGATATGTATCTTCTGATTACCATGTGGTCAGTGACAACCTCTCACTGTAGGGAAAGTTAAACAAGTCACATAATCTGAATATAGCACTTTTCTCACTACCTTCTATATTTATTTGTTCTATTTTTCTTTGAACATGGATTTTCATTTTTAGCTCATAACTATCAAAAGGGCTTACTTAAAAATATTTTTGAAGGTTTAATTGTGTGCTTGGGTGGCTGTCATTAAGTGTCTGCCTTCGGCTCAGGTCATGATCTCAGGGTCTCGGGATCAAGTCCCACATCGGGCTCCCTGCTCTGCAAGAAGCCTGCTTCTCCTTCTCCCACTCCCCCTGCTTGTGTTTCCACTCTCACTGTGTTTCTTTCTGTCGAATAAATAAATAAAATCTTTTTTTTTAAGTTTTTATTTATTTATTTGACAGAGAAAAAGAGGGAGGGAGTGTGGGGGAGGGGAGGGGCAGAGGTCGAGGGAGAGAAAATCCTCAAGGGGACTTTACATTGAGCACAGAGCCAGAAGCAGGGCTTGATCTTGTGTCCCTGAGATTGTCACCTGAAGTCAAAACCAAGAGTTGGATGCTTCACTACCTGTGCCACCCAAGAAACTCAAAAATAATTTTAAAAAGCACTACTAAGCAATTAAAGAAACCGTATATTTACATCAAATGGTAAGTGTATGTAGCATTATTCAGAGTATTTAAGGCTGTTCAGTCTCTATGTCCCAGGCATATCTCATATACAATTACCTTATCATTTCCTATGGTTTCCACTGACCCCAACAAATGGTGGCCAAGTGGTCTTGGTTCCTATTAGTCAGGTACCTCAAGTAGCTGTCAAAGAAGCAGCATCATTGATTTCCCGGTGGTTCAAAGGTCCATGGAATCAGCAGCAACAGCATCACCTGGGTGCTTGCTAGAAATGCCAAAACTCAGGTCCCACTCAGACCTACTGAACCAGCATATGCATCATTGCAAGATCCCAGGTGATATGAATGCAACTGAAAACTGAGTAGCCCTGGATATTTCCCCTATATCAGCAATATGAGAAGAACAGAGAGAAGAAATTCAACTGAACTGAAGAATTCCAAACAAATGTAAAACCCAACAGGATCATCATAGGCACAGAGAGAGATATAGTTATCTGACCATTGAAACTGTGCCCACTATGTTTCTCTTCTCAAACCTAGAGGCTTTATAAAATCTATACCATAAGTAGTTTCCCCAGATACTGTGTCAAAGGCAAAGTCAAAAAACATTTACTTGTCTTTTCATTTAGAAATTTATTTATTCTTTTCTTTTCTTTCAGCAGCTTTTCTGTGTAGATCAACTGAACTCAACCCCATGTTCCCTGTGTGTTTGTGTATGTATGTGTGTGTGTACCTATTAAGCATTCCACTTTAGTAACAAGTCCAATTCATGACGAAAAGTCTTCTAGAAATGGAAGGTTATTTAATTCAGCGTAAAATAAAGCCCCCAGGAATGCTCAAACGGAAACAATCAAAGGATAATATCATTGAGAGGAAATTACTGTGCTTATTCATCAGCTTAAAACATAGAACAGCTCGTGAAAATATAAAGATTTTAAACAATCTTAATAAACATGTGCAAGTCACAGAACGATTGTTAACATTTAACACAAATAAATTATAAATTGCCTCTCCCCTTTTCCCTCTTTTACAAGAATGGATCTTAAAGCAAGTAAAAACAGAGCAAGATTAAAGATGTAAAAAAGTTATCCTTGAGCTAGGTAATTGAATACTCAAAAATTGAGTTTGAGATTTTTTTTTTCCTCTGCAAAAGAAAACAGGGTGAGGAGTTGTTGTTACTTTTTTTTTCCAATTTATTTATTTTCAGAAAAACAGTATTCATTATTTTTTCACCACACCCAGTGCTCCATGCAAGCCGTGCCCTCTATAATACCCACCACCTGGTACCCCAACCTCCCACCCCCCCGCCACTTCAAATCCCTCAGATTGTTTTTCAGAGTCCTTAGTCTCTCATGGTTCACCTCCCCTTCCAATTTACCCAAATTCCCTACTACTCTCTAACGCCCCTTGTCCTCCATGCTATTTGTTATGCTCCACAAATAAGTGAAACCATATGATAATTGACTCTCTCTGCTTGACTGATTTCACTCAGCATAATCTCTTCCAGTCCCATCCATGTAGCTACAAAAGTTGGGTATTCATCCTTTCTGATGGAGGCATAATACTCCATAGTGTATATGGACCACATCTTCCTTATCCATTCATCCGTTGAAGGGCATCTTGGTTCTTTCCATAGTTTGGCGACTGTGGCCATTGCTGCTATAAACATTGGGGTACAGATGGCCCTTCTTTTCACGACATCTGTATCTTTGGGGTAAATACCCAGGAGTGCAATTGCAGGGTCATAGGGAAGCTCTATTTTTAATTTCCTGAGGAATCTCCACACTGTTCTCCAAAGAGGCTGCACCAACTTGCATTCCCACCAACAGTGTAAGAGGGTTCCACTTTCTCCACATCCTCTCCAACACATGTTGTTTCCTGTTTTGTTAATTTTGGCCATTCTAACTGGTGTAAGGTGATATCTCAATGTGGTTTTAATTTGAATCTCCCTGAGGGCTAATGATGATGAGCACTTTTTCATGTGTCTGATAGCCATTTGTATGTCTTGATTGGAGAAGTGTCTGTTCATATCTTCTGCCCATTTTTTGATATGTTTGTCTGTTTCGTATGGGTTGAGTTTGAGGAGTTCATTATAGATCCTGGATATCAACCTTTTGTCTGTACTGTCATTTGCAAATATCTTCTCCCATTCCGTGGGTTGCCTCTTTGTTTTTTTGACTGTTTCCTTTGCTGTGCAGAAGCTTTTGATCTTGATGAAGTCCCAGAAGTTTATTTTCGCTTTTGTTTCCTCTGCCTTTGGAGACGTATCTTGAAAGAAGCTGCTGTGGCTGATATCAAAGAGATTACTGCCTATGTTCTCCTCTAAGATTCTGATGGATTCCTGTCTCACGTTGAGGTCTTTTATCCATTTTGAGTTGATCTTTGTGTACGGTGTAAGAGAATGGTCGAGTTTCATTCTTCTACATATAGCTGTCCAGTTTTCCCAGCACCATTTATTGAAGAGACTGTCTTTTTTCCACTGTATATTTTTTCCTGTTTTGTCGAAGATTAATTGACCATAGAGTTGAGGGTCCATATCAGGGCTCTCTACTCTGTTCCACTGGTCTATGTGTCTGTTTTTATGCCAGTACCATGCTGTCCTGGTGATCACAGCTTTGTAATAAAGCTTGAAATCAGGTAAGGTGATGCCGCCAGCTTTATTTTTGTTTTTCAACATTTCCTTAGCGATTCGGGGTCTCTTCTGATTCCATACAAATTTTAGGATTATTTGCTCCAGCTCTTTGAAGAATGCCGGTGGAATTTTGATCGGAATGGCATTAAAAGTATAGATTGCTCTAGGCAGTATAGACATTTTAACATTGTTTATTCTTCCGATCCAAGAGCATGGAATGGTCTTCCATCTTTTTGTGTCTTCTTCAATTTCTTTCATGAGTGTTCTATAGTTCCTCAAGTATAGATCCTTTACCTCTTTAGTTAGGTTTATTCCCAGGTATCTTATGGTTCTTGGTGCTATAGTAAATGGAATCTATTCTCTAATTTCCCTTTCTGTATTTTCATTGTTAGTGTATAAGAAAGCCACTGATTTCTGCACATTGACTTTGTATCCTGCCACGCTGTTGAATTGCTGTATGAGTTCTAGTAGTTTGGGGGTGGAGTCTTTTGGGTTTTCCATATAAAGAATATATAGCCATCCAAGCCTTGCTCAAAAAAATTGAAAAATCCAGAACACACCAGCTGTCTCTACACCTTAAAGAACTGGAGGATCAACAACAAATCAAACCAACTCCACACATAAGAAGGGAAATCATCAAGATTAGAGCTGAGATCAATGAGGGAGAAACCAGAGATACAGTAGAACGTATCAATGAAACTAGAAGCTGGTTTTTTGAAAGAATCAATAAGATCAATAAGCCACTGGCTACACTAATCCAAAAGAAAAGAGAGAAATCCCAAATTCATAAAATTATGAATGAAAAGGGAGAGATCACAACTAACACCAAGGAAGTAGAAACAATCATCAGAAGTTATTACGAACAGTTATATGCCAATAAGCTTAGCAACCTAGATGCATTCCTGGAAAAATATAAACTACCAAAATTGAACCAGGAAGAAATCGACAACCTGAATAGACCGATATCTAATAACGAGATTGAAGCAGTGATCAAAAACCTCCCAAAAAACAAGAGCCCAGGACCTGACGGATTCCCTGGGGAATTCTACCAAACCTTCAAAGAAGAAATAACACCTATTCTCCTGAAGCTGTTTCAAAAAATTGAAGCAGAAGGAAAACTTCTAGACTCTTTCTATGAAGCCAGCATTACCCTGATCCCCAAACCAGGCAAGGACCCTACCAAAAAGGAGAATTTCAGACCAATATCACTGATGAATATGGATGCTAAGATTCTCAACAAGATCCTAGCCAACAGGATCCAACAACACATTAAAAAGATTATCCACCATGATCAGGTGGGATTCATCCCTGGGCTACAAGGATGGTTCAACATTCGTAAATCAATCAATGTGATACAACAAATTAATATGAGAAGAGAGAAGAACCACATGGTCCTCTCAATTGATGCAGAAAAAGCATTTGACAAAATCCAACATCCGTTCCTGATTAAAACGCTTCAAAGTATAGGGATAGAGGGAACATTCCTGAAACTCATCAAATCTATCTATGAAAGACCCATAGCAAATATCATCCTCAATGGGAAAAAGCTTGCAGCCTTCCCGCTGAGATCAGGAACAAGACAAGGATGCCCACTTTCACCACTCTTGTTCAACATAGTATTAGAAGTCCTAGCAACAGCAATCAGACAACAGAGAGAAATAAAAGGTATCCAAATTGGTAATGAAGAAGTCAAACTCTCTCTCTTCGCAGATGACATGATTTTTGTTGTTACTTTTAAAGATTTTTTGATAATTTATGAGTAGTTTAAATTTACCATGCTGTTTTCTAAACTTATTATTTTAAACTTAAGGGTCTCTAGTATTCAAAGTGAATATTATTAAATTTTATGGATATTTTCATTTTTCCTCCAATAAAGGTATTTGAAAGTAATATAATCATTCTCTTGGTTTTTTTCTAAAATTCTTTATGTAGATTGTTTCGATAATAATGGTTAAACTCACTGAACACCTGCTATTACCCAGGCATTGAATGTACACTATATCTGCACTTTATAATAATTCTTTGGGGGTGCCTGGTGGCTCAGTGGGTTGAAGCCTCTGCCTTCAGCTCAGGTCATGATCCCAGGGTCCTGGGATCAAGCCCCACATTGGGCTCTCTGCTGGGTGGGGAACCTGCTTCCTCCTCTCTCTCTGCCTGCTTCTCTGCCTACTTGTGATCTCTGTATGTCAAATAAATATATAAAATCTTAAAAATAGGGGGACAAGATGGCGGGGTACTAGGAAGAGGCGTCTTTTCAGCTGGTACCCCAAAGTGAGCTGATTACCTACCAAAGAACTCTGATCACCCATGAAATCAGCCTGAGATCAGAATTATACACGTCTGGATCTCTACAGGGGCAGAAGACGCCAGTGGGCAGGTAAAGCGGAATGGGAACGGCGGACTGATATCGGAAGATAAACAAAAGGGGGAGGGAGCCACCAGAGGCGACCGGTGCGAAAGTAATACCCCGATATGAGCGAGAGTGCCCTGCGTCTGGGGACCAGCATTAACTCGGAGACTGGTTGAAAGCACTCCAAAAGAGCAAAGGATCGCGGGGGCAAATTGTGGGAATCGGGGCGGCTAGGGACAGGGGCTTAAGTCCCCGGTCCCAGACGGCCTCCCGGGCGCGGAGGCAGAGAGTGCGGCAGAGAAACCGGCACCTGGTCCCTAAGCCGCCAGCGCGCCCCAGAGCGCGGGGGTTCCGGCTCCTGTGAGGGGATGGGAGCTGTGCCGGTCTGCAGAACGCGCGCTAGCCCTACCACAAAGCTTGAGATGCGCGCGCACATCGCTCCAGCTCTCCAGGGTTTCTAAGGCCCGGGGGCGCTTCTTGACCCGGGGCCATTGTTTCAAAGCCAAAGCCGCGCGTGCGCGAAACTCTTCCCCGGACAGTGGCGTGCAAAAGCCCAGCCTGCGGCTTACGGACCAGCGCCCCGTTCTCAGCGCCCCAGACGCGCGACCGACCCACAGCCGCCTCTGAAAAGAGGTGCGCGCAAGCCGGGCACTCCCAGCCCAGGCCAGCGGCAAAATCTCAGTGTGCGATCGCTGCTTGGAACCTCTCTGGCTGTCAGGAGCTCCCAGACAGCCACCAGTGCCTTGGCTTTGGGGACGAGCAAAAGATCCTGCGCTCCCAGGGTCTTTAACTTGGAACCTGCACTGCCAGCGTCCAAGGGGGAATTTATTCAGCTTCTGCACAGACTGAGGCTTCTCTCTGAGACGGAGATCAGGAAGTGTTCCAGGGTGCACCTTGACTGCACCAGAGTTGATACATCCAGCTACATCTGTTCAGTCTTCTCCCACCAAAATGACTAGGAGGAGGAATGCCCAACAGAAGAAAAATACAGAGGATGGACCTTCTGCAATAGAGCTAACGGCTATCAACATAGACAATATGTCGGAAAGAGAATTCAGGCTAACAATTATCCAGGCAATAGCTAGGTTGGAGAAAGCCATGGATGACCAAACAGAATTGATTAGGGCCGAACTGAAAGCGACCAGACAGGATGTTCACAATGTTAGGGCGGAGCTTAAAGCTACCAGGGAGGAGGTCCACAATGCTCTCAATGAGTTCCAATCCAATCTAAACTCTCTCAAAGCTAGGGTAACTGAGACAGAAGATAGAATTAGTGATCTGGAAGACAAACAGATAGAGAGAAAGGATCAGGAGGAAGCCTGGAACAAACAGCTTAGATCCCACGAAAGCAGAATTAGGGAAATAAGTGATGCCATGAAGCGTTCCAACGTCAGAATTATTGGAATTCCTGAAGGGGAGGAGAAAGAAAGAAGTCTAGAAGATGTCGTGGAACAAGTCCTTCATGAAAACTTTCCGAATCTCGCGAATGAAACCAGCGTTCATGTACTAGAGGCTGAACGGTCTCCACCCAAGATTATACACTCCAAAAAAACATCACAACACCTGATAGTCAAATTGAGAAATTATAATTGTAGGTATAATCTCTTGAAAGCTGCCAGAGCAAAGAGGCTCCTTACTTAAAGAGGGAAGCCCATCAGAATAACGTCAGACCTGTCCACAGAGACCTGGCAAGCCAGAAGAGGCTGGCAAGATATATTCAGGGCACTAAATGAGAAGAACATGCAGCCAAGAATACTTTATCCAGCAAGACTGACATTCAAAATGGATGGAGAGATAAAGAGTTTCCAAGACCGGCAAGGCTGAAAAGACTATGCAACCACCAAGCCGATACTGCAGGAAATATTAAGGGGGGTGCTATAAAAGAGGAAAAATCCCAAGAATAGCATTGAACAGAAATACAGAGACAGTCTACAGAAAGAAAGACTTCAAAGGTAACTCGATGTCAATAAAAACGTATCTATCAATAATCACTCTCAATGTGAATGGCCTAAATGCACCCATAAAACGGCACAGGGTTGCAGATTGGATAAAACGACAGGACCCATCCATATGCTGTCTACAAGAGACCCATTTTGAACCTAAAGGTACACGCAGACTGAAAGTGAAGGGGTGGAGAAGCATCTTTCATGCCAATGGGACTCAAAAGAAGGCTGGGGTAGCGATTCTCATATCAGATAAATTAGACTTCAAACTAAAGACTGTAGTCAGAGATACAGAAGGACACTACATAATCCTTAAAGGGACTATCCACCAAGATGATCTAACAATTGTAAATATCTATGCTCCCAATATGGGAGCAGCCAATTACTTAAGAAAACTGTTAATCAAGATAAAGAGTCATATTGATATGAATACACTAATCGTAGGTGATCTTAACACGCCTCTTTCAGAATTAGACAGATCATCGAAGCAGAAAATCAATAAAGAAACAAGAGCATTGAATGACACATTGGACCAGATGAACCTCATAGATATATACAGAACATTCCACCCTAAAACAGCAGAATACTCATTCTTCTCAAGTGCACACGGAACCTTCTCCAGAATAGACCACATACTGGGTCACAAATCAGGACTCAGCCGATACCAAAAGACTGAGATGATTCCCTGCATATTCTCAGATCACAATGCTTTGAAACTGGAGCTCAATCACAAGGAAAAGTTCCGAAGGAACTCAAACACCTGGAAGCTAAAGGCCACCTTGCTTAAGAATGCTTGGATCAACCAGGAGATCAAAGAAGAACTGAAACAATTCATGGAAACCAATGAGAATGAAGACACTTCGGTCCAAAACCTATGGGATACAGCAAAGGCGGTCCTAAGGGGAAAATATATAGCCATCCAAGCCTTGCTCAAAAAAATTGAAAAATCCAGAACACACCAGCTGTCTCTACACCTTAAAGAACTGGAGGATCAACAACAAATCAAACCAACTCCACACATAAGAAGGGAAATCATCAAGATTAGAGCGGAGATCAATGAGGGAGAAACCAGAGATACAGTAGAACGTATCAATGAAACTAGAAGCTGGTTTTTTGAAAGAATCAATAAGATCGATAAGCCACTGGCTACACTAATCCAAAAGAAAAGAGAGAAATCCCAAATTCATAAAATTATGAATGAAAAGGGAGAGATCACAACTAACACCAAGGAAGTAGAAACAATCATCAGAAGTTATTACGAACAGTTATATGCCAATAAGCTTAGCAACCTAGATGAAATGGATGCATTCCTGGAAAAATATAAACTACCAAAATTGAACCAGGAAGAAATCGACAACCTGAATAGACCGATATCTAATAACGAGATTGAAGCAGTGATCAAAAATCTCCCAAAAAACAAGAGCCCATGACCTGACGGATTCCCTGAGGAATTCTACCAAACCTTCAAAGAAGAAATAACACCTATTCTCCTGAAGCTGTTTCAAAAAATTGAAGCAGAAGGAAAACTTCCAGACTCTTTCTATGAAGCCAGCATTACCCTGATCCCCAAACCAGGCAAGGACCCTACCAAAAAGGAGAATTTCAGACCAATATCACTGATGAATATGGATGCTAAGATTCTCAACAAGATCCTAGCCAACAGGATCCAACAACACATTAAAAAGATTATCCACCATGGGACGCCTGGGTGTCTCAGTTGGTTAAGCAGCTGCCTTCGGCCCAGGTCATGATCCCAGCGTCCTGGGATCGAGTCCCACATCCGGCTCCTCGTTCAACGGGGAGCCTGCTTCTGCCTCTGCCTGCCATTCTGTCTGCCTGTGCTCGCTCGCTCTCCCTCTCTCTCTCTCTGACAAATAAATAAAAAATCTTTAAAAAAAAAGATTATCCACCATGATCAGGTGGGATTCATCCCTGGGCTACAAGGATGGTTCAACATTTGTAAATCAATCAATGTGATACAACAAATTAATATGAGAAGAGAGAAGAACCACATGGTCCTCTCAATTGATGCAGAAAAAGCATTTGACAAAATCCAACATCCGTTCCTGATTAAAACGCTTCAAAGTATAGGGATAGAGGGAACATTCCTGAAACTCATCAAATCTATCTATGAAAGACCCACAGCAAATATCATCCTCAATGGGAAAAAGCTTGCAGCCTTCCCGCTGAGATCAGGAACAAGACAAGGATGCCCACTTTCACCACTCTTGTTCAACATAGTATTAGAAGTCCTAGCAACAGCAATCAGACAACAGAGAGAAATAAAAGGTATCCAAATTGGTAATGAAGAAGTCAAACTCTCTCTCTTCGCAGATGACATGATTCTTTATATGGAAAACCCAAAAGACTCCACCCCCAAACTACTAGAACTCATACAGCAATTCAACAGCGTGGCAGGATACAAAGTCAATGTGCAGAAATCAGTGGCTTTCTTATACACTAACAATGAAAATACAGAAAGGGAAATTAGAGAATCGATTCCATTTACTATAGCACCAAGAACCATAAGATACCTGGGAATAAACCTAACTAAAGAGGTAAAGGATCTATACTTGAGGAACTATAGAACACTCATGAAAGAAATTGAAGAAGACACAAAAAGATGGAAGACCATTCCATGCTCTTGGATCGGAAGAATAAACATTGTTAAAATGTCCATACTGCCTAGAGCAATCTATACTTTTAATGCCATTCCGATCAAAATTCCACCGGCATTCTTCAAAGAGCTGGAGCAAATAATCCTAAAATTTGTATGGAATCAGAAGAGACCCCGAATCGCTAAGGAAATGTTGAAAAACAAAAATAAAGCTGGCGGCATCACCTTACCTGATTTCAAGCTTTATTACAAAGCTGTGATCACCAAGACAGCATGGTACTGGCATAAAAACAGACACATAGACCAGTGGAACAGAGTAGAGAGCCCTGATATGGACCCTCAACTCTATGGTCAATTAATCTTCGACAAAACAGGAAAAAATATACAGTGGAAAAAAGACAGTCTCTTCAATAAATGGTGCTGGGAAAACTGGACAGCTATATGTAGAAGAATGAAACTCGACCATTCTCTTACACCGTACACAAAGATCAACTCAAAATGGATAAAAGACCTCAACGTGAGACAGGAATCTATCAGAATCTTAGAGGAGAACATAGGCAGTAATCTCTTCGATATCAGCCACAGCAACTTCTTTCAAGATACGTCTCCAAAGGCAAAGGAAACAAAAGCGAAAATAAACTTCTGGGACTTCATCAAAATCAAAAGCTTCTGCACAGCAAAGGAAACAGTCAAAAAAACAAAGAGGCAACCCACGGAATGGGAGAAGATATTTGCAAATGACAGTACAGACAAAAGGTTGATATCCAGGATCTATAATGAACTCCTCAAACTCAACCCACACGAAACAGGCAAACACATCAAAAAATGGGCAGAAGATATGGACAGACACTTCTCCAATCAAGAAATACAAATGGCTATCAGACACATGAAAAAATGCTCATCATCATTAGCCCTCAGGGAGATTCAAATTAAAACCACATTGAGATATCACCTTACACCAGTTAGAATGGCCAAAATTAACAAAACAGGAAACAACATGTGTTGGAGAGGATGTGGAGAAAGGGGAACCCTCTTCCACTGTTGGTGGGAATGCAAGTTGGTGCAGCCTCTTTGGAGAACAGTGTGGAGATTCCTCAAGAAATTAAAAATAGAGCTTCCCTACGACCCTGCCATTGCACTCCTGGGTATTTACCCCAAAGATACAGATGTCGTGAAGAGAAGGGCCATCTGTACCCCAATGTTTATAGCAGCAATGGCCACAGTCGCCAAACTATGGAAAGAACCAAGATGCCCTTCAACGGATGAATGGATAAGGAAGATGTGGTCCATATACACTATGGAGTATTATGCCTCCATCAGAAAGGACGAATATCCAACTTTTGTAGCAACATGAACGGGACTGGAAGAGATTATGCTGAGTGAAATCAGTCAAGCAGAGAGAGTCAATTATCATATGGTTTCACTCATTTGTGGAGCATAACCAATAGCATGGAGGACAAGGGGTGTTAGAGAGTAGTAGGGAATTTGGGTAAATTGGAAGGGGAGGTGAACCATGAGAGACTATGGACTCTGAAAAACAGTCTGAGGGGTTTGAAGTGGCGGGGGGGTGGGAGGTTGGGGTACCAGGTGGTGGGTATTATAGAGGGCACAGCTTGCATGGAGCACTGGGTGTGGTGAAAAAATAATGAATACTGTTTTTCTGAAAATAAATAAATTGGGAAAAAAAAATCTTAAAAATAAATAAATAAATAAATAATTCTTTGAAGCCAGCATTATTATCCCCATTTCACAGTAAAATTAACCATGGTTCAGCACGGTTAAATAATTTGTCTCAATTATATGCCTAGCAGTTTATGCTTATGCTTTATGCTTACATTTTTCCATTTGGTTATAATTCCACATATTTTATTCTGGTTGTATAATTTTGTTAATTTTTTTTTCTTGAGGAACTAGCTGCACTGAAGACAATGGTGAAACAATGTTATTGTTAAGGAACTTATTAATATATCTAAAAAATAATTGTTAAGAAAATTTGAATTTTAACTAAATAAAAAATTTAAAATTACCCACATGATACCACTCAGGGTTGATAATCAATGTCCGAAGTGCATTCATCTAGAACTTTTCCCATGCAAATTTGTACATAGATGTACAAATGTAGAGTAATTTATGCATTCCTTTACCCATGTATGCTCATTTGTTCATTAGTTCATCAATCCATTCATGTATTCATTCAACAAATACTTCTTTTTTTTAAAGATTTTATTTATTTATTTGACAGACAGAGATCACAAGGAGGCAGAGAGGCAGGCAGAGAGAGAGGGGGAAGCAGGCTCCCTGCTGAGCAGAGAGCCCGATTTGGAGCTTGATCTCAGGACCCTGAGATCATAACCTGAGCCAAAGGCAGAGGCTTTAACCCACTGAGCCACCCAGGCACCCCTCAGCAAATAACTTATTGAGGATTCTTCTGCAACCAGGCATTGTGCTAGCCTTCTATGTACAGTGGGAAAGAAGGTAAATGTGACCTCTCTTTTCATGGAAAGATATGCAATAAACAAACCATTGTGAAATACATGGTAAGTGCTACAAGGAAATATTTAAAGAGCTCAGTTTCTTTAGGAAATATTTGGTGATCTGAAAGGATGCTGGTTTGGCTGCAGCAAGAAGGACAAAAGGGAGAAGGGTCAATGACGAAGCTAGAGAACAGGTGCTGGTCATGCAGGACTTTGCTGGTCACGCGGAGGATGTTAGACTTGAGCCTATGAACGCTAAAAAGAAGCACTGAAATGTTTAGGCAAGGGAGTGATAGTGTCATGTGTGTATTTTAAAAACTGATTCTGACTACAGTGTGGTGATTTCTAGGACCTAAATATTAGAAGGACAAATGTAGAGAAAGTATTCTATTATATGGTAACCACCCAAGTAAGAGATGATTGTGGCTTAGCCCGGTATGGGGGCTGTCCAAGAGACCCTGAGACCACAGGTAAAATAGGCATTTGTGGGCTTTCACTAACCATGCTTTCACTTAAGGCTCAGGGATTGTCCAGTCCTTGTTCATTAATATGGATCCTCCTTAGCATGTCCATGGCTGCAGATTGAATTGCATGGGTCCATCCATAGGTGAATGGATAAAGAAGATATGGTGTATATGTATATACAAGGGAGTATTATTCAGCCATCAAAAGAATGAAATCTTGTCATTTGCAATGATGTGGATGGAGCTCGAGTGTATTATGTTAAACAAAATAACTCAATCAGAGAAAGACAAATACCATTTGATTTCACTCATATGTGGAATTTAAGAAACAAACAGATGAACATAGAGGAAGGGAAGGAAAAATAAAATAAGATAAAATCAGAGATGGAGACAAAGCAAAAGTGACTCCTAATCATAGGAAACAAACTAAGAGTTGCTGGAGGTGATGTGGTGGGGAAATGGGGTAACTGGGTGATGGGCATTAAGAAGGGCACATGATGGAATGAGCACTGGGTGTTATATGCAATTGATGAATCACTAAATTCTACCTCTGAAACTAATAATACACACGACATGTTAATGAAATTGAGTTGAAATTTTAAAAATTAATTAATTTTAAAAATGAATGGAATGAGTATATCAGGGTATCCCTCACTAATTGCATTTTATTGCATAATTACTTTAAATTTTTCAATATTAGTGCTTGCTTTGGCAGCACATATACTAAATTCTTCAATATTAGAAAAAAGCTGTAGTGAACACACTCTTACATACAGTCTTTTGAACTTGTCCAGTTATTTTCTTAGAATAAAACTCAAGAGTGGAACTGATGCATCAAAGTATGTTAGAGGGCTTCCATCCATATGGCAACCCAGAAAGGCTGTACAGTTTGTACCTCCATCAGGGGTATGACAGTGACCATTTTCTCACGTTTTTAATGCATTCTTTTCTAATCTTTACTAATTTAGATAAGCAGTATTTTCTTCTTCAGAAGACTGAACAGTACAATTCTGTAATTGTCCACTTTTTGTCCTTAACTCTTTTCTATGGGAAATTTAATTTTGTTAGCTTGATTTAGAAGCAGCCTTTAAATAACAAAAATATTAACTTTATTTCTATAACTTTATTTATATATTTCTATATATACAGAAATAAAGTTAATATTACATATATACCTCATATATTATATATATTTTATATATATATATCAGAATTCTTAGCTTGATATCTATCTTTTAAATTTGTTCCATTTTCGGAATGCTGGTAGAATCTTTATAGAACAAATTTACAAGATCTTCATGGTTCCTAACTTTGGTAACCTGCAGAAGAAAGCCTATCGGGGACTTTTGAATTTAGAGATGGCAATTTCGTTAATAATAACACAAAAAGAATTTTCTCAAAGAAATGTATGAACATGGTTACTTGTGACAAACACATGAGTCACTTCGTTTTTCAAAGACAACCATTTTTGATGCTTTTAACTTTTTTCCCTCCCACATGGCATCTCCATATTTGTCAGTGTTTCTAAATCTGCTTATTTCCAGTGCTGGTGTCATGGTTTGTAGATCCATGGCTTTATTCTATCTCAGCTCGCTTTTTGGTCTATGGCACATACATTCTGAAGTAGATGCCTAAGAAATAAGAAAAAGAGTAAAAGGTCTGAATCCTTGCATTTCTGAAAATATCTTATTCTATATTCAAATTTTATAAACAATTTATCTAGAACTAGCCAGAAAAGAATTCTGGATCAAAGATAATCTCCCTTTGGAAATTTGCTCCACTGTATGCTAGCATCCAACAGTGCTGCTCAGAAAACTGATCTCTTTTACCTCCTTTTCTTCAAGAGTGCTATTGTTCACCATGCAGGCTTGTTAGGGTGTGTGTATGTCCATGAGTGTGTATGTCGTATTTTGGTCTCTGGAATTTGCGGTAGCTTTTTTTTTTAACCCTAGGTGCTATGAGATTATCGTGAGATTATGTATGTATCAGTTATTTACTAATTCATTGTGTTGAGTATTTACACTCTCATTTCTTCTCCTACCTCTCTTATAAAACATAAAATCTCCTGGATTATGTCTCTAGCCCTTTTTTCTCTGAGATACTCTTTTTGTATTTTTGTCCTACTTTTAAGAAAATTATTTGTATTTGCATTCCAAAGTATCTATAGACCAGCAACAGAGGAGTTTCCCCTAATTTAAAGATGGAATAACACCACTCACTTCATGAAGTTGCTGTAAGAGCTGAATGGGTGAATATATGAAAAGGACTCTAACAGTAACCATCAGTCAGAGCTATGTAAATGCTAGAAAAGATTTCATGCAGGAGATTTGCCTCACACATCTGGTTTTTCTAGGGTACTTATTCTTCCTCAAGTGGAAGGCCCTAATTTGTGAGGTCCATGCACACAAGTGGGGCTTGTTGTTGAGCAGGATCTGCTTTGGTATATGTGAGAAAATGGCTATCATTTTGTTGGAGAGTTTCTAATGCAAGGGTTTGACATTTTCCCTGAAGCCTTTCAATTTCCTAAATAAAAGCCTCCAGCTATTTTGCCTGAGAGATAAATGCTTGGTCACCCATACTCTGCACATGAAAGTGGAGAAAAGACAATATAATCAGATCAGATTTCCAGTGAATGCCCCTGCCTGCAGCCTCCGCCACATCACCATATCCATTCCCTCTCTCCATGCCTAACCAGTGCTCCAGACTGGTTCCATGCAGCCCGCTTCAGCAGTTACCTCTCACCAACTTTGCTTCCTCTTCCAGAAGCCTGGTGGGCTCTCTCACTGATCCTGAAAACTCTCCTCAGAGATCTCACGTCCTCCCTCCAGGTACTTCCTCTGCAATGGGGGAGAGGAGACATATAATGCCTTCAATATGGCCTTTTAGCTGAAAGTTGAAAGGTAATTCCTTTACAAAAACTATTTGGGGGAGCACCTGGGTGGCTCAGTGGGTTAAGCCTCTGCCTTGGGCTCGGGTCATGATCTCAGGGTTCTGGGATCGAGCCCCGCATCGGGCTCTCTGCTCAGCAGGGAGCCTGCTTCCTCCTCTCTCTCTGCCTGCCTTTCTGCCTACTTGTGATCTCTCTCTGTCAAATAAATAAATAAAATCTTTAAAAAACAAAAACAAAAACTATTTTGGAAAAGATTTCTGCATAGTAAAAGAAGGAAACAACTGTGTAAATGTCATTCTCAAGTTTCTTCTAATGATTTACTTTTATATTTTGTTAGTCTACACTTTTCACATATTTTGACACATAATTGTGCAAAATAGCAAGAAAATGGACAATCGCTGTGCCAAGCTCCATGTTTGGTGAAGAACAGGGGACTGTTAAATGAAAAGGAATGGCAAGTTTTCAACACAATAAGCAGAAACACAGTCCTAGGACGATGTGGGATTGGAATCAGGTCATGCCCAAATCTTAGCTCTAACAGCTGCATCTTGGCTATGTGACTTTGGACAATCTTTCCAGCCTGTCTTCATCTACAGAAAGAGTGTAATAAACTTCTTGGGTAAGTTTGGAAAAGTCAATGAGAAAAATGTATATTTACTGCTCTGGCCACACTGACTACCAATAAATATTGGCCCCAAATCTCACTGGATGACTTTATAGATATAGATATATTGGTATATGATATAATGATATATCATGTATCACACATATGATATGTTGGGATACATAATAAAGACAAAAATCTCTAAATTAAAATTCAAATATGCTTTGGATTCATTCATTCCATATATTCCACATATTTCTCTATTAAGGAAAAAAACAGTTATAATAGCAGGGGCGCCTGGGTGGCTGAGCCAGTTAGGCATCTGCCTTCAATTCAGGTCATGATTCAGGGTTTCCTGGGATTGAGCCCTGTATCAGCTTTCCTGCTCGGCAGGGTATCTGCCTCTTCCTCTTCTTTTGCTCCTCTGTCTCTCCCTGCTTGTGCGCCCGCTCTCTCTCTCTCTCTCTGGATCATGTTCTCTCTAAATAAATAAATAAATGGAATTTTTTTTTTAAAGTGTGCTTTAAAAAAAAATGAAGCTCTCTTTAAACCCCAAGAAAACGTTATTGAAATCTGGAAAGAACTGCTGTTGTACCTTACAATCTATTGTGAAATAGTAATAAATAGGACGGAATTGAAAAACAAACAAACAAAAACCTGTAGTAGCAGTGATACTAGCCTCATTTCATAGTCTATTGTGGTCTTATGAGTCTAGATCAAAAAGTAAGTTAAAAAAATCACTGGATGTTTAAACACAAATGAAATTGTGCCTTCTTCAGTCCTGAGAGGAAAATATATAGCGGTACAAGCTTTTCTCAAGAAACAAGAAAGGTCTCAGGTACACAACCTAACCCTACACCTAAAGGAGCTGGAGAAAGAACAAGAAAGAAACCCTAAGCCCAGCAGGAGAAGAGAAATCATAAAGATCAGAGCAGAAATCAATGAAATAGAAACCAAAAAAAAAAAAAAAAATAGAACAAATCAACGAAACTAGGAGCTGGTTCTTTGAAAGAATTAATAAAATTGATAAACCCTTGGCCAGACTTATCAAAAAGAAAAGTGAAAGGACCCAAATAAATAAAATCATGAATGAAAGAGGAGAGATCACAACTAACACCAAAGAAACACAAATTATTATAAGAACATACTATGAGCAACTCTACGCCAACAAATTTGACAATCTGGAAGAAATGGATGCATTCCTAGAAACATATAAACTACCAAAATTGAACCAGGAAGAAATAGAAAGCCTGAACAGACAACTAACCAGTAAGGAGATTGAAACAGTCATTAAAAATCTCCAAACAAACAAAAGCCCAGGGCCAGATGGCTTCCCGGGGGAATTCTACCAAACATTTAAAGAAGAAATAATTCCTATTCTCCTGAAACTGTTCCAAAAAATAGAAATGGAAGGAAAACTCCCAAACTCATTTTATGAGGCCAGCATCACCTTGATCCCAAAACCAGACAAGGATCCCATCAAAAAAGAGAGCTATAGACCAATATCCTTGATGAACACAGATGCAAAAATTCTCACCAAAATATTAGCCAATAGAATTCAACAGTACATTAAAAGGATTATTCACCACGACCAAGTGGGATTTATCCCAGGGCTGCAAGGTTGGTTCAACATCCGCAAATCAGTCAATGTGATACAACACATCAATAAAAGAAAGAACAAGAACCATATGATACTCTCAATAGATGCTGAAAAAGCATTTGACAAAGTACAGCATCCCTTCCTGATCAAAACCCTTCAAAGTGTAGGGATAGAGGGCACATACCTCAATATCATCAAAGCCATCTATGAAAAACCCACTGCAAATATCATTCTCAATGGAGAAAAACTGAAAGCTTTTCCGCTAAGGTCAGGAACACGACAGGGATGTCCATTATCACCACTGCTATTCAACATAGTACTAGAAGTCCTAGCCTCAGCAATCAGACAACAAAAGGAAATTAAAGGCATCCAAATCGGCAAAGAAGAAGTCAAATTATCACTCTTCGCAGATGATATGATACTCTATGTGGAAAACCCGAAAGACTCCACTCCAAAACTGCTAGAACTTGTACAGAAATTCAGTAAAGTGTCAGGATATAAGATCAATGCACAGAAATCAGTTGCATTTCTCTACACCAACAACAAGACAGAAGAAAGAGAAATTAAAGAGTCAATCCCATTTACAATTGCACCCCAAACCATAAGAAACCTAGGAATAAACCTAACCAAAGAGGCACAGAATCTATACTCAGAAAACTATAAAGTACTCATGAAAGAAATTGAGGAAGACACAATGAAATGGAAAAATGTTCCATGCTCCTGGATTGGAAGAATAAATATTGTGAAAATGTCTATGCTACCTAGAGCAATCTACACATTTAATGCAATTCCTATCAAAGTACCATCCATCTTTTTCAAAGAAATGGAACAAATAATCCTAAAATTTATATGGAACCAGAAAAGACCTCGAATAGCCAAAGGGATATTGAAAAAGAAAGCCAAAGTTGGTGGCATCACAATTCCGGACTTCAAGCTTTATTACAAAGCTGTCATCATCAAGACAGCATGGTACTGGCACAAAGACAGACACATAGACCAATGGAACAGAATAGAGAGCCCAGAAATAGACCCTCAACTCTATGGTCAACTAATCTTTGACAAAGCAGGAAAGAATGTCCAATGGAAAAAAGACAGCCTCTTCAATAAATGGTGTTGGGAAAATTGGACAGCCACGTGCAGAAAAATGAAATTGGACCATTTCCTTACACCACACACAAAAATAGATTCAAAATGGATTAAGGACCTCAATGTGAGAAAGGAATCCATCAAAATCCTTGAGGAGAACACAGGCAGCAACCTCTTCGACCTCAGCCGCAGCAACATCTTCCTAGGAACATCGCCAAAGGTAAGGGAAGCAAAGGCAAAAATGAACTTTTGGGATTTCATCAAAATCAAAAGCTTTTGCACAGCAAAGGAAACAGTTAACAAAACCAAAAGACAACTGACAGAATGGGAGAAGATATTTGCAAACGACATATCAGATAAAGGACTAGTGTCCAAAATCTATAAAGAACTTAACAAACTCAACACCCAAAGAACAAATAATCCAATCAAGAAATGGGCAGAGGACATGAACAGACGTTTCTGCAAAGAAGACATCCAGATGGCCAACAGACACATGAAAAAGTGCTCCATATCACTCGGCATCAGGGAAATACAAATCAAAACCAGAATGAGATATCACCTCACACCAGTCAGAATGGCTAAAATCAACAAGTCAGGAAATGACAGATGCTGGTGAGGATGTGGAGAAAGGGGAACCCTCCTACACTGTTGGTGGGAATGCAAGCTTGTGCAACCACTCTGGAAAACAGCATGGAGGTTCCTCAAAATGTTGAAAATAGAACTACCCTATGACCCAGCAATTGCACTACTGGTTATTTACCCTAAAGATACAAACGTAGTGATCCAAAGGGGCACATGCACCCTAATGTTTATAGCTGCAATGTCTACAATAGCCAAACTATGGAAAGAACCTAGATGTCCATCAACAGATGAATGGATCAAGAAGATGTGGTATATATACACAATGGAATACTATGCAGCCATCAAAAGAAACGAAATCTTGCCATTTGCGACAACATGGATGGAACTAGAGCGTATCATGCTTAGCGAAATAAGTCAAGCGGAGAAAGACAACTATCATATGATCTCCCTGATATGAGGAAGTGGTGATGCAACATGGGGGCTTAAGTGGGTAGGAGAAGAATCCATGAAACAAGATGGGATAGGGAGGGAGACAAACCATAAGTGACTCTTAATCTCACGAAACAAACTGTGGGTTGCTGGGGGGAGGGGGGTTGGGAGAAGGGGGTAGGGTTATGGACATTGGGGAGGGTATGTGCTTTTGGGTAAATTGGAAGGGGAGGTGAACCATGAGAGACTATGGACTCTGAAAAACAATCTGAGGGGTTTGAAGTGGCGGGGGGGTGGGAGGTTGGGGTACCAGGTGGTGGGTATTATAGAGGGCACAGCTTGCATGGAGCACTGGGTGTGGTGAAAAAAATAATGAATACTGTTTTTCTGAAAATAAATAAATTGGAAAAAAAAGATTTTCTTTATTTATTTGTCAGAGAGAGAGGGAGAGAGAGCGAGCACAGGCAGACAGAGAGGCAGGCAGAGGCAGAGGGAGAAGCAGGCTCCCTGCCGAGCAAGGAGTCCGATGTGGGACTCGATCCCAGGACGCTGGGATCATGACCCGAGCTGAAGGCAGCTGCTTAACCAATTGAGACACCCAGGCGTCCCAGATCAATTAGATTTTTAAGCCAAAGACTATAATAAGAAATGAGGAAGGACACTATATCATACTCAAAGGGTCTGTCCAAAAGAAGATCTAACAATTTTAAATGTCTATGCCCCCAACGTGGGAGCAGCCAACTATATAAACCAATTAATAACAAAATCAAAGAAACACATCAACAATAATACAATAATAGTAGGGGACTTTAACACTCCCCTCACTGAAATGGACAGATCATCCAAGCAAAAGATAAACAAGGAAATAAAGGCCTTAAATGACACACTGGGCCAGATGGACATCACAGATATATTCAGAACATTTCATCCCAAAGCAAGAGAATACACATTCTTCTCTAGTGCACATGGAACATTCTCCAGAATAGATCACATCCTCAGTCCTAAATCAGGACTCAACCAGTATCAAGAGATTGGGATCATTCCCTGCATATATTCAGACCACCATGCTCTGAAGCTAGAACTCAACCACAAGAGGAAGTTTGGAAAGAACCCAAATACATGGAGACTAAACAGCATCCTTCTAAAGAATGAATGGGTCAACCAGGAAATTAAAGAAGAATTGAAAAAAATTATGGAAACAAATGATAATGAAAACACAACGGTTCAAAATCTGTGGGACACAGCAAAGGCAGTCCTGAGAAAAAAATATATAACGGTACAAGCCTTTCTCAAGAAACAAGAAAGGTCTCAGGTACACAACCTAACCCTACACCTAAAGGAGCTGGAGAAAGAACAAGAAAGAAACCCTAAACACAGCAGGAGAAGAGAAATCATAAAGATCAGAGCAGAAATCAATGAAATAGAAACCAAAAAAAAAAAAAAATAGAACAAATCAACGAAACTAGGAGCTGGTTCTTTGAAAGAATTAATAAGATTGATAAACCCCTTGACAGACTTATCAAAAAGAAAAGAGAAAGGATCCAAATAAATAAAATCATGAATGAAAGAGGAGAGATCATAACTAACACCAAAGAAATACAAACTATTATAAGAACATACTATGAGAAACTCTACGCCAACAAATTTGACAATCTGGAAGAAATGGATTCATTCCTAGAGACATATAAACTACCACAACTGAACCACGAAGAAATAGAAATCCTGAACAGACCCATAACCAGTAAGGAGATTGAAACAGTCATTAAAAATCTCCAAACAAACAAAAGCCCAGGGCCAGATGGCTTCCCGGGGGAATTCTACCAAACATTTAAAGAAGAAATAATTCCTATTCTCCTGAAACTGTTCCAAAAAACAGAAATGGAAGGAAAACTTCTAAACTCATTTTATGAGGCCAGCATCACCTTGATCCCAAAACCAGACAAGGATCCCATCAAAAAAGAGAGCTATAGACCAATATCCTTGATGAACACACATGCGAAAATTCTCACCAAAATACCAGCCAATAGGATCCAACAGTACATTAAAAGGATTATTCACCACGACCAAGTGGAATTTATTCCAGGGCTGCAAGGTCGGTTCAACATCCGCAAATCAGTCAATGTGATACAACACATCAATAAAAGAAAGAACAAGAATCATATGATACTCTCAATAGATGCTGAAAAAGCATTTGACAAAGTAAAGCATCCCTTCCTGATCAAAACTCTTCAAAGTGTAGGGATAGAGGGCACATACCTCCATACCTCAATATCATCAAAGCCATCTATGAAAAACCCACTGCAAATATCATTCTCAATGGAGAAAAACTGAAAGTTTTTCCACTAAGGTCAGAAACATGGAAGGGATGTCCATTATCACCATTGCTATTCAACATAGTGCTAGAAGTCCTAGTCTCAGCAATCAGACAACAAAAGGAAATTAAAGGCATCCAAATCGGCAAAGAAGAAGTCAAACTATCACTCTTTGCAGGTGATATGGTACTATATGTGGAAAACCCGAAAGACTCCACTCCAAAACTGCTAGAACTTGTACAGGAATTCAGTAAAGTGTCAGGATATAAAATCAATGCACAGAAATCAGTTGCATTTCTCTACACCAACAATAAGACAGAAGAAAGAGAAATTAAGGAGTCAATCTCATTTACAATTGCACCCAAAAACATAAGATACCTAGGAATAAACCTAACTAAAGAGGCACAGAATCTATACTCAGAAAACTATAAAGTACTCATGAAAGAAATTGAGGAAGACACAATGAAATGGAAAAATGTTCCATGCTTCTAGATTGGAAGAATAAGTATTGTGAAAATGTCTATGCTACCTAAAGCAATTTACACATTTAATGCAATTCCTATCAAAGTACCATCCATCTTTTTCAAAGAAATGGAATGAATAATCCTAAAATTTATATGGAACCAGAAAAGACCTCGAATAGCCAAAGGAATATTGAAAAAGAAAACCAAAGTTGTTGGCATCACAATTCCAGACGTCAAGCTCTATTACAAAGCTGTCATCATCAAGACAGTATGGTACGGGCACAAAAACAGACACATAGATCAATGGAACAGAATAGAAAGCCCAGAAATAGACCTTCAACTCTATGGTTAACTAATTTTCGACAAAGCAGGAAAGAATGTCCAATGGAAAAAAGACAGCCTCTTCAATAAATGGTGTTGGGAAAATTGGACAGCCACGTGCAGAAAAATGAAATTGGACCATTCCCTTACACCACATATGAAAATAGACTCAAAATGGATGAAGGACCTCAATGTGAGAAAAGAATCCATCAAAATCCTTGAGGAGAACACAGGCTGCAACTACTTCGACCTCAGCCGCAGCAACATCTTCCTAGGAACATCGCCAAAGGCAAGGGAAGCAAGGGCAAAAATGAACTGTTGGAATTTCATCAAGATCAAAAGCTTTTGCACAGCAAAGGATACAGTGAACAAAACCAAAAGTCAACTGACAGAATGGGAGAAGATATTTGCAAATGACATATCAGATAAAGGACTAGTGTCCAAAATCTATAAAGAACTTAGCAAACTCAACACCCAAAAAACAAATAATCCAATCAAGAAATGGGCAGAGGACATGAACAGACATCTCTGCAAAGAAGACATTCAGATGGCCAACAGACACATGAAAAAGTGCTCCATATCACTCGGCATCAGGGAAATACAAATCAAAACCACAATGAGATATCACCTCACACCAGTCAGAATGGCTAAAATTAACAAGTCAGGAATTGACAGATGCTGGCGAGGATGTGGAGAAAGGGGAACCCTCCTACACTGTTGGTGGGAATGCAAGCTTGTGCAACCACTCTGGAAAACAGCATGGAGGTTCCTCAAAATGTTGAAAATAGAACTACCCTATGACCCAGCAATTGCACTACTGGTTATTTACCCTAAAGATACAAACGTAGTGATCCAAAGGGGCACATGCACCCTAATGTTTATAGCTGCAATGTCTACAATAGCCAAACTATGGAAAGAACCTAGATGTCCACCAACAGATGAATGGATAAAGAAGAAGTGGTATATATATACAATGGAATACTATGCAGCCATCAAAAGAAATGAAATCTTGCCATTTGCGATGACGTAGATGTAACTAAAGAGTATCATGCTTAGTGAAATAAGTCAAGCAGAGAAAGACAACTATCATATGATCTCCCTGATATGAGGAAGTGGTGATACAACATGGGGGCTTAAGGGGGCAGGAGAAGAATAAATGAAACAAGATGGGATTGGGAGGGAGACAAATCATAAGTGACTCTTAATCTCACAAAACAAACTGCTGGGGAGAGGGGGGTTGGGAGAAGGGTGGTGGTGTTATGGACATTAGGGAGGATATGTGCTTTGGTGAGTGCTGTGAAGTGTGCAAACCTGGCGATTCACAGACCTTTACCCCAGGGGGTAAGAATATATATTTATAAAAAATTAAAAATTAAAAAAAAACAGAGAACAATAGAAAAAAACATTTACTGGAAGATGGCTACTTAGATCAGACCATTCTCAATGGTGAGCCAAAAAAATCTATCTTTCTGTTTTCTATGGAGTCCCCTGGACTAAAAGAAACATTGTTTTCACTGTAAGAGGCAGGACTGAATCATTCAAGTGGTAATTGAAAGAGCCTGGCTGAGAGGTTAAGAACCTGCAAAATACAAATAATACAAAAAATCATAAAGCCCTGATGGTTTTGGGTGATACCAACCAAATCTTCAAGAACCAGGTAATTCCATTGCTATTTAAATTGCAGAATATGAAAACAAGGAAAAGCTTTCAAGTTTTTTTTCCCATTTTTTATTGTGTTATGTTAGTCACCATACAATGCATCAGTAGTTTTTGATGTAGTGTTCCAAAATTCATTGTTTACATATAATACCCAGTGCTCCATGCAATACATGCCTCCCTTAATACCCACAACCAAGCTCACCTATCCTCCCCCCACAAAACCCTCAATTTGTTTCTCAGAGTCCATAGTCTCTCCAGTTCATCTCCCCTTCCGATTCCCCCTCTTCACTTTTCCCGTCCTTCTCTTAATGGACTCCATGTTATTCCTTATGCTCCAACAAGTGAGTGAAACGATATGATAATTGACTCTCTCCAGTTGGCTTATTTCACTCAGCATAATCTCCTCCAGTCCCATCCCTGTCGATGCAAAAGTTGGGTATTCATCCTTTCTGATGGAGGCATAGTACTTCATTGTATATATGAACCATATCTTCTTTATCCATTCGTCTGTTGAAGGGCATCTTGGCTCTTTCCACAGTTTGGCTATTGTGGACTTTGCTGCTATGAATATTAGGGTACAGATGCCCCTTCTTTTCACTGAATCTGTATCTTTGGGGTAAATACCCAGTAGGCAATTGCTAGGTCATAGGGCAGCACTATCTTTAATTTTTTGAGGAACCTCCACACTATTTTCCAAAATGCTTGCACCAACTTGCATTCCCACCAACAGTGGAAGAGGGTTCCGCTTTCTCCACATCCTCTCCAACACTTGTAGTTTACTGTCTTGTTGATTTTGACCATCCTAAATGGTATACAGGGGTATCTCATTGTGGTTTTGATTTGAATCTCCCTGATGGCTAATCATGATGAACATTTTTTCATGTGTCTGTTAGCCTTTTGTATGTCTTCTTTGACGAAGTGTCTGTTCATGTCTTCTGCCCATTTTTTGAAGTTGATTTTCTGTTTTTTTAGGTGTTGAGTTTGAAATTTATAGATCTTAGATATCAGCCTTTTGTCTGTACTGTCATTTGCAAATATCTTCTCCCATTCCATGGGTTGCCTCTTCATTTTGTTGACTGTTTCCTTTGCTGTGCAGAAGCTTTTTATCTTTATGGAGTCACAGACACATAGACCAATGGAACAGAGTAGAGAGCCCAGATATGGACCCTCAACTCTATGGTCAAATAATCTTCAACAAAGCAGGAAAAGATATCCAGTGGAAAAAAAGACAGTCTCTTCAATAAATGGTGCTGGGAAAATTGGACAGCTATGTACACAAGAATGAAACTTGACCATTCCCTTAAACCATACACAAAGATAAACTCAAAATGGATGAAAGGCCTCAATGTGAGACAGGAATCCATCAAGTTATTTTTCTAAAAGTAAATATAACCTCAGGGCGCCTGGGTGGCTCAGTGGGTTAAGCCACTGCCTTTGGCTCAGGTCATGATCTCAGGGTCCTGGGATCGGGTCCCGCATCGGGCTCTCTGCTCAGCGGGGAGCCTGCTTCCTCATCTCTCTCTCTCTCTCTGCCCGCCTCGCTGCCTACTTGTGATCTCTCTCTGTCAAATAAATAAATAAAATCTTTAAAATAAATAAATAAATATAACCTCAACACCTAACTTGTCAACTAGCATGAAAAAAGCAAAATACAAACCAATTTCACTGAAGAATATAAAGTAAGAATTCCAAATGAAATAATAGCAAATAGCATGCCATAGCATATTACAAAAATAAAATCCTAAATTGTATGCATTTCCTATTCCTGCTCTAACAAACTGCTACAATTCAGTAGCTTAGAACAACAAAAATTTATTATTTTACACTTCTGGATGTCATAAGTGTGAAATGGGTATCCCTAGGCTAGAATCATGTCAGCAGACTGTGTTCCTTCTTGAGGTGCAAGGAAACAATTCATGTCTTTGCCTTTCCAGTTTCCAGAGGCTTCCCATGTTCCTTAGCTCAGGGTCTTTCATCCATCTTCACAACCATAGCTGAAAATTTTCTCTCATCGGATCTCAGTTTTCACACTTACATCCTTTGTCTCTGCTTCTCATCTTCCAGTCTCTCTCTTATAAAGGTCCTGGCATTACACTGGGCTCACATGGATAATCCAGGATAATCTCCCCATTGTAAGACCTTTAACCAATCATATCTGAAAAGGTTCTGTCACTGTGGAAGTTAACCTACTCACAGGTTCAGGAATAGGAGTGTGAACATCTTTGAAGGTCACAATTCATTCCACATCATCACCTAAGTGGGATTTACAAGACTGCAAGGATAACTCAGTATTAGAAAAACTCTTATTACTATTTACTATACTAATAGATATAGAAAAAAAGACAATAGATATAGAAAAAAAGATCATATCATGTGGTAACCTTCATAGATCCAGAAAAGATCTTGAGCAGAATTGAACATCTGTTCATTTTACAAACAATAAAATATGAATGGATACCTGCTTCACATGACAAAAATATACACCAGGAACCCAGTTCCTTATTCAGTGGAGATACACTTTCCCCACATTGCTCAGGAATATGGCAAGGATACCCACTGTATCTTCTGTTAGTTATCATTATTTAGAGGCATTAACTAATACAATCAGAAAAGAAAAATCAAAGGCATAAAAATTGGGGGGGAAAAGGCAAAGCTATTTCTATTTTCAGATGATAGGAGATTGTTTCTGAAAATTTCAAGAGCATCAATGTTAGAAATAACATAAATATTAAAAGAATTTAGTTAGGTAAGACTTTCCATTAACATAAAATATAAACAAACAAATTATTTAAAAATAGTGACTTCCATAGATACAAGTCAAAACCTCCTGAAGTATATAATGGTTAAGAAAATTCCCACCCACAATGAGATATCACCTCACACCAGTCGGAATGGCTAAAATCAACAAGTCAGGAAATGACAGATGCTGGCGAGGATGTGGAGAAAGGGGAACCCTCCTACACTGTTGGTGGGAATGCAAGCTTGTGCAACCACTCTGGAAAACAGCATGGAGGTTCCTCAAAATGTTGAAAATAGAACTACCCTATGACCCAGCAATTGCACTACTGGGAATTTACCCTAAAGATACAAACATAGTGATCCAAAGGGGCACGTGCACCCGAATGTTTATAGCAGCAATGTCCACAATAGCCAAACTATGGAAAGAACCTAGATGTCCATCAACAGATGAATGGATCAAGAAGATGTGGTATATATACACAATGGAATACTATGCAGCCATCAAAAGAAACGAAATCTTGCCATTTGCGACAACATGGATGGAACTAGAGCGTATCATGCTTAGTGAAATAAGTCAAGCGGAGAAAGACAACTATCATATGATCTCCCTGATATGAGGAAGTGGTGATGCAACATGGGGGCTTAAGTGGGTAGGAGAAGAATCCATGAAACAAGATGGGATAGGGAAGGAGACATACCATAAGTGACTCTTAATCTCACAAACAAACTGTGGGTTGCTGGGGGGAGGGGGGTTGGGAGAAGGGGGGTAGGGTTATGGACATTGGGGAGGGTATGTGCTTTTGGGTAAATTGGAAGGGGAGGTGAACCATGAGAGACTATGGACTCTGAAAAACAATCTGAGGCGTTTGAAGTGGCGGGGGGGGGGTGGGAGGTTGGGGTACCAGGTGGTGGGTATTATAGAGGGCACGGCTTGCATGGAGCACTGGGTGTGGTGAAAAAATAATGAATACTGTTTTTCTGAAAATAAATAAATTGGAAAAAAAATAATAAAAGACTCAGAAATCTAAAAAAAAAAAAGAAAATTCCCACCCACAATAACAATAAAAAGATAAAATATTTAGGAATAAACGTAACAAGAAATTTGTAAAATCCACAGAAGGGAATTTTTAAAACACTCTTGAAAGACCGAGAATAGACTTGAGCAAATTAACAATATCCCTGTTCTTGGATCGGCTGCATCAACATTATGAAGCTGCCAAATTATCCCGAGTTAGTATTCAACATAATCTCATTACAATTCAACATAAAATTAAACATAATCTCAAAACAAATACCAACAAAGTTGTTCTGGAGCCAATCAAGTTAAATCCCAACTTCAGTGAAAATAAATATGCAAGAATAGCTAGGAAAGCCTCATAAGTGAATAGAAATGAAGAGCATATAATAAAATAATATCCCCTATAATTAAAAGTGTGGTGCTGGCACGTGAAGAAACAAACTGGCCAATGAATAGAATAGAAAATGCAGAAATAGTCATTAGAAAATGTAAATGTGATAAAAACTGGAATCGCAATTCACTTATGAAAAAGTGGTCCTTTTAATGAGTAGTACTGGTACACCAGGATTGTCTTTTTGAAAAATAACATTGAGTCCACACCTCACAGCAGAATAAACTTCAAATGGTCACAATAAACATGAAGTCACATAAAAGAACAAAACATAGATACATTTCTTCATAAGCCAAGTAGCGGGGAATTTCTCTAATTTTGATCCAAAATCCAGAAACAAATTTAAAAACAGATGACTCGTAAGTTTGACTGCATACATTTATGGCAGAGAAAGTATACAGTGAGTCTGGAATATTTCATTGCAACAGAAATCGATAAGTATTCGAGGACCAGTGGCAACATGTTAAAGTGACACAGAGCTGACCTATATGGACCCTGATTGGCCAAATTTTGGACAATTTTAGCATCAAAAGGAAAAGGGAGGGTAGGGGATTATCACACATTGAATTTTTTAAAGATCCATAGGTTTAGTTAAGAGTAACATACCCCTGGCAGGTTCTTTGACAAATGGACATTGATAATGTAGGATGTTAGCAATAGGGCAATCTCATGAGATATATGGAAACTTTCTGTATTGTTTTTACAACTTTTCTGTAAAAGTAAAATTATTCCAAAATAAAATTTTATTTAAAAAGAGAGAGAGGGTAAGTCTTTGTGGTTCAGTCAGTTAAGCATCTGCCTTCATCAGCATCTCAGGGTCCTGGGATCAAGGCCTGCACCACATCAGGCTCTGCTCAGCAGGGAGTCTGCTTCTTCCTCTACCTCTGACCCTCCCCCACGCTTGTGCTTGCCTTCTCTCTCTCTGTCAAATAAATAAATAAAATATTTTAAAAATAAAAATGAAAAGTAAATAAAAAGAGAGAGAGAGGTGAGAATTCATAGGTTCAAAATGATCACGACAAAGGAAGAGAAGAGGGGTTTTTTCCAGAAGAATGTTAATTAAGAAGAGGAGGAGAGACCAAAGAGACATGGTGCCAAAATGCAGTGAATTTACTTTACTTGGATCTTATTATTAAATAAAAATACTGACAAAAAAAAAACAAACCACCATGAAATCTCTTGGAACAATTTAGAGAATGCTAGTATGGGTCACATAATAAATAATATTATAGAATCAGTGATAAATTGCCTAAGTGTGAAATTGGTGTCATGAAAATGTTTTTGCTAAAGCATGAAATGAAGCACCATGATATATGTAGTTTATTTCAGATAGTTCAGAAGATAAAAGTATATATATACTTATAAAAGTATATAAGTATATACTGAAATAGATAAATATGGCAAATTGTAACAAATTGAATTTGTAAATGAAAGGAATGCAGGTGTTCATTGCTGGTATTTTAAATTTTTAAACTTTAGAATTATTCAAAATATTAAGTTGAGGAAGGACAAAAATCTGCTAAATAAAAAAAGAAGGGACAAAATTGAGGAAAAAGGAAGCTATTAAATCTAATAAATATCAAATATACATACTATATCATATTAAATAATATTTTATCTATGATTATATATGATTATACAATTATATTACACAATGCTATTGTGTAATCATATAAAGTATATATTATATAATTGAATTATAGAATAAATGTATAACGAGTATATAATTAAATAATAAGACACTGCATTAATCATTTTTACAACTACTATCTCATAAAAATCCCCTAAAACTAAATGGATACTATTACTCTCTCATTTATTAATGAATAAAAACATAATGGGTCAAGGAAGTCACATGACTTGCCTAAAATCATAGATCTCGCAGAGGTGGATCCTGGATTTAAACCCACTTCATTGGGGACTCCCAATGGCCCCTCCTTCTGTTCTAGAATGCTGGTCAAGGACCATACCTGAGTAATTCCAGGCAGGGGTACAGCATCTCCAACACCCTGCAGCTCAGGATTGCCTGGTACTCCAAAGTTCCTAAGAACCCTAACTCTCCCCACTTGAACTGGAGTTCTCTGGAACAGCTAGTTTATGGTCACCCTACCACTACAAAAGGAGAAGCTGCAATACTGCTAAATTCACAGTGACACTAAGCCAAAAATAATCTTCTAATAATGGGGGATATTAAGCTTCACTATCCTAGGGTAAAGGCACTACAAACACTTCAAGTTTTGCTCATAGGATATGATTGAGGGTCTCCTATTCATTTTTAAAATGTTTTTATTAGGATACGAGTCACATCCCTTTAAAGTTAACAATTCAATGGCTTTAGTGTATTCACAGAATCATGTGATCATCACCACAATCAATTTTAAAACATTTCATAACCTCCCAAAATTCATGCCCTGTTTCCTAATCTGCATCCCCTGCAATCGCTTATCTACTATTTCTGTGAATGATTTCCCTATTCTGAACATTTTAAAAATGTAATTATACAATATGTGGTCCCTTGTGACTTTTTCCACTTGGCATAATGGTTTCAAGGTCCACCCATGTTGTAGTATGTGTTAGTATTTAATTTCTTTTTATTACTGAATAATAATAGGCAATATTTTAATAACAGCAACATTCCATTGCTTGGATATAGCACATTTTGCTTATCCACTCATCAATTGGTGAACATTTGGATTGTTTCCCCTTTTGGTTTTTAAGAACAATGCAGCCATTTGTGTGTAAGTCTTTGTGTAGACATATGCATTTGATTCTTCTGGGTATATATCTAGGAGTGGAAATACTGGTTATATGGTAATTTTATATTTAACTTTTGGAAAATTATCAAATTCATTTCCACAGGGGCTGTACCACTTTACATTCCACCAGCAATATGTAAGTGTTCCTATTTCTCTACATCCTCACCAACACTTGTTGATTGTAGACTTGTAAGTGGCTGTTTGCTTCCAGCCATTCTACTGGGTAAAGAGTAGTATCTCATGATTTCTATCTGTATCTCCCTAATGATTAATGACACTGAACATCTTTTCATGTGCTTATTGACCATTTGTATAACTCTTTTTGGTGTCGGGGGGAAACATCTATTTAAATTTTTCTCCTCTTTTAATTGGATTGTTAGACTTTTTGTTGTTTTAAACTTTTTTTAAATTTTTATTTATTTTTAAAATTTCTTTTCAGTGTTCCAGAATTCATTGTTTATACACCACACCCAGTGCTCGAGGCAATACGTGCCTTCTGCAATACCCACCACCAGGCTCACCCAACCTCCCACCCCACACCCCTCCAAAACCCTCAGTTAGTTCCTCAGAGTCCACAGTCTCTCATGGTTCATCTCCCCAACCAATTTTCCCCAATCCCTTCTCCTCTCCAGCTCCCCATGTCCTCCATGTTATTCTTTATGCTCCACAAATGAGCAAAACCATATACTAATTGACTGTCTCTGCTTGATCTATTTCACTCAGCATAATCTCTTCCAGTCCCATCCATGTTGCTACAAAACCTGGGTATTCGTCCTTTCTGATGGAGGCATAGTACTCCATAGTGTATATGGACCACATCTTCTTTATGCATTCGTCCACTGAACTTTTTAAAAAAATATATACTTTCAATCTATTTTATCTGTCTAAACCTTGTTGCTTATTATACATATGATTATGGGAGAACGGCATAAATACTTCATACCCTGTTTCTCCTCCTATCAGAATGAGATAATATTACCAATATCACAGAGTTTGAATCATTTATCACAGTGACCAAACCACTCACTGCAGGTATTTGGGAAGTGAGACTCAAATCTGAAAGGACTCATTGATAGTAGTAAGAATCATGGTGCAACTAGGATGGTATTTAGGGATGTGGGGTAGCATTACAGAAATAAAGATAATGATAATCGTGCTTAAAGTCCTGTCAAGAGGAGTTGTGAAATATTATAAATCTGGAAAGCATTAAATATCCACAGAAGACACATCAAGTTGCAGTGTAATTATATAATAAAAATATGACACTGACTAGATAGGTTGCAAAAGTGAAACGATTACAAGACATGTTTGAAGAGTAGCAAGAATAAATATTTTATATGCATGATTATTTGGTTTTTATATGTTTTTATCTAATTCTGTGGTTTTTATATGGTTTTATGATCAACAATAGTGCCCAGGTGAAAAATTTTACATTTCTCTTCATCAGAATTAAAATATTTTCTGCATTAAAATATCTTTGGAGATTTTCTACTTCTTGGTGAAAAAGGAGAGAATCTTGTACCAAAATTTCTATCTTTGGGTTCAAGGGATTAGGCCAATCCTGCCAGCACCCAGTTGTGGGTTTTGTCACAATGAGCAAGTTTGTGTCAAATGGATAATACTCTGTTATTCACAGGATATTGATAAATTAATCGATTGCTGAAAGCTCCTGTTCTAATTTTCCATTCAATGGCAATGTTGCTAAAGGAGGCAGATTAAAGTTGCCTGATTGATTGGTACTTGCAGAAACAATCAACAGAATAGGTAAAACTACACATACCTTTTGTACATTCTATTGGACCAGGTCACATGACTTAGTGAATGAACCTCTATTTGAAACATACAAAGGACCTAAGTATACTCAGTGTAGGAAACCCCCCAAAAAGAGCTGATAGCAGCATTTGCTAAAATACTATTGGGCTTCAACAGAAGGTGAAAGGACTAGTTTATTACCAGGTCATTATATTTTATCCCTCTTAGTTTTACACGTGAAAATTCAAAGAAGCATTTTATACATTGTAGGATTGTCCAAATATATGACAGGAAATAAAGCTGACTTAAATTTAGAGTATCGCCTTGATATAATCTTCCCTTACTCTTTTTCTCCCCCCACCAAAATAAGAGGCACATTTGTAACAGAAGGCTGACACCCTTTCTTCTGAAGCATCTCACAAGGATAAGATCCTAATATAGCACAGATCAAATCAGGTGTCTCCTCTATTAACTGCAAATGGAAAAGATAAGATGCGGCTTAATCAGCTCCTGGACTACATGCCAGTTATGTTCTTCCTCTTCTATATCAATGGTATAAAGAGTTAATAGTGTTATTCATTCAGCCTCATGTTATCTCTGTCATTGAAAGGAAGAAAACACAATTATGCTCATTTTCCGGGTTAAAAAATGAGGCACAAAAATAATTAAAAGCCTGACCTTGTGTCGTAATATGAATCAATGTGGCAAATATCAGATATTCTGGCACTCAAGCCAGGACTGTTTTCCAGACACCATGCTCTGTTTTCTAAACGCATTATCTGGAGCTAAGTTGTTTCAAACACTCAGTTAGTAAAAGAATAAAAAGCTTCCTGTCCTTTTCACTCCTGACTCTGACATATTAGAAACAACAGTGAGTTAGAATAGGACTGTCTTCCTGCTACTCGTTTTAGCTCTGTCTCAAAATAGCTCAATAACTCCCATGTTAGTCCTGTATTCATCTTTCTCACTGATTACACGGTGATGCTGTGGCTTCCTTAGCCTGTCAACATGTTGGTTCAGGAAAACACTTGATAATGTATTTGAACATGCTTTGAAAAGTATTAAATATTAGATCAAGTCTTGTGTATTAATAGCATAGCACCATTTACAAGTGTCATTAATAACACCCTTTTCTGAATGTTCATAGCACGGTCTTCACCTCTCTCAGGATGTTCATCATTTTTCATCTTGTGCGTTAAAACAATTGCCGTTCGTGCACAGAGTATATTCTTTGGTGATAAATATCATGAGATTTTTACACCCTTAGATCTCTGAAGTGTACCTATTGCAAATAATGAATACTTTGCCAAAGGTTGTATTTTACCTGAGATCATCTTTGCCATCAACATAGACCACAGCATTGCTTGCACAATGGTGCTTCAGACAAATCAAAGACATACCCACAGTGAACTCGATGGACAGCAAGGACATCCTGTAGGACACTTTTTCATGGGCATAGAGATAGCCTAACTCTTGTTATTTTCTACATGGAAATGGTTGATGCCCTCTCATAACCCCTTAATCATCAGAGTGAGTTCATACTCACAGCATAGTAAAAAAATAAGAATTAACTATGGCTGAAACCTCCCATTTAAAATGTTTTACAACCAGAATCAGACCTGTAAGTACAGAGAACAAACTGTTGGTTCCCAGGGGGAAGAGAATGGGAGAATGGGCAATACGAATGAAGAGGAGTGGGAGATACAGACTTCCACTTCCATTTATGGAATGAATAAGTCTTGGGAATAATAGGTACAGCACAGGGAATATAGTCTATGGTATGGTGATAGTGTTGTAGCTACACTTGTGGTGAGCACAGTATGACATACAGAGTTGTTGAATCACTCTGTTATACACCTAAAACTCAGGTAACATTGTGTGTCAACTATACTCCAATAAAAATTAAAAATTAAAAATAAATAAACAAAACAGGTTTTACAGAGACAGCTTGCTTGTCTACTGTTATTAGTGATTGTATGTAAGTAAGAATGGGCTTAAATGTCCACTGTTATGCTTCAATACTCAGGGTATTTTATATCAGACATTCTATGTCAGCTCATAGTTTTGTATAATGATGTCTATTACTCACATTTATTAAATATGAATATTATTAGCAATGAGAGAGTAAATAGGCTTTTTAATGATCTATTAATTGTTCTTTGATGTGGGCATTAATGTGTGTGTGTGTGTGTGTGTGTGTGTGTGTCTGAAAACAGTCTTCTTGTGCACACACAGCACTACTACCACCAGGCTGCTAAATGTTCTGAGTTGTGCTTCCAGGGACAAAGAAGAATTTGTGCTAATATATTCACTCTACTAAGTCTTTTTATAATTAAGGGACATGAATTTTCCAGACAGCTGACCCGGGTCAGGTTTTAACTTGTCACCACTGAAAAACTGAAAACTAACTGGCCCTAGGATCAAAGTCCTTGACTTCAGCTAAGAATACCAAATCTCCAAGAGCAATGCTATTCAGCCAGGCGGCAATGGACCAGTCTATGCAACCTTGGTCTATTTTACTTCTTATCTTCCATTTAATTCAGTCACAAACGTTTTTAAAAGTGTAATCACCGTTCCTTTAGAAAAGGCCCTGTTAACTTTGGCAATCATTCCTTTCAATTATCAGGTTTGGCCTTCAAAAGGAGGGCATTCCAATTTCACAGTCAACACAAGATGCAATTTTACACTTGAAAATAATGGCAAAAGATATAATGGTACATGGAGAAGCATTTTAGCCACAGATGACCCATCATTTTACTGTCTGAAAAAAGGCATTTGAGACGTCCTTTAGAGTTTCCAGGAAATTCTGGAACTGGATCTTGCAGATTAATGTATTTTAAATGATGATTATCTCTGCCTGACAGATGCATCAATTTGTATATGGACTTACTAGAAATACATGCTGTTGGCAGGAATACATAAAAAGTAATGATGGAGCTGTTGTTGTTGACCTGCCCACCATTCCCTTTCCTTCCTAAAACTAATCAACCTTCCTCTTTGCTCTCACAGGACTAGCATTATTGATGTGAAGAAGATTTTGAAATTGAATAGTCATCCATGTGTATGTATAGACCACTGCCATTCTTTCAAGTGAGACATCAGTAAGAAGCTTTAAGAATAGAATACATATGAGATACACTGAAATTGAAGTTTACACTTTTAAAACTGCAATTTAAGGTTTTTGAGGCTCAAGTCTTTGACAAATGAGCAAATGTGGTCCTTCATTTATAAAACTGCTTCTTAGTGACTCTCCTTACTCTAAGGGGGAAAAAGTTGTCCAATAAGACCCAGACACCTTTGCCCCTTAACCATAAACTCCATCACAGAGGCTGTGTCTCATGTTCTAAAGATAAGTTAACAATGGGATATTACCTCACACCTGTTAGTATGGCTAGTATCAAAAACATCAAAAATAAATGTTGGTGAAGATATGGAGAAAATGGAACCCTCAGACACTGTGGTGGGAATGTAAATTAGTGCAGCCACTCTGGGAAACATATGGTAGCCCCTTATAAAATTAAAAATAGAGCTACCATATGATCCAGTCACTCCACTTTGGTATATTTATCTGAAGGAAATGAAATAACTATCGTGAAAAGATTTCATCTCCATGTTTATTGCAGCATTATTTATAATAGCAAAGACATAGAGACAACCTAAGTGTCCAGCAATGAATGAATGAATAAAAAAATGTGATTATATGTATCATGTGATATATCTATGATAAAAATCTGATATATATATGAACAGTTCTAGTCTTCACAACAAGTTTTAAATATATATTTTAATCTGATTAAGTAATGAGATGATTGACTACAGGTTTTCACTTCCTGTTCAGCAGTAGAGTCCAAAATGTCTAGGTTTTAAAAGGCCATAGACCACATTATGCCTGTTCATTTCTAAGCTATTATACACAAAACAGAAACCAACAAATCTAGGTCAAAAGCACCTCAAAGCACTTTGCAAAGCATCCACATGTGCACAGAACAATGTGGAGAGCATTACAAAGTTGATTCAAAGCCAAAACTGAAAGACAATGACCTAATCCCATTTCATCCAATTGTGTGAACAGATTTTCTACCAATCATCTTATAAGAACAGGCTCAGATAAGAAAGGTATCTGCTAATTTTCTAAATGACAATTGGCTTTCAGTGCTTGTCTAATGGAGTGTACATGGCAGATACCAAGTATGCACTTAGAAATTTTAAAATAAAGGTAGTAGTATTTATTAACCTGAAAAACTTGAAATCTGGAGGAAATGCACCTCGATAACAAAGTACTTTCACAAATAGATTTTGGCCAACACTTTACAACAATGTTCATAGATTAGCCACCGATAAAATAAAGACCAAAATGGATTACCTGTTGAATCCCAGCGGAAGAGGGATCCCAATTCACTGTTCTGATGCTCCTTCTTGGTCAAACGTAAAAATCAAATCAAATTCAGCTGTAAAAATATATTCTAATTCACGTGAGGAAATTGCTTTCTCCCTTGAGAGCATCAGCAACTGATTTTCCAAGTTAAGCATTAAGAGGAGAATTCTCATTTATATGTAGACAGACTGCTCAGTTTTCCCACATATGTATACTTTGCTCACCCACAGATATATTCATTCATTCATTCAGCAAGTATGTAGTAAGTGACTGGTCTTCACCGGACACTATTTTTGTTTCCAGAGTCACATAAAAGGATAAAATGATTTCTACTCCACGATGCTGCCATTCTTGGAATAGAGACAGTGAGGACAAAAACAAATGCATAAGAACAGAACATGTCAGATAGAAATAAGCTCAATGGAGAAAGACAAAGCAGAATAAGGAGAATAGTTGAGAAAGTTGTGTTGCTACTGTATAGAGTAGCCAAGGAAGGCCTCCAGGACAGGCAGCACTGAGCAGAGAGGGGTGAGAAGCAAAGGTAAGACGTGAACAGAATCCTGAAAGGAGAGGGTTCCAGACAGCATGAGTGGCAAGTGCAAGGACTGGGAGTCAGGGGCATATTTGGTATGTCAGGAAAGCAACAAAGAGGCTCCCCAGCTGGAAGTGAGGAGAGTGGGGGAAGAACTTACCTGAAGGCATACATGGAATCTCATATTTTGTTTGGTTGGATCATTCTTTTCTTTTCTCGCTCTTCTTCCTTTCACCACTGGCTGAATCACCACCACTATTCCCAGTAAAGCTCCTAGTATTAACCCAGAGTGCATCCTTCCAAATTTTCTCTTTATTTATATAGTTATATTCAGACACATAAAGGTTGTGTTCTGTCTTTTTCATTTAAAAAATTGCATTATTCGTTCTTCTTTGCATATTTGCATTTCCCATTTAACCATACCAATCCTGTCTTCAATATATCCAAATCAGATTACCAAGTTTGAAGTCATTATTTTCAAAGACCGCATAAAGTTGTGTGAATACAAGAATTTTATGTTTCATAAACCCTTCTTCTATTGATGGACATGGTTTCTTTATATTCTTTTGCTACTATAAATAAAACACAATAAATATCTTGACTATGTATTTTTATATACTTATGTCTTTATTTTGATGGGAAATATTCATTAGAAATGAATTTCTGGGGTATGTATATGTTGGTTAATATATATTGATACCTTTATAGCAGCACTATTTACAATGGACAAATTATGGAGACAGACTAAGTATCCATCAACAGAACATTGGATAAAGATGGGTGTATATATACAATGGAACATTATTCAGTTGCATAAAAGAATGAAATCTTGCCATTTGCACTGAAATGGGTGAGGCTAGAGAGTGTAAGGTTAAGCAAAATTAGCCAGTCAAAGAAAGAAAAAACACTATATGATTTCACTCTTTTGCAACATTTAAGAAACAAAACAAGCAAAGAGGGGGAAAGGAGAGGAGATAAACCAAGAAACAGACTCTTAACTATAGAGAATGAACTGATGGACTCCAGAGGGGAGATGGGTGGGAAGATGGGTGAAATAGGTGATGGGAATTAAACAATGCACTTGTGATGAGCACTAGGAGATGTATTGAAGTGCTGGATCACTATATTGTACACTTGAAATTAATACAACACTGCATGTTAACTAACTGGGATTTTAATAATTTTTAAAAAAATAATAAAAATAAATATTATAACGATTCACACTTTGCCTAAGAATAATAAGTGGGAACTTTTCTCCATCAATAAGTATTATCTTATTGATATATAATATATATTGATATCTTATTGACATATTATCTTACCAAATTTTGTGCCTGTGTCAGTACCTCTCAGGCTTTATTGCTGAGTACTGTTCCATTATATAACTACACATCAATTTGTCTATTATTCTATTAATAGATATTTGGTTTGTTTCCATTTTGAGAATACTATAAAAAAAGGCTGCTGTGAGCATTACCTCAACAAGTATGTTGTGCACATGAATGTGTATGGCTCTTGAGCAAATAATTATTGGTAAAATTGCTGGGTCATACCATAGATTGTGATTAATTTCATACAAAAATGTTACAAACCATTCTTGAAAGTATTTGAGCCTTTTTATATTCCATCAGCAACGTCTGAGAATACCCACTACTCCCCTGGGTCAACAACTGGGTGGCATCATTCTTTTTGAAATCAGCTGATTTAGCTGGTATGGAATTGTATCTCATTGTAGTTTTAATTTACAATTCTCTGATAACTAATTATGTTGAGCACCTTTCCATGCCCTTGTAGGACATTCATATATTTTCTTTTGGGAAGTATCTCTTCCAATCTTTTGCCTATTTTTTAAAATTGAGTTTTTCATCTTTTTTCTTTTAGAGTGTAGAAACTTTACACATGCTGAATGTGAGTATTTTCTCACATATATCTTTTGAAAATTACATATTTATTTTCTTATATAGTGTATTTATTAATAGTGTATTCTTTTTTGTTATATTTTCTTTTTTTTAATTTATTTTTTATTTTTAGCATAACCGTATTCATTATTTTTGCACCACACCCAGTATATTCTTATTGGAAAAAAATTTTGTTGACTCAGTCTGTCAACTTTTGCTTATGGTTAGCATTTTAGGTGTCCTGATTGATAAATCAAGCTACCTAGGAATACCCTTTATGTTCTACTCCAGCAACCCTACCTGGCTTTATATCCAGGTTTTAGATTTGTTTGGATTCTGTATTTGGGCCTATGATACATCTCAAATTAATATTTCCATATGGATAGATATCAAGGTTCATATTTTTTAATAAGAATATCCAGTTTTTCCAGCATCATTTAAATTGGATTAAAATAGATTGACTGAAAAATCAAGGACTATACATTGGGTCTGCTTATTAGCTTTCTACTATGTTCTGTTGAACTGTATGTGTACTCCTATGCCAATACTACACACTTCTGACTATTGTAGCTTCAAGGCAAATTTTGAAATCATGTAGTAAATGTCCTTCAAATTTTTCTTTTTTGGAATTATTTTGGCTGCTTTTGCATTTACATAAAAATGCAAGCATGAGCTTGCAAATTTCCTCATAAATGCCTGCTTTTATGATTTTATTGGGATTGGTTTGACTCTATAAGTCAATTGGGAAGCATGGACATATTAGTAATATTGAAACTTCTAATCATAAATACAGTTATATATCTTTTTTTAAAAGATTTTATTAATTTATTTGACAGAGAAAGATCACAAGTAGACAGAGAGGCAGGCAGAGAGAGAAAGAGGGAAGCAAGCTCGCTGCTGAGCAGAGAGCCCGATGCGGGGCTAGATCCCAGGATCCTGAGATCATGACCTGAGCCGAAAGCAGCAGCTTAACCCACTGAGCCACCCAGGTGCCCCAAATACAGTTATATATCTTTTTATTAGTTTAAACTTTTACTTTCTTTTGGCAATGTTTTATGATTTGAAGAATAAAGGTCTCACGCTTCTTTAGTTAGATATATTTCTAATATTTGATTTTTTATTCTTTTGTAAAGTGAATGTTAATTTCAAAATACTAATCTATAAAAATTCATTGCTAGTCTATAAAATGCAACTGTTTTTATCTTTGTGACCTTTTACTCTGTGAACGTTCTAAATTCATTTTATAGTGTTTTCTACATACAAAATCATGTTGCCTTTTTCAGAATTTTGTGACATTTCTTTTCTTTGTTTCATTGACTAGGACTCTCAGTTGAATAAAAACAACAAGAGTAGACATCCTTGCTGTGGTTCTAATCACAGGGAGAAGTAATTTAATGCTTCATTATTAATTAAGAAGGTAGGTGTGACATTTTCACAGTAGCCTCGTATAAGATTGAAGATATTCCTTTCCAATTCCGGTTCACTGAGAGTTTTTCTCCTAAAGAGATGTTACATTTTTTCAGCTACTTTTTCTGACTCTGTTGAAATACTCATATGGATAGTAAGTGGTGAATTACACTTACTGATTTTCATGTATTAAATCAATCTTACCTTCCTGAATAAATCCCACTTGTCATAATATATTCTTTTCTGTATATTGCTGGATTTGATTCACTAAAATTATATCTACGTTCATGAAGGAAATTGGTTTGTAAATTTTCATTAAGCATTTGTCAGGTTGGCATATCCAGGGAAGGCCTCATAAAACAAATTTGGAGGTTTTTTCCTTCTCCTTTATTTTCTAAAAGAGTGTGTGTAGGATTTGAGTTATTTCTCTTTTTTTTAATTTTTCAATTTATTCTTAAAGTCCACTTCAGTTCTAAACTTCTCTGATTGCAACATTTAAGATCTTATTCCTAACTAACTTTTAAGAGTCAGAAGTTTAAATGTGCCAAGTTCATTCTTTCTTGATAGAACACACCAGTGAATCTACCTAAGACAATTCTCTTTGTGGATAGGGTTTCATTACAAATTCAACTTCTTCCATAAGTTTGAGCTATTTATATTTTCTATTTCTTCAGAAGTCTTTGAGTTAGTTATGTTTTTTGTTTTTTTTTAAAGATTTTATTTATTTATTTGACAGAGAGAGACATCACAAGTAGGCAGAAAAGCAGGCAGAGAGAGGGGGAAGCAGGCTCCCCGCTGAGCAGAGAGCCTGATGCCGGGCTTGATCCCAGGACCCTGAGATCATGACCTGAGCTGAAGGCAGAGGTTTTAACCCACTGAGCCACCCAGATGCCCCATGGGTTAGTTATGTTTTTCAACAAATGTATCCATTTTATCAGTCAATTAAGTTATCACCATAAAATTATTAATTACATTTTTATTAACATATAATTTATTATTTGCCCCAGGTGTACAGGTTTGCGAAACCTCAGGCTTACATACTTCATAGCACTCACCATATCACATACCTTCCCCATTGTCCATAACCCAACCACCTATCCCTCCTCCCAGCAATCCTTAGTTTGTTTTGTAAGATTAAGAGTCTCATAATTTGTCTCCCTCCCAATCCCAACTGGTTTCATTTTTTCCTTCTCTACCTCCCAAACCCCCCACTCTGCCTCTCAAATTCCTCATATCAGGGAGATCTTATAATAATTTTCTTTCTATGATTGATTTATATCACTCAGCATAATACACTCTAGTCCAATCCATGTCTTTGCAAATGGCAAGATATCATTTGTTTTGATGGCTGCATAGTATTTCATTGTGTATATATACCATATCTTCTTTATCCATTCATCTATTGATGGACATCTAGGTTCTTTCCATAGTTTGGCTATTGTGGATATTGATGCTATAAACATTAGGGTGTAGATGCCCCTTCCGAACACTACATTTATATCTTTATGGTAAATACCCAGTAGTGCGATTGCTGGGTTGTAGGGTAGCTCTATTTTTAAATTTTCAAGGAACCTGCATGCTGTTTTCCTGAGTGGCTGCACCAGCATGCATTCCCACCAACAGTGCAGGAGGGTTCCTCTTTCTCTGCATCCTCTCCAACATCCATCATTTCCTGACTTGTTAATTTTAGCTATTCTGACTCGTGTGAGGTGGTATCTCATTGTGGTTTAGATTTGTATTTCCCTGATGCTGAGAGATGTGGAGCATATTTTCATGTGCCTGTTGGCCATCTGGATGTCTTCATTGGAGGAATGTCTGTTCATGTCCCCTGCCCATTTCTTGGTTGGATTATTTGTTTTTTGGGTGTTGAGTTTGATAAGCTCTTTATAGATTTTGGGTACTAGCCCTTTATCTGATATGTCATTTGTGAATCTTTTCCCATTCTCCCGGTTGTCTTTTGGTTTTGTTGACTGTTTCCTTTGCTGTACAAAAGCTTTTGATCTTGATGAAGTCCCAATAGTTTATTTTTGCCCTTGCTTCCCTTGCCTTTGGCAATGTTTCTAGGAAGAAGTTGCTGCGGCTGAGGTCAAAGAGTTTCCTGCCTGTGTTCTCCTCAAGGATTTTGATAGATTCCTGTCTCACATTGAGATTTTTCATTCATTTTGAGTCTATGTTTGTGTGTTGTGTAATGAAACTGGTCCAGTTTCACTCTCCTGCATGTGGCTGTCCAATTTTCCCAACAACATTTGTTGAAAAGACTATTTTTTTTTCTATTGGACATTCTTTTCTGCCTTGTCGAAGATTAGTTGATCATAAAGTTGAGGATCCATTTCTGGGCTCTCTATTCTGTTCCATTGATCTAAGTGTTTGTTTTTGTGTTAGTACCATACTATACTGATGATTACAGCTTTGTAATAGAGCTTGAAGTCAGGACTTGTGATGGCACTAGCTTTGCCTTTCTTTTTCAACATTCCTCTGGCTTTTTGGGGTCTTTTCTGGTTCCATAATTTTTAGGATTCATTGTTACATTTCCTTGAAAAAAGCTGATGGTATTTTGATAGGGATTGTGTTAAATGTGTAGATTGCTCTAGCTGGCATAGACATTTTCACAATGTTTGTTCTTCTAATCCATGAGCATAGAACATTTTTCCATTTCTTTGTGTCTTACTCAATTTCTTTCATGAGTACTTTATAGTTTTCTGAGTACAGATCCTTGGCCTCTTTGGTTAGGTTTATTCCCAGGTATCTTATGGCTTTGGGTGCAATTATAAATGGGATTGATCCCTTAATTTCTATTTCTTCTGTCTTGCTGTTGGCGTCCATGCTTTGCTTTCTCCTCTGGAATTCCACTGTTCTCCTTGGTAAGTGAACTTGGTCTTGGCTGGATGTTCTTGCTGATCTTCTGTGGGTGGGGCCTGTTGCAATGATTCTCAAATGTCTTTGCCAAAGGCAGAACTGTGCCACCCTTGCCAGGGACAAGGCTAAGTAATCTGCTCAGGTTCGCTTTCAGAGCTTTTGCTCCCTGAATGCTTTCCGTACCTCTTTGGAGGATAGGAATGAAAATGGAGCCTCTCAATCTCCGGCCAGAGGAGCTGAGAGCTCAGGGCCCTACTCCTCAGTGGGCACTCAGAGATAGGCAGTCAATCACTCCTGTCTCCTTGATCTCCAGCCACAGTCTGAGCTCACCCGGCCTGTAACCAAGCATTTCTATCTCTGGCACATGGCCCCATTTGGAGTCTCCAAACCCAGCAGATTCCTGCCATGCTGCTCCTCCTGGAGGAGGAAGGTGAGTCTCCCCAGATGCCACCTGTGGGGTCCCTACTTGAAGAGCAGTGGCCCAACTGTGCTTCTGATCACGGTTTAAGGTAACCATGAGCCGATAGCTCACTCTTTGTCTTTGTCTCTGCAGTTGGCTTCCGCACTCCAACACCTTTCAGCTCTGCCACAGTCAGACACCCCTGATCTTTCTGTGACCCCGCAGGCCTGAGACTACACTGTCCCCACAAGGGATCCACCCCACTTAGCTTCTGGAGCAATGTCCCTCAGTGGAGCATACTTCTAATTTTGAGCCCCACTGCTCTGCTGCTTGCCAGGAGCTGGCGCCTCACCCTGTGATCTATCCTCCTGTTACTTCAGATTCACTTATCTTTATGTCCTACCTTTCAGAAAGTGGTCAATTTTCTGTTCTAGAATTGTTGCTCTTCTTCTCTTCTATCTCCTATTGAGCTTGTAGGTGTTCATAATGGTTTGATACCTATCTAGCTGAACTCCTGGGATCTAATGTCGTTTCAGTCTGCTACTCCACTGTCATTTTGCCCTATTAATTACAGTTTTTAATGATAGACATTTTCATTACTGATGTCAGTAACTTGTGTTCTTAGCTTTTTTTCTTGATTAGTCTTGCTAGAAGTTTACCACTTTCATTAATCTTATAACAAACATGCATTTTTGTTTTTTCTATTGTTTATTTTTCATTTCATCAGTTTCAGTTTTTATGTTTGTTTTTCCTATTTTCTACATATTTAAGGCATAATTTCTTGTCCTAGCTTTATCTTTGGAATACGGAAAATTGGGAAATTAATTTTATACATATCTTCTTTTCTAAAATGAATAATGTAAACTTTATATTTCCTCCAAGCATTTTGTCAGTGAAATCTGACAAATTTTGATATATTGGGGCTTTTGTTTTGTATTTTCTAAGTTTTTATTTTGTTTAATTCTAGTGTACTTAACATCCAGTGTGATATTGGTTACAGGTGTACAAGATAGTGATTCAACACTCCCATACATCACCCTGTGCTCATCACTGACAGGTGCACTTTCCTTAATCCCCAGCACCTGGGGACTTAGGTTTCCATTATCATTTCCTTGAAAATATTTCCTAATTTCCCATGTGATTTCCTCTTTGCTATAAGGATCATTTTGCAGTACATTATTAAATTCCCATATATTTAAGAATTCTCCAGATAGGTCTTTGCTACTGATTTTTAAATATCATTATGGTGTTATAAAATGTCAATCTTTTGATATTTCTATTTATCAAGACCTGGGTATAGCATAGCCTATAATCCATCATCCAGTTTTGCCAGGATTTTATGTGCACTTGAAGAAAGAGAACATCTCACAGCATTGGTTTTATGGTTTTATCGATGCCAGTTAGGTCAGATTGGTTCATAATGTTATTTAAAATTATTTAAATATTCTGTATGCTTTCTACTAATTTTTGTGAATTTCTCTAAAGTACTGAGAGAGGAGCATTAAAATTTATAGTTATGATTATAGGTCTGTCACTTTATTTTTCTAGTTCTTCCAAATTTTGCTTCATATACACAGAAAATCTGTTATTAGATGCATGCACCTTCAGGATGTTTCTGTCTTAATAAATCCATCTTTGTGACATTATGCCATCTCCTATTTTTATTTCTACTAAAACTGATTTCTGTCTTGAAATCTACTTTGAGTGATATGAAAATAGCTAGACCAGTGTTATTTCACTGAGTTTTTGTATGGCTATTCTAAGAAACTGAAATTTCTATTTAATTTCATCTTAATTAATTAAAATGTAAATAGCTACCTGTGGCTGTGTCTACTGTAGCAGGCAGCGTAGCTTTAAAGATTAGAAGATTAGAATATATATCTTTAAGTTGCCATAGTTCATTCTTTAGATAACATTATTTCATGAGGCATGTAAAAAAATTATAAGTATATAATTTCATTATCCCTCTCTTGCCTATAATACTTTCATTAGCCCATACCTTTCTTTTATATATGCTATAAAACACACAGTATATGTTATCACTATTCCTGCTTTGAACTGTTAATAGTCTTCCTGATCTCAGCATGTTTGGGGAAGAATTCTTTCAGCTCTCCTGCCCTGCTCTCAGAATGCAATTCCTGAAAGCCTGTAGTGCCTCAAATAAGTACTACTTCCCACTTTCTGAGGGTGCTTCTTTGGGTGGGAAGCTCACTGTGCCCAGGAAAGATGACTCTAACTCGCCTGCCTTATTCTCAGTCCCTGTTGTATGTCCTCAGGAACCCTGGGAAGACCCAGGGAGAAACTTCCCAGTACTGTGGCAGCAGTTTCTAAAATTCTAGGGATGCCTGGGTGGCTCAGTTGGTTAAGCAACTGCCTTTGGCTCAGGTCATGATCCTGGAGTCCCGGAATCGAGTCCCACATGGGGCTCCCCATGCAGGGAGACTGCTTCTCCCTCTGACCCTCTCCCCTTTCATGATCTCTCTCACTCTTTTTCTCAAAAAAATAAATAAAATCTTTAATAAATAAATAAATAAAACAAAACTTCTAAACTTTCAAGCCAGCCTATAGGAAACTATTAAAACTTATTAAAAATTGGCCGTTTCTCTAATTTAAAAATTATTTTAAAACTTTTGTTTTGGAGCTTTTCTGATCTCTTTTCACTATTGATCTATGAATGGCATTTTCACACAACTTTCTACATTCTGACTAGTAGCAGAAACCCCTCCATAGATTTTTGCATTAATTTTTATTTTCATAGTTTCTGGTGTAATTACTTTGATTCTAGCGTTATCTAGAAGTGTCCTCATTAAATTCTAAGTATTCTAATTCTTTTCTTTTGTTTTTATTATTTACTCCTAATGTCATAGGCTTCTTTTTTTTTCCTAATATTTTATTTATTTATTTGACAGAAAGAGAGGTCACAAGTAGGTAGAGAGGCAGGCATAGAGAGAGAGAGAGAGGGAAGCAGGCTCCCCGCTGAGCAGAGAGCCCGATGTGGGGCTCGATCCCAGGACCCTGAGATCATGACCTGAGCCAAAGGCAGAGGCTTTAACCCACTGTACCACCCAGGCACTCATGTCATAGGTTTCTGATGAAATAAAGTGATATATAAAATTTTTACTTTTTTGGATGTTTCCATAAGGTCTTTTCTGGAGTCAAATACATAAATGACTTTTGTTACTATTCTACTTAGTACTTTTAGTCTAAAATTCCATCTTCTCAGGGTAGTTGCATGGCTCAGTGGTTTAAGTGACTGCCTTCAATTCAGGTCATGATCTCAGGGTCCTGGGATCCAGCCCCATTTGGGGCTCCCTGCTTGGTGGAGAGACTGCTTCTCTCCCTCCCTCTGCCCCTCCTCCCTGCTTGTACTCCCTCTCTCTCTCTTAAATTAATTAAAAAAATCTTAAAAAATAAAATAAAATTCCATCTTCTCTGATATTAATGTTCATTTTTTTATTTGTTGTCATTTATCTGTATCTCTTTGATTACTTTTTACTTTTTTAAAGAAATCTACTTTATTGCCCTGTTCCTTGATGGATATATGTCTGAGATTATAAATATGTATAATAAATATCTGTAGGGGTGTGTGTGTGTGTGTGTGTGTGTGTGTGTATGTGTGCATGCCTGTGTGTGAGCAAAAAAGCAATCATGGCCTTGCTTATGCATGTGTACATATGACCATGCTTATAGGCACATATGTGTATATTTTTCTTTTCATGCCTCTCTATTCTCACATACTGATTCTATGGACGGATACTCCTTTCCTACACTTGTTTTTGTTTCTTCCAGCCTTTGCAAGTGTGTTGTATGAAGCATGTATCTTCTACAGAATGCCAGGCTGGAAGGCCATCTGATCCCAGGTATTCACTCTCCCCATATTCTGCATCACTACAAGTGGGGACATACTTTCAAGGACAGATGTTGACCACATGTATGTAACACTTTCTTTTTTGGCAACTCTATCTACATTATCTCATTTTGCACTCACAATAAAACTATGAAGAAGATAGAATTGAATATTATACCTATCATATAAATTTAATTCAACAGGTTTTTATTGAATGCATATTGTGTCAAGAACTTTCTAAGCTGGAATGACCTTCATTAATCTCCCCACTGGAGAGTCCTGAGCTGGAAATTAGAGTTAAATCTCTGTCTTTCGTGAGTAGATCCAATGCCTAGCTAAATGAGAGCATAAGATAGATGCTCAATAAAAAAAATTTGGTTACCTGTAAGCACAAATTTGTAAAAAGGCAAGGATCTGGTTATGTCCATTGAGAGACTCATGCCCATTCAAGAGCAAACAATTTTCCAGATAACATTTTTGTCTTTCTGTTGTTTCATGACCCTTTGTATCAACTTATATTCAAGTTGTGTTTGTTGTCCAGCGATTTATCTCCTGCCATAGTCTCCGAGCTCCTGGAGCTCAGGGATCCTATGTCAGTCATCTTTGAACTGTTCTCCATTCTTCCCTTGCCTGCCCTCATTATCTGAAAACAGCAGAGCAAAGGCAGAAAGATGTCTGAGCCTGGATAGACTGCCTGAATTCTAAGTTCTGTTCTGACATTTACTCTGTGACATTGAAAAGTTATTCAATCATCTAGCATTCCTCCCCCTCTTCTGCAAGACGGTAAACAAAATGCATCCCTCACACCTTTGTTGTGTAAGTGAAATGAAATAATACTTGCAAAATGTTTATTACAGAATAAACTCAAATTGGTATTTGTGCTATTATCTGACATAGACAGACATCCAATAGTTGGTGTATAATTAATCAATCAATTGACAAGTGAAAATACCAGGTGCCTACAATTTCCCTGAGTGAAGGAGCCTTGTCACTCCCAATAAAACTGCTCAGCTGGCTTTTCTTACCATTGTAGGTCATGGCTCAGCAGAGATGCTCTGCAGCTACTCTCCCCAAGGGACAGTGACTACCCATGGCTGTTACCACCCAGAGGGGAAGGCAACAGCCTTATTCATCCATGACCTCCCCAAGGTCCCTGATGTCCTATGTGATGACATATGTGAGTGCTGAAATGCGGGTTAGGTTGCATTCCAACAGGAAGCCTGGTGGGAACCTGATGAGGCAGGAGTTTGAAGAATAAGAAATAATATCTCTTACTAGTGAAGAAATTAATGCTCTGTACTAGAAAGACTGCCTGCAACCAAGGTTTCCAGGCTGGGGATGAAAAATGGAGAAGGCAAGTTCACAGAAATCCAAACTGATGTAGGGCTGGATTGCCCATCCCTCACCCCAATGCTAACCCTAACCCTCCTATGATTCCCAGACTTCCATGTTCTTCCTAGAGTGGAGTAGACAGAAGCCATATAGGAATTCATCATCTTAACTTAGTCGATAATGGCTGGAATGGCAGTTCCCTGATAAAGCTTGTTTGAATGGCAGAACACAAGCTTCCAGTCTCTTCTGCTTTAAGTCCTGAGCACCCTAGGCTGCAGGGAAGAGGTGCAGCCACTGGGGAGCAGCCCAGAACCTATAAGGAGAAGGCTCAGTCCTCTGGGGAGGCCATGGGAAAGCTCAGCACAAGACCAGGAGCTCACAGGAGAGGTCAGCCTCACAGCACCCAGAGGCACACACACACTGAAGAAGAAGCCAGCAAAAGAAACCAGGCCTTTTCCATATACCATGTACACACACACACACACACACACACACTGGCTTAACCAACAGCAGTTTCTTTGCAATGTCGAATTATCTACTCCTCTTTCTGAAGGGACAAGTAAATGGGTAGTGTGGGAAAGCAACTAAATGTGTTTACTTCAAAACCACACACTACACTCTGAGACCCACATTCAGGACAGGAATGAAAACTTCCTTCTTGGTGGAAATGTGGAGACAGAGGGGAAGAAGTTCACCCCTAAGCACACTGTGCACAAGACTGACATGTGAAATCTGTAAGCAAGCATCCAGTGGGTCCCTCCCTGTGCATACCAGGGCCTGCACCAGGGGCTGTGAGTGTGACAGCAGAGATATAGCTCCCACCCCAGAGATCCCTTCACACATCCCATACTGTGGCTTCCCCCATGGTGGCTAACACTGACAGCAGTTCAATAATTTCCTCAGATATAATTTATAAAGTAAGGAATAAGTCAAAGAGCTTTTTAGAAGGAAACTGAAGAATAATATAGTCTTGCAAAACAGACAAGGAGAGATAGCTCCCCCTCCCCCTCCTCACCCCCAGAGAGCATCCAGAGGTTGGGGGAGGTCCAATCCAACTACCTCATGATAATCTGAAGAATCAACAAGAAGGGGTAGTCCCATTGATTGCAGCAATTTGCCAAACAATTTGGAAACTGAGCAACATGATAGAAAGATAGCAGGCTTGAAACAAAACAACAACAACAACAACAAAAAATTGGGGTTGGGTCCCGATTCCTACTTTGACTTACAAACTCTTTAACCTCTTTCCTTATTTTCCTGGAGATTCTTTTCCTACTCCACAGATTTACATTTATATTCAAATCAAGTGGGGAAATGTTTCTGAAAGCACACTTTCCCTACATGTAGTCACAATGGGTTTGTGATATGACTGATGGAAAGGCATCAACAAACAGAGTGAGAGGATATAAATGTGAGGACTCAGAAGGTTAAACAGAGCAGGAGGCAGGGGGTCACACAAGCCATGGAAAGTCTCATTCCCAAGTACCTCAGAATTCCCTTGAGAAATAAAGCTATGAATGGTTATATGCTTGTACTCTGGGATTCCCATGGAAGGGGAAAATCTTCCCACTTACCTTTACCCTTCTTGTGTGGGCAGGATTATATATCCATCCACCTCCCCTTATTCCCTTCCCCAGCCTGACTGCTCTAGGGACTCTGACTGTGATGTGCAAATAATTTGAATGTGTCTTAGTATTTACTGGGAAACCAGGTGAATTGAAGTTCAGTTTTCAGGCTAATTCTCCCTCAGCCCTAACCCTTGGGCTATCTGAGACCTATCTCTGAAGTAATGAATAAGAAAAAAAGGGGTATTATTATTCCACAGATGCATCCTGAATCTTGTTTATGAGCCCATCCATCAGTCAATCAGTTCATTCATTCACTCAGCAACTACCTGCTGAACCTGGCCCCTGTGTAGTTACTGCATTGGGTATTGATGACTCTTGCGGTAACCACTGGTACTAGCTGGTGAGGGAGAGAAAGTCAGTGTCTATAATACATTAGCTCCTTCTACTAAAAAATTGGACGTTGTACAGTGAAGATTCAACTTTGTTCAGGATGTTCAAATGATCTTACATATATCTTCTAATTTTCTCTTAGGATACTGTAAGGGCCATTCAGCCAGAGCAGCCCCACCCCGGTTGAACTGCCATTTTGCTGTAAAGCTTAAATTGATCTTGCCCCCTCCCCCGCAGGGGAACTTATTTAAAAGCAAGTCCAGGAAACCAGTCCCAGGTAACAAAGTCCAAATATAAGAGTGGGTCAGGCCAGGTGGAGGTATTCAATCAGTGGGGGCGTATACTGTCTCCTAGCTATCAAGGAGTATGGGCCCCCACCCCTTGGGAGCCTTTTGGCGCCAATTCTAACCAAGGTGTGATAGGCTAAATCAAATGTCTACTAGGGTAAATTGTAATTCAGTTGGTCGCCTAGCATCACTGTGGAGTTTCCTGTGTGTGTGTTACAATCTCATCGGCCACTTGTGTGTGGCCAGGCCCAACCACATGGTCTTTGCTCTATAAAAGCAAGTCTGGAAAGCAGGGAGGGGTTGTCCTCTCTGTAGGGGTGGCCCCAACCGGTCTGTTTGACAGTCGGTCTGATTCCTGATGCTTGGCGCGAAATAAAGCTTTGCTTGACCTTCGCTTTGTATCAGTCTTGCTCCTTTAATCACGGACCCATTATTGGGGTACCCAACTTTTGGGGGACCCAACAATACTTAATTTTTAATATTGGGAAGCTTGGAGAAGAAAGCTTAGCTGTTGAAAGGTTGGACCATGACCAAATTATAGATACTTTCCTAGGACACCTGGAGGAACGTTGAAAAATCCCAGATTCACAGATTCATTTGACATAATTATTTCATGACATGTTTTTCAGCTGTTGGGAATGCACAGAGCATACCAAGTGCATAACACTCGAGTGGGCCTGGCACATGACAAAACAGAGATGCTATTCATTATTAACACTATCTTGAACCTATTGTGTGCCAAATAATTATCACATTGGTGAACATATAAAAGAGGTCAGTTCCCAACACCAGGAATAACCTCCAGTCTCTCTCTCCCAGATGATATTCCAAGATGAGCTGCCAGTCACACAATACAAGTCACTCCCACAGGACCCTGGGAGATCTTCCACTGACTTTTCCCCTCAGTGTGAAGGTCCAAGTTCTAATCATAATATATTACAGTCGTTGGAGCTTAATTCTGTCATACTACAAGAACTGAAGTGCTCTCTACCATAAGCAGGTGCCCATGAGCGCTTATGAAAGAAAAATGAAGCTAGCACATCCAGAGTCAAACTCCTACAATTCCAACCCTAGTGAAATCAGTGTAACTCAGATTAAGACAGATGTTGGAACTTATTAAAAAGCTATTCTATACTCTCTGATACCTGGGACATCTGTTGTTCATCAGCCACCCATCTTCCATTCACCCTGCCTCAGGGAACAGCATCTTTATTTTGCTTCAGGTCGGGTGACAAACCGAGTCTTGAGTTTGTTCAAGACTAAGGATTTCCAGGGCACCTGGGTGGCTCAATTGTTAAGTGTCTGCCTTCAGCTCAGGTCATGATCCCAGGGTCCTGGGATTGAAGCCTGCTTCTCCCTCTCCCACTGTCCTTGCTTGTGTTCCCTCTCTCGCCATCTCTCTCTCCTTCAAATAAATAAAATCTTTTTAAATAACTGTATTGAAATAATAGGTCAATAGATGATAGATATTTTTAAGTACCAGTAAATATTAGTAAGTTCTCAGAATTTGTTCTGGGATTATACATACCAAACTATTGCCAGTTATTGTTTGGTGGAATATTAAAAATAATGATAAAAATTAAAAAAAAAAAGACTGAGGATTTCCTAGAACACAAATCTGTGCAGCTAACACCACGACAGTCCCTGACAAACCAGGAGTTTTGGTCTCCTTGTTCTGATCAAAATATCATTTCTCTGCCCTTATTTATATGAGCCAACAGATTTGGCTCTGCTCCTGGTTCAGGAACTTCTAGTATATTTTTCAGCTCTCTGTCAAGTAGTAAAAATATTTTATCATGTTGGCTTTCACCTGAACAGATGTAGGGTCTGGAGCTGCTGAGGCCATCTTGTTATGATATGTGGGAAACAGAAATGGAGCCAAACCAGACGAAGCAGAGCCCAAAGATGAAGACACAGAAACTAAACACTGGTGACATAATCTGAACACTCAAATCAATCTGTGCTTAAGACAAGACTACCTCACAGTTGTATTACTCTATAAGCTTACTCTCATATAAATCAATATAGTTAAAAGAAAATTTCCAAAGGCAAAGGACACAAAAGCGAAAATAAACTTCTGGGACTTCATCAAAATCAAAAGCTTCTGCACAGCAAAGGAAACAGTCAAAAAAACAAAGAGGCAACCCACGGAATGGGAGAAGATATTTGCAAATGACAGTACAGACAAAAGGTTGATATCCAGGATCTATAATGAACTCCTCAAACTCAACACACACGAAACAGACAAACACATCAAAAAATGGGCAGAAGATATGAACAGACACTTCTCCAATCAAGACATACAAATGGCTATCAGACACATGAAAAAATGCTCATCATCATTAGCCCTCAGGGAGATTCAAATTAAAACCACATTGAGATATCACCTTACACCAGTTAGAATGGCCAAAATTAACAAAACAGGAAACAACATGTGTTGGAGAGGATGTGGAGAAAGGGGAACCCTCTTCCACTGTTGGTGGGAATGCAAGTTGGTGCAGCCTCTTTGGAGAACAGTGTGGAGATTCCTCAAGAAATTAAAAATAGAGCTTCCCTATGACCCTGCAATTGCACTCCTGGGTATTTACCCCAAAGACACAGATGTCGTGAAAAGAAGGGCCATCTGTACCCCAATGTTTATAGCAGCAATGGCCACAGTCGCCAAACTATGGAAAGAACCAAGATGCCCTTCAACGGATGAATGGATAAGGAAGATGTGGTCCATATACACTATGGAGTATTATGCCTCCATCAGAAAGGATGAATACCCAACTTTTGTAGCAACATGGACGGGACTGGAAGAGATTATGCTGAGTGAAATAAGTCAAGCAGAGAGAGTCAATTATCATGTGGTTTCACTTATTTGTGGAGCATAACAAATAGCATGGAGGACAAGGGGCGTTAGAGAGGAGTAGGGAATTTGGGTAAATTGGAAGGGGAGGTGAACCATGAGAGACTATGGCTCTGAAAAACAGTCTGAGGTGTTTGAAGTGGCGGTGGGGGTGGGAGGTTGGGGTACCAGGTGGTGGGTATTATAGAGGGCACGGCTTGCATGGAGCACTGGGTGTGGTGAAAAAATAATGAATACTGTTTTTCTGAAAATAAATAAATTGGAAAAAAAAATTTCCAGATTTACTATTAGATATTTTTCAGTTTCTGATGAGTGTAACGAAACTGTTAGACATGCTCCCAACCCTCAAGGAGTTAATAATGTATTTATTCACAAGACAGAAGAAAAATAAGTAGAAAGTTAAGGTGGCATATGATGAGTGGTGCAGGAGTGAGGGCATCTAATTTCTGGGAAATCAACTTGGTCAGAGAGGATCAGGGAACATTACTGAGCTTTAAGCCAAGATGGGCTTTCCTGCACACAGAAAAAGAAGAAAGGACTTCAAATGGAGGCACCTGTCAGTTATCACTGCAGGTAATCATGTATCCCCTGTGGGACTGTAAGTCCCTGAGTCCATCCCCATCCCGGGAGTGCACACCAAAGGTACCCAATAATGACAACAAGTGAATGACAACATGCTTCCATAGTGCCTTCTAAGAATACAAAGTGGATAGATGAACATTAAGCAAATTCTGGAAATATTAATCTGACATTGGCATATTACACGTTACATATTGGCAAGATACAATGGCTGACAGTAAGTCCAGACTAAGGAGAGCAAAGTGTGCTGGTTTTCACACTCTAGGGAGGAAGTCCCTTCCCCTACAAGCAACTACATGCTGCATAAAACAAATGTTGTACTGCATTGCTGGGCATACAGAAAGTTAAAAAAAAAAAAAATGCTGGGCGGGGGTCAACAAATTTCATAGATTTGGCCCCCAAAACAGAGGCTGAAACACAAACACAAGTATCTTATTAGGAAGCACTAACTCTATACTGCATAGCATTTTGCACCAGAGAATCCACAGCCATGAATTCCTGATTCCTCCAGTGGTTATGTTCCCATTCCAATGAAACCAGAAGCAGATCCCAGCTAAAATAGGAACTTTATTGGTTAGTACAACCAAAGTTAGAAGGGCAATAGCTTTTGGAATGACAACCCAGGTGAAAAAGGGAACTTTTTTTTTTTCCCCGCCTGCCCTATGGGACAGTATAGCTCAGTCTCCATAAAGCTCAGTTCATAGTGGTTTTATACAGAGGTTTGTTCTGTCTTAGAAGAAGGGTAGTTTGAAGATCCAGTGTTTCATGTCAATGTCTTTGGATTTTCTCCTATGGCAAGCTCTAGTGCTACTGGCCTACTGTGGAACCTGCTTTTCAGAGAGCCTTCTAATACATCTGTGATAACTTTTGAAAACGTGAAAGAACCAGAAGATGTTCTGGTTCTTTATAGTGTTTATAGTGGATGTTTGGTTGGATGAAGTAAAAGTATGAGGAAAACCTCATATTATGTTTTCTGGTTATTCACCAGCAACCCCCAACCTGTTTTATCTTTTTTTTTTAATTTAAATTCAATCACACAAGATATAGTACATCATTAGTTCAAGAATTCATTAGTTGAATATAACCGTTTTATGTTTTGTGTTAACTCTTCAGCAATACCACATGGAAAAAAATCAAACTGAATCTTCAAAAGCAGTCATTGTGGGTTTGTCAGTAGTACCTGAGTTTCTGATCCACAGTATCATGGATTTGGTTCCATCTGACCAAGGCCATGACTAGCTAAAAGTTTCACTAATGAATTTTCACTAAGTACCATGTACTAATCCTTGCAGAATTCAGCATTATACACAAAAAATTACTGTCTTGTGAAAACTTGGTGAATGTGCAAAAACTGTATTCCTTTTCCAGTAAAACTTCTAGTAAAATGCTCATCCTTTTATATCAAGAACATGAAAGTCCTCTCCTCGTCTCTGTTTGCCCAAGGTGGTGGGGGGGGCAGGCATATGACTTTGTCTGAGAATGTGTCCTGGGTCTGATGTGATTCCATCATGGACAAATCTGATTTTGCATTGTTACCAATACCAGACACCTCTGCATGAACCTTGCGTGTTTCCCAAGAAGAGGATTTTCTTTTAAGATTTCTAATTCTCCTAATAAGATGTAAAAGATAGCAAATCTCAAGGCTTTGAGATTATTAACTATGATATGAAGAAACAAAATTCATCAGCTTTCTAGTTACCTTTATATTTTATCTTATTTTGATATAATTTATATCAATTTATATATAAGGTTATGGAGAACCTAAAAAAATATGGCTTCATAACATCAAAACCATGTGGCTTAAAACCAGTGAGTATTTTTCTGCACTCTTGTTTGCTTGGCATTGTTTCTGCTGTCTTTCCACAAGTGTAATGGGGTCTGGATGGTTTGTCTGAGTCTCAGTCACATATATATCTTGAGGGCTGGCCACACATTCTACATGCTCTTTCCTGCTGGGACTCTTTATAAAGTCATCTGAATGAGAGAGAAGCTATAAGGCCTCCTGAGGCTTGGGCCTTGGAACTTATGCCATGTCACTACTGCCATATTCTAGGGTCACAACAGGTTACAGTGTCTTCACCAAGAACTAGACTCTACCTATTGATGGAAGGCATGGTGAATTCACATTGCAGAGAGGCACCAATAGGGACAAGAGAGTTATGTCAACCACTGTCACAAACAATCTGCCCTAGCCTGCCCTCTGGCCACAGTAATTTATCCTTCTGATGAGAAATATTCCTTCCCAAGAGCCCTAAATTCTCATCTGATCATGGCCGCAGACCGTCCACAATCCCTGTCTGGCATCATGGACAAAGGCAGATGAGAGGATCCTTGGAGTAATATCTTAGGTGTTATCCATTGTAATCCAAGAGCCTGAGGATTTAAGAAAAGTTTCCTGCCTGATTGCCTGGATGGTTCAGTTGATTAAGTGTCTGCCTTCAGTTCAGGTTGTGATCCCAGGATCCTGTGATTGAGTCCAGCATTGGGCTCCTAGCTCAGCGGGGAGCCTGCTTCTCCCTCTTCTTGCTGCTCCTCCAGCTTGTGTTCTCATTCTCTCTCTCTCTGACAAATAAAATTTTTAAAAATCTTTTTTAAAAAAGAAAAGAAAAGTTTCCTGTTGCCCACAAGCAAAACTTAAAATAGTGAGATGTGGCAGGAAAACCCAGACATCATATACAAAAAGAAGATTAGGATACAAAGTGTATCTTCTCTGCAGCAATTCCAACTCTAGTTAGACATGTTGTTGAGTCCCCCATTCTGACAAAGGAGGAGGCACAGTTTGTTCTGCTCCACGGGGGTGGTTTTCTCATCTTTAATCCTCTGTTCTTCTCTGCTCTTAGCTCTACTTTCTGAAGTATCTTTCCTTTTCAATAGGAAATGGACCAGATTGGCAGCCAAGTTGCTTTCTAGTGTACTCCTTCCCATAAAATTTGAGGTTCCAGAAATCTCTTTTCATTTTGAACTTTCTATCTCTTTAGTCCAATCAGGCTATGACTCATGTGACTCTTAAAACTGTGGGGTTCATGCTATACCCTAAATTTCATAGCCATAATTCTTTTTGATACACACCTCTTTCAGTTTGCAGTCTGTGAGATTGCTGTAGGAAATACCCTTAAGATTTTTAGAAGCCCTTTCTCTTTAAAGAGGTTCTGGCATGACCTTAAATCTTTCCAAGGTACAAAGGCTCTTATAACCACAACCTTGATTTGGTCTTTACCCCGAGGCTACTTCTTATTTCTAAAAAACCTTGTGACTGAGAGACTGGAAACATGGCAAATGAGAAACAGTTTTATTTTCCAACCCACAAAGTACTGCATCTTCTATATTTTCTCAAAATTGTGCTTGGAAGTTGAAAAATTCTGTTTATAGTATTTTGCAGGTTATCATATGCAGATAGAAGTGCCCAACTGACATTTCCAACATTCTATCAAGAGATTTCCTTAACCAGAGACCCAAGTTTATTAGGAACATTTCCTGTCTCCCTAGTTAGTACAGGTGACATATTTGCCAGTTAGCCCATTCCTACCTAACACAGATTACCCTTTTCCCAGTCTCAACAAGTGAATTTTCTCACACATGTTTCTGCCAATGGCAGAAGCAATGGCTATAGCAGCCTCTTCACCACTTTTCTAGCATTGCTCACTGCCCATTCCCAAGACCAATGACAGTTCTTTTCAATTTTTCTTCATAGCACCCAATTCGTGGTACCAATTTATGTGTTTTATAGATATATGGCTATGTAACAAACACTCCCAAACCTAACAACTTAAAACAATTCTGGTGTGTAATTTCCCATTAATTTTTGCCTGTCTGGCAGTTCCTCAGTTGATCTCATTTGCTTGTGAGGTTGCAGCCAGCAGATGGCCCAACTCAGCCTAGATAACCTATGAGAGTATTGTTCACATATTTGGGCTTTCATTGTGCTTGTCTAGAACTTCAGGGATGGCCAGGCTTCTCTTGTCACAGATCTTTGTTCATAGAGATTTCTTTACATAGTCATCTTTAGAGGGCATTGTTCCAAAAGAACAAAAGCTACAAGGTCTCCAGGTCAAGCACAATATCACCCTCTGTTGGTCAACACAGGTCACATGACCACCCCAGACTCAAAAGGCAGGGACTCTCCCTCCTCATGGGAAGATTGTCAAGGTTACATTGCAAAAGTACATGGGCAAAAGGAGGAGAGGAGACATTAAAACCATCTTTTCAAATAATCTACCAGAGTGAAGAGAGATGTGAAGCGATGCGATGTGATGCATTGCCCACCAACTACCACCCCTCACCATCTGTGAGGGATACACTGAGAAGCTTGGTGCATCCATTGAGCACATAAGACTCCTTGGGAAGGCTAGAAAGAAACAATGTACCTCGGACTGATTCTCAGGCAAGAGGAAAGAGAGCAAGTTTGTCTTCCTTGCTCCCTTTCATCTCCAGTTCTTCCAGGCTCAACATTTACCCAGTGATGAATTAATTGTCCCTTTCAGTTGAGTCATCTGTCCCCTCAGGTGGCTCCTCTCAATACCAAATCCCACACCCCATAGGACAGTGGTCTTGTGGTCCTGAGATGCAGACTGTTTCTACAACCAGATTAGGCAGAAGATGACCACAGCTCAGCCAGATGGCTGGACAGCACCTTGGGGAAGAGAAGGCTGTCACAAGAATCTGAGGTATACATAACATTTGCTTCTATCATAAGAAAATCTTGAACTGAAAGTGAAGGCAGGAATCTATATGATAGGGAGGATCCTCTTAAAAGCAGAAATTTTTATAGGTATTCGGGTAGGAGGACAGAGACCAAACAAGTTGAAATAACTAAATCTGATTGGTCATGGAACTCATGGACTATACCTGGAAATCATGGAAACCCGTAATTAGTGGAGGAAACTTGGAGGGAGCTGGCCATTGCTCACCTGAAGAAGTAGTTGTGACTCCTTTCCAGAGGAAAACATCCTCAACTTCAAAGCCCAGTGTTTGCACAATGAAAAACAGTCAGTTGTAAGATCAGAAAAAAGGATCACCACGCACAGACAAGATCATCCACTCTATCAGTCAGAAGAAATAACAATAGTAGTAGATTCCAGAAGCTTCAGTCATGGAATCATCAGATACAAGTTTATAAAACAACTATGACTGAAAGGTTTAAAAAATATCATGAAACTAGAAAGGTGCAAGAGTCTATCAAGAATAAACAGGAAGGTTTGGAAAATTTCTAAATAGAAACTATAAAAATTAAAGATGATGAAAATTTAAAAATCAGTGAGTGGATTAACAGCAATTCAAACACAATTCATCTTGGAATCTGTAGAGCAAAAATAGTAGTCTGAAACCAGTGAATAATCTGTATAATAAAGGGGGGCAAATCCTGTCAATCTAGAAATATGTACCAAGGAAACTATATTTTAATAATAAAGGTTAATAAAGGAATTTTCAGATAAACAAAAATGAGATAATTCAGTACAACAACCTTTATTAATGGAATTAGCAATACTATTTAGTCATATCCTTTTAATTATATAAGCTCTTGTTATGAAAAAAATATTAAAGACTTATTTATTTATGTTAGAAAGAGAGCACAAGGGGGAGAGGCAGGAAGAAGGAGAATCTCAAGCAGACTCCGCACTTAAGCACAGAGCCCAACGCAGGACTCCATCTCAAGATCCTGATATCACTACCTGAGCCAAAACCAAGTCAGGTGCTTAACCAAATGTGCCACCCAGTCATACCTCTCCTCATAAAAATTAAGCTGTGCCTATGGCAATGACCTTAGAAAGAATGAGATGGATGCATAAGACACTACAAGGAACATACAACACTTAGATTTTTAAAAATGAGAAAGAGGAAAGAGGCAGAAATTGAATCTGAGGTTTTGAGGGGTGAGGAAATTAAGATTTTCCAAAATAAAGCCATGTAATCTATCTCATAATTAGATTGCGTTTACTGCATCATTTCAATGAATTTGGCAAGATGCAGAGACATTGTTTTTTATCCAACATTAAACAAAGCATGAAAAAACTAAGTGTCCTTTTCTAGGGCACAACCAATGCAAATTTTGAATTGAGTTTTCCTGAGATATGTTTTGTCTCTAGATTAAAAAGTATGAGTGAACAGGTGTCTTTTTCAAGGAATTTCCCCTTGAGGACAAATAAATACTCGCATGTTAAAAACAAGGCAGCTATTAGTATACTAATATCAGATAAAAGAAACTATAAGTTAAAAACTGTTACAAGGACAAAAAGGGATATTATATATTGATAAAAGTTTCAATTCAAGAAGATATAGCAACTATAAACATGCAAACAAGAGAGTCCCAATATGAAGCAAGTGTTGTTAGAATTAAAGAGAGAAATAAACAACTCTGCAATAGTATTTGAAGAAGTCAATATATCACTTTCAATAATGGACACTACTATAAACCAACTAGTCCTAAGAGATACATATAACACTCCACTCAATCATAACAGAACACATTCTTTTCAAGGGCACACAGAACATTCTCTATGATAGACAATATGTTAGATCACAAAAAAGTCTCAATACATTTAAAAGATTAAAATTGTATAAAGTATCTTGTCTAACCACAATAATAAATCAGAATAAATCAATTACAAAAGGAAAAGAGAAATATTTATAAGTATGTCAAAATTAAATACACACTGCTAAATAGACAATAGTCAAAAAAGAAATCACAAAAGAAATGAGAAAATACTTAAAGATGAATGAAAATGAAAACACAACTTACCAAAACTCATAGGATGAAGGAAGGCAGCGGGGTGGGGGGGGGCGGGGGGAGCTCTAGCTGTAATGCCTACATTAAAAAGGAAGAAATATCCCAACACAAAGCCTAACTTTACATCAGAAGGGACTAGAATAAGAAGATCAAACTGAACACAAAGTTAACAAAAGGAAAGAAATAATGGGGCTAAAAACAAAGAACAGAGCACAATAGAATAAATAAAACCAAAAGTTGGTTCTTTGAAAAAACCAAAACAATTAACAAATCTTAATTAGACTGATAAAGAGAAGAAAATGCAAATAACTACAATTAGAAGTGAAATTAGAGATACAAATACTGACTTACAGAAATAAAAAGTATTATAAATTCACAGACCTGTACCCCTGAAACAAATAATACATTATGTTTTCTTAATTTAGTTTAATTTTTTTTCAGTGATCCACAGTTCATATTTTATGTACCACACCCAGTACTCCATGCAATACTTGCCCTCCTAAATACATGCTCAGGGTCACCCAAACCCCCACCCTTCTCCCCTCCCAAACCCTCAGTTTGTTTCTCAGAGTCCACAGTCTCTCATGGTTCATCTCCTCCTCAAATTTCCCCCAAATCACTTTTCCTCTCCTTCTCCCAATGTCTGTGTTATTCCTTATGCTCCACAAGTAAGTGAAACCATATGATAATTGACTATCTCTGCTTGACCTATTTCACTCAGCATAATCTTCTCCAGTCCCATCCATGTTGATACAAAAGTTGGTTATCATCCTTTCTGGAGGAGGCATAATACTCCACTGTATATTTGGACCACATCTTCTTTATCCATTCGTCTATTGTAAGGCATCTTGGTTCTTTCCACAGTTTGGTGACTGTGGCCATTGCTGCTATGAACATTGGGATACAGATGGCCCCTATTTTCACTACATCTGTATCTTTGGGGTAAATACCCAGTAGTGCAATCACGGGGTCATAGTGTAGCTCTATTTTTAATTTCTTAAGGAATCTCCACACTGTTTTCCAAAGTGGCTGCACCAATTTGCATTCCCATCAATAGTGTAAGAGGGTTCCCCTTTCTCCACATCCTCTCCAACACTTGTTATTTACTGTCTTGTTGATTTTGGCCATTCTAACTGGTGTAAGATGGTATCTTACCGTGTGGTTTTGATTTGAATCTCCCCAATGGCTAATGATTATAAACATTTTTTCATGTGTCTGTTAGCCATTTGTATGTCATCTTTGGATAAGTGTCTGTTCATGTTTTCTGCCCATTTTTTGATGTGATTATCTGTTTTGTGTGTGCTGAGTTTGAGGAGTTCTTTATAGACCTCAGATATTAGCCCTTTACTGGTTTCATGGGTGTTAGTGTTCTGATAGATAATTACCTCACTTTAAGGCACCAGTTGAAACAGGGTCTCCTACTTCTCTGCCATCTTGCCTCTCCTCCAATACAAAAAAAAAAAAAAAAAAAAAGTCAGAGTAAACAATCTGAGTGTCCATCAATAGATGAATGGATAAACAAAATGTGATTTATACATCCAATGAAATATTATTCATCCATAAAAAATAATGGAGTTCTGATGCATGCTGTGACCTGGAAGAACTTTGAGGACATTATGCTGAATGAAATAAATGGATCAATAAGATAAATGTTGTATGATTCTATTAGTATAAAATATCTATAGTAAAAAATAAAATCTAGAATAAACAAATTAATAGAGACAGAAAGTAAATTAAAAGTTACCAGTGGGACGGGTGCCTGGGTGGCTCAGTGGGTTAAGCCACTGCCTTCGGCTCAGGTCATGATCTCAGGGTCCTGGGATCGAGTACCACATCGGGCTCTCTGCTCAGCAGGGAGCCTGCTTCCTCCTCTCTCTCTCTGCCTGCCTCTCTGCCAACTTGTAATCTCTCTCTGTCAAATAAATAAATAAAATCTTTAAAAAAAAAAAAAAAAAAAAAAAAAAAAAAGTTACCAGTGGGAAGGATAGAGCACTGGAGAAGTATTGCTTAATGGTTACAGAGTTTCTCTTTGGGATGACCAAAAAAAAACCAAAACAGCATTTTGAATATAGATAGTCCCAATGGTTACCCAACATTATGAATGTAAGTGACTGAATCATTTACTTTAAATGGCCAAAATGATAAATTTTATGTTCGATGTATTTTTACCACAAGAAAAAAATGGTTAACAATCCAAGCATCTAACAGTAGATAAATGGATATATAAATAATATAACATTCATTCAACTGAACATTATGTTTCTACTTATTAATATGATGATTATCATTTAATTAAATATTAGAAAACCATTAAAATTTTGTAGGAGAATATTAACATGGGAAAATACCAGTGATATTGTATCAGTCAGGATTTCCAGAGCAAAGAACTAATAATATATATAGATACAGATATAGATAGATACAGGTACAGATATATAGAGAAATTTATTTTAAGGATTGACTTTTGCAACTGAGACCAGGCAAATCCAAAATTTACATAACAGGTCTACTGTCTGGAAACTCAGGCAAGAGTTAAAGTTGCAGTCTTAAGACTGAAGTTTGTAAGACTGAAAGGCAGGCTGGAAACTTCTGCTTTTGTTCTTAATGTCTTCAACTAACTGGATGAGGCTCCCCAAGTTTATCAAGTGTAAACTACTTAGTCAACCAATAGTAAATCTTAATCACTTCTACAAAATATCTTCACAGCAATATGGAGTGTTTGACCAAACAATTAGCCACCATACCCTACCCAAGTTAACATATAAAATTAACCAACACAGATATAGTATGAAGTTAAAAAAAAAAATCAGTCTATAAAGTGATGTGTGTGATATGCTACCATTATAAAAACAATTATCTATGCACATATATTTAGATATATTAGTAGACAAAGACATTGCAAATGTATCTGTTTACTTTTATTTACCTTGCATTGGTAGGATTGTAAGGCATTTTATTTTATCTTTGTGCTTTTCTGTGTCCTTCAGTAATGTGCAAAGAAGATGTATTTGTTTCACAATTACCAATCATAGTTTTTAAAGCTTAGATAAAAGCATAGAAGAATCATTATAATGTCATACTGAGTGCATGAGGTCGAATATTCTGATTATGTTTGATGGACATGAGAGATCATTCTATTTTTTTCTTATCTAATTTTATTTAATCAGCATATATTATTTTTTAAACTGAAGACTTTGTACTAACGAGCAAAATATATTGTTTATATAATCAGGTGAACAAAAAGCAAATTTGGATTTGTACGTTCTATGAGATTACAGCCACTTAAGAATAAATATAAGAAAGTATTAAGGAAGGAAGTGCATCAAAATACTAATCATGAGTATGAGAGTAGAATTGTTGGAAAAGATTTTTTTCTCTTATAAATTTTCTATAATGGGAACATTACTTGCACTATGAAATATTTTGAAAAACAATGGCATGAGGACCCCTGAGCACTTGGCTTTCCCAATTTGCAGCCTCATTCTCTTTCTTTCCTTTTTATTTATTTTTTTTTACTAATATATAATATATTATTTGTTTCAGGGACACAGGTCTGTGATTCATCAGTCATACACAACTCATAGCATTCACCATAGCACATACTCTCCCCAATGTCCATAACCCAGCCACCCTATCCCTCCCACAACCCTCCCCTCCAGCAACCTTCACTTTATTTCCTGAGATTAAGAGTCTCTTATGGTTTGTCTCTCTCCCTGTTCCCATCTTGTTTCATTTTTTCCCTCCCTTTACCCCATGACTCTCTGCCCTGCCTATCAAATTCCTCATATCAGAGGGATCATATGATAATTGTCTTTCTCTGATTCACTTATTGCACTTAGCATAATACCCTCTACTTTCATCCACATCATTGCAAATGGCAAGATTTCAAGAGTTTTTGATAACTGTGTAGTATTCTATTGCATATATACACCACATATTTATCCATTCATCTGTTGATGGACATCTAGGTTTTTCCCATAGTTTGGCTATTGTGGACATTGCTACTGTAAACATTTGGGTGCACTGCCCCTTCGGATCACTATATTTGTATCTTTAGGGTAAATACCCAGTAGTGTGATTGCTGGGTCATAGGGTAATTCTATTTTCAACTTTTTGAGGACCCTCCCTACTGTTTTTCAGAGTGCAGCCTCGTTTTCTTGTCCATAGCAGCTGTTTTTCCAGGACAAGAGCTTGAATTCATCTGCCTCTCTCCTACCATGTTGGGAGGTCTTAGGAATCCAGGCCCATGTGGGGAATCTGAGGCTGGGCAAGCTATGTAGGGAGGTGCTTGTGGATGTCTGCTAGTTAGTTCAACTATGTTTTAGTCATGTTCCAGGGTATGACAACACCTATGGGTCACTAAAATGAGAAGTCAGTTAAGAAAATGAAATAAAATTATAAAAATTATTTTATTAGCATCACATAAACATTCCTGCCCTTCCCCCTCCAGGAAAAGTGTACCCATCAGTAACCAGTCATATTTCCTTCATCTAGTTCTCTTGGTGCTGTATGAGCTCAGCCTGCATCATCTTCTATGGTCCCATATTAACCAATGAAGTGCTTTTCATTTGGCTGCAGTTTTAAACCAAGTTACCAGGACCCTTTGTAAATGTCTTAAAAGTCTCATGGACACGTGTATGCACACACATACACACACCCAATATGAATATATTTCTCCAGAATTGTTAGCTCAGAGGTTTGTGCGACAAATCCACTACCTACTTTTGTACTGTCCCCAAAGAAAGGATGATGTTTACATTATTAAAGGATGACAGAATTACATAGTATCTTTCATTTTGCCACTTGACTGGCAAACTTTAAAGCATTTGTTAACTGGACCTTTGTACAAACAGTTTGCCAAGCCCTAGATTAGCTGATCTGGAAAATTGCATCTTTAAGAGTTTCCTGGAAAATATATAATAATATATATTATACTTATAGCAATGCCTCCATGGACCCTCAAGCTGTTGAAAATATGGACCTATTTGTAACTTGGCCTTAAATAGATCTGTGGTAACCTGTATTTTTTTTAATTTTAGTATCTAATGTTCAGGGCTTTCTGGAGGTTGGGATACAGAAATTTAAAAAAAAAAAAAAGGACAAGGATGTGGCACTTAAAGCATCTTAAATTCTGTCTACTTAAGTTCTCTGGACAAGTTTTTCACAGAGTATAGTAAAGTTTATTTAGTTTCATCTGACTATATTTGTATTGAATTTTTAAAAATATGTACTTCTCTGAGCTTTGAATCCATCTTACCCTCAATGTGTCACTCTAGATTTAAGAAAATGCATGGCTCTTCCTTATAGATCATTTGGTAGGCAAAATTTTCAGCTGAGCAGCCCTCCCAAATAACTCTGCTGCATGGAATGTTGGTTGTCATTGTTGTTGTTGTTGTTTTTAATCTGTGAGCTTCACTTCACTCATTATTAAAATGATAGCTACCTGTAGCAATAATGATAGCTAAACAAAGGGACTTAAACACCACTTGTGTAGATGTTCGCTGTTGTTCTTCTAGTTCTCTCCTGTCAGCTTTATGGACTTAGCTTGTTACAGTTAGCTTAAACAGTGTGAACAATATAAATCTCACAAATTCAAAGTCTCACAGAACAGTGAGTGTACTTCTTGCTCACCAAGCATTTCTTTTTTTTTTTTTTTTTTTTATAAATTGCAGAAGAGCTATAAGAGAAACTTCATGCTGTGGGAGTGAACAGGTTTCCTGATTTAAAATTTTTTTAAAATTTATTTATTTGTCAGAGACAGAGGGAGAGAGAGTGAGCAAGCACAGGCAGACAGAGAGGCAGGCAGAGGCAGAGGGAGAAGCAGGCTCCTTGCCGAGCAAGGAGCCCGATGCAGGACTTGATCCCAGGACCCTGGGATCATGACCTGAGCCGAAGGCAGCTGCCTAACCAACTGAGCCACCCAGGCATCCCTCACCAAACATTTCTGACAGTAATATTGTCCTGGATGTGAAGGTGACTCTCTTCCATTTAGGGACCTTGGCTCCTTCCACTTGAGAAATTACTGTCTCCTAGGGTTTCATTGTCATCTGCAACTAGCTACTGGAAAAAGAATCCATAAGGGGCAATCACTGGAGTTTTAAAGATTTTTTATGTATTTATTTGACAGAGAGAAATCACAAGTAGATGAAGAGGCAGGAAGAGAGAGAGAGGGAAGCAGGCTCCCTGCTGAGCAGAGAGCCCGATGCGGGACTCAATCCCAGGACAATGAGATCTTGACCTGAGCCGAAGGCAGCGGCTTAACCCACTGAGCCACCCAGGCGCCCCAATCACTGGAGTTTTATACAACAGCCATTAAAGTGGCCCACATTCTGTGGATGTCATTTCCTATGGAAAATGTCATCACACTGTGGACCTACAGATCGATTTCTGCCACATCTCCTGTATACTTTGTACTTTTCTCATTGTAGGGTATACCTGTTTGTCTCATCAATCTGAAAGCATATGAGTAAGGGTATTGCTTTACTCATCGTATCTTCTAAAGTGCAAATCCCTCACTAAGTGCATGCATACATATTTTCAGTAGAATAATGTTCCTACTCCACAGGGATTGATGTTAACACTAAAGAAGCTTTTCCTTTTTTCCCTATTGCTAAGCCTGCAATCATTCAATTATATAAGAATGCCAATAATAAAAGAAAATCAATGTAAATCTGGTTAAACAGATATAACTGATATTCACAGGAGAAAAATATCTGGCAACTATGGCTGATAACTGTAAAACCAAAGCACCAAAGAGAAACTGACCAATGCTGCTGTCCTTGGGAATTAGCATTTTTGAAACCAACTTAAAAAACAAAGTGAAGTTAAATAACAAATGGGGAAGACCCATTTATACTGGAAATTATCCAAGCTTGACAAAACATAAAGAACTTCTGTATATGAACCATGCAATAAAACCATGATTTAGGGGGAGCCTGGGTGGTTCAGTGGGTATAGCCTCTGCCTTTGGCTCAGATCATGATCTTAGGGTCCTGGGATTGAGCCCTGCATTGGGCTCTCTGCTCAGTGGGGAGCCTGCTTCCTCCTCTCTCTGCCTGCCTCTCTGCCTACTTGTGATCTCTGTCAAATAAATAAATAAAATCTTTGAAAAAAAATAAAAACCATGGTTTAGTTTCAAACTCATTGTCATTTACAAAATAAATAAATAAATAAATAAAATGCCAATTCATTCAAATTTATTTCTCCATTTCACATTTTGTCTTCTTAAAATTGAATCATTTATCTGTATCAGGAGACACAGCAAGCTAAAGGGTCTCTGTTAAAGTCATCCATCATTTCCTTCAATTTTGTTTGTGGGTGGGAGGAAGGTCACTGTTCTTCTTGGTTTTTGAATATCCTGTCTTCCTTCTTTTGTTTTCAATAGCAAAGACGATGAGCGTGGCAAGAAAATAACAGTGAACAATATCACTACTACCTGTGAGAGCGATGAAGAAGATGTTCCTGGTGTGAACCACACGTGGAGTAATTAAGGACACTTCCAGGGGCAGGAACCTAGCCCAGTGTCATCTGTACACCATTGACTCAAAAACAATTCATAAAAGTCTTCAAAACAAATACAGGAAGGGCTTGGGGTACAGGTGAAACACACGAAGGCAAGGAAGAGCTACAGACTTCCAGTTATAAAATAAATGAGGGGGATGAAAATTACAGCATAGGGAATATAGTCAATAACATATAATAACTATACAGTGACAGATGGTAACTACACATCATGACGAACATTTCCCAATGCATGTAATGGTGGTCACATTGTGTTGTACACCTGAAACTACTATAATATTTGATATCAACTATGCTTTCTTTAAAAAAAATAATGGGCTTCCAATTTAGCAGATATATAGGGAAACACATCTCATTTCCTTCCTGTCATCCTCCTGAAAGCCACCATCTGAGTATTTCCATATGGGGTTAAGGGCTCTGTGTTTTGAAGCCCCCTAGGACTGCTGTCTGACCCTCAGTCTTGCAAAATCATGGGCCACATTTAAGAGCTTGCCTGGAGGTGATGGGCTTAGACTGTGGGAAGCAGAAACAGAAAACAACTGAATGAGCAAAGAAGAATAATTACTTGGAGCAGCTCAGAACATATGCTTATTTTTTTAAATGACTCCTAAAATCTCTTTTCACTCACTTTGATGTTCATGATAAAAACAATCTGAGGGGTTTGAAGGGGCTGGGGGTGGGAGGTTGGGGGAACCAGGTGGTGGGTATTAGAGAGGGCACAGATTGCATGGAGCACTGGGTGTGGTGCAAAAACAATGAATACTGTTACACTGAAAATAAATTTTTAAAAAATGAAAAAAAAAACAATTCTGTAATAATTCAAAACTAATATTCTAAAAACTCTAAAAAGCAGGGCATCAAGAAAACTTCCAGCTGCCCCTCTGACATCAAAAAAAAAAGACAAGCATAAAAGCATAACACTCATAACTCAGACATCAAACCTGCCCAACAAGGTAAATTTTTTAGTTCCTTTTTTTAAATTAGGTGATTCCTCCTCAGGATGATGTACTACTTTGCTAATTCAAAACCAAATGCCTATCAAGTCCAAAGCAGTCAACATAAAAGACAGTTAAATCACTGATTTATCACCCATTGTTTGGGAAGTAATATATATATTTATCAAGGTTGTAACAGTATAAGTGTCATTTCCCTTTGGAAGACAAAATTTAATTACAAGTTATTTTCCATACATATTTTTAGTTTCTTAATTCAAGAGAAAATAAGTGAAAGCCTAAATTTTAAATCATCAGTAGTACCGCTGCGAAATAAACATCTGTCATCAATATATGGAAATTAAAATTGTATCTCATGGGTTTTTATGACCACAAAATCACACCTGGTCCCTTGCACCTCAGATTTTTGAATGGTCTCCATTTGGGAGGAAAGATAATCACCTAACTGTTCGGATTTTGTAGTTCCTCTCCCATGGCCCTAAATCTAAACATCCCAGCCTCCACAACAGAGTAAAATGTCAACTTAGAAATACATTCCATTGATTGTGAACTCAACATAACCAATACTTACTTGTTTAAAATAATTGAGGAATCCTGCTGCAAGGATCACTGTGCAAATCAGGAAAGAGAGAGACCTTCAGAGCTGGGCCAAATCACATAACTCATGACAGACATTCTATTGCCTTCATGCTTATTATGATGCCCATCCTTCAGGCACTGAGAATTACAACAAAAGATTTTCAATGAAGAGTTAGTTGATTATGCAGAAAGGCTGTTTTGAGACATATGTTGGCACAATTAGAGTCTTTTGTTTGTTTTGTTTTGTTTTGTTTTGTTAATGAAATGAAAGGTAGGAAAGGAAATCCAGCACATTAGCACTAGAAGAGCCTTGGAAAAGAAAGGGATATTGAGGCCCTGGAGGAAAAGGAAAGGAGGTCCCAAAATTCAGAGGAACAATGAAAAAAATAGATGGCAGTACTCTCTGCACAAACGATGGTTTCTGAACATTTTTAAAACATCAGATTTTTTTTTCCTGCATGTTGATTCTTCAGTCATTGGCTTAGATATAGACTTACTTCTGTGTTGTCATAATCCAAATTAATTATCTGTTCCTGGATTATACCATATATTTGTTTAATTTTGGAGAGGTCCCATTATCTACTTACAATACTATGGTCTGGTAAACCCCATAATTTCCTATAGGACAAAGTTTCAGTCTCTACAACTCATGATCCTCGTATCACCTTTTACATACTATGTTCAGGAAATCTATAGAAGCAGCTAAATTTTGATACACTAGCAGCTTTGGACATTAGGACAATCTAGAAATTCGAGCTTGACTTTTTTCTTTCTGTAAGTCTGGGCATTAACACAAACTGTGTGGTTTTAGACAAGCTATTTCCTTGTTGGAAACAATGTTTCCATACATAAATTGAGATCATTAGACTATATAAAGTTCAAAATTTTTTTATACTTTAAACTTTATTGTTTTTGTAAAGTTTTACAGGTGAGGTAAACACAACACCAGGCGAGGTAGGCGCAATGCAAGATTTATTAAAGGCACTCTCCCACAAAGTTTCAGGGCTCAGGAGAAGGGGAGCCAGGAAAGTCCCATTGGGAGGATGTGGGCACCCTCAGACGAGGTTCCATGACTCTGGAAAGGGGAGTCGGGGAAGTCACACTGGGAGAGAGTCAGCGGGGGACTTTTATTCGGCCAAGGCAGGGCATGGGCTCACATCCCTATATGGTAATGTATTTGGTGATTGGAAGGTATGGGTTGGGGACTCCTGATACTCCTGTTTCCTGCATAGGTATCAGGTTACCTATGGAGACATGACCTGGGCATACATCCTTTTGGCAGGAGAGTCAAGGGTTAAGGAAGAGGGGGGAGGGGGCTGGAAGATGGAGGCCCCAGCGGTCATTTCTATTGTTCCTCCTGCATTCCCAAAGCCGCTGACCCAACATTCCAATTTTTTTGGTGTAATAGGGGTAGCGATTCAGATCTGGCCACTTCCTGCTGGCAAAGGGGCATTGTTATAGGGTGCTTCAGATGCGGGTAGGCGGGTATAGGGATGAAGGAGAAGTTGGTTGACAGTGACCCTGGATACCTCGCAGATGCGATCCTGAATGAAGTGAAAAACACAGGGAGCGATTAGTGCTAATAGGCAGAGGAGAATAAGGGGTCTTAGGATCAGAAGGAGCCAGGTCGTTAAGGGGGAGAGCCACCATTGAGAGGGATTTATTTCAGGGTGATGCTGGCCATGAAGGGAGTCACAGATTTTTGCCAGGGCATCGATATTGGTTTTGACTATACTGGATTTGCTGATATAATAGCAGCATTCTTCATTGAGAAATACAAAGTTTCCTTCCCTGTCTGCAGTGAGCAGTTCCAGGGCTCATCAGTTCTGTAGGGCTAGCTACAGGGTCACTGAGGTAATTTGTCATTGTAGGGATGTCAAAGACTCGGCTGAGGCCTCCATGGCTGTTCGGAGCTGTTTGGATAAATCTCGGGCAGTGTCTATGGAGTGAGCTAGGACCCCAGTGACCAGCCCAGTGGCCACTAGGAAGATGACAAGGAGACCCCAATAACCAGGGGAAGAAACACAGCCCTTTTCTGTCACAGGAGAGGGGTGGAGAGGACGGTCATTTCTGCTAGGGCTGGCACCCTCCGGGCTGGCATTCTGTGGTGACCAGCTGAATAGACTGTGTGGTGGCCCCCTAGGTCCAAGTTTCCACTAGGAAGAAGTGCCACCTGAACCCAGGGTCAACAGAGGGGCAGCTATGGGGGTGTAGAAGGAGGGGGGTGAGGAGAAGTGGTGCAGGAAATCCACAACCATGGGGGCCCCAGGGTTTGGGAAGTCCAGCCATCCTGTGGTGGGGCTGGTTTTAGATTGGAGATGTATACCCACGGGTGGTGCCCTAGGAGTTTTGCCGCTGTGGGAGTTGTGAGGTCCACCTGGGCTGTAGGGACTTTGGGTGAAGTTCTCATAGGAGAACTTGGTCCCCAGGATTTAGGGCCTGGGGGGAGGCTCCACCAGGGCTGTTGGGGGCAGGGATGGTTGCATCTGCATGAACCCTAAGGAGGACTCTTACGAGGGTCAGATAGGGCAGATAAGATAGGAGGGGTGGAGGAGAGGCAGGCAGGTTGTGATTGAGTGGAAAGGCCTGCCATACAGGAGCTCAAAGGAGCTGAGTCCTGACCAGCCATGAGGAGAGGCCCTAAGGTGGGTGAGTGCTAGTGGGCGAAGGGTTGGCCAAGAGAGGGAGGTTTCAAGAGTGAGTTTGGTGACTTGTTCCTTGAGGAGGCCGTTGGCCCTCTTGACTTTACCCGCGGATTAGGGGTGATAGGGGATATAGAGTTTCCAGGTGATTTTGAGGCTCTCAGAGACTTGTTGTGTGATGCTGGAGATAAAAGCTGGTCCGCTGTCAGATTGTAGGGTTTGAGGGAGTCCAAAACTCGGCATGATGTGTTCAGTGAGAACCGTGGCAACCATGTCTGCTATTTCCCTAGCGGTGGGGAATGCCTCGATAAAGCCTGTGAAGGTATCCATGAGAGTTAGCAGGTATCTGAAGGTTTTGTGTCAAGGCATGTGAATGAAGTGGAGCTTCCAGTCCTCACCTGGCTGATGCCCATGGAGATGGTGGGTGGCTCCCAGTCTGTGGAGGCCTCCCTGGGCGTTGACTACAGAACAGATTCTGCAGGTCTGGTGTACCTCCTTAATGGTCTTTTGGAGGAGGGGCTGGTGAAAGAGAGGTTGGAGAAATTGGTATAAGGCCTTTGGACTGATGTGGAGCGACTGGTGGATGTCAGTAATGAGGGTGTGGATTAGGCTGTTCGGGAGGGCAATTTTGTCCTGGACATAATACCATCCCTTGTCGCCCAACCTGCCACCTAATGTTTTGGGGACCCAAGTCTCCTCATCAGTGTATAAGGGACTGTGGGGAGTGTTGAGAAACAGGAGAAGGGCTGGAGAGGAGTTTAAGGCCATCTGTCAGGCAATAGAGTCGGTTTTGTTGTTCCCTAAAGAGATGGGGTCCTTGGGGGAACCTGGGTGGCTCAGTGGGTTAAGCCTCTGCCTTCGGCTCAGGTCATGATCCCAGAGTCCTGGGATCGAGCCCCGCATTGGGCTCTCTGCTCAGCAGGGATCCTGCTTCCTCCTCTTGCTCTCTCTGCCTGCCCCTCTGCCTACTTGTGATCTCTGTCTGTCAAATGAATTAATAAAATCTTTGGAAAAAAAAAAAAAAGAGATGGGGTCCTTGGAGACCTGATGGTCATAGCAGTGGAAAATAGCCACCTCAGTAGGGTAATTGAGAGCCTCAAGGAGTTTGGCAATAAGAGGCCCGTTGACTATGGGGGTTCCCTTGGTCATGAGAAATCCCCTTTCTCACCAGAGGACAGAGTGAGTGTGGGTAATAAGGAAAGCATATTTGGAGTCAGTATAAATAGTGACCCGTTGGCCCTCAGATAAGTGAAGGGCCCTGGTGAGAGCCACCAGCTCTGCCTCTTGAGAAGTAGTCCCAGTGGGAAGGGGGACCACTTCTATGACAGCGTCCAGGGTGACCACTGCATAGGCCGCATGTTGCTGTCCATCTGGTGCTATGAGGGAGCTCCCATCCATGAACACAGTGCAATTGGGGTTAGGCAGTGGCCAGTCTGAAAGTCCTGGATTGGGGGGGAGAGAGTTCTTTCAGGAGTTGAGAGCAGGAGTGGGAAGGAGTAGGGGTAGATGAAGGTGTTGGCAAGAGAGTGGTGGGATTTAGGCGAGGGGAGACAGAGAGTGTGACCTGGGGATTTTCTGTGAATAGCAGGTGTTAGAGTTGGAGACGGGAAGGAGTAAGTTGTGCCAAGGATTTGTGGCTGACTTAGTCTGTGCAGTCAATGGGGGGGAAAGACCATGAGGGGCTGTCCTCAGGTAAGTTTGAGAGCATCCTTTGTCAGAGAAGCGGCTGCCACTAGGGCCCTGAGGCAGGGCTGCCATCCCTGGCCAGTGACATCTAGTTAATGAGGATAAGGAGACCCTGCTGCCAGAGGCGGTCAATGATGGGTTTAAGTCCTCACTGGTGGGTTGCTACTATAACTCTGGAAATGTCCCATACCTGCGGGTCTATGGAAGGGAGACAGTCCGGGATAGAGGACAAGTCAGAGGGGAGTAGAGGGAGGATGAGGTGAGAAGTTGAGGGAGAGGGAGTGAGACGAATGGTGGCCTGAAGTTTGTGGAGGATGTCCCTGCCTAGTAGGGGAACAGGGCAGGAAGGGATAATGAGGAAGGAGTGTGAGAAGGGGAATGCATCAAGGCTGCACGTAAAGGGTGGGATGGCCTTTGCAGTGGAGAAAGTACCATCAATTCCCATAACTGCAACTTGGGAGGGATGAGTAGGACCCAACTAGGAAGGCAGGACAGAGTAGGTAGCCCCCGTGTCCAACAGAAAGGAAATGGACTCACCCGTTACCTGGAGTGTGAGCCTGGGCTCAGAATGGATGAGAGGGATGTCTGAGTCTGGGCTCCATCAGTCATCCTCCAATCCGAGAAGTTGGAAAGCGGGACTTACCATCTCAGGGTCTCCCCGCATGGATGTGCCAGGAATCCCCTGAGGCTGAGGCAGTCTGATTTCCAGCGGCCCATCATGCGGCATTGAGAGCATGGCCTCATAGGCGCTTTTGGATTGGGGCATTGATGGGCCCAGTGTCCCTTGGCTCCACACTTGAAACAGGCCCCCGGAGGGACGCAGCTAGCTGCTCCCTTCTGTTGGCCCCCAGAATCTGCCGGCCTCAGGGCTGCTACCAGGGCTTGGGTCTGCAGTTGGACCTTCTCTTGGGAGTCTGGCTTGGCACTTAAGTTCTGCTGCCTCCTCTCAGGAGTTAAAGACTTTAAATGCCATTTTCACCAGATCAGAAATGGGAGTTTGAGGGCCCTCCTCCACTTTCTTTAATTTTTTCGAATGTTGGTGGCTGACTGAGAAATAAAGTGGGTAGTTAAAACAGTCACCCCTGTTGGAGAGGCCAGATCTAGGCAAGTGTATTGAGTCAGCACCTCGGTAAGTTGGTTAAGAAACATGGCCAGGTTTTCATTGGGCTCCTTCACAAACCTTCTACAACTTTAAAGTACGGGGACAGGACCCGTGGGTAGGAGGAGATGCTGCCCTGATATCCTGAGGAATGGCTCATTATATACATAGGAGTTTACCGAGATGGGGGGAGGGGGGGTGAAAGGTACCAGCTTTTGTTTTGTCCTCAGCTAGGCTTCTGCTCCCTCATCAATTTGACCTTCAGTAAACTTTGATTGAAGTTTCACGTTTACTGCTGATAACTTTGTCAGGAGTTGGGATAGGAGTGGGGAGGTGGGGGTAGATGAGGGGGCCGGTTCAGAAATCCTGAATATAAGGGACCTTGGCCCATCTGCCTTGGTGTCTGCCAAGGTTATTTAGGTCCATGAGAATCTGTAATTAAACATGCCTTCCGGAGGCCATTGGGACTGATTGTCTAATCGGTATTGTGGCCAAGTGACAGCATAGTAACGTCGTGTTCATTGGTCTTGGTCCAGTTCCAGGGTTTTAAGATTGGCCAACAGGCCTAAAACACCCCAGGGATGTTTTAGGGTCTAATTTGGATTGGGAGGTCTCCACGATTCATTGCTGTGCAACCTGAGGACTGGAGGAAGGCATCCCCTGGTCCACCACTGGGTTGCAGAAAAACTGTGTCAACTGCCGTAGAGGTTAAGATGTCTCCCAGGCTCTCGGAATCACAGAGGTCACCTGGTGAATGGTGGGGTCCGCCTTGACACAGCGGTGATTAGGGCAGGGCTTTCCAGAGGGAGGCACGGAATTGGGGAAAACTCACCATGGCTTCGGAAGTGGCATTCAGAAAGGCAGATCCAGGTCCGGCTAGGGAGAGGAGAGAGCCTCCTCACTGGGATGGGTGCTCAATCTCCTCCCAGGTTTCAGCACCAAATGTAAAGTTTCATAGGGGAGGTGAACACAACACCAGGCAAGGTAGGCACAAGGCAAGATTTATTAAAGGCACTCTCCCACAAAGTTTCAGGGCTCAGGAGGAGGGAAGCTAGGAAAGTCGTGTCGGGAGGAGGTGGGCACCCTCAGGCGAGGTTTCACAACCCCGGAAAGGAGAGTCGGGGAAGTTGCACTGGGGAGAGAGTCAGCAGGGCCTTTTATTGGGCCAAGGCAGGGCATGGGCTCATGTCCATATATGGTAAGGGATTTGGTGATCAGAGGGTATGGGGTGGGGGCTCCTGATACTCCTGTTTCCTGCATAGGTATCAGGTTACCTATGAAGACATGACCTGAGCATACATCCTTTTGGCAGAAGAGTCAAGGGTTAAGGAAGAGGGGGGAGGGGGCTGGAAGATAGCGGCCCCAGCAGTCATTTCTATTGTTCCTCCTGCATTCCCGAAGTTGCCAACCCAAAAGTTTTTATAGGACATGAAAGGAATTGTACTATAAAAACTGCAGACCAATTTCTGTGTTAAGATAGTTAATTGAGAGATGTCTGGGTGGCTCAGTCATTTAGGAGTCTGCCTTTGTCTCAGGTCATGATCCTGGGGTCCTAGGATCAAGCCCCACATTCAGCTCCCTGCTCAGCAGAGAGCCTGCTTTTCCCTCTCCCTCTGCCTGCGGCTCCCCCTTCTTGGGCTCTATCTCTGACAAATAAATAAATAAAATATTTTTTTTAAATGACAGTTAATTGAACATATACATACAATTTTGCTGCCTCCTGAAAACTCTGTAAAACCTCACACACACACAAATTAAGACATGCTCACTGAAGGTTAAAAGAACATAGGAAGAGTCAACAACAACAGATGGATGCATGATAATTGGCTTGGCAGCCCAACAGCACAAAACACAAATCCTCCAGAAAAGAAAGCTAAGATCTAATCCAACTTATACATCAGAATCCTTAAAAGATACAGAAAGACAGGAAGCAAAACTAGGGACAAAGTGGGATGGGAGGAGTCCTTTATATGCATAAAATAAGGAGAGAAGGTATGAGTTCTTGGATAAGCCACTACCCCTGGATCACCTTCCCTATTTAGTGCCCCTTTGAATAACAAACCTAACCCTACCCACGAAAGTTTAGTGTATTTCCTAGAAAGAGTTAAGCCAAGAATATCTGAAATGAATGATGCCCCACAAGTAAAAGGGGTTGGTCCTATAAAGAAAACAAAGAGATTAAATAATCACATGTGTACTGAAAGCCAAGTTTAAGATGCCTAGTTCCTGTTCTCTTTTCAGTTCCTACGATGCTAGAAGCCAGTTCTTTAGCCTCAAGACATGAAAGTTAGAAAAAATCTTTTCTACAGATCCTTACCAGAATAGATGTAACAAATGGCCCACCCAGATTATCCTATAATAAATTCAAAATCAATAAATGATTGTCATACAGTCACTGCTTTGATAGGCTTTGTAATTCCCTCTTAATCATAAACAGACAAGCAAAAGTTACCAGATTTATAAGAACTCATTACATAGAAAGTAAAACTAAAAACAAGCAGAGAAAAGCAAATGGATGTAATAGAGATTCTGCAAACAAAATATCAATTAAAAGTTATTAATATCAGAGATACAAAGTAAGACACTGCACCCATGAAACAAAAACAGAATATTATTAAAAGAAATATTCAGAGAACAAAAAGAAGCATTTTGAAAAGTACTTGACAAGTAAAAGCACAAAATTACAACACAACAGAAGAGCTAGAGGACAAAGTCAAAGTACTTTCCCAAAAAGGAGGGACAAAGAAATGGGAACTTGAAAGAAAAACAAAGTGAAAAACCAGAGGACAATATCAGGAGGTCCAATATCCAAACAATAGGCATTTCAGAAAGACAGAACAGAGACTATACATGAACAGAAATCATGACTAAAATGATTCAAGAAAGCTTCCTATTACTGAAAGGGTCCACCAAAAGTCCAGCAAAAAAGATAAATTAAATAAATAACAGGAAATCCCATTATGAAATCTCAGAATACTGGAACCAAGGAGAAAATTACAGAATCTTCCATCAGTAATTGGAAGAACAATTTATATAGAAAGAATGAGGAATTAAAAGACTTTGGATTTCTCAGCAACACACCTGAAAACAAGGACCAAACCATCAAGACACTGAAGGAAAATGATTTCTAACCTGTAAGTCCATATCCAAACTATCAATAAAGTATTAAGATTGAATAGATACATTTTTCAAACCTGGAAGACCTCAAAAAAATATTTCACCTTTGGACCTTTTCTTAAAAAGCCACTACAGGGGTGCCTGGGTGGCCCAGTGGGTTAAGGTCTCTGCCTTCAGTTCGGGTCATGATCCCAGGGTCCTGGGATTGAGCCCCAGAGCAGGCTCTCTGCTCAGCAGGAAGCCTGGTTCCTCCTCACTCTCTCTGCCTGCCTCTCTGCCTATTTGTGATCTCTATCTGTCAAATAAATAAATAAAATCTTAAAAAAAAAAAAGCCACTACAGAATGTGCTTCAGCAAAATGGGAGCAAAATTCAAGGGAAAGAAAGACACAAGATAAAGAAAACAGGGAATCGCTACAGGGGAATGTCAAGGCAATTCCTGGGGGCTTTGGATGGGGGAGAATGTCCCAGAATGAGAGCTTATGTTGGATGGAAAGTCCATGGGGCTTACTGGAGACACACACCTGTTGAGGGGTAGCACACCAGAGTACACACCGTATATGCTCCTTTTATCTCACCAAAGGCTCTGCTCTGATAGCACCAGAGGGTTAGAGAGAGGCCACAGGGAGGTTGGAAGCAGAACCATGCAAAGCAGCACTGTCCATACCCCAGTTCTGCCCCATGTTCAGTTCCCAGCCCACACCAAAACCAATATGATGCTCCACCTACAGAATGCGAGTAGTTCCAAGACTGACCACCTCACCGGCAAGCTTCTTAGACACTCTTAGCAACTCTGAGAGACAAGGTCTTCTAGGTCCCACATGATTGCCACAGTAATTTTCCTTTCATCTGATCCTGGACAAATTGCCTCTCGATTACAAAGCTAGATAAGTAATTATTACTCAGTTTTTTTTTTTTTTCAAAATGGTAAGATATTGCTTGGAGATACATGAATAGGTGTTAAAACCTTTTATTTAAAAAACAAAAAGTCAGTGGCGAAAACCAGACATAGGACAGCAGTCAACTTGCTGGGGTTGAGATGGGCAAACCATGAAGACAAGCCCAGGGGAGATGTCTAAAGACTGTGCTCTTTCTACCTTGGGTCGTGGGCCCTTGGGCATTTGCTTTATTTTAGTTTACATGCTCTTTTATTTATTATGATATATTTTACAATTTAAATGTTTTTATTAGTTCCAGATGCAGATAGAATTCAGTGATTCGTCAGGTACATATAATATCCAGTGCTTATTCCATCAAGTGTCCTCCTTAAAGTTCATCACCCAATTATCCCTTGCCCTGCCCCACAACCCCTCTAGCTAACCTCAGTTTGTTTCCTAGAGTTCAGTATCTCTTATGGTTTGCCTCCCTCTCAATTTTCATCTTATTTTGTTTTTCTTTCCCTTCCCTTATGTTTATCTGTTTTGTTTCCTAAAATCCACATATGAGTGAAATAATATGGTATTTGTCTTTCTCTGACTGATTTGTTTTGCCTATCATAAAACCCTCTAGTTCCATCCATGTCTTTTCAAATGGCAAGATTTCATTTCTTTTGATGACTGCATAGTATTCCATTACATATATATATAACATCTTCTTTATTCATTCATCTGTTGATGGACCAGATCTTTCCATAGTTTGGTTATTGTGGACATTGTTGCCATAAACATTGGGGTACATGTGTCCCTTCAAATCACAATGTTTGTATTCTTTGGGTAAATACCTAGTGGTGCAATTCCTGGGTCATAGGGTAACTCTATTTTTAACTTTTTAAGGGAGCTCCAAACTATTTTCCAGAGTGACTGCTCCAGTTTGCATTTCCACCAACAGTGCAAGAGGGTTCCCCTGTCTCTGCATCCTCACCAACATTTGCTGTTTTCTGAGTTGTTAATCTTAGCCATTCTGACTGTTGTGAGGTGATATCTCATTGTGGTTTTTGATTTGCAATTCCCTGATGCCCAGTTATGTTGAACATTTTTTCATGTGTCTGTTAGCCATGTGTATGTCTTTTTCGGAGAAATTTCAGTATGATACTGGCATGAAAACAAACATTGATCAATGGAACAGAATAGACTCCAGAAGTGGACCTTCAACTCTGTGGTCAACTAATCTTCGAAAAAGCAGGAGAGAATGAATATCCAATGGAAAAAACACAGTCTCTTCCACAAATGATGTTGGGAAAATTGGACAGCCACATGCAGAAGAATGGAACTGGCCCACCTCTTTAAACCATACAGAAAAATAAACTCAAAATGGATGGAAGCCCTAAATGTGAGATAGGAATCCTAAATGTGAGATCAAAATCCTAGAGTTGAACACAGGCAACAACCTCTGTGACCTCGACTGCAGCAACTCATTCTTCCTAGTAACATTGCCAAAGGCAAGGGAAACAAAAGCAAAAATGAACTATTGGGACTTCTTCTAGACAAAAACCTTTGCACAACAAAGGCAGCAAACAAAACTGAAAGGCAACCTACAGAATGGAAGAAGATATTTGCAAATGTCTTATCAGATAAAGGGCTAGTATTCAAAATCTATAAAGAACTTATCAAACTTGACACCCAGGAAAAAAAAAAAGCCAAAAAAGCCAGTCAAGAAATGGGCATAAGACATGTAAAATTTAAATTTTTAAGACTATATGGTAGTGAAGTTGATGTCTAATTATCAATTAGATTTGAATCAAACTGTATGAAGTGCGAACTGAGCATCACTCTGGTGATCATTTTCAGGTTATTTCTTCCAGCACATCCAATAGGAAAAAAATGCCATTAGGATTCTGCACTGAAACAATTTTCTGCTTTGAGGTCATCACTAAGAACCTACCTAACTTGTTTTTTCTTGCTGAAATACATCCTAGCTCATCCATATTATTACTCTAAAGCTAACAACAATAACAATAACAATCTCAGCAAAGTTTTGTATCAGGTAATGATATTTGCTAAATATGAAGAGATTGTAGAAAGAATGAGTGGAAGATTTAATAGTGTGAGGAAAGTATCAGTTAATTTATGGCTCCTAATTTGTTTATAATGGCCATGCAACTAATCTTCATTTGTAATGTTGATTTTTTTTATCAAATAAGAAACATTAGTGAACTTTTTATTTTCATCAGATGGTTCATAAAAAGACTGCTGAGATATGTTTTATAGTATCCTCCCCATCAAAAAAGACTTTTTAAAATAATTCATAACATTAATATATAATAAATAGTATAACTATATATAGCACATATATGTATATTAAATATATATTAGCATATATATTATAGATACATATATAGCATAGATGCATATAAGTAATAGATACATATATAGCATAGATACATCTAAGTAAATATATATATTTAATGTATATATGTACTTTATACAATATATAAGATATTAAGATATATAAAATTAATATAAATTTGTTTTAAATATAAATATATAATAAATAGAAATAAATATTTAAATAGACATATAATGAATATAGATAAATATTTATAAATACATATCTATACTATCTATATATATAAATGCAATAACACATTTGGAGAGGTATAACCAAAGCTAGTCTTATAGCCAATTATTATTCAAAACTTCAAAGAATATCAATGAATCAATCATTTCTCATTGTACAGCCTCCCTAGAAGGGATTAGGGATGGGGTTCCCTAAAATCCCCGAGAGGCTGCACATTCTGTAGAGAAAAGAAAGCTGAGCCAGGAATATCCAGACTCTAAATTCATTCTCACTTGAAAACTTACCCCTCTCTCCCTTCCGCAACCACATGATACCCTTCCACAAAGTCCTAGAGAACAATACTCACCTCCTTCTGAAACCCTCTCTTGGGTATTAGAACCCACTTTATTCAGACAGTACATCCCCTTGGAATTCTAGTACCAGAGTCTTAAGGGCTTCAAGGATTCCAAGTCCAATCCCTGTGACCTTAGTGATCACAAGCTTAAGCCTGAAGAGGAACAGACTGGGGTAAGGTAAGAATGACAACTGCCCAGATCTGTGCGACACTCTCCACTTCCTGGCTGTTCATTTCCTTCTTAAAAAATTAGAGAAAGCCATGGAAGGAGGGGATAGAGAAAGACAATGACAAGTACTTGTGGGGGAATGAGAAGTACAGTGTCCCCACATGTCACCTCCTTGCATGCCTCCAGGCTCTCCAAGAGAGTGGCCATCTCACACCAGCAGACGCTACGAACTGCCTGGGGGTGGGCTACCAGTGAGCTGCACAGTGAGTCTCAGCTCCAAGTCCTTCAGCTGTGTCTTCCAGGACTTGACTGTTCCCTGGCCCTGAACATCAAGGCAGGGACAGGGAGGCTCTGTGGTGAGCGGAGCATGTGGTCTGAGAAACCCCATCTGGCTAGGGTGGGCAGCTAACACTTCCTTATGTTTGTCTTTATCTTTCCTGAGTCTTCTCTTCTTCTCTTTCATCCATTTCATATTTAGCATTGAAAAAATCTACAGCCACCCTGGAAAAACTAAAAAGAAAATGAGAGAGAATGGACCTATTTCAAACATAACCACTGCAAAGAAATTCAAAAACTAATTTTTAAAAACCAGACATATCCCCAACCTTTGAAACAGTGCCACTGGAACTCCAGAATGAAACCAAGGGAAGCCACTCTGCCCCCCGAGTTGATACAATTAAGAGGAGGCTCCTTTGTCTGTGAAGCAAACAAATGCTCAAAAGATTTTCCCACTGATTCTTCTTCCCTGACCAAATTGGAAGACAGAAATTAAAAGAACTTCTCAGCTTCCCAAATGCCCTTGGTTTCTCCTATCTCTTACTCTTGACAGTTGAAGAGCAGGCAATGCAGAAATAGAGCAGCCGAAGAAGACCACAGAGTTACACAGAACAATCTTGAAATCTAAGGGTGAAGACTCAGCTAGTTCTAATGAAGCCTGCTTTTAGTTAGTAAAACTGAGAATGCTGCTGAGCTTATAAAATACTTTTTAAAAATGATTTTATTAATTTATTTGACAGAGAGAGACACAGCTAGAGAGAGAACACAAAGCCCGATGCAGTGCTTGATCCCAGGAGCCTGGGATCATGACCCCAGTTGAAGGCAAACACTTAAGGACTGAGCCACCCGGAAGCACCATCAAATACAATTTCAGGTAGACACTGGAAAGAGGGAGGAAGGAGAGGGAGGGAAAAGGAACAGGCAGGCCAGACCAGCCTCCTCATACCCTAGGAAGTCAGCCACTCCCTCTGTGTACGCTGCTGTCGTCTCCTCACTGGCTTCCCCACCTCTGCTGCTCTGCTCTCTCCATCTCCTTGCTGCACCTGAAGACGCAAACACGGAGCTCAAGGTGAGCCCGCCTTTCTCAGCTTCGCCCCCTTTGGGGCAGAGATGGAATAGACGCGGAGGAGTCCAGGCTCCCAGAGCAGGAGTGAGGATGGTTAGCCCTGCCAGATGCCCTTTCTGATTTCAGAATATCTGGACTACCACATAGGATATTTTGGTGAGAATTAAAATAAAGTATTATTTTTTAAAGATTTTATTTTTTGGTTGGTCGGTTGGTTGGTTGGTTTGTTATTTGAGATAGGGAGAGACAGAGAAATCTCAAGAAAGGGGAGGGGCAAAGGGGAAGGGAGATAGCAGACTCCATCTCATGACCTTGAGATCATAACTTCAGCCAAAGCAGGAGTCTGGCCCTTAACCAACTGAGCCACCCAGGCATCCCAAAATATAAATTATTGCTATTATTGTGTCAAGTGCATATGAAGCACTGAAAAATAAAATAAGCACTTTTTAAGCTAAATCTTTTGTCATCCTTTCAGATAATAATGGCAAGGCCTTCCAGTTCCCATGGGGCACATGGGGACTAAGTCTTTAAGGGTAGTGGCAGGTATAGAATGTTCCAACAGAGCCCAGCCCATCTGTCTCCCTGTCTAGGCCCTGCAGACAGCAACCACACTTGATCATGGCTACCTCCTGTCAAGGGCTTTGGGCCCCTAGAGATGAATGAGAGTGTGGTTTGCATTTTAAAGTGCTTGCTTGGAGACAATCCCTGTCCTTTGGAGTCATGCATAAATGAAAGGAATTTCCAAAGAAATTCAGCACCAAGGATTTCCCCAAAAATCCAGCCCTGAGGAAGCCACAGGAGGAAGAAACATCTGCACAGAAGTCCCCCAACGTCACCCTTTTGTGCGAAGGAGGGAAAGATATGGCCTGGGGAAGGCAGCTGGCACAGAACAAGCCAAGGGCTCTGGGACAGGTGCCCAGGGCCATGGAAGCCTAAGACCAACTGGTGACAAAAAGCAATGCTTTTTCCTTCCGTCTGCAAGTCTGACCTACCTCTTTCTTTCTCTCTCGAATTTCAGATGTTAGACACAGTTGCTTTCTCCAACCTTGTCAATCTTCCTGTACCTTTTGTTATAACTTGTCATGGCTCTTGCAGAACAGCCAGGGTAAACCAAATCAGATCCACATTTTCTACAAAAATAAAATAAGGTAGTTTCTCAGGAAATTTCCTTATGCCACAAACCATCTTACTTAATTTCTCAGTGTTTTATATGTGTTAGACAAATGATAGTCATATTTTATATTTTATCTTCTTCAATCCTCACAAAAGTAATATGTGGTAGTGCTGGTAGAGAGTGCGCCTGTGGAAGAGCTAACTAACTAACCATCCTTGCTCCTGCCTTGGGGAGTCTGGGCTCCTCTGTGGTTCTTCCATCTCTGCCCAAGAGGGGGCGCTGTTGCTGCTGAGTCCCTCATTCCGAGGGAGCCTAAAATGGAGCATTACAAAACAATATATCTTTGTTCTAAGGAATTTCATATTATCTTGTACCCACCTATCTTCCTGCCCCAACATTTATCATGTGCATCTTCTTCTTGCTGATATAGATCATTCTTTTTTTGTTGTGGCATACAGACTGTATGGCATTTTTCCAGCATCCTTGTTCACTGCCTCTGTTGAGGTGTGTGAGCAGTTTGCTCTTTAGGAAAAAGCAAGACATGATTCTGACTTCTCTGGGAAAAAAACCAACATGGTCATGAATTGAAGAGAAAAATAACACCAGAGGCTCTAGGTAGAGTGGAGAATGACATTAGAAAAAGGGTCAGCAGTTTTAGTATAGGTGGAGATCCTGAAGATCAGAAGATGTAAACTTCTTGGTCAGTTTTGATTGAGAGTAGTTCCTATTTTTTTTTTAAGATTTTATTTATTTATTTGACAGAGAGAGATCGCAAGTAGGCAGAGAGGCAGGCAGAGAGAGAGGAGGAAGCAGGCTCCCTGCTGAGCAGAGAGCCCGATGCGGGACTCGATCCCAGGACCCCGAGATCATGACCTGAGCCGAAGGCAGCGGCTTAACCCACTGAGCCACCCAGGCGCCCGAGAGTAGTTCCTATTTGAACTAAAAAACTAATGTGGCATTCTTAGAAAAGCAGGCTGGGAAATAGCTTGGACTTGGAAACTTGGAGGCTTCCTGTCCTTGGAACCACTTACCTGAATGTCATTTTACCCTAAACATACTTATATATTTTGTTTATATACTTATAATGCTTTTTATACTTTATGAGTGTACTTACAATGTATTGACTTATATGTTTTATAAATTTGTTTCTGTTGTTATCAAGATGGCTTGGCTGTGTGTGTGTGTGTGTGTGTGTGTGTGTTACTTTCAGGAGGGTTTGTCATTAGGCAGGGTTACAAAGTTTAGGAGGAAGGCAGCATTGTCCCAAAAGAAGCCCTAAATTCTGGAATATGTCCCCAAACTCCACTCTCCCTTGAAATAGTTGCAAACATGTGGATATAACATTCCTTTCTTCTCTCCCAGCATTTTAAATGTGGGACAAAGTGTGGGTGTTTGAACAAAACAAGATTTATCAAGAATATATTAAAGCCTTATCATTGAAATAGAAATAGTATGGATAATACACAAGATTGGATTATCAGTAGTATATGTGAAAACTTTGGGGAAAACTGAAACTGTCTACATATCCAAATAGTGATTAATAAATCATGGCCTATACACACAGAGAAATGCAGTACACACAAGTTAACATGTTTTTGAAGAATTTGTGATGATATGGGAACCGGGGAATCTGTGTTAAAATATAAGTCAGAAAAGCATAGTGGATTTAATGCACCTCTCTCAGTAATAGAACAAGCAGACAAAAATCAGTAAAGACATGGAAGTTTTTATTTGCACAGTAAACATGCTGTATCATGGACTTATATAAAACACTGCACTCAAAAACTGCAAAACACACATTCTTTAAAACATATTCAGAACAAATGTAGTTATTCAGACCATAAAGCAAGTCTTATTTCAATAGGCTGAAAGTTTCCTAAATAAAATAACAAGTTAACATTCTATGGATATTTTACAGAGGTTTCTGACGCTTGCAAAACTTCTTGGCCTATGACTTAATGGCTATATTAGCTCTGCCTTCTGTTCAGATAGAGGTGACTTCATCATGCCAGCTGGCCTTTCTTAATAACTGTATCCTAGTCTCAATTCCTGGTCATCTAAACCTCCAATCTCCACCGAGCTTCCCCCCTACACACACACCCACCCCCAGCCAATACTCTCTTTCTTATATGCAAAGTGGGTATAATAATATATAACTTGCCAGGTTACTGTAAAAATTAGATGTGATTTATATAAAGGATCTAGAGCAATAACTAAAACATAGTAGACATTCATAAATTATAGCTAATGTTTTATGAAAGCAACATTTGGAAATGCATATTCAGAGGGTTTTAAAGCTTACTGCATGGCCCTTCAAATCTCTTTCACATTGTTCTGCCCTAGTATTCTCAGAGAACTGAGGGTACCAGGCCATGAACAATGTAGGAGTCTCCTACTCAGAAAAAGAACATTTTGTCTTTACACAAAGGCAGCATCAAATCACCCAGATGTGGGGCACTGGGATGCACCCGCACAGGTGGGAAGCACTATTGTCTAATGCATACAAATCACTCTCAGCTCTCAAGGCTACTCCAGGGGGAAAACATTTTTGCTAATTAGTCCTAAGGTATCCTGTAGATTGACAGTGGCCTTGAACAAAGACACTGGGGAGAAACATCCCTCTTTCCTCCATTGTACATTGCTGGGCTGGACTGTGAAGTCTGCAATTATGTAGTTAAACTCTAGTTATAAAAATGATAACTCATAGAGCATTTATTCCTCATAGCAAACAAGTAGGCTAAGTTCCTTGATTTTCCTCTACTTTGCATATGAAGAGACTGAAGTACAACCCTCTAGGTGGCAGAGTTGGGATTTGAACCCAAGGCCAAACTAAACCTCTACACCATACCCCCTGTAGACAAGACCATGAAAGGAACACTTTGTTGGTTTTTTTTTTAAAGATTTTATTTATTTATTTGAAATAAATAGAGATCACAAATAGGCAGAGAGGCAGGTAGAGAGTGGGGGTGGGGGGGAGCAGGCTCCCCACTGAGCAGAAAGCCTGATGCGGGGCCCTATCCCAGGACCCTGGGATCATGACCTGAGCCTAAGGCAGAGGCTTTAATCCACTGAGCCACCCAGGTGCCCTGAAAGCAACACGTTTTATAGGACAAGATGAGAACCCTAAAGATGGAAGAATGGAAAGAGGAAAGGGACCTCAGTCCTCAATGACTTTACACAGTCACTGAATCAACCTTGCCTGCATTCACTCTACCTTGGGACTTCTCAATATGTAGATCATTAATCTGCATATTGTTTGAGCCTCTTTAGAATGGAATTTTTGTTTCTTTGCTACTGAAAACATAATAAATAGATAACAGGTAAGGAAAGGAACAATGGGTGTTATAAGATTTTGGACAGGATCCCAAACCCCTTTGAGGCCTGGACTCAGGATATGTTTATGATGGGGCAGTGCATGGAAAGGGAAAGAGTTTGTGAACTTCAGGAAGTTCTAGCACTTCTGGTCCAGAAAAAGCAGCTCAACAGATCACCCAAAAGAAAAATGATCTGAAGAGGAATGGTTGAAAACATGGAAAGAAGTTCCATTGATGAATATTCAATATCTTACCTCTTATTAAATATCTTACCTTTTTATTATTCTCCTGACCACATTGAATGACCATCTAATAGTTGCTAAATGACGCTAATAAGAACTAGTTGCAACACCCCTCTGCCTGGGGCAGACCAGCCATGAGCTGCACTTGTCAGGGGGCAAGACAATCTATAAAATAATTGTTCCTGCTACCTTTTCCCCCATAACTTAAACTCTCTGTAGAATTTAGCTATCAGAGAAATAACTTGTGTTGGAAATTGGCTATCAGACACATGAAAAAATGTTCATCATCACTAGCCATCAGGGAGATTCAAATTAAAACCACATTGAGATATCACCTTATACCAGTTAGAATGGCCAAAATTAACGAGACAGGAAAAACATGTGTTGGAGGGGATGTGGAGAAAGGGGAACCCTCTTCCACTGTTGGTGGGAATGCAGGTTGGTGCAGCCTCTTTGGAGAACAGTGTGGAGATTCCTCAAGAAATTAAAAATAGAACTTCCCTGTGACCCTGCCATTGCACTCCTGGGTATTTACCCCAAAGATACAGATGTAGTAAAAAGAAGGGCCATCTATACTCCAATGTTTATAGCAGCAATGGCCATGGTAGAACCAAGATGCCCTTCAACAGATGAATGGATAAGGAAGATGTGGTCCATATACACAATGGAGTATTATGCCTCCATCAGGAAGGATGAATACCCAACTTTTGTAGCAACATGGATGGGACTGGAAGAGATGATGCTGAGTGAAATAAGTCAAGCAGAGAGAGTCAATTATCATATGGTTTCACTTATTTGTGGAGCATAACAAATAGCATGGAGGACATGGGGAGTTAGAGAGGAGAAGGCAGTTGGGAGAAATTGGAAGGGGAGGTAAACCATGAGAGACTATGGACTCTGAAAAACAATCTGAGGGGTTTGAAGTGGCGGGGGCGTGGGAGGTTGGGGTACCAGGTGGTGGGTATTATAGAGGGCACGGATTGCATGGAGCACTGGGTGCAAAATAATGAATACTGTTATGCTGAAAAGAAATAAATTTAATTTAAAAAAAAAAGAGGTGACCGGTTGGAAAGTAATACAATAATACAATGTGATACCTCAACTCTCTTTCCCAGGGGCACAGTTTGACCATTTCTCCCCAAACAAGCAATGACTTAGGGAAAAGCACTTAATCTCCATGTCTTTGGCATAAAGTAAGGGATTTGAGGGAAATGAATTCTGTCGCATCAATCAGTGTGGAAAATAAGGGTTTCCTATCTCTATAAGCCAAGATTCTATGATGGTTTATTTCCTTTAGGGCTCTACATGAGAATTTCTAGTTTTCTGTGCTCCTTTCCTATGGATCACAAGAGAGGTACATGGTTAGAAATGGAACTAGTTTTCTATATTATCCATTCATTCTGTCAGTGAGTCAGTTGTTGACATGAACAGATACGTGCATTTCATTGAATGACCACCATGAAACAGAGCCATACTGAGCCTTAAGGATACAAAACGTTGAAATAAGACATATTTCTGCCCTGGGGCTTTACATTCAGATGTCTTTGAACCCAGGGTCTAGGTAGTGAACCCAACATCTACCACAAAAAGATGACTTTACTAAAAACATTGACCACTGGCTTTATGTCACAGAATCAAAATCAGATTACAACTTCACCTAAAGCAGAGTTGTTGGGAGTGACCTCGCCCACTTGCTTTGTGTCAAGTATGGCCCATCGCTGTTCTAAATCAGAAAAAAACTTAGGGTTTCAGATCCTACTGAAATCATGGGTGAATGTGAGAGGACATTAGCACCAGGAGACCCTGGAAATCGATGCACTTTATTTGATTGTGAGGATAGCAAAATATGCCCTCAACTGCACACACCACTATCTAAAAGCAAACTCAGCCCCTGATGGTAAAATTCAGTAACAGAACAATTGTTCTGATTTCCTGCGAGACATGTGATAACTGATTCACAAATATAAATAGGCACAGGCTTCCTACAAAAGACTGTTTTTCATATCATTTGAGTAGATTTTTATTAGAACTGTATTTCATCTTTTATCAATGACTTCTTTGTTTTAAAAAACTAGGATTTACAATGTGCATGAAAATGTTTTTTCTTGGTTAGGAACCACTTAACTGGTGCCTGAAAGGCTCTCGTGAATTCAAAATGTAGTTTACAGCTTCACCCCCCACCCAACCTCTGTCAGCCCAGCAGGAGCCGTTAGAGCTCACAGCTGTTGGATTATGTCCATCTACCTCTGCAGTCCACAGATGGCAGAGTAAGACTCAGGAACATGGCATTTCCATTCAAGTGTGTGGTCCTCCATCACTGTGGACTTAAGTGGTTCTCCTTCCTTCTTTCCTTCCTGCTTAGTCCTACCTTCCTTCCTTTCTGGCCTTTCCTTTTTTCTTTCTTGCTGTGGTGGTTGTTGATGTAATTTTTTTTCCAGTCAAAGATGTTGACTTAACCTATTTAGGATGATCCTATAGTGTACTAACTCTAGTAATAACAGTGTACAACTACTTTACAAAAAGTAAATGAGAGACTGACTGCATTCATATAGTCAAGAGTCTGGATATTTTGACTGACAGGAATAATTGAAACTGGCTAAGACCTCAGGACCTGCAACCTGACTGTGAGAATGTGAATCTTAGCTCCAAAACTTGCTGGGAATGTGAGCAAGTTATAAACTTGTGCCTCACCTACTTCATCTATGAAATGGGGTCAGTATAGTACAGCTCATTAGTGGTGAAGATGCAATGATTTAAGGCTCATAAAGTACTTAGAACAGCTTATGGTACACAAAGATAATAACTAACTTTTATATAGAGCTTTCTAGTAAGAACTTAATAAATATTTGTTCTTAATTATTCTAAGCCAAACCATCATTATTTCTTGGACATAGCTTCTCCACTGATTTTTCTACTCTCCTTAAATTTCTTCTCCACATATCAGAGAGTTATTTTCAACACAGAAATTGTCCATGAATTAAAAACTAGTTTGTAAACCTTAAGGCAGAAGAAATCATCCATTTTCTCCTTATTCTAGTTGATGAAGTTGTATTCCATGGGAATATAGGTTGACAAATATGATCCTGCTTTACATGTCCAATGGAATGGACCAGTTGAGTCATAGATGGCAGATGGTATGAACCAGGTTTTTCACTGTTGGAGTGGGAACTTACAGATAAGCATAGGAAGATGCTTCTGTGTGGTAATGAATGAGAGGAGGAATCATCAGTACTGTCTTAACCAACTCTGGCTACTATAACAAAATGCCATAAACCGAGTGGCTTATAAACATCAGAGATTTATTTCTCATTGTCTTGGAGGCTAAGGAGTCCAAGATCAAGGCCCTGGCAGATTCAGTCTGATGAGAGCCTACTAGCTGATTCCTAGATGGCAGTCTTCTTGCTGTGTTTTCACATGACAGAAAGGGCAAGAGAGCTCTCTAGGTCTCTTTTACAAGTTCTACAATCTTATCCATGAGGACCCCACCCTCATGATCAAATCACCTCTGAAAAGCCCCACCTCCACATACCATCACATTAAGGATTAGATTTCAAAATATGAATTTTGTGGAGACACAATCATTCATCTATAGCAAGTATAAACTCATGTTTAGCTTAATATACATATAAGTGGATATATACAAAAATATTAGTAAATATATGTATATATACAAAATAATATACATACCTACATTTTTTTTGCTGTCAGTTGAGAGAGCCCAGCAGCAATGACACCAAAATCTGAAAAATCTATGGACTTTCATCAGTTAATAACAATGTACTGTTTCATTAGGTTAAGACAAATGTATCATTGTAATGTAAGATACTAGTAATAGGAGAAACTAAATACAGCCTGCATGGATATTCCCTGTACTATTTTTGCAATTTTTCTATAAATCTACTCTTAAAAAATTGAGTTTACTTTAAAAAAAAAAAGATATTTGTGCATGCCATTCCCTCACTTGAAACTCACTGGTGACCTCTGGTTAATATTTCTACTTCTCCAAATTCCCATCAGACCCACAGGGTCCCACCAACTTCTAGTTTCCCCTTTCTAGCAGGGACCCTTCTGTGTCTTCATGCCTGGCCTTCTGGAGGTCCACAAAAGAGTCATCTTCTCCTACAGCCTTCACACACTCATCACTGCCTGCCATACTCTTACCCTCATTTCTGATGAAGGGGCTAAACCAGATCAGATGTCAGGCTTTCAACAAATGACTATCATGGTGGACTCAAAAATAACTAGCCTTCGCTACACAGCTCAGTGACAGAGCAGAGCCTTTGAGTCCTGTCTTTCCTTCCAAGGCCTGTATCACCATTATGTCCCTCACTGTAAAGTTTGCAGATGTTCTGAATAACATTTCTTCTCATTTCAACATAGCCTTTATGATGCTAGATATGTAGTTACTGGTTGTTAAGAACTGCTTCAGGAGAGTCTGTCTTTTCCACAGTCATCAAATAAACATAGGCTCCAAAGGTATCACTCTCCTCCTCTTGGAGAAAATCAGCCAGATGATCCCATCTGTACCATGGCAGCAGAAGAAGCTTCTGTGAATTAATTCCTCTACCACCAGCTGCCTGGGCAGCTCTCCCTGCTGTTGACAGAGCTCATTTCCTCGGTGCTCCGTCTGTTCAAACACAGCACTGGCTTTGCAGAGGTTGCTTATAGCGTAGACTCTCGGCTTACCTATCTTCTTCCTTTTTAATAGCAAAACCCACATGATTTCCAATTACTATCTGGAGAAGAAACTCCACAGTGAAAAATGAAGCAAATTGTTCAAGGTGATATTTTGAATTAGAGTACTCCAGATTTCACTGTCAATACTTCCATAAAAGTATAAATGATATATTCTTTCTCCCATTTCCCCTCCCCCCCCACCAAAAAGACTAGGAAACATCATAAACTTCCCAGTAGACCTGCCCAGAATTCCTATCAAAAATTTAAAAACTTTTTCTTCTTCAGGCACCCCTTTGAATCTTTGAAGTAACCCATAATGATCTTAATTGGCTGTGAATCTCTGAATTATTCTACACTACAGTGTGTCTCATCATATTTTTCTTGTTGCTCTTAATAGAAGCTGTTTTCCCCAGTGGGTTTCAGTGCATCTAGTCCAACTCAAAAAAAGTCGGCAAAAATTGATCTCGTAAAAACCATTCCTTATATGGCAGTGAATAAGACATTACAACAATGTTAAGCTCACTTTTTTTTTTTAGTTTACAGTGTTTATAAGCAAATGGTTTGAAGTCTGTTTGCAGAACAAGCCATTTTTTAAATGGCTCCCAAATTAGTAAAAATGTCTGTCTTCAGCTCCTTGCTTTCCCACATTTACTAACACTCTGCAATAAGCTTTGTATAGTTTATTTATGAAGAAAGCCAAGTACATGTGCAAATATCACCCTAGAATTACAGAAAACGGTTTCAAAAGGTTAAGCAATTCACCATCAGTATCAGTAAATACAGCTGCTAGACGAGAAACGAATATCTAGACAAAAGAAGTATTGAATTATGTGGCCTCAGGAAGCACTTAACAATAAAAGATTTGAAATCACAATTTACAATAAACCTCAATTAACCAGAATATGAAACCTTTATTTTTTTTAAAAGATTTTATTTATTTATTTGACAGACAGAGACCACAAGTAGGCAGAGAGAGGAGGAAGCAGGCTCCCTGCCGAGTAGAGAGCCCGATGTGGGGCTCAATCCCAGAACCCTGGGATCATGACCTGAGCTGAAGGCAGAGACTTTAACCCACTGAGCCACCCAGGCGCCCCAATCTGAAACCTTTAAATAACTGCAGACCTACGCCATGTCTGCCATTCTTAAAGGGAAAATGTTTTTCAATAGCAACTGTTAAAATAAAAATTGTTTTTTAACTGATCTTAAGAAAGTCATAAATTTCAATTAACCAGAAATACTATTCCAGTTAATTACCATTTCCACTAATAGCAACGATGAAGTCCTTTCAAATGAGTAACTACAATCAAAAAAAGTGTCTTTGATGATGACGGCCCAGGTGCAAGGGACGGAAACTCCAAATTCATACTAGTTTAACAATACAGATAATTTATTGGTTCATATACTTTAAAAGTCGGGAAACAAATGTGTTGCTTCAGGTTACACATCACCCAGTCGCTGAAATGTTATCACCGATGGCGCAGAACTTCTCCCTCTTTCTGCCCTACCTTCCCATGACAGGTTTGTCCTCAAGCAGCTCTACAACTCTCCCACTCGTTGTGAATGGCGATAGCAGCTTTGAGCCTTACTCCCTCGTGCCACACCCATGGAGAACAAGCCTCCACCAGTGGCTGTCCTGAAAGATGAGAAATTTTCCCTTTCCTGGAGGACAATGTTCAATTATATCTCTTTGATTCCGGTTGGATTATGTGTTCATCTGTGGCCAGCGAGACTGGATGGCCATAGACTTCCACCATTCCCAGCCAAGTCTTGGAATTGTCGCTGGGCTGAATATTGAATATTGAACATTGAAGACTGAAAATTGTCAGGATAAAGGGAAACAAGAATTGAAACTGGGAAAAACAAAACAAAAAACAAAAAACAGCTGTCTATTACAACAGCTACAAGGAACTTTCAAACTGCCAAAAACATAGAAAGCCCACTGAGGTCAGCAGACGGAAATGAGAGCAGAATTAATGCGAGGCAGTGGCTACCTCCAGTTATACAACTGCTTAAGCCAGGCTCATACTTTTTTGCCATATGCATTAAAACTCTGTAGAGGAGTTAAAAGTACATAGAAGCTTTAAGATTGTGTAGTAGAAAGGTCGCATGGAAATAGCCAGAACCAAAACAAAAACAAAGAAACAATGATCTTCAAAGCCCCAGGAAGATAACCATGTTCGCTGAGGATATCAGTTCAGGCTTTGGAGGCAGACAGATCTGGGTTTGTCTCAAAACTCCACTAGTTATTAACTATGTAGTTAACTTTCCCTCCTCGAGGCTGTTTTTTCACCTGAATAATAGAAATAATAAAGTTTTCAATAATACTTAATTCATATAGTTATTGAGAATTAAAATAAGTTCTTATAGCCAAACACCTGGCATAGAGCAGGGATCCACTACATGCTGCCGTTGGGTCTAGGATTCTCGTCATCACCACGGAGGTTCTAGTGAGTTATCACATCACTTGGCTCTTTCCAACCACCACAAAAACACAGTCGTGCCTCTGGGTTTGTTAGACAAAACCAGAATCCTACCAAAAGGTCACTGTTTTTGTTTTCTTGTTACTTTTTCTGATTCTTGCTTGATGTATTCTTGAATGGCAAGTTTCTCATATACAAGAACATGTCTGTGATGATTCCTAAATCTATATATCTAACTAAAATAGATATCTTTGGGGTGCCTGGATGGCTCAGTGGTTTAAGCCTCTGCCTTCAGCTCAGGTCATGATCCCAGGGTCCTGGGATCAAGCCCCACATCGGGCTCTCCGCTCAGCTGGGAATCTGCTTCCTCTCTCTGCCTGCCTTTCTGCCTACTTGTGATATCTCTCTCTCTCTCTCTCTCTCTCTCTCTCTGTCAAATAAATAAATAAAATCTTTAAAATAAAAAAATAGATATCTTTACACAAGGAATGATTTCTGTGATGATAAAAAGGAAGTGAAGAATAGGACAGAGAAGAGGGTAAGAAGAAGGTGGAGGAAGGAACCCCACTGCCCACTTCGACAAAATAATCATAGCACTTTCAAGCAGTTAGTTCATCTATCCATTTCCTCCATTATTTGTAGTAAAAAACTCATTTTATGCATTTTCTTTTCAGAGAAAATAACTGTTCTCTTTCTTCCCAGGCCTTTACTTAACTATCATCACTTAGCAATTAAGATCAAAGCAGAGCATCAATTTGCAAAGCACTTCGAAATTTCAATGAGAAATATTGTGCATGGACTAGGTACAAGGAACAATAAGAGGAAACATGAAAATGAGCAAGGAAAAATATGGTGGTGGCCTTTCTATAACAAAACTATTCACACTGAGTGCCTCTTATACATGGTGAGTGTATCTGACAGACACAACAGTATCTCAGTTGTCTCCTGCTACCAGGCTCCTTCTAAATAAAAACTCCCATCAGTTGAGGAATGAAATGTATATTCTTCTTTCACTTAAACTCTTCAATGCTTTGCAAAGTGGCAAAAGAGGCAACAGGATAGTCCATTGAACTAATCAGTGCAACACACTAAAAGAGGGAAAGAACTTCATCCTGCATTCTCTTCCCCAACCATGATTATCCTGCCTTTTTCTAGATGACAAATGGCCCTATTTGATTATTACCTTTTTGGACTTCAGTTATAATTCTGATAGGAAAGGTTTCAAGCCAGTTGGAAGAAGAACATCATTAGCCAGCATTTCTAAATGCCCTGCAAACTATGCTATAATATAGTCAACTTCCTACTCTGACTATATGCTGAACAGGTCTCAAAAATTCATTAATAGTAGGAAGATGTGTAGGTACATGAACTCAGTACTCTGCTGCTAGATGATTTTTGAATATATTCCTTTCTATATATTACCAACATATTCAAATATAATATCTAGGGGGGAAAATATGTCTTATATACTGTTTCTATCCCCTTCTACAATGCTGAAACTTTTATTTCAAAGGCATAAACTCAACCAAACAATATTTCATGATAGAATTTCCAAAGCAGATTCATTAGGCTTAACCTAAAAATTAGGACTATGAATCCAGTGCACACTGGCCTGTAGCTCCCTTCAAGACCAGAGTTTATTGTGTTCTGCTTACCTGTGCTTCCATTTCTGTTTTATGTAAATAAGAAAACACATAACTTTCAGAAGGTAACTGAGCTATAGTTTTCCTTTTTCCTCTTACCTAAACTATGTGCTCACTTTAAATGTGTAAGCCTATGTGATATCTTCCGTTCCACATGTTAAACACAATCTAAGTGAGATAGTTATTGAGGGTGTTGAAGGATCAGCTTTGAAATATTTTTGTGAACTCAGAGCATCTTTTTCATGAGAATGTCTTTCAAGGAATTAATCTTAAGGGTAACAAAAGAATAAGCTGAAAAATTTGGTTCTATTCTCAGTATTTCATGGTAAAGATGCTTATTTGCACCAATCTTAAAAAGTATTCATCAAAAAAAGTACAAAATTAAAATATTTTGACACTATATGTGCCTGGGAAATATTCAGGGATGCATTATTCAAATTACTAAAATTACTTTAAAAATGTCAATAACCAGGCATTTTACTTGTCAGAAATATGTTCCTCACATTAAAAACAAAACCACTAGGGGCGCCTGGGTGGCTCAGTGGGTTAAGCCTCTGCCTTTGGCTCAGGTCATGAGCTCAGGGTCCTGGGATGGCGCGCTGCATTGGGCTCTCTGCTCAGCGGGGATCCTGCTTCCCCCTATCTATCTGCCTGCCTCTCTGCCTACTTCTGATCTGTCTGTCAAAATAATAAATAAAATCTTTAAAAAAAAAACACTAAAATGTAGATAAAGATAGAAGTTAGATCAGGAATGTTTATCTCTCATCCTACAAAAATCTTATAAAATTATTAAAATATTTTAAATTTTGTTCAGATGTGCACAACACTAATGGAAAACAAGAAAAATTATCATCAATGAGCAAGAAATTATGAGGACTGCCTGAAAGGTAACAAATGAGAATAAATATAAGCATGAAGAAAAATGGATACAGTCAAAAATATGCACATCAAAACTACTATAAAGATATAACAACTAAGTAAAACTGACAGTTAAGGAAAACCAAGAGCATCACAGCTCAAATTAACAAGTGAAAAAAACAACCATGGAAGAAGAGAAAATAACTTGAACATATATGAAGTTAAAACATTCTAATTAGCATATTTTGAGAGATTTAAGAGGATACTGTATCATAAAAAATAATTCTTCTGTTAAAACAAAGGAAAATGCAAGAACAAGAGAATGTTCTTAATCCTTTAATTGTGACCACCAAAATAAAAATTTCAGTAGAAAAGTTGTGTAATAGAATGAACATAGATGAAAGACAAGAAATCTGAAATACAAAGAGATTAAAGAAAAAAGGCAGAATGACATTAAAAGCACAGAGGACCAATATGTGTGGTTCTACATAAATCTGATGGAAAGAAAAGAGAGAGTGACTGAGGGAGGAAGAAAGTGAAGGAAAATGAGAGAAAGGGAATAGAAAAGAATAATAATGGGAAAAATAATGAAAGTCCATTTTATCAATGTAAAGAGCTATTGGGTGGCAAGGAAATTTAAAAGAAAAATTTCTTTTAAGCACACACATATACCAAGGACACTCATTTAGGTGCATCCTGGAAAATAATTGAGAATTTCAGTTGAAAAGTAAATTCTCAATACTTGGCAACAATCAGATTGGCAGCAAATTTCTAGTTTTTACTCTACTGAATTCCCTCAGACCAAAGAGCTAATGGAATGTAAGTTTTCACCATCAGCCCTAGATAGGAAGTGATTAAGGTCTGTTTTGTTCACAGTTGTAATTCCAGCACCTAGAAAAGATCCTGGCACTTAGTGAGTCCTTAGTATTTATTGAATGAATACAAGTTAGAAAAAAAATTATTTTGAAAATAGAATTATTTTGAAAATTATTTTGAAAAATATTTTGAAAATAGAGCCAAATTTTAGAAGATATAAAACCAATATTAGATGAGAAAGAAGTAGTATTAGTATTCACCAAGAGGAAGGCAAGCAATACAAGAATGACAAGCAAACAGCAGTAAAATGTACTCCAAGGAGTACATTTTTCACATAATAAAGAATATATTCCATCAGTAAGACAAGAGAATTAAGAAGCTTAATATAAGGCAGGAAAAACCGACATAAACTCAGAAAGAAATCAACAATTTCACCATAATCAATAGTGATAAGAAGAATTTAGTTATTTTACCAACAATTCATTAACGATTCATTTGAAGTTGATTCTCTCAATGTCTAGCAGTTACAAGAATGAGGTTCAGCTGCTGGTGCTCATTGTAAAACCTATACAAAACCCTGCAGTGTTAGTGAAGAAATCCATACAGTGTAAGGAAATCCAATTTATTCTTTAAATGCACTTGTATAATTTAAATAAAATCACAGAATTTTTGGAATGATATGCATTAATCTGTTAATTTTTAGAGCAAGAAGGTGCACTGCCACGGGCAAAAGAAGGGTAGGATGAAAAGAAATCTTGCTTCTCATGTGCTCTGTATTTCTGTACTGATTAATACATTTACAAGTAAACTGTTTTGTTCTATTACCTGTGTAGAACATAAGGAACAGATGTTCTTAAATGTTACACATACACACAACAGACAGAAAAAGAATTAAACTCAAATCCTAAATTTTAAGATGGTAGCAGGGTATGGAGTACAGTAAAATGAAAAGTTATATTTTCAATACTATTTTTTCTCCCACTATTTTAAAATATGAATCAAGTAAATAAATATGTGTATGGGGTTTTTTTTAAGATTTTTTTTATTTATTTGACAGAGAGAGAGAGCACAAGCAGGGGAGCAGCAGGCAGAGGGAGAGGGAGAAACAGGTTCTCTGCAAAGCAGAGAGACTGTTGTTGAGTTCCATCCCAGAATCCTGGGATCATGATCTGAGCCAAAGGTAGATGCTTAACCACTGAGATATCCAGGTGCCCTTGTTTTTATTTCTTTTTACTTTTATTATAAAGGTAATTGAAGAGATTTGGGAAATTAGAAGAAAACTACTTATTGTGTTATCATGATAAAGCAATCACTATTATCAATCTGAAGCTGTCTCTCCTCCAGTACTTTCCCAGTAATATTTAATATACTGTATGTAAAACAGTAAAAAAAAATTATGCTATTTTTTCACATTACATAGGCAGGTTTATAAGCATTATGTTTAATAATCAGCTTATATTCCATCATAATAATATAACATACTTAGTTAATTATTTATTTCTGTTGACTATTTTGATAATTTCCTATTTTGCTTTTGGAAGATTAGAAACCTTTCAGCATATAACATCTTCTACATTTTGTATTATTACCTCTGGGCAAATTTCCAGATATAAAATTAGTATAATAAATGAGCATGAATATTTTAATGACTCTCAATATAAACTGCAACGCTGTTTCTTAAAAGAGTTGTATTACTTTACAATGACTCTATCCTGTACTGCTCCTTCTCTAAAGGCCCCCTGGAATAAAAACCCTGCCCAGAGCAACAGCCAAGGAATCTAATTGCTGCTCTGAACATTGGGGTATCTATTGTTCTTCTTTTCAATACATCTGTATTTTGGGGGTAAATACTCAATAGTGCAATTGTCGTTGACCCTAATTTTAATGGTCTTTATAGACTCAGCTTTGCGTTTATCTGGACTTTGGTTAAGAAGTTATTCTTTCTGTTTTCTTTTCGGGATGGATGTTAAGTTTTTGAAGTTAATATCTCAAACATTATTAACATGATTCTATGTTTTTTTTTTTATATTGAATCAACATATAGTCTTGTGTTTACCACTTTTATGAGGCTTTGCTTTTGAATTTTAATATGTATTGGAGTCACAATTACTAATGACTTATGTTGGCATTTCTTGTGTTTATTTGTGCATTAACATTGTGTATTTTTGCAGAGTAAAAGAAGCACTTCTTTTTTTTAATTTATTTATTTTTTCAGCGTAACAGCATTCAATGTTTTTGCACCACACCCAGTGCTCCACGCATTCCGTGCCCTCTCTAATAACCACCACCTGGATCCCCCAACCTCCCAACCCCACCCCTTCAAAACCCTCAGATTGTTTTTCAGAGTCCATAGTCTCTCATGGTTCACCTCCCCTTCCAATTTCTCTCAACTCCCTTCTCCTCTCCATCTCCCCTTGTCCTCCATGCTATTTGTTATGCTCCACAAATAAGTGAAACCCTATGATAATTGACTCTCTCTGCTTGACTGATTTCACTCAGCATAAGCTCTTCCAGTCCTGTCCATGTTGCTACAAAATTTGGGTATTCATCCTTTCTGATGGAGGCATAATACTCCATAGTGTACATGAACCACATCTTCCTTATCCTTTCGTCTGTTGAGGGGCATCTTGGTTCTTTTCACAGTTTGGCGACCGTGGCCATTGCTGCTATAAACATTGGGGTACAGATGGCCCTTCTTTTCATGACATCTGTATCTTTGTGGTAAATACCCAGTAGTGCAATTGCAGGGTCATAAGGAAGCTCTATTTTTAATTTCTTGAGGAATCTCCACACTGTTTTCCAAAGAGGCTGCACCAACTTGCATTCCCACCAATAGTGTAGGAGGGTTCCCCTTTCTCCACATCCTCTCCAACACATGTTGTTTCCTGTCTTGTTAATTTTGGCCATTCTAATTGGTGTAAGGTGGTATCTCAATGTGGTTTTAATGTGAATCTCCCTGATGGCTAGTGATGATGAACATTTTTTCATCTGATAGCCATTTGTGTGTCTTCATTGGAGACGTGTTTGTTCATATCTTCTGCCCATTTTTTAATATGATTGTTTTGTGTGTGTTCAGTTTGAGGAGTTCTAAAAGAACCACTTCTTATCTTTGTCTATATTATGGAAGTTGTTAAAGAATGGGAATTATTTCTCCCCTATATCCTTGAAATAATTTACCAAGAAAATTTTCTGTGCCTTTAAATAAAACTAATGATGTACTATATACAATGGTTAACAGAACCTAATAAAAAAGTTTTAAAAAAGATAAATGCAATTAAAAAATAGTAATTCCTTACTAATAGGGATTCACCGATTATTAATGGTATATTCAGTGAGCTAAATGAAAAACAAAATAAAAGAAAAATAAATAAAAACAATAAACAAACCAAATGGTCATTTCTTTGAAAATTCCAATAAAACTGACAAATCTTAAGTTAGACAAAAAATATAAGGCACAGAATGAAAATAATTCAAATCAGAAATTAAAGTGGAGACATTACTACCAACCCTATAGAAACATAAAGGATTATGAGATTACAATGAACAATCATAGCCAACAAATTAGATAATCTAGATGATGTGGACAAGCATTTTATTTATTTAATTTATTTATTTGTCAGAGACAGAGATGGAGCACACAAGCAGACAGAGTGGCAGGCAGAGATGAAGAGAGAAGTAGGCTCCCCACCAAGCAAGGATCCCAATGCGGGACTTAATCCCAAGACTCTGGGATCATGACCTGAGCCAAAGGCAGTGGCTTAACCAACTGAGCCATTCAGGTGTCCCTTGACAAACTATTTTTTAAAAGTATACAAATTGCTTAAACTGACATATAAAGAAACAGAAATTCTGAAAAATTTATAACAAGAGATTAAATCAGTCATGAAAAATCTTACAGCAAAGAAAAATCCAGGAGTAGATGGCTGACTTGGGAATTCCACATTTAAAGAATAAATTCCAGTCCTTCTCAAAAACCACTTAAAAATGGAAGAGGAAATAACACTTTCTAACTGATTCTATGAGGCAGGATAACCCTAGTACCAAAGCCAGACAAAGACATCATAAGAAAATCAAATTACCAACCAATGTCTCTTATGAATATGAAGAAAATACTTCTCACACAATACTAGCAAACTGAAATAAACAGTATATTAAAAGGGTTATACACAGTGACCAAATGGGCTTTATTCTGGAAATGCAATGGTGTTTCAACATGAGAGAATCAATCAATATAATACACCAAATCAATAGAACAAAATAAAATTAATGACATGATTATCTCAACTGATGTAGAAAAACTTTTGACAAAATAGTTTACAATTTCATGATAAAAATCACTCCGAGGGGCACCTGGGTGGCTCAGTGGGTTAAAGCCTCTGCTTTCAGCTCAGGTCATGATCCCAGAGCCCTGGGATCAAGCCCCACATTGGGCTCTCTGCTCAGCAGGGAGCCTGCTTCCTCATCTCTCTCTCTCTCTCTGCCTGTCTCTCAGCCTACTTGTGATCTCTATCTGTCAAATAAATGAATAAAATCTTTTAAAAAATTACTCAGAAAACTAGGAATTGGAGGAAAATTCCTCAACATGATTAAGGGCATTTATGAAAACCCACCAACTAACATTGTATTCAATGGTGTCAAAAAGACAGCTTCCCCCCACAAGACAAGAATGCCTGCTTTCACCCTGAATGTGCTATTTTGCCAGAAGTACTAACCAGAGTAATTAGACAATAAAAAAAGAGGCATTGATTAGAAAGGATGGAAAAAAAAGTCTCTTTGGCATGACCGTCTACAGAAAATCCCAAAGAGTACACATACACACACACACAACCATAGAGCTAATAAATAAATTCAACAAAGATATATTGAAAAGAAGGGCCATCTGTACCCTGATGTTCATATCAGTGATGGCTACAATCACTAAACTGTAGAAAGGGCAAAGATGGCCTTCAACAGATGAATGGATAAAGAAGATATGGTCCATATATACAATGGAATATTACACAGTCATCAGAAAGAATAAATATCCAAATTTTGTATCAATATGAATGGGACTGGAGGAGATTATGCTGAGTGAAATAAGTGAAGCAGAGAGAGTCAATTATATGGTTTCACTTACTTGTGGAGCATAAGGAATAACATGGAGGACATTAGGAGAAGGAAAGGAAAAGGTAATTGGGGAAAATCAGAAGGGAAATGAAGCATGAGAGACTATGGACTCTGAGAAACAAACAGGGTTTTAGAGGGGAGGGGAATGGGGGGTTAGGTGAGCCTGGTAGTGGGTATTAAGGAGGACATATATTGCATGGAGCACTGGGTATGGTGCATAAACAATGAATCTTGGAACATTGAAAAAATAAAATAAATTTTTTTAAAAGATGCAGGATAAAAGATCAACATTAAAAAATCAGTTGAGTTTATATATGCTCATATATATATATGAGTTTATATATTATTCATTATATATCTAATGAATAATCTAAAAAGAAATAGGAAATTATTTCATTTATAACAGTATCCAAAAGAATAAAATATCTGAAAAAAAATTAGCCAAGGAACTAAAAGGTTTATACAAACAAACAAACAAAATGTCGTGACATAAGTAAAGATGAACTCAAAAAATGGAAAGACATCCCATGTTCAAGGATTGGAAGACAATATTGATAAGAAGCCAAAATTCCCTCAAGTGATCTGCAGATTCAATTCAATCCCTATCAAAATTCCAATACCCTTTTTTTGCAGAAATGGAAAAGTTGATCCTCTAATGCATTAGAACTACAAATAGCCAAAATAATATTGAAAAAGAAGAACTAAATGAAAGGGCTCATGCTTTCCAATTTCAAAATATACTTCTAAACTACAGTAATTACAGAACAATGTAGTTTGTGCATAAGGATAAACATATAGGCAAATGGAATAGAATTAAGAGCCCAGAAATAAACCCACCCATCTACAACCAATTGGTTTTAGATAAGAGTACCTAGACCAAAGGGAGGAGTCAAGATGGCAGAGAAGTAACAGGATGAGATGACATCAGGTAGCAGGAGATCAGCTAGATAGCTTATCAAACCATTCCGAACACCTACAAATCCAACAGGAGATGGAAGAGAAGAGCAGCAATTCTAGAAACAGAAATCAACAACTTTCTGAAAGGTAGGACCTACAAAGAAGTGAATCCAAAGCGATGGAAAGATAGAATGAGGGGGGAGGGGCCAGCTCCCGGCAAGTGGCGGAGCAATGGAGCACAAAATCAGAACTTTTAAAAGTCTGCAACACTGAGGGACATTGTTCCAGAGGCTAAGCTGGGTGAAGTCCACGTGGAGACAGTGTGCTCTCAGGTCCCACGGGGTCACAGAAGGATCAGGAGTGTTTGAGTGTTGCAGAGCTCAGAGGTATTAGATCAGGGAAGCCTGCTATAGAAATGAAGCTGAGAAGTGAGCTCTCAATTTGGGGTTACCTTAAATTGTGATCCGTGGCACAGGCCACTACTCTGTGAGCAGGGACCCCAGAAGATCCAGGGAGACACCCTTGGAAGAATGCAGGGATCTGCAGGGTTTGGAGACTCCAGGAAGGACTGTATTCCAGAGACAGAGACACTGGTCACAGGTTGGGTGAGCTTGGAGTGTGGCCAGAAGCCAGGGAGATGGGAGTGATTGAGCACTTTTCTCTGAGGGTGCACTGAGGAGTGGGGTCCCAACTCTCAGCTCCTCTAGCCAGAGATTAGGAGGCCGCAATTTTCATTCCCATCCTCCAAAACTCTATGGAAAGAGTTCAGGGAACTAAAGCTTTCAAAAGTGAACCCAAGCGGATTACTTAGCCTGGCCACCGGTAAGGGCAGTGCAATTCTGCCTCGGGAAAAGACACTTGAGAATCACTACAACAGGGCCCTCCCCCAGAAGATTAGCAAGAAATCCAGCCAAGACCAAGTTCACTTACCAAGAAGAACAGTGGAATTCCAGAGGAGAAAGCAAAGCATGGAATTCATGGCTTTCTCCCCATGATTATTTAGTCTTGCAGAGTTAATTAATTTTTTAATTTTTTTCTTCTAAATTTTCTTTAACTTTTACTCTTTCCTCTTTTAACTTTTTTTAACTACTTTATCTTACAATACCTTTCATTTAAAAAATCTTTTTTGAAGCTTCATTATTATAGACATATTTTATCCTTCATTGTATCTAACTTTATTTTTTTGTATACACATAGGGTTTTTTCTTCTAAAAAAATGTGGGATACAACTTCTTCTAATAGGTCAAAATATACCTGAAATCTAGCAAAGGGCTTTGTTCTAGTAGCCAGCCTGAGAAAATTCTCTCCACTTTCTTTTCCTTTATTCTCCCAACCAACTTATCTTATCAACTCCTTTTTTAGAAATTTTCTTTAAAAAATTTTTTCACCTTTATAGTCATATTCCATTCCTTCATTGTGTTTACCCTTCTATATGTGTTTCATTCTTTAAAATTTTGGGAGGTAGTTTCTTCCAAGAGACCAAAATACTCCCCAAATTAAGTGGGTGACCCTGTTCTATTCACCAGTCGAATATATATATATACATATATGTATGTGTATATATATATATATATATATATTCTTTTTATTCTTTTATTTTTATTCTATATATTCTTTTTATATTTATATATTTTATATATAATATATATGATATACTTTTATATTTTATATTTATATTTTTATATTTTTATATTTTATTCTATACATTCTTTTTATATTTTTTTATTTCTTTATCTTTTTATATTTTTTTATTTCTTTATCTTTTTAAAATTTTTTTTCTGAACTTCTTTTTACCCCCTTTCTTCCCCTCACAATTTGGAGTCTCTTCTGATTTGGTTAAAGTGCATGTTCCTGGGGTCTTTGCCACCCTTTTAGAATTTTATTCACTCCTTCATATATTCATATCTGGATAAAATGACAAGGCAGAAAAACTCACCACAAAAAAAGAACAAGAGGGAGTACCAAAGGCTAGGGACCTAATCAATACGGACATTGGTAATATGTCAGATCTAGAGTTCAGAATAATGATTCTCAATGTGCTACTGGGCTCAAAAAAGGTATGGAAGATATTAGAGAAATGCTTTCTGGAGAAATAAAAGCACTTTCTGGAGAAATATAAGAACTAAAATCTAACCAAGTTGAAATTTAAAAAGCTATTAATGAGGTGCAATAAAAAATGAAGGCTCTTACTGCTAGGATAAATGAGGCAGAAGAGAATTAGTCATATAGAAGATCAAATGACAGAGAATAAAGAAGCTGAGCAAAAGAGAGACAAACAATTACTGGATCACGAGGGAAGAATTCAAGAGATAAGTGATACCATAAGATGAAACAACATTAGAATAATTGGGATTCCGGAAGAAGAAGAGAGAGGGGAGCAGAAGGTATAGTAGAGAGAATTATTGTGGAGAATTTCCCTAATATGGCAAAGGGAATAAGCGTCAAAATCCAGGAGGCAAAGAACACCCCCCTCAGAATCAATAAGAATAGGTCCACACCCCATCATCTAGTAGTAAAATGTACAAGTCTTAGCGACAAAGAGAAAATCCTGAAAGAATCCCGGGAGAAGTCTGTAACATACAATGGTAAAAATATTAGATTGGCGACAGACTTATCCACAGAGACCTGGCAGGCCAGAAAGAACTGGCATGATATATTCAGAGGACTAAATGAGAAAGACATGCAGCCAAGAATACTATACCCAGCTAGGCTCTCATTTAAAATAGAAGGACAGATAAAAAGCTTCAAGTGCAAACAAAAGTTAAAAGAATTTGAAAACACCAAACCACCTCTACAGGAAATATTGAAAGGGGTCCTCTAAGCAAAGAGAGCCTACAAGTAGTAGATCAGAAAGGAACAGAGACAATATACAGTAATAGTCACCTTACAGGTAATACAATGGCATTAAATTCATATCTCTCAATAGTTACCCTGAATGTAAATGGGCTAAATGCCCCAATCAAAAGACACAGGGTATCAGAATGAATAAAAAACAAAACCCATCATTACGCTGTCTGCAAGAAACTCATTTTAGACCCAAAGACACCTCCAGATTAGAAGTGAGGGGGTAAAAAACAATTTATCATGCTAATGGACATCAAAACAAAGCTGGGGTGGCAATCCTTAGATCAATTGATTTTAAGCCAAAGATTACAATAAGAGATAAAGAAGGAAGTGGGGTGCCTGGGTGGCTCAGTGGGTTAAAGCCTCTGCCTTAGGCTCAGGTCATGATCCCAGGGTCCTGGGATCGAGCCCTGCATCAGGCTTTCTGCTCAGCAGGAAGCCTGCTTCCCCCCACCTCTCTGCCTTCCTCTCTGCCTACTTGTGATCTCTCTCTCTCTCTCTCTCTGTCAAATAAATAAATAATCTTTGAAAAAAAAGAGAGAGAGAAGAGGAAGGATACTATTACATACTCAAAGTGTTTGTCAACCAAGAAGATGTAACAATTTCAAATATCTATACCCCTAACATGGGAACAGCCAACTATTTAAACCAATCAATAACAAAATCAAAGAAAAATATCAACAATAATACAATAATAGTAGGGGACTTTAACACTCCCCTCACTGAAATGGACAGATTATCCAAACAAAAGATCGACAAGGAAATAAAGGCCTTAAATGACACACTGGACCAGATGGACATCACAGATATATTCAGAACATTCCATCCCAAAACAACAGAATACACATTTTTCCCTAGTGCACATGGAACATTCTCCAGAATAGATCACATCCTCAGACATAAATCAGATATCAACCAGTATCAAAAGACTGGGATAATTCCCTGCTTATTTTCAGAATACAATGCTCTGAAACTCGAACTCAATCACAAGAGGAAATTTGGAAAGAACCCAAATATATGGAGACTAAAGAGCATCCTTCTAGAGAATGAATAAGTCATTCAGGAAATTAAAGGAGAATTGAAAAAATTCATGGAAACAAATGATAATGAAAACACAACAGTTCAAAATCTGCAGGACACAGCAAAGGCAGTCCTGAGAGGAAAATATATAGTGATACAAGCCTTTCTTAAGAAACAAGAAAGGTCTCAAATATACAACCTAACCCTACATCTAAAGGAGCTGGAGAGAGAACAACAAAGAAAGCCTAAACCAGCAGGAGAAGAGAAATAATAAAGATCAGAGCAGAAATCAATAAAATAGAGATAAAAAAAAACAATAGAACAAATCAACAAAACTAGGAGCTTGTTCTTTGAAAGAATTAATAAGATTGATAAACCCCTGGCCAGACTTATCAAAAAGAAAAAAGAAAAGACCCAAATTAATAAAATCATGAATGAAAGAGAAGAGATCACAATCAACACCAAAGAAATACAAACAATTATAAGAACATATTATGAGGGGCACCTGGGTGGCTCAGTGGGTTAAGCCTCTGCCTTCAGCTAGGTCGTGATCTCAGGGTCCTGGGATTGAGCCCCAAGCCTTCTTCCCCCTCTCTCTCTGCCTGCCTCTCTGCCTACTTGTGATCTCTCTATCAAATGAATAAAATCTTAAAAAAAAAAAAGAACATATTATGAGCAACTCTACACCAGCAAATTTGACAATCTGGAAGAAAAGGATGCATTCCTAGAGACATATAAACTACCAAAACTGAACCAGGAAGAAACAGAAAACCTGAACAGACCAATAACCAGTAAGGACATTGAAGCAATCATCAAAAAATCTCCCCAAAAAACAAGAGCCCAGGGTCAGATGCCTTCCCGGGGGAATTCTACTAAACATTTAAAGAAGAATTAATACCTATTTTTCTGAAACTGTTCCAAAAAATAGAAATGGAAGCAAAACTTCCAAACTCATTTTATGAGGCCAGCATCACCTTGATCCCAAAACCAGACAAGGATCCAGTCAAAAAAGAGAATTACAGACCAATATCCTTGATGAACACAGATGTGAAAATTCTCACCAAATTACTAGCCAATAGTATCCAAAAGTACATTAAAAGGATTATTCACCACAACCAAGTGGGATTTATTCCAGGGCTGCAATGTTGGTTCAACATCTATGAATCAATTAATGTGATAAAATACATGAATAAAAGAAACAATGAGAATTATATGATACTCTCAATAGACGCTGAAAAAGCATGTGACAAAATACAGCATCCTTTCCTGATCAAAACTCTTCAAAGTATAGGGATAGAGGGTACATAACTCAATACCATCAAAGCCATCTATGAAAAACCCACCACAAATATCATTCTCAATGGAGAAAAACTGAGAACTTTTCTACTAAGGACAGGAACACAGCAGGGATGTCCATTATCACCACTGCTATTCAACGTAGTACTAGAAGTCCTAGCCTCAGCAATCAGAGAACAAAAATAAATTAAAAGCATTCAAATTGGCAAAGAAGAAATCAAACTATATGTGGATTACCCAAAAGACTCCACTCCAAATCTGCTAGAACTTGTACAGGAACTCAGTAAAGTGTCAGGATATAAAATCAATGCACAGAAATCATTTGCATTTATATACACCAACAACAAGACAGAGGAAGTAGAAATTAAGGAATCACTCCCACTTACAATTACACCCAAAACCATAAGACACCTAGGAATAAACCTAACCAAAGAGGCAAAGAATCTATACTCAGAAAACTATCAAGTACTCATGAAAGAAATTGAGGAAGACACAAAGGAATGGAAAAATGTTCCATGCTCATGGATTGCAAGAACAAATAATGTGAAAATGTCTATGCTACCTAGAGCAATCTAAACATTTAATGCAATCCTTATTAAAATCCCATCCATTTTTTTCAAAAAAATGAAACAAACAATCCTAAAATTTATATGGAACCAGAAAAGATCTCAAATAGCCAGAGGAATGTTGAAAAAGAAATCCAAAGTTGGTGGCATCTCAATTCCAGACTTCAAGCTCTATTACAAGGCTGTCATCATTAAGACAGAATGGTACTGGCACAAAAACAGACATACAGATCAATGGAACAGAACAGAGAGCCCAGAAATGGACCCTCAACTCTATGGTCAACTAATCTTCGACAAAGCAGTAAAGCATATCCAATGGAAAAAAGACAAGCTCTTCAATAAATGGTGTTGGGAAAATTGGACAGCCACATGCAGAAGAATGAAACTGGACCATTTTCTTACACCACACAGGAAAATAGACTCAAATTGGATGAAAACCTCAATGTGAAAGGAGTCCATCAAAATCCTTGAGGAGAACACAGGCAGCAACCTCTTTGACCTTAGCCGCAGCAACTACTTCCTAGGAACATTGGCAAAGGCAAGGGAAACAAGGGCAAAAATGAACTATTGGACTTCATCAAGATCAAAAGCTTTTGTACAGCAAAGGAAACAGTCAACAAAACCAAAAGACAACCAACAGAATGGGAGAAGATATTTGCAAACAACATATCAGATAAAGGGCTAGTACCCCAAATCTATAAAGAACTCATCAAACTCAACACCCAAAGAACAAATAATCCAATCAAGAAATGGGCAAAGGACATGAACAGACATTTCTGCAAAGACATCCAAATGGCAACAGACACATGAAAAAGTGCTCCACATCACTCAGCATCAGGGAACTACAAATCAAAACCACAATGAGATACCACCTCACACCAGTCAGATTAACAAGTCTGGAAAAAAGAGATATTGTTGAGGTTATGGAGAAAGAGGAACCCTCCTTCAATGTTGGTGGGAATGCAAGCTGGTGCAACCATTCTTAAAAACAGCATGGAGGTTCCTCAAAAAGTTGAAAATAGAGCTACCCTATGACCCAGCAATTGCACTACTGTGTAGTTACCCTAAAGACACAAATGTAGTGATCCAAAGGGGCACATGCACCCAAATGTTTATAGGAGCAATGTCCACAATAGCCAAACTATGGAAAGAACATAGGATAGCCAAACATAGGAAAGAACCTAAATGTCCATCAACAGATGAATGAATAAAGTAGAGGTGGTATATATATATACAATGGAATACTATGCAGCCATCAAAAGAAATGAAATCTTACTATTTGCAATGATGTGGATGGAACTAGAGGGTATTATGCCTAGCAAAATCGGAGAAAGACAACTATCATATGATCTCCCTGATATGAGGAAATGGAGATGTAACGTGGGGGGTTTAGGAGGTAGGAAAAGAATAAATGAAAGAAGGTGGGATTGGGAGGGAGACAAACCATAAGAGATTCTTAATCTCACAAAACAAATGGAGAGTTAACAGGATGGGGGGTGGGTAGGTAGAGGGTGGTGGGCTTATGGACATTGGGGAAGGTATGTGCTATGGTGAATGCTGTGAAGTGTGTAAACCTGGCGATTCACAGACCTGTACCCCTGTGGCTAACAATATATTATATGTTAATTTAAGAAAAAAGAAGAAGAAGAAAGAGTGCCCAGACCATCCAATGGGTAAAGAATAGTCACTTCAGTAAATGCTGTTGTCGCAACTGGATATCTACATACAGAAGAATGAAGGCATATTCCAAATCACACTATATATAAAAACTAACTCAAAATGGATCAACAACCTAAATATAAGTGCTAAAATCATAAAACCCTTATAACAAGACATAGCGGTAAATCTTCATGACCTTGGATTTGGCAATGGAGTCTTAGATAAAGAAAGAAAATCATGAGCAACAAAAAAAGAATAAACTAGACTTCATCAAAATTAAAACCTCATGCATTGAAGGACATTATTAAGAAAGTAAAAAGACAACCTATAGAAGAAAATATTTGCAAATCATATATGAGGTAAGTGTCTAGTAACCAGAATATATGAGAATTCCTATAACTCAATAACACAAAAGGCAACCAATTTTTTAGAGTCAAATGACTTGATGGTATTTCTCCAAAAGAGATATACAGTGACCATTAAGTTCATGAAAAGATGCCTAACATCATTAGTCATTAGTGAGATGCATTCGTGATATCAAAACCACAATGAGATACCACTTCACATCTAATAGGATGGCTACACTTTTTTAAAATAGAAAATAACAGTAGTTAATGAAGATGTGAAGAAAACCACCAAATGTCTACCAACAGATGAATGAATAAATAAGTCTTGGTATATCCATACAATGGAATGTTATCAGCCATAAAATGAATGAATTGTTGACATATGCTGCAATGTGAATGAATCCTGAAAACATTAGGCTAATTGAAAGAACAGAGACACAGAAAGTTACATATCATAGGATTTCAATTATATGAAATACCCAAAATAGATAAACCCAGAGAAACAGAAAGCAAATTGATGATTACTAGGGGCTAGCGGACAGAGAATGGGGAGTAACTGCTTCATGAGCATGGAGGTTTTTTCTGGGAGAGGGAGTGCAGTAAATTATTTAGAACCAGATAGTGATTGTGATTGCTCCATACCATGAATATAGTAAATGCCATTTAATTGTTCACTTTAAAGTGGTTATGCTTTATGCAAATATGTTATGTGCATTTCAGCTCAATTAAATTAGATGTCCTGAACAATTACAGTTCTCAATATAGAAAATCTGTATGGAAAAACTCTGAATGTAATACCTTGATTTTCTATGACAAAGATTTTCTTTTGCTTTTTCATCTTTCCCAAGATAGTCTTTAAAATATCTTGGATAGGGTTAACTGGGTGGCTTAGTCAGCTAAGCATCTGCCTTTGGCTCAGATCATGATCCCAGAGTTCCAGGATCGAGCCCCACATCAGGTTCCCTGCTCAGCGGGGAGACTGGTTCTCCCTCTCCCTCTTCCCCTGCTCATGCGCTCTCTCTCTCTCAAATAAATAAATAAAACCTTTTAAAAAAACAATAAAATAAAATACCTTGGATAACATTTATAATCCTATTCTTTTGACTAGATCCCATTCCCACCATAGGTAATCTAGAACTTCTCAAGTTCTCCCTCCTTTCTGCATTATCATTTTTTTCTACCTGATGACTGCCATCAGCATTGCCACTAACTATGATATCTCCCTCTGAAAATAAAATAAACAAAGTAGGAATGGATTTCCTGTTGAGTTCTTTTATAACCTGACATTAGAGGACACTTTCCTAACCATGAGTCAAAATCCAAACATATGAAATAATGTATTACATTTGATTTTATTAAAAGATGAAAATCCGTGGCAAAAAAAACAAAAACAAAAATGAAAAAACAGACCACCATAAGCAAAGTGAAAACAAAAACTGGAAAAAAAAATATTTATAGCATCCCTCAGAGATGAAGAATTAATGTCCTTGATATTTAAGGAGATTTTATTTACTTTTCTTAAGATTTTATTTATCTATTTGTCAGAGGGAGAAAAGACAAGCAGGGGGAGTGGCAGGCAGAGCAAACAGAGGGAGAAGCATGTTCCCTACTAAGCAAGGAGCCCAACATGGGACTTGATCCCAGGACCCTGGGATCATGACCTGAGCCAGAGACAGATGATTAACCAAATGAGCCACCCCAGATGTCCCCAGAAGGAGCTTTTCAAAACAGATATTTTTTGGGACGCCTGGGTGGCGCAGTTGGTTGGACGACTGCCTTCGGCTCAGGGCCTGATCCTGGAGTCCCGGGATCGAGTCCCACATCGGGATCCCAGCTCCATGGGGAGTCTGCTTCGCTCTCTGACCTTCTCCTCGCTCATGCTCTCTCTCACTGTCTCTCTCTCTCAAATAAATAAATAAAATCTTTAAAAAAAAAAACAGATATTTTTTAAAAATCAAAAGCCCTATTTTTTTTTAAAAAAAAAGTCTAATGGAAAAGATCCTATAGAAATTCGTCCTAAATATGTAAAATGTTGTTAAAACTTGCTCGTATTTACCCCAAAGATACAGATGTAGTGAAAAGAAGGGCCATCTGTACCCCAATGTTTATAGCAGCAATGGTCACGGTCGCCAAACTGTGGAAAGAACCAAGATGCCCTTCAACGGACAAATGGATAAGGAAGATGTGGTCCATAAACACTATGGAGTATTATGCCTCCATCAGAAAGGATGATTACCCAACTTTTGTAGCAACATGGACGGGACTGGAAGAGATGATGCTGAGTGAAATAAGTCAACAGAGAGAGTCAATTATCATATGGTTTCACTTATTTGTGGAGCATAACAAATAGCATGGAGGACATGGGGAGATAGGAGAAGGGAGTTGGGGGAAATTGGAAGGGGGGGTGAACCATGAGAGACTATGGACTCTGAAAAACAATCTGAGGGTTTTGAAGGGGCGGGGGGGTGGGAGGTCAGGGTACCAGGTTGTGGGTATTATGGAGGGCACGGATTGCATGGAGCACTGGGTGTGGTGCAAAAAACAATGAATACTGTTGTGCTGAAAATAAATTTTAAAAAAATTTTAAATAAACCTTGCTCGTGAATTTTTTAAAAATGTAAATTAAAAATATACTAAGATTTCATGTATTTCTGTTAGATTGACAAACATCTAAGTTTGCAGCACATGCTATTATCAAGACTGGGGAAATAGTTCTTTCTAACCTTATGACTGGGAATGCAAAATGGTGCAACATTCATAAAGGGGAATTTGACAATATCTCCTACAAATTTACATTTTGGCTCATCAATCACTTTTATAGGGGTCTACACCAATAAACCACTGGCAAAAATTCAGTAAGATGCAAGTACAAGATATTTGTTGCTGTACTACTTTTCTAAAAAACATATTTTGTTTTATTTTATTTTATTTTTGAAGAGAGAGAGAGTGAGTGTGCAAGTAGCATGGGAGTAAGGAGGAAGAGGAGAGGGACAGACGGAAAGGGAAAGGTAGAATACTAAGCAGACCCCATGCCCAGCACAGAGGCCAATGTGAGGCAATCTCATGACCTGAGGCAAAATCAAGAGTCAGACACGTCCAACTGAGCCATCCAGGTACCCCTTAAAAAATATTTTAAATTAGTTTTATTAAAGTATAATTTACAATGATAAATGCATCTATTTTAATTGTACAAATGAATTTTGACAAATGTTCATACCCATGTAGCCACCACACCAAAGAAAATATAAAATGTTTCTATTACCCAAAAAGTTCTCTCCTGATTCTTTATAATCAGCCCACTTCCACTTCTGGCCCAGAGCAACCACTGATTTTTCTGCCATTATAAATGTGTTCATATTTTTTAAGAGCTCAGGTAAATGAAACCACTCAGAATATATTTCCTTGTATCTGGTTTCTTCCATGCAGCAACAATGTTTTTGAGATTCATACACACTGTTGCATATGCCAAGAATTTATTCCTGTATATTCCAGAGTCATTTTCTGTTGTATAAATATACCATATGTCCATGCATATCTGAGTTATTACTAGCTTGGAGATATTACAAATAAAGAAACCTGTTATGAATATCCATATGCAAATATATAGACATTCATCTTATTTCTCTGGTAAATAACTAGTAGTAGAATTTCTGGATGAAACAAGCGTATACTCAAATTTACACAAAATGCCCTTTTCTCCATGTCCTTGCCAAAACCTGGTATTGTCCATCTTCTAAAATTTTAGCTTTTGTTTTGTAGTAGTGTTGTATTATGGTCTTCATTTTTATTTCCTAGTCTGGAAATTATGTTGAGCATCATTTTGTGTACTCATTTGTGATTCTTATCTTTGGTAAATTATTGGTCAAATAATTTTTTTAAATTAGGTTGTTTGTCTTCTTATTACTGAATTTTAAGTGTTCTTCATATATTCTGGATAGCAGTTTTATATCAGATATTTGATTTGCAAATATTCTCCTCCTAGTTTTTGACTCATGTTTTTGTTCCCTTAATTCTAATTTATTGTTTTATTTCTGTTTTTTTCAGTGTAATCTCTAAGCAATATGAGTTAAACCCAAATCACTAAGGTTTTTCCAGTGTTTTAACCTAGAAGTTTTATATAGTTAGCTCCTATATTTAGGGATATGATCTATTTTAGTAAATTCTGCATATAGAATCAATGAGGAGACTTTTTTTTTAAACATTTGTTGTCCAATGGTTATAGGACCATTTGTTAAAAAGATTTACCTAGGCAACTTCATTCAAAATCAATTGACTATAAATGCATGCATTTATTTTTATACTCTCTATTCTGTGTCCCTGCTCTTTCTGTTTACCCTTATACATACACCCGCACTGTCTTAATTCCTTAACTCTACAGAAAGTTTTGAAATCAGGTAATACAAGACCTCCATCACTGTTCTTTTCAAAAATTTTTGGGTACTCTGAGTCTTTTACATTTAGTTAATGTAAGTAGGCTTCAAACTCTATAAATGCATTCTGAGATTTGCACTGACTCTTTAGATCATTTCAGAAATAAGTTATTATAAATATTAAATCTTTCAACTCACAACATGGAATATCTCTTCATTTATTTAGATTTTTCTTACATTTTCTCAACAACATCTCATATTTTGGGTGTGTATAATTATTACACATCCTTGTTTAATTTACTACTATTTTACTCTTTTTGATTCTATTGCAAATGGAATTCTTTCATTAATTTCAATTCAGGTTACTTGTTGTTTGTATATATCAATGCAATTGATTTTGCATGCCAATCATGTATCCCACGACCTCGATAAACTCATTTATTAGATCTATTACAGATTTTTGTTTCATAAATTGTTTACAATTTTCTACAGATAAGATCATGTGGTCTGCAAATAAACAATTTCACTTACTCTTTTCCAACCTAGAAGATCATTTCTGTTGCCTTACTACAAGAGCTAAAACACCGAGCACAATATTAATAAGTATGGTGAAAACAGACTTTCTTGTCTTATCCCTTGTCTTAGAGGAAAAACATTTATCCTTCATCATTAAGTATGATCTTAGCTGTAGGTTTTTTTGTAGGTACTTTATCAGGTTAAGTAGGTCTCTGTTTCTAGTTCCTTGAGAGTTTTTATCCTGAATAGATGTCGGACTATCTAAAGCTTTTCCTGAATCAGTTAAGAGGTTGTTAGACATTAATTTTTAATAATTAACTGCTTTTTATTTTAATTTAATATTTGATTGATATTTATTTTGTTTTAAATTATCGTTTTTAATTGATTTTTCAGATTTAAGCCAGTTTTGCCTTTTTGAGAGAGACGCTATTTGACATGGTATATAACCCTTTTGTATTTTGTTGGGTTTGATTTACTGTAAAACAGAATCTGAAGTTGCCTTAATATATTGTATAAAATGCCCACTTTTTAGCCCAAAATTCTGAAGCATGCAAAGAAATTGGAAGAGGGATCATACTCGGGAAAAGTAGTAGCCAACAGAAAATTACTCTGAATTGACCTGGAGGTTTGATTTGCTAAACAAAAATCTTCTAAGCAGCTGGGTCAATTCACTGGTCAATTATATGTCCTGATTTGACTTGACTTAGTAGCAGTGTTTCATACACATAATCACCTCTCTTTGAAATATTTTTTCACCTGACATCAAAGGCATGACTATTTCTTGGTTCTCATCCTATCTCACCTTCCTTCACTAGATCGCTCTCATGTCCCATAGCCTGAGAGTTATTGTGCCCCAGGATCCTAAACTCCTCTCTGGTCTGTCCAATCCATTCACGTGCTGATAATTCCCAATTTATATCTTCAGTCCTGAGCACTACTTTTAACAAAATTAAGACATCTCAAACATGTGTATAATACCAAATTCTTTATCCTCTTTCCAAAATTTTTTTGTTTTGTTTTGAAAATTTTGTTCAGCCCACATATCATATCAGGATATGTATCCCCATTCCTACAATTACACAAAGTGAAAAATATTAAGAGTCATCTCTGACTCCTGTTCTAGAAAATGTACCCAAATCTGATTATTAGCCATCACTCACTCAGCTACCACTCTGGTCCAAGCCGTAGTCACATCTTTCCTTCACCCTTACAGCCTCCTAAGTGACTTCTTGTACTTTAATACCTGCCCTTTTGTACACTCTAGTCTGTAGCAGCAAGACTGTTTTTTTAAAATGTAAATCATGATGCATCACTCCACTGCTTAAAGTTATTACTCAAATAAAAACCAAAGTCTTTTTTTTGAAATAGCACAATTTTTTAATGTATATATATCTGGGGATCTAATGTACAGAAAGTGAGTACAGTTAACAATACTATATTACATACTTGAAAAATTTTTTAAACCAAAGTCTTTTTTTAAAGATTTTTATTTATTTATTTGACAGGCAGAGAGGCAGGCAGGCAGAGAGGGGGAAGCAGACTCCCCCACTGAGCAGGGAGCCTAATGTGGGGCTCAATCCCAGGACCCTGAGACTATGAGACCATGACCTGAGCAGAAGGCAGAGGCTTAACCCACTGAGCCACCCAGATGCCCCAAAACCAAAGTCTTTAAAACAACCTGAGAGACTCTATATAATCTGTATCACCCCACACACACACACACATCCTCTGACTTCCTTTCTTTTTATCTTTCTTGGGGTTTTTTTGATTGGTTGGTTGGTTGGTTGGTTGTTTTTTTTTTTTTAAGATTTTATTTATTTATTTATTTGACAGAGAGAGATCACAAGTAGGCAGAGAGGCAGGCAGAGAGAGAGAGGAGGAAGCAGGCTCCCCGCTGAGCAGAGAGCCCGATGCGGAACTCGATCCCAGGACCCTGAGATCATGACCCGAGCCGAAGGCAACGGCCCAACCCACTGAGCCACCCAGGCGCCCCGGTTGGTTGGTTTTTATTCCAGGTCCATTGGGCTCCTTTCTTTCTCCCAGCCAAGCATGCTCCAGATACACTAGTGGTTAATTGCATTCAGATTGATAACAAAATTTCAACTTATTTTGGAGGAGTCCTCTGTATTTCAAGAAGTATATTCTATATTCTACTTTTATCACTCTCTACCCCTCTAGGATTCCTTCATTTTGATCCTTTCTTTTCAAAATAGCACAAACAATCTTCTAATAACTTATTTGTACATTTGCTGATTATGTAGGATAACAAAACACACATACATATACATACACACACACACACACACATACACACACAGCCTGACAGAGCAGTTTTTTTACTTATTGACTTATCCCAAGAAACTGGGTAAGGTATTTGTTGGGTGATTGAATTAAGTATAATATCTCCTTTTATTTTTCTAATAATCCCAACAATTAAATACAATTATCATTGTTTCATTGATAAGACTCTGAGAGATTAAGGATTTGCTTAAGGTTTCATGGTGTGTTAGTGATAGAGCTGGAGTCCAGTCTTTTCGCTTTAAGTTTTTATCTCTATTACACCAATAATTCTCAATAATATTCAGTACATCGGGGGATCACAGAATGGAACCCATAGAGATAGGATTAAAAGCCAGGCACCAATGAGAATCATCCTGAATAGCTCTTAACATCCAGTTTTCTAATCTTTTGTCAAATTACAATAGCCAGTATTCAGATTAGAATTTTGATCTTCTCAGGAAATGTTCTTTTTTAACAGGTAGAGCTGTGACAAAGCCACTTTCCAAGAGGAGCATTCTGACCATCAGTGTCCACACCTGGGATTGTCACATGGTCTTGTCACATTTATTGGAACACCATATTGGAAGAATGGCTTGAAGCAAAACTATTAGTGAAAAACATTTATGTAGCCATATATAGTCACAGGATGAGTCTCAATTGTGTATTTTCCAATTAAGAAAAAAATATCTTTGTAATAAGCTCCAGATAAGACTTGGCTGTTCCCTTTAGTTCTTAGTTTGTCAGCTAGATTTTCAGAGTGAACCAAGATAATATATTGCTCTAAGGCAAAATATTTTCTAATACTGCATACAAGCTTTAATCCAGTTCTAAAGATTTTTTTTTTGTCAAAACTCATCCTCTTGTGACCTTAGAGACACATCTCCAGTGAAGAGATACAAATGGCTAACAGACACATGAAAAATTTTTCATCATCATTAGCCATCAGGGAAATTCAAATCAAAACCACATTGAGATACCACCTTGCACCAGTCAGAATGACAAAAATTAACAAGGAAAGAAACAACAAATGTTGGAGAGGATGTGGAGAAAGGGGAATCCTCTTACACAGTTGGTGGGAATGCAAGTTAGTGCAGCCGCTTTGGAAAACAGTATGGAGGTTCCTCAAAAAATTAAAAACAGAGCTGTCCTATGACCCAGCAATTGCATTACTGGGTATTTACCACAAACATAAAGATGTAGTGAAAAGAAGGGCCATATGTACCCCAATGTTCATAGCATCAATGTCCACAATAACCAAACTGTGGAAAGAGCTGAGGTGCCCTTCAGCAGATGAATGGCTAAAGGAGATATTGTCCATATATACAATGGAATATTATTCAGCAATCAGAAATTATGAATACCCAACTTTTGCATCAACCTGAATGGGACTGGAGGAAATTATGCTGAGTGAAATAAGTCAAGCAAAGAAAGTCAATTATCATATGGCTTCATTTACTTCTGGAACATAAATAATAGCATGGAAGACATTAGGAAATGAAAAAGAAAAATGAATGGGAGGAAATCAGAGGGGGAGATGAAACATGAGAGACTGTGGACACAGAGAAACAGAGGGTTTTAGAAGGAAGTGGGTGGGGGGATGTGTTGGCCAGTGATGCGTATTAAGGAGAGCACATACTGCATGAAGCACTGGGTGTTATCTAAACAATGGATTTTGGAACACTACATTAAAAACTAACGACATATTGTATGGTGACTAACATAATAAAAAAATAATAATTTAAAAAAAAGAAATAGTGAGGATAGAACAGAAGGTCAGGAAATGATAGAAATTGTTAGTTTTCCCTCATTTCAGGGTCCATTATGGAAAACCAAATCTATATCTGGCCAAGGGTTAGAATAACCAAATCATAACTTTAAACCCTTGATAAAGATAATTCATTTCAAATCCTTAAAAGAGATCATAAAACACATTTTTCTTTTTTATTAGAAATATTTCTTGTTTCTGAAAGAGATTTTGGTACATAAGCCCATAGTGTTTTTCAAAGGAGTATATGAAGAAGACAATCCTCTACAAGAGAAAAAAGTTCACTAGATATCACACAAAATTGCAGCACCAAAACAGCATTTCTGTAGCTACTTCAGTATGCAACTATAGAGTGCAGAAAAAAACAATCCCATAAATGGAATGTGTGATATTTGCTTAACCAAGAGTGACTTAAATTGAGAAAGACTGAAGTTTAAAGATTTTACTTAATCTTATTATAATGAAGTGAAGGAAAGAAAAAAAAAGATTAAGTATAAGCTTTAACTTGTGATTGAGTATATAGTTGTGTTAAGATTATTTTGATATATGATAAAAGTAAAATGTATCTAAATTTGTATTGCTGATCAATTATTTTTTATTTGGATTTCCCAGATTTTATTTCATGAGCTTTTTTTTCTGTTGCTGAGTAAATTATACTTTTCATAGACCCTAAAATAGCTAATTTATCTTGCATAAACTAGAGAAAGGAAAATTGCATAACAGGTAAAGATGAAATGCAAATAAAATCAAAGTAGATCATGACTAGATATAGATCTATTTCTGAGGGAAAAAAAAAAAAACAAGGAGAAAAGTGTAGAAAGACTAAGAAAAGACTAAATTGTACTTGGAACATAGGTAAACACAAATGTTTGACCTGATTTTCTTGTCAAAACATAATTGAAAAGTACTTGCCAATAAATGAAATAAATTATTTTTCTCTCATCTTATGTTGACTTCCTAAGAGAGAAGAACCACATGCTCCTCTCAATTGATGCAGAAAAAGCATTTTACAAAATCCAGAATCTGTTCCTGATTAAAACACTTCAAAGTATAGGGATAGAGGGAACATTCCTGAACTTCATAAAATCTATCTATGAAAGACCCACAGCAAATATCATCCTCAATGGGAAAAAGCTCACAGTCTTCCCGCTGAGATCAGGAACATGACAATGATGCCCACTCTCACCACTCTTGTTCAACATAGTATTAAAAGAAGTCCTAGCAACAGCAATCAGACAATAAAGAGAAATAAAAGGTATCCAAATTGGCAATGAAGAAGTCAAACTCTTTCTCTGCTCAGATGACATGATTCTTTAGATGGAAAACCCAAAAGACTCCACCCCCAAACTACTAGAACCCATACAGCAATTCAGTAATGTGGCAGGATACAAAGTCAATGTACAGAAATCAGTGACTTTCTTATACACTAACTATGAAAATATAGAAAGGGAAATTAGAGAATCGATTCCGTTTACTATAGCACCAAGAACCATAAGATACCTGGGAATAAACCTAACCAAAGAGGTAAAGGATCTGTACTTGAGGAACTACAGAACACTCATGAAAGAAATTGAAGAAGACACAAAAAGATGGAAAACCATTCCATGCTCTTGGATCGGAAGAATAAACATTGTTAAAATGTCTCTACTGCCTAGAGCAATCTATACTTTTAATGCCATTCTGATCAAAATTCCACCAACATCCTTCAAAGAGCTGGAGCAAATAATCCTAAAATTTGTATGGAATCAGAAGAGACCCTGAATCGCTAAGGAAATGTTGAAAAACAAAAATAAAACTGGTGGCATCACGTTACCTGATTTCAAGCTTTACTACAAAGCTGTGATCACCAAGACAGCATGGCACTGGCATAAAAACAGACACATAGACCAGTGGAACAGAGTAGAGAGCCCAGATATGGACCCTCAACTCTATGGTCAATTAATCTTTGACAAAGCAGGAAAAAATATACAGTCTCTTCAATAAATGGTGCTGGGAAAACTGCACAACTATATGTAGAAGAATGAAATTCGACCATTCTCTTACACCATACACAAAGATAAACTCAAAATGGATAAAAGACCTCAATGTGAGACAGGAATCCATCAGAATCCTAAACAACATAGGCAGTAACCTTTTCGATATCAGCCACAGCAACTTCTTTCAAGATATGTCTCCAAAGGCAAAGGAAACAAAAGCAAAGATGAACTTTTGGGACTGCATCAAAATGGTTGATATCCAGGTTGATATCCCTGAACTTCTCAAACTCAACACACACAAAACAGATTTTTACATCAAAAAATGGGCAGAAGATATGAACAGACACTTCTCCAATGAAGAGATACAAATGACTATCAGACACATGAAAAAATGTTCATCATCACTAGTCATTAGGGAGATTCAAATTAAAACCACATTGAGATACCACCATACCCCAGTTAGAATGGCCAAAATTAGCAAGACAGGATACAACATGTGTTGGAGGGGATGTGGAGAAAGGGGAACCCTCTTACACTGTTGGTGGGAATGCAAGTTGGTGCAGCCTCTTTGGAGAACAGTGTGGAGATTCCTCAAGAAATTAAAAATAGAGCTTCCTTATGACCCTGCCATTGCACTACTGGGTTTTACTCCAAAGACACAGATGTCATGAAAAGAAGGGCTATCTGTACCCCAATGTTTATAGCAGCAATGGTCATGGTCGCCAAACCATGGAAAGAACCAAGATGCCCTTCAATGGACAAATGAATAAGGAAGATGTGGTCCATATACACTATGGAGTATTATGCCTCCATCAGAAAGGATGAATACCCAACTTTTGTAGCAACATGGACGGGACTGGAAGAGATTATGCTGAGTGAAATAAGTCAAGCAGAGAGAGTCAATTATCATATGGTTTCACTTATTTGTGGAGCATAACAAATAACATAGAGGACATGTGGAGATGGAGAGGAGAAGGGAGTTGAGGGAAATTGGAAAGGGAGGTGAACCATGAGAGACTATGGACACTGAAAAACAACCTGAGGGTTTTGAAGGGGCGGGGGGTGGGAGGTTGGGGGAAACACATGGTAGGTATTGGAGAGGGCACATATTTCATGGAGCACTGGGTGTGATGCAAAAACAATGAATACTGTTACGCTGAAAAGAAATTTTTAAAAAATTAAAAATCAGAAGCTTTTGATTTTGATGAAGTCCCAAAAGTTTATTTTCGCTTTTGTTTCCTTTGCCTTTGGAGACGTATCCAAAGGCAAAGGAAACAAAAGCGAAAATAAACTTTTGGGACTTCATCAAAATCAAAAGCTTCTGCACAGCAAAGGAAACAGTCAAAAAAACAAAGAGGCAACCCACGGAATGGGAGAAGATATTTGCAAATGACAGTACAGACAAAAGGTTGATATCCAGGATCTATAATGAACTCCTCAAACTCAACCCACACGAAACAGGCAAACACGTCAAAAAATGGGCAGAAGATATGAACAGACACTTCTCCAATCAAGACATACAAATGGCTATCAGACACATGAAAAAATGCTCATCATCATTAGCCCTCAGGGAGATTCAAATTAAAACCACATTGAGATATCACCTTACACCAGTTAGAATGGCCAAAATTAACAAACCAGGAAACAACATGTGTTGGAGAGGATGTGGAGAAACGGGAACCCTCTTACACTGTTGGTGGGAATGCAGGTTGGTGCAGCCTCTTTGTAGAACAGTGTGGAGATTCCTCAAGAAATTAAAAATAGAGCCTCCCTATGACCCTGCAATTGCACTCCTGGGTATTTGCCCCAAAGACACAGATGTCGTGAAAAGAAGGGCCATCTGTACTTCAATGTTTATAGCAGCAATGGCCACGGTCGCCAAACTATGGAAAGAACCAAGATGCCCTTCAACGGATGAATGGATAAGGAAGATGTGGTCCATATACACTATGGAGTATTATGCCTCCATCAGAAAGGATGAATACCCAACTTTTGTACAACATGGACGGGACTGGAAGAGATTATGCTGAGTGAAATAAGTCAAGCAGAGAGAGTCAATTATCATATGGTTTCACTTATTTGTGGAGCATAACAAATAGCATGGAGGACAAGGGGTGTTAGAGAGGAGAAGGAATTTGGGTAAATTGGAAGGGGAGGTGAACCATGAGAGACTATGGACTCTGAAAAACAATCTGAGGGGTTTGAAGTGGCGGGGGGGTGGGGGTGGGAGGTTGGGGTACCAGGTGGTGGGTATTATAGAGGGCACGGCTTGCATGGAGCACTGGGTGTGGTGAAAAAATAATGAATACTGTTTTTCTGAAAATAAATAAATTGGAAAAAAAATTAAAAATCAAAAAAATTTTTTAAAAATTTTCTCCCAGCAAGATGAGGCCCTTTACCAGACAATTAGAATGATTTTATTTAGTTTAATATCTTCTATCCCCACTTTTCTCTATTTGTTCAGTCACAGAGATTCTGGCATGATTGTGGGGAGAACTTTAGTACAAAAATATTTTAAACAAAATTAGAAAGTAAGTAACAAACTAAGAAAAATGTTTCCAACATATATGATGTCACTACACTTAAAGAAATTTTGCAGAACAGTAAAAAAGACAAAATATCCTGTAGAAAAATGGACAATGGACAGAAACAGATAAAACAGAAAGAAAAACAATGAAGTATATTTAAATAAGAAGTAAAGTAAAATTCAAATGTGAGGTGCTATTTTTGCCTATCATATTAGCAAAAATAATTCCTAGTCTCAAGAGTGAAATTTGGCAATATAATTTTTAAAATCTGTATAGTGTTCCATTTGCAGAAATTTATCCTAAGAGAATGTTCATGGATATATTCAAGGATTATGCTGTTAGATTTTTTTTTGCATTATTTTAAGTAACAAAATATTAGGACAGAACAAAATACCCAACCATACAATACTTAGCAAAATTTCTAAAACATCAATACAACAAGATATTATGAAGTCATTAAAAATCTTCAAAGAATACGGGACGCCTGGGTGGCTCAGTTGGTTGGACGACAGCCTTCGGCTCAGGGCGTGATCCTGGAGTCCTGGGATCGAGTCCCACATCAGGCTCCCAGCTCCATGGGGAGTCTGCTTTGCTCCCTGACCTTCTCCTCGCTCATGCTCTCTCTCACTGTCTCTCTCTCTCAAATAAATAAATAAAATCTTTTAAAAAAAAATCTTCAAAGAATACTAGTTAGTAATAAAAATATAATCAATTCAATTTTATCAAGAAGTAGACTTCCAAACAGCGTATTAAGTAACTCCTTGTTAAATAAAATACATGAGTATGTATTCTCTATTAGCAAGAAAAATATCCTTAAAATTGGGCATAATTTTAGCTATAGTATTATATGAACACAGTCAGTCTCTTCATTTTTCCCTCCCAACATAAATTCTGAAAACTTCACTTTCACTTCATACAAAATTTTATTTATGTATTTTACTTATTTAATATTCCTTTCTTTACATTATTATATTATTATAATATAAACTATAATTGTGCTTTAGAGGGAGCCAATAACTTTATTTTATTACTCAGAGTAGCTTCTGACATAAATAAGTGCTAAATTAATTTTTCCTTATATGACTTACATCATTAAACCAGACAGGGAACTAGTCCCTTAAAATAAATATTCAAAAATTAATTTTTCCTCAAGCCAGCTGCCCTCTGCCCACAACACTACCACCTTTCCTTCACCAGAAACAGTCAAAAACTCAATCTGCTTTGTCCCAGAATTTGTTTATACCTATGTAGTTCCTACCCCTTTCCACTGCATCCACTTTATCCTAAACCTTCATACCCTCCACTCTGCATCCTCTGGATTATCTAATTGTTGACCTTCCAAACTCTAGGCCATGCCCATTCAAATTCAACTTCCTTGCTACTGTTAGCATATTCTTTCATAAATAACACTGTAGCCAAGTAATCCCTTTGCTTACAAACTTACAGAGCTGTTTCTTCCAAATAAAAGCCAACTTCATACTAAACCACATTTTGTTTCATGAGCTCTTCTTTTTTTTAAAAAAAGATTTTATTTATTTATTTGACAGAGACAGAGATCACAGGTAGGCAGAGAGGCAGGCAGAGAGAGAGGAGGAAGCAGGCTCCCTGCTGAGCAGAGAGCCCGATGCAGGGCTCGATCCCAGGACCCTGGGATCATGACCTGAGCCAAAGGTAGAGGCTCAACCCACTGAGCCACCCAGGCACCCCATGAGCTCTTTTCTTCTTTCACTACTGCTCACCTTAACTCATAAATTCCCCCGTATATGCCTCTCCTTTTTATCCAGCTAAGAGGCTATCCATACACAAACTCACCATGTTCACTTATACTTCTGGGATTTCTCTTCATTCCTTGTTTCACCAGTGATACTCTCTTTCCCCCTGGCTGCTACCCAAATCATACATTTATCCAGCCTCAGCTCTTCACAGTTTCTCCAAATCTTCTTTAATATTTGCTGTGTTTATCTCTTCCTTCTGCAAGTTCTTTTGGTATCCAGCATCTGGGTCACAATGTTTACTGTGCACAATTGCTTATGATATTTGGATTTTGTTTTATGTTTGTTGCTCATGTTTCAACTCAAATTTAAACTTTGATCATAGGGACTGTATTTTGTATTTCATTTGTATCCCTACATAATACTTGACACAAGGGTGACCACAAAGGAAATTTGTAAAACAAACAAACAAACAAAAACACCTTTTGATTGGTAATGAATTGCAATGAATTTAATCTAAAATAAAATTGTTGCCTGTACTTGGATGGAACCCTGCTTTTTAGCTAAGTCTCCTTTAAATAACAAATTCAGATCAGCCTGGTGCGCAGAATCCTATGAGCCTTGTGTGGTTTCATGTCATCCAACCTGAGGCAAAAACTCAAATCCAAATGAGAGAGTACATTTTAGCATCAGATTCTGTCTTCCCTCCTCCCCCATCCTGACACCTGCCATCCTTCTCAATTATTTCAATGTTCACATTAGAGACCCATCTATGTCTTGGTGCCTTGGAACGTGGCTCCATCACCTCCAAAGTCTTCCTCTTCTTACCTCTGCAGCCCACTTTAGACAGTGCCCTTTTAGCTTTGTTATGTAGTGAAAGTTTTCCACCTTTAATATAATATTAATATTGATATTTCTCACGATAACCCTATCTTCAAAGTTTCTTTGTTTAATGAATCCCATACATTTTCTTTGTTCTCATCAGCCTTCCAACACTACTGCTTCATTTCAGCCCTCCAAACTGCCCTCTTATATTCGCTTTCCTCCTTAACCATCTTCACATCTAGAATCTCATCATTTCAGCTTACTTTTTGTCAATATGCTTGGCTCCTTATATTTCAAGCTCAGCTAGCCCCCACAAATGTCACATAGTGCATGCTAGAACCATGGGGACTGAGGGCCTGGTAAGTGACATGCTGACCCTGGGACTTCCAGCCTTGCCCAGAGTAGTGTGCTTGCTCCACATGTGGCTGCACACACCAGGACTCGTGCCATCACTCCCAGCCCCATATTTTGAGATTACCAGATCACTGAGTAACACAGAGAGTTTCTGTGGCTGTGAAAGCATCCTTGGTCGTAGATACTGCAGCTAGCTTTCAGTTGCCTCAGGGAATGGCACACTACTCCTGATGACATCTGAAAGACATCACCACAAGTTGAAATTCTACAAAGCCCTTCCTGATGGAGTTGAGAGAGACTGGCCTCATTTAAATTGTTGCCAGGTGACCCATTTGATCCAACAGACAATTCAGTTTATCACTCCTCACTTTTATCACAAATGACAAGCAAAACTTCAGTCTTGGATCAATATATACAGTTTCCTCATGACTGCAGTAGATATCTGAGCTTTACTGTAGGAAAAAAAGGAAAAGAAAATCAAACTACTCAACACATTGATACTTATCAAAAATTCACAGGTGCTTGTGTTCATGAGGACCTTATCAGTGACTATAAAATCCACTATTCTGAGTGAAATAACTCAAGCAGAGAGAGTCAATTATCATACGGTTTTGCTTATTTATGGAGCATAAGGAATAACACAAAGGACATGGGGAGATGGAGAGGAGAAGTGAGTTGGGGGATATTAGAGGGAGAGATGAACCATGAGAGACTGTGGACTCTGAGAAACAAACTGAGGGTTTTGGAGGGGAAGGGGTGAGCCTGGTGGTTGGTATTAAGGAGGGAATGTATTGCATGGAGTACTGGGTGTGATGCACAAACAATGAATTCTCGAACACTGAGAAAAAAATTTTAAAAATCCACTATGATTCTCTAGTTGTCTCATAGCTATCATCAGTATGGACTGTGCCTGTTTAAGATAGGCACTATAGAAGAAGAACTAATACTACTCTACTCCAGTGGACTGCACCTGGTCTATCCCCTCCCCCTCACTGTAGCAGAAGTGACCCTCCTCCTTCAAAATCCCTCCACTAGGATCTAGACACCACTCCTCCCCATGATACTATTTTTCTTCACAGTTACAATAACTTCAAGTGGTCTATCAAGTTATCCTGGTTTTTTTCAAATTAGTGTTGAAATATGCCCAAGTGTTTTCCATGTTAAAATGAGAAAAAGAAAATTCTCCATTTAATTTTTTTATTAAGATATAATTCATATAACATAAAAATCACTATTTTAAAAGGATTCATTAGTTTATAATTTATTTACTACATTTCACAAGCATCACCAGATATTTCAGAAAATTTCTATCACTAAAACAGACACACATACTGATCAACAACAATCTCAATTTCCCACATTTCCAATGCCCTGGCAATCACTAAACTACTTTCTGTTTCTACAGATTTGTCTATTCTGGACATCTCATATAAATGGATTTACATAATACATGACTTTTTACATCTGGCTTTCACTTAGCACAATGTTTTCAATGTCCACTCATATTACAGCATGGATCAGTGCTTATTTTTATGACTGAGTAATATTCCATTGTATGGATGTGCCACCTTCATTAACCAATTCATCAGTTGATGAACATTTGGGTTGTTCCCACATTTAAGCTATTATAGATAATGCTACCATAAAAATTGTGTACTAGGTATTGTGTAAACATGTTTTCAATTCTCTTTTACATATCTAGAAATGTAATTACTGTTTCATAATTATAATTTAACATTTGAGAAACTGCCAAACTCTTTTCCAAAGTGGTGGTGGCTCCAGTTTATATTCCTATCAGCAATATATAAGCATTTCAATTCTAAACATCCTCATTGACATTTGCAATTATCTGAAATTAACTTTTAATTCTAGCAATTCTAGTGGGTGAGAAATGGATGTCACTGTGGTTTTGATTTGTATCTCCTAGTGTCTAATAACTTTGAGCATCTTTTCATGTGCATATTGATTTTTGTGTAGAATCTACCTTTCCATTTATTTACTTAAATTTTGTTAGTTAACATTCAATGCATATTGAAATCTAGGGTAGAATTCAGTGATTCATGACTTATGTGCAGAATTTATTTAAATCTTTTGCCCATTTTTATTTTTTATTATTTTTATTAACATATAATGTATTATTTGCTTCAGGGGTATAGGTCTGTGAGTCATCAATCTAACACAATTTACAGCACTCACCATAGCACATTTTTCAACTGGGCTGTCTTTTTGTAGTTGAATTACAGTTTTTTATATATGCTAGGTACAGACGCTTAATTGTTTCTATGATTTGCAGGCATGTTTTCTTGTTCTGCTTGTAGATTTTCAATTTTTATAGTGTCCTTTATTAGACTATTTTGATTAGACCCAAATTTAACTAATTTTTTTGGTTGTTTGTGTTTTTTGTGTCATATTCTAATTCAAGTTCACATAGATTTGTGTTTCCTTCCAAGGATTTTGTAATTTTAGATCTTACATTTAGATCTTTGTTCCATCTTGAGTTAATTTTTGCAAATGAGATATGTGGGTCATGATTGAGGGTCCAACCTCATTCTTTTGCATTGGATATCCAGTTGTTCCATCACCATTTATTGAAATGACACTGTCGGGGGGGGGGCAAGATGGCAGGGGTGTAGGAGGAGGTGCCTTTTCAGCCAGTACCCCAAAGTGAGCTGATTACCTACCAAAGAACTTCAGTCACCCATGAAATCAGCCTGAAATCAGAATTATACACGTCTGGATCTCTACAGGGGCAGAAGATGCCAGTGGGCAGGAAAGTTGAGTCCTTTAACAAAGATATCAAGATACATCTAGGAAGAATCAAAACAACATTCCTCACACACACTGAGAATTTATAAAAACTCTCCCATCTTCTTCTTCCACCAGTGTTTCTGTGTTTTTGTGTTTGTCCTGATAGCATATAAATCTTACACTCGGGGTTCTTTTTGACGAGGTTCTTCCTTTATTTGCATATATTTTTTTTTCTCTTGTCATATACTTGTATCGGTCTTTTTGTCTCTTTTTGTTTGTCTACTTCATAAATCTTACCTTGGGGCCCATCTGGGCTAACCTTCTCTTTCATCTTCCCTTTCTTTCCTGTCTCTCTCTCTATATATATTTTTTCCTTTTCTTTTATCTCTCGTTTGGGTGGGGAATCCTGATTGCTCAGAAGTGTTCCAGGGTGCACCTTGACTGCACCAGAGTTGATACATCCAGCTACATCTGTTCAGTCACCTCCCACCAAAATGACTAGGAGGAGGAATGCCCAACAGAAGAAAAATACAGAGGATGGACCTTCTGCAACAGAGCTAACAGCTATCAACATAGACAATATGTTGGAAAGAGAATTCAGGCTAACAATTATCCAGGCAATAGCTAGGTTGGAGAAAGCCATAGATGACCAAATGGAATTGATTAGGGCCAAACTGAAAGCGACCAGACGGGATGTTCACAATGTTAGGGCAGAGCTTAAAGCTACCAGGGAGGAGGGTCACAATGCTCTCAATGAGTTCCAACCTAATCTAAACTCTCTCAAAGCTAGGGTAACTGAGACAGAAGATAGAATTAGTGATCTGGAAGACAAACAGATAGAGAGAAAGGATCAGGAGGAAGCCTGGAACAAACAGCTTAGAAGCCACGAAAACAGAATCAGGGAAATAAATGATGTCATGAAGTGTTCCAATGTCAGAATTATTGGAATCACTGAAGGGGAGGAGAAAGAAAGAAGTCTAGAAGATATCGTGGAACAAGTCCTTCATGAAAATTTTCCCAATCTCGTGAATGGAACCAGCATTCATGTACTAGAGGATGAACAGTCTCCACCCAAGATTATACATTCCAAAGAAAATCACGACCCCTGATAATCAAATTGAGGAATTATAATTGTAGGTATAATCTCTTGAAAGCTGCCAGGGCAAAGAGGCTCCTTACTTTCAGAGGGAGGCCCATCAGAATAACATCAGACCTGTTCACAGAGACCTGGCAATCCAGAAAAGTCTGGCAAGATATATTCAGGGCACTAAATGAGAAGAATATGCATCCAAGAATACTTTATCCAGCAACACTGACATTCAAAATGGATAGAGAGATAAAGAGTTTCCAAGACCGGCAAGGCTTAAAAGACTATGCAACCACCAAGCTGACACTGCAGGAAATATTAAGGGAGGTTCTATAAAAGAAGAAAAATCCTAAGAATAGCATTGAACAGAAATATAGAGACAGTCTACAGAAAGAAAGACTTCAAAGGTAACTCGATGTCAATAAAAACATATCTATCAATAATCACTCTCAATGTGAATGGCCTAAATGCGCCCATAAAATGGCACAGGGTTGCAGATTGGATAAAACGACAAGACCCATCCATATGTTGTCTACAAGAGACCCATTTTGAACCTAAAGATACACCCAGACTGAAAGTGAAGGGATGAGAAGCATCTTTCACATCAATGGGCCTCAAAAGAAGGCTGGGGTAGCGATTCTCATATCAGATAAATTAGATTTTAAACTAAAGACTGTAGTCAGAGATACAGAAGGACACTACATAATCCTTAAAGGGACTATCCACCAAGATGATCGAACAATTGTAAATATCTATGCTCCCAATATGGGAGCAGTCAATTACTTAAGAAAACTGTTAATCAAGATAAAGAATCATATTGATATGAATACACTAATTGTAGGAGATCTTAACATGCCTCTCTCAGAAATAGACAGATCATCGAAGCAGAAAATCAATAAAGAAACAAGAGCATTGAATGACACATAGGACCAGATGGACCTCACAGATATATATAGAACATTCCACCCTAAAACAACAGAATACTCATTCTTCTCAAGTGCACACGGAACCTTCTCCAGAATAGACCACATACTGGGTCACAAATCAGGACTCAACCAATACCAAAAGACTGAGATTATTGAAATGATACTTCTTCCTCTCATTGAAATGTCTTTGCATCATTGTTAAAAACCTATTGACCATAGATGTATGGTTCTTTTTCTACACCTTAATTTTTTTTCTTATTTTTCTATATGTCTTTAACCACACTGGCTTAATGATTGTAGTTTTGTAATAAGTTTTGAAATCTGGAATGTGAATTCTCCAATTCACTCCTTTTGAAAATGTTTTTACTTCAAGGGCCCTTAGATTTTCACATAAATTTTAGGACAGTTTTTCCATTTCTGAAAGTAAAAAAGGAAAATCAAACATTTGATAGGGATTGCATTGAACCTTTAGGTCAATTTGGGGAGTATTATTAACTCTTTCATTTTCAAAGGATGGTTTCACCAGATGTATATAGTGAATTCAAGGGATATCCAGGATAATAAAGGAAAATAACACAATGTAGCAGAGACATATGACAAGTTTTATTTGGGTGATGTTTAACAAATTTGCATCAAGGGAAGTGTGTTGCAGCATAAGAGCTTCCAGAGGCTGCAGCATAAGGGCTACAGACCAGAACGGAGGAGGGTAGGGGAAATCCTGGGGTAGAGTGCAATCTGAGAGAGGGATTATTCAGGTGAGGTCACTCAGCAGCATGGCAGGGAGTCTATGGGTTCAAGAGCTTCTGAGGGCAGCAGCTGAGGGTAGCTCTGAGGTCTTGAGAGCTACCAGGTTTATCTTATCTATGGCTATCAGATGTTGGGCCAAGTTTTGTGGGGAGGCAATGCAGACAGTCTTTAAATGTCTAAAAATATGCTGTTTGTTGAGAGCTATAGTTAAAACAATTAGATGCACAAAATTTGAGTTTTGGAGCTAATGGATCCCATTCTGCTGTGAAGTAAACAACTTGGGCTAGCAATATAGAAATTTTGGTTGACAGTCTTTTTCGTTTCATCTCTTTGAATAGGTCAATTCACTGATCTCTGATCTCCATGGTTTCTGACATAAATTAACTATGAACCTTGTTGAGAATCCCTGAATGCAATGAGTTCATTCTCGCTGCGTTTGGCAGACTGATAGTGGTGTTTCTAGGAATGTATCTCTTTGAGTTTATCCTACTTGGATTTGTAATACTTCTTGATGATTTACATTAATGTTTTTCCTCAAATTTGGGAAGTTCTCAATTATTTCCTTAAAATTTTTTTTCTCCTTTATCACTTTTTTTTTCTCTTCTGGGGCTCCCATTTTGCATAAGTTGTTATGCTTGATGGTGTTCAATGGGTCCCTGAGACTTCATTTTTCTTTATTCTTTTTCTCTGTTTCTTATACTCAATAATCTCAACTGAACTATCTTCAAGTTCACTTATTCCTTCCTCAGTTTAAAACTGGTGTCAAGATTTTCTAGTGAATTTATTGGTCCCAGGAATTCAACAAGATAGTTACCAAACCATTCTGAACACCTACAAACAGGAGATCGAAGAAAACAATAGCAGCAATTCTAGGAACAGAGAAGTGACACTTTCTAAAAGGTAGGACATGTGGAGAAGTGAATCTAAGCAATATAAGAAGAGAGACCTGGGGGGGAGGGGCCAGCTCCTGGCAAGTCGTAGAGAAGTGGAGCACAAAATCAGAACTTTTAGAAGTCTGCTCCACTGAGTGACATTGCTCTAGAGGCTAAGCAGAGGGTGGAGCCCTTGTTGGGACAGTGTGATCTCAGGACCCATGGGGTCACAGAAAAACTAGGGGTGCCTGAGTGTGGCAGAGCTCTCAGGTGTCAGAGCAGGGAAGCCAGCTGCAGAGACAGAGCCAATGAGGTGGCTATCAACTTGGAGTTACCTTAAAACATGATCTAAGGCGAAGTCGGACCACTGCTCTTGAAGCAGGGACCCCTCAACTAGCAGATCCGGGGAGACAGCCCCTTTTCCTTCACTGGCATGAGCAGCATGTGAGCATGCTGCAGAAATCTGCTGGGTTTGGAAATTCTAAACATGGCCAAGTGCCAGAAATAGAAATGCTTGGGCTCAGGCTGGGTGAGCTCAAGAATGCACAGAAACCAGGGAGACAAGAGTGCTTGACTACTTTTCTCTGAGGGCACACTGAGGGGTAAGGCCCTGAGCTCTTTACTTCTCCAGATTGGAGACTAGGAGGCTGCCATCTTCATTCTTTTCTTCCAAAACTGTAGGGAAAGTATTCAGGGAATAAAAGCTACGGAGAGCAAAACCAAGCAGATTACTTAGCCTGCACCCTGGCAAGGGCAGTGCAGTTCTACCTCAGGCAAAGACGTTTGAGAATCACTGAAACAGGCTCTTCCTCCAAAAGATCTCCAAGAACATCTAGCCAAGACCAAATCTACCAATCAATGACAACTGCAGAACTCCAGAGCTAGGGAAATACAGCACATAGAATTCATGGTTTTTTCCCCATGATTCTTTAGATGTTCAATGTTAATTTTTTTTTAATTTTATATTTTTCTTATTCTATTTTTAAAATTTTTTCCTTTCCTATATTAATATTTTAAATCTTTTATCAATACCTTTCTAAAACGTTTTTTAAATTTTTCATTGTTATACTCTTTTTCTATCCCTTCATTGTATTTAATCTTATTTTTTGTATACATGTAAGCTTTCTTTCTTTAAAATTTTAGGATACAGTTTCTTCAAAATATTCTATCCTTTCATTGTATTTAACATTGTTTTTTGTATGCATATAAGTTTTTATTTCTCTAAAATTTTGGGATACAGTTTCTCCTAACAGATCAAAATATACCCTAAATTTAGCATATGGCTTTGTTCTAGTATCAAGCCTGATCACATTCTCTCCTTTTTTTTCCTTCTTATTTTTTCTTCTTTCAACAAACTTCTCACCAATTTCTTTTCTAAGTTTTTTTTTAATTTTCATCTTTACAGTCATAGTCCATCCCTTCATTGTGTTTACCCTTATTTTTCTATATACATATAAGCTTTTCTTTCTTTAAAATTTTGGGAGCCATTTTCTTCTAACAAACCAAAATACACCCAAAATCAAGTGTGTGGCTCTGTTCTATTCACCAGTCTAATCATATATGTTTTTATTTTCTTTCTTCTCCCCCAAGTTTCAAGTCTCTTCTGATTTGGTTAGTGTATATCTTTCTGGGGTCATTGATACACTTTAAGTATTTTTTTTACACATTCATATATTCTTATCTGGATAAAATGACAAGGCTGAAAAACTCACCTCAAAAAAGAAAGAAAGAAAGAAAGAAAATAAAAAAGAACTAGAGGCAGTACCTATGGCTAGGGACCTAACCAATACAGACATTAGTACAATGTCAGAACTAGAGTTCAGAATGTTGATTATAAAGATGATAGCTGGGCTTGAAAAAAAGCACAGAAGATACTAAAGAATCCCTTTCTGGGGAAATAAAAGAACTAAAATCTAACCAAGTTAAAATCAGAAATGCTATTAATGAGGTATAATAAAAAATGGAGGCTCTTACTGCTAGGATAAATGAGGCAGAAGAGAGAATTCATGATGTATAAGACCAAATAATGGAAAATAAAGAAGCTAAGAAAAAGAAAGATAAGCAACTACTGAGCCATGAGGGGAGAATTCAAGAGATAAGTGACATCTTAAGATGAAATAATATTAGAATAATTGGGATCCCAGAAGAAGAAAAAAGAAAGAGAGGGTGAAAAGATATATTGGAGTAAATTATAATAGAGAAGAAAACAAGCACCAAAATCCAGGATGTACAGAGAATCCCCTCAAAATCAACAAGAATAGGTCCACATCCTGTCATCTAATAATAAAACTTACTAGTCTTAATTACAAAAAGAAAATCCTGCAGCCTGGGACCAGAGATTTGTAATATATGATGGTAGAAATATTAGATTGGCAGCAGACCTATCCACAGAGAACTGGCAGGCCAGAAAGTACTGGCATGATATATTCAGAGCACTAAAAAAGAAAAATATGCCATCAAGAATACTATATCCAATGAACCATGAGAGACTATGGACTCTGAAAAACAATCTGAGGGGTTTGAAGTGGTGGGGGGGTGGGAGGTTGGGGTACCAGTTGGTGGGTATTATAGAGGGCACAGCTTGCATGGAGCACTGGGTGTGGTGAAAAAATAATGAATACTGTTTTTCTGAAAATAAATAAATTGGGAAAAAAAAAAGAATACTATATCCAGCTATGCTGTCATTGAAAATAGAAGGAGAGATAAAAAGTTTCCAGGACAAACAAAAACTAAAAGAATTTGCAAACACCCAACCAGCCCTACAGGAAATATTGAAAGGGGCCCTCTAAACAGAGCCTAAAGGTAACAGACCAGAAATGAACAGAGACAATATAGAGTAACAGTCACCTTACAGGCATTATACAATACAGTTTCATTGTATTCAATAGAACTAAATTCATATCTTTCAATAGTTAACCTGAATGTAAATGGGCCAAATGCCTGAATCAAAAGACACAGTGTATCAGAATGGATAAAAAAATAAATAAATAAGATCCATCGATATGCTGTCTGCAAGAAACTCATTTTAGACCCAAAGACAGCTCCATATTTAAAGTGAGGGGATGGAAAACAATTTACTATGCAAATGGTCATCAAAAGAAAGCTGTGTGGCAATGCTTATATCAGACAATTTAAATTTAAAACCAAAAGCTATAATAAGAGATGAAGAAAGACATTATATCATACTTAAAGGGTCTGTGCAACAAGAAGATATAACAATTTTAAATATCTATGCACCTAACATGGGATCAGCCAATTATATAAATCAATTAATAACAAAATCAAAGAAATAATACAATAATACAACAATATTAGGGGACTTTAACACCCCCTCCTTACTGAAATAGACAAATCATCTAAGCAAAAGTTCAACAAGGAAATAAAGACGTTAAATGACACTCTGGACAGATGGACATCACAGATATATTCAGAACATTCCATCCCAAAGCAACAGAATACACATTCTTCTCCAGTGCACATGAAACATTCTCCAAAATAGATCACATCCTGGGTCACAAATCAGGTCTCAACCGGTACCAAAAATGGGGATCATTCCCTGCATATTTTTAGACCACAATGTTTTGAAACTAGAACTCAACCACCAGAGAAGGTTGGAAAGAATTCAAATACATGGAGGTTAGAGAACATCCTACTAAGGAATGGATGTATGGATCAACAAGGAAATTAAGAATTGAAAAAATTCATGGAAACATATAAAAATGAAAACACAACTCTTCAAAATCTTTGGGACTGGGGTGCCTGGGTGACTCAGTGGGTTAAAGCCTCTGCTTTAGGCTCAGGTCATGTTGTCAGGGTCCAGGGATTAAGCCCTGCATCAGGCTCTCTGCTCAGTGGGGAGCCTGCTTCCCCCTCTCTCTCTCTGCCTGCCTTTCTGCCTACTTCTGATATGTCTCTCTTTCTTTCTCTCTGTCAAATAAATAAATAAAATCAAAATCTTTGGGACACAGCAAAGGCAGCCCTGAGAGGAAAGTATATAGCAATACAAGCCTTTCTCAAGAAACAAGAAAGACCTCAAGTACACAACCTAACCCTACACCTAAAGGAGCTGCAGAAAGAACAGCAAAGAAAGCCTAAGCCCAGCAGGAGAAGAGAAATAATAAAGATCAGCACAGAAATCAATGAAATAGAGACCAAAAAAACAATAGAACAAATCAACGAAACTAGGAGCTGGTTCTTTGAAAGAATTAATAAGATTGATAAACCCCCAGCCAGAGTTATCAAAAAGAAAAGAGAAAGGGCCCAAATTAGTAAAATCATGAATGAAAGCGAAGAGATCACAACCAACACCAAAGAAATACAAACAATTATAAGAACATATTATGAGGAACTATACACAAGCAAATTTGACAATCTGGAAGAAATGAATGCATTCCTAGGGACTTATAAACTACCAAAACTGAACCAAGAAGAAATAGAAAACCTGAAAAGACCCATAACCAGTAAGGACATTGAAGCAGTCCTCAAAATCTCCCAACAAACAAGAGCCCAGGGCCAGATGGCTTCCCAGAGGAATTCTACCCAACATTTAAAGAAAAATTAATACTATTCTCCTGAAACTGTTCCAAAAATAGAAATGGAAGGAAAACTTCCAACTCAATTTATGAGGCCAGCATTATTTTGATCCCCAAACCAGACAAATACCCCATCAAAAAGGAGAATTACAGACCAATATCCTTGATGAACACGGATGCAAAAATTCTCACCATCATACTAGGCAATAGGATCCAACAGTACATTAAAAGGATTATTCACCACAACCAAGTGGGATTTATTCCTGGGCTGAAAGTTTGGTTTAACATCTGCAAATTAATCAATGTAATGCAATAAAAAAGAAAATAAAGAACAAGAACCATATGATACTCTCAATAGATGCTGAAAAATCATTTGACAAATTATTGCATCCTTTCTTGATCAAATCTCTTAACAATGTAGGGATAGAGGGTACATACCTCAATATCATCAAAGCCATCTATGAAAACCCCACAGCAAATATCATTCTCAATTGGGGAAAAACTGAGAGCTTTTCCCCTAAGATCAGGAACATAGTAGAACTGTCCATTTTCACCACTGCTATTCAACATAGTACTAGAAGTCCTAGCCTGAGCAATCAGACAACAAAAAGAAATAAAGGGCATCTGAATTGGCAAAGAAGTCAAACTTTTATTCTGCAGATGATATGATACTTAATGTGGAAAACCCAAAAAACTCCACTCCAAAACTGCTAGAACTCATACAGAAATTCAGTGAAGTGTCAGGATATAAAATCAATGCACAGAAATCAGTTGAATTCTGTACACCAACAGCAAGACAGAAGAAAGAGAAATTAAGGAGTCAATCCCATTTAAAATGCACCCAAAACCATAAGATACCTGGGAATAAACCTAACCAAAAAGGCAAAAAATCTGTACTCGGAAAACTATAAAGTACTCATGAAAGAGACTGAGTAAGACACAAAGAAATGGAAAAATGTTCCATGCTCCTGGATTGGAAGAACAAATATTGTGAAAATGTCTATGCTACCTAGAACAATATACACATTTAAAGCAATCTCTATCAAAATACCATCAACTTTTTTCAAAGAAATAGAGCAAATAATCCTAACATTTATATGGAACCAGAAAAGATCCTGAATAGCTAGAGGAATGTTGAAAAGAAAACCAAAGTTGGTGACATCACAATTCCAGACTTCAAGCTCTATTACAAAACTGTCTTCATCAAGGCAGTATGGTACTGGCATAAAAACAGACACATAAATCAATGGAACAGAATAGAGAGCCCAGAAATGGACCCTCAACTCTATGGTCAACTAATCTTCAACAAAGCAAGAAAGAATGTCCCATGGGAAAAAAAAAGAGTCTCTTCAACAAATGTGTTGGGAAAATTGCACAGCCACATGCAGAAGAATGAAACTGGCCAGTTGCCTTACACCACACACAAAAATAACTCAAAATGGATGAAATCCTTCAATGTGCAACAGAAATCCAACAAAATCTTTGAGGAGAACACAGCCAGCAACCTCTTTGACCTCAGCCGCAGCAATTTCATCCTAGAATCATTGCCAAATCAAGGGGAACAAGGGCAAAAATGAACTATTGGGACCTCATCAACATCAAAAACTTCTGCACAGCAAAGGAAATTGTCAAAAAAAAAAAAAGAAAAGAAAACTGACAGAATGGGAGAAGATATTTGCAAATGACATACAGATAAAGGGCTAGTATCCAAAATCTATAAAGAACTTATCAAACTCAACACCCAAAGAACAAATAATCCAATCATGAAAAAAAATAATGAATAATTTTTTCTGAAAATAAATAAATTGAAAAAAAAAGAAATTAAAAACAAAGAAAAAAAGTGCTTTGGATGGAGCACTGGGTATGGTGCATAAACAATGAATTTTGGAACATTGAAAAGAAATAAAATAAAATAAAATGAAAAAAAAAAAAAGAAATGGGCAGAGGACATGAACAGACATTTCTGTTAAGAAGACATCCAGATGGCCAAAAGAAACATGAAAAAGTGCTCCACATCATTCAGCTTCAGGGAAATACAAATAAAACCACAGTAAGACACCACCTCACATGAGTCAGAATGGCTAAAATTAACAAGTCAGGAAACATGTTGGTGAAAATGTGGAGAAAGGGGAACCCTCCCTCCTGTTGGTGGGAATGCAAGCTGGTGCAACCACTCTGGAAAACAGTAAGAAGATTCCTCAAAAAGTTGAAAATAGAGCTACCCTATAAGCCAGCAATTGCAGTACCAGGTATTTTTCCTAAATATACAAATGTAGTGATCCAAAGGGGTATATGCACCAGAATGTTTATAGCAACAATGTCCACAATAGCCAAACTATGAAAAGAACCTAGATGTCCATCAACAGTTGAATGGATAAAGAAGATGTCACACACACACACACACACACACACTGGAATAATATGCAGCCATCAAAAACCCAAAATCTTGGCATTTGCAACAATGTGGATAGAACTAGAGGGTATTAAGCTAAGAAAAATAAGTCAAACAGAGAAAGTCAACTATCATGATCTCTCTGAAATAAGTAATTTGAGAGGCACAGCCAGGGATCATGGGGGGAAGGGAGGAGAAAAATGAAACAAGATGAGACTGGGGAGGAAGACAAACCATAAGAGAATCTTAATCTCAGGAAACAAACTGGGGGTTTCTGGAGTGGAGGGGGAAGGGAGAGAAAGGGGATCTGGGTGATGGACATTGGGGAGGGTTTATGCTATGGTGAGTGCTGTGAATTGTGTAAAACAAATAATACATTATATGTTTATTTTTAAAAAAACTATTTATGGGCTATTAATTGCTTCTTTCCATGTCTTGATTTTTTGTTTGGAAACTAATGTTTGTAATATTAGAAAATGACTACTTTGGAGGTTATATTTTCATTCCTTTTCAGTTTTTGTCACTGCTTTTGTGATTATATTTTTTGTTTATTTAGTGACTTTTCTGATCTAATGTTGTAAAGTCTGTATTCTCTGTTTCACTGAAGTCTTCTCAGCATGGTAGTTAGATAATGATTAGACAAGAGATATTTTTTCTTAAATTCCTGGAACCAAAATATCTCTGTCTTTGCTGAGGGACTTTCCATGAACATTGGGCATAACATCAACACTTAATCAAACAGTTTACAACTCTGTTAACATTCACTTCCCCTACCAGAGAGCCTGAAACTCAGCCAGAATTGAAAGCATACAGTATTTTCAGTTCTTTTTTTTTTTCTGAGCATATGCACAGTCCTTGGGTATATGAAAGCCCTTCTGAATTTTCAGGAATGTTAGAACTTCCCAAAGTACTTTTAAAAACCTCATTCACCATGCTTTTGTCCTCAGCTTTATGCTTAGTCTGTTTTTTTGCTTCACCTGCTATCTCTCACTTCAGGCAGCAGCAACTAAAATATTTTCTTAGACACATTTTGGAGGAACATCCTGTGGTGGCATCTTTAGCACTGAGTGTGTTCTGAGTGTGGGGATAAAATGAAAAGCCTTTCAACCAAGGTCTTTCCAGGGAGCCGCGAAATAGTCTAAAATAAATTACTGAAATTCTTTCTGAATCAGGTCCTCTCTACTTTCTCCAGTGCTAGAAATACAGGCTTTGTTTTCAAGGCTATTACTAAACTATAGAGCAGGCAACAGAGCATAAGTAAGTGAAAAATGCCACAAAGTTCTGTGTTATTAGAAAGATTCAATATTTTTCTTGGATAAGCATTCCCTAGATTTCTTTAAATTCCTGAGTCCTGAAAATATTAATTTTGATAGTTTTGTCAGCTTTTTGCTGGCAATTCCAGAGTTCCTTCACCATTCTATACTTTTTCAATCATAATCAAATTATTTGAAAGACTATTATCATTGTTCAATTTTCTTATCTCCCATTCCACCTTCAAGCTGCCATCTGGGTCCTACTCCCACCACTCCAGTGAAACTTCTCTTCTGAAAGTCACCAATGACTGCTAGGTCCAAAATGCATTTATTTGACCATTTTCTATTTTTTTATACACTGTCAAGTTTATATCTGGCACATATTAGGCACCCAATAATATGTGTTGAATAAGTGAATGAATTAAATATCTCATCTCTTTTTGCCATTCACTGTGATGTAGACGCCTCCTCCTTGAACTAGTCTTTTTTTTGCCTATAGATGCTCCTCAAAATTCAATGACAGGCAATCTTTCTTCTCATCCTACACTGCATTCCTAGGTAATGTCATTGATTTGAAAGGCTTCATATATTTTCCATATGCAAACTCAACATATCAAAACATAATTCACCATTTTTTCCAGTAAACTTGCTTCACTTCATGTTCTCTTCGCCAGTGGATATCACAAACACTCATAAGGTGTCATAGCCAGAAACCTAGAAGACAACTGTTACTCACATCACTGTTCCCACTATTGTTTCTACCAATAACTTTGGTAGAAATGTTATTAAAGAAATCATTTATATTTGTTGAGAAGATATATGCATGCATTGGCTATCTACTTAACTTTGTAAGGCACAGGCTATCTCCTTAGGAAACTCCATAAAGGCAAAACAAAGCTTATGAGAAACATATTCTGATAGCAAGTTCCAGTGGAGCTGACCAAAAGGAGAAAAGTAAAGGTAGGTTCAGATTGGAGACCTTTCAGTCACCAACCAACTAGGCACAAATGTGTCCTCTAGGATAAGGACACATTCTTTCTTTAACAAACAAGAGGCATTTTTACCTTCCTTACCAAAGAAAAACAGTTAGTTGCTCTCTGCAAGTGTTTCTCTAGCTAAAGGATAGTGAATCCTGCTAGATATGTTGTCTCTGAAAGATATTTAATAGAACCTGGACAGAGAATATAGGCTGAAGACCAGTGAGACCTAACAATAACCTAGCAACTCAGCCTCCCTGTGAAAAGACTATCCCAGGTAAGAAGTTTTCCAAAAAAAAAAAATCCTATGAAAGAAATGTCACCTAGTAAACTTTTGTGTATAACTTTCACTAAAACATAGCATATTGATATTACATCACTTGAAGCTTTATTTCTCTATCAATTTTTACATTCTATGTAATCTGTGTAACAAAATTGTGTTATTTAAAATGGCAAAACAATCATATGTTCTGTCTTGTTGACTGTCAGCCTGTTATATAAGACATTGATTTTTTTTTTCCAAAGAAAATTCAAAGGTGCTCTAGCAGTTGCCTGGGAGACAAGAAAATACAGGATGTGATTTGGACATATTTATGAATCTAACTTCAAAAATTCTAACATTTCATACCAAATGATTATATAAGATATACTGCTACTCTTTCCTAAGTGTATTTCACATTTAAGGACCAGGTTTTTATTAAGATTTTATAAGTTCATCTTACTTAGACCATTTTAGAAACAACAATTACTAAGGAGTGCACTTGTGATGAGCAGTGGGTATTGTGTGGAAGTGTGGAGGCATTATATTGTAAACCTGAACTAACACTACACTGTATGTTAATTCAGTGGAATTTAAATAAAATCTTAAAAACAACAACAGTGACAACAAGCATCAGTTGTTTCTTAATAAATTAATTGACTGAATAAAGCAGTATAATTCCATACAAAATAAAATGTTAATATCTTCTCTGAGATTGCACAAGGTTTATTGAAAATCCACTTTATCCACATTTCCTACAAAGATTGTCCTTCAACAAGTTTTCTTGACTCATCTTTTCCAGTACTAACACAGCAGGTAAATAAATATAATCTCCATGTAATGATCAAAAATGGATTTCAAAGAATTTCTTCCCTATTATTTAAATGACAGATTGGCAGGTATTAGAATGGAGTAATAATGATAGGAATTAAACTATGTTAAATTTGTGGGAGGTCCAAGTCTGCTTATATATATATTTGTCCTTTTCCATGACTTACCAAACTTATTTACATGAGGAAAGTAAATGAAGCCAAGTAAACATGATTCTCTCAGAATCAAAACAAAATTTCTTGGAAAGTCTATAGGCCACCAAATCTAGTTGCTGTCATCTGACCGCTCCACAATAAAACCGTACAGTTTCTGCTTTAAGAAGTCTCTAGAGATAAACACCTCACAGTTTTCCTCAGTCTGTTCATAACAGAGTCTGCTGTTAACAAATTATTTGTCTGCTGTAACAAATTATGATAAATTTAGGGACTTGAAACAATAGAAATCTATCCTATCACAGTATTTGCGGCCAGAATCCGAAATAAAGGTGTCAGCAGAATGATTCTCCCTCTGAAGTCTCTAGGGGAAAATCTATCTTTGCCTCATCCAGCTTCCTTGGTGTTCTATGGTGTAGCCACATCACTCCCACCCCCTCCCCCTTGGTCACATTGCCTCCCTCTCTTCTGTGATTTCGTCTCTCTCTGCCTCTCTTTTATAGACATTTACAATTGGATTTAGGACCCAAGTGGCAGGACAATCTCCCCCCTCAAGATTCTTAACTTAATCATAGCTGCAATGCAAAAGCACATGTCTTTTGTCATATAAGGTAACATTCACAGGTCAGGGATTTAAACAAGGGTATCTTTTGGGGGGACCATTATTCAGTCTACCACAGAAACCCACGGAGCTCTGTGTCCATATAAACTTTTGGATGGATTTGAGACAACCTGATTTAATAGTTGAACAATTTGCTCATGTATTTGTTCAGTTAATATGTAGCTAGTACCAACTCTGTGTGAAACATTACACTGACCTAGGGAACACAGCTGTGGAACAAACAAATATGGACCCAGCCTGAAGGAAGTGAAGTTGAAACCAAACTCTTTTAAAGTTGCGGCAGTCACGAGTAGCAGAGCAATGGTGAGGATTTTATTCATAATTGGGAAATAGGGTAAAGTGACATATTCTCTGAAATACCAGGGTTTTAAACTGCAGTTACTGGAAAGGTCCAGATAAAGGACTAGCAATGCCCAAGCAAGACAGGTAAGCAAAAAGAGCCTGAGCAATGTCCAAAGCACACCCATATACCCCCAACTAGATTTCTTTTCCTCATTCCACCACACATCCTACTAGGGTATCATGCAGGGACAAACCCCAGAGCTAAAAGATAGAAAAAACTGTGCCAGGATGTTAGAGATAATTCTGTACCTTATAAGGATTCACTCCTCAGCTTCTTTTCAACTACTTACCCTATATTTTAAAGGGTTTTATTATTATCTAGGTGTAATAAGGCCAACAGATCAGAAGGCAATTGTCACTAAAAAAAAAATAGTCAATTATATTAACAGATTCCAAGATAGGGAATGCATATCATGCCGTGGGAGTTACACAGGGAAACCCCAGTATCTGTCCACAAGCAGAGGGAGAAACTATGTGCAAGACACTATACTGAAGTTTCCAGAGGAAGGAAGAGGCAAGATAGGTTTAGAGTTGGCTATTTTGAATATTTTCATTGGGCTTTGGAACATGTGGGCCGTCCTAGCTGTCTGATACCCAGCCCTGGGGTGAGAACAGAAGTGCAGTGGCAGGGAGTAGGAGAGCCCAGCAAGAGAGGTTGTTGGGGTTGTAGACGCTGGATTCAATTGGTTTGTATTTGAAAAATGTATCCCCTGGTGTCGAACTCCTCCCAAGGTGTGGGAGGGTCGATGAGGGAAGCAAGAGGCCAAGGTAAAGCGACTCTGGCCTATTATCAGGTTATCCAGAATGATGTGTGTTTGTTCAGTGTTTGTGCTCAGGATAGATGTTAAAGCATCAAGTTTACAGAAGCTAGAACTATGGTCAATATACCTGTCTGCCAATTCAGGAAACCATGATATATATTCCTGAAAGGGCTTCAGAAATTTTAACTGTCATACACATTTAAAATATGTTTGCTTTTAAGAAGGACATTCAACTAGCTCACCTGAGGAAGTTGATCATGCATCTACGTTGCCTTCCAAAATGCACAGCTTTGAAATCTGAAGGATATCAGTTTGGGTTTCCTCTATCACATTATCTTCTTCTATTCAATGAGTTTCTTTCTTTTGAAAAAAGAAAGATGGTCTAACATTTAATTATCAAAAAATGTGAATCCTCAAAGTAATGACATCTTAATTGATCAATTACTTGGCTTCTGTTTTTAATTATTATTTGGGATCTATTGTAAACAATACCTGAACCTCTCCATTTATTCCTGAGTTTTTTGGATATGTATTGACTGTGTTTTAATCAAGTTGACACAGTGACAATGTTGGCAACTCTTCTTTTAATTTACCCTTTGGGTAAAAGTGCTGCTCTTTAAGATGGTGACATAATTCAAAATAGGAGCCTCTCCCTGGTCTGAGGAGATAAAATAAGAAAGTGCTCTGTAGCCCCAGATAATGTCAATGAGAGTGGTTTTCTTAACATCATTTAAAGTCTTGCTGATATGAAATGTCTCATAAATAGCATGATGTGAAAATTAACATCTGTTAACCCTTGTGAAGCTGACCTTGTAGAGCTCTGCATTCACAACTCAGCTTGTGGGTGTTTGGAAAGGGTGAATATCACATGAGGACATCCTCCTCTTTAACAGATATAGAAAGTTGTTTCTCATTCCAATTTTTAAAAAAATGTGCTTTCTGAAGTGAAAAAGCAACAGCATGGTTCTAGACAGTTCAATAATGTACTTAACAAGTTACAAAGTGCTAATCCCCCAACCCCAACTAATTATCACCCCATTTGTATGCATTCTCCCATAATGAAACAGAATGTTGGTGCTAGAGAGGTCTTTGGTACCATTCAGCATAGACTTAACTCTTTGTCTTAAATGTGAATGCCAAAATCTAGAAAATAGGAATTGACTGAGACAATGTTATATGTCTAATTAAAGTTCAAGACCAGGAAACATTTACAAATGGCAGACGCATCCTTTCCCTATAGTCTCGAACTTATCCCTGACATACATAGAAAATTTTACTTTCTACTTTTGCTCTGATCTACAGCTTTTAATTCAACATCCATACATAAATCATTTATTTATGATAAAAGGTGCTCTATTTTAGACTATATATCTGTAAGAAGAGGAGAAGGGAATTTGGGTAAATTGGAAGGGGAGGTGAACCATGAGAGACTATGGACTCTGAAAAACAATCTGAGGGGTTTGAAGTGGCGGGGGGTGGGAGGTTGGGGTACCAGGTGGTGGGTATTATAGAGGGCACGGCTTGCATGGAGCACTGGGTGTGGTGAAAAAATAATGAATACTGTTTTTCTGAAAATAAATAAATTGAAAAAAAAAAAGCAAGGAAATTTTCAATATAACCCAATCTGCACAGCACCTAATATTCCTTCCATTAACGCATGTTTTTTTAATAAATTTTTTAATTTTTTATAAATATATATTTTTATCCCCAGGGATACAGGTCTGTGAATTGCCAGGTTTACACACTTCACAGCACTCACCAAAGCACATACCCTCCCCAATGTCCATAACCCCACCCCCTTCTCCCAACCCCCCTCCCCCCAGAACCCTCAGTTTGTTTTGTGAGATTAAGAGCCATTTATGGTTTGTCTCCCTCCCAATCCCATGTTTTTAATGTAATTTTACTCCATCAATTATATCATGCTGGCATTTGAGTGCAAGTCCACTTCAACAGAAACAACAAATTGAGAAAATTTAGTAAGAAACAGGAATCTGGGGGTGCCTGGGTGGCTCAGTGGGTTAAGCCACTGCCTTCGGCTCAGGTCATGATCTCAGGGTCCTGGGATCGAGTCCCGCATCGGGCTCTCTGCTCAGCGGGGAGCCTGCTTCCTCCTCTCTCTCTCTGCCTGCCTCTCTGCCTACTTGTGATCTCTCTCTGTCAAATAAATAAATAAAATCTTAAAAAAAAAAAAAGAAACAGAAAGCTGTACTTGATTTCCAATTCCAGACTGTATCTTGGTAAGAGTTCAGTTTAATATTAAGAGCCAGTGTTAGTCCTTTAACTGAAATGATAGTGATATATGAACTCAGTGTGATGCAAGATAATAAGACAGCTTTCAGTAAAGCACCAGCACATGGCACAGAGCTACCCCGGGATGAGAAGATCTGCTCAGCTCTTCTGAGTTGTGATCAAGGGGCCACACTTGCAGACTGGTTTTGACCAATGGGAAGGAGTGGAACAGCCTGGACAGAAGGGAGAAGCCTGAGATCACAGCACAGGAAGGCCTAGAAGAAAGTCTGAAGACCTGAACTGCTATGCTGTTGACTGTGAACTTGGGCAAGCCAACCATCTCTCTGAGCCCGTTTCCTCATACGTTAAGTTAGGATGTTATAAATGGATGGAAATAATACCTACTGTTTTATGCAGCAGTGATGCTTCAGGAATAGACTCTTGATTTTGTGCCTATTATTTGTCCCCTGAGTGAACAAGTATTTGTTAGAGTCTCCACTACAACAAGAGGAAATATGAGCCAGGAGGTATGGACCTCCCAGAGACGTCCATGAGAATCTGATGGAGCACCGCATGCACCTGAACAACTCCTTGGATGCCCACTGGGGGCCTCCAAGGAACTGAGAGCCATGCCTGCATCTGGAGCATTCTGTGCTACTTGCTCCTTTATCCAGCCATTTCTCTGGGTTTCCTTCACTATTTAAGAACATCTACATCTTCTGCCTACCTCTGGCCATTTTTTTTTTCCCTAACACATTACCATTCTGCGGTAATAACCACAAAGTACCTCCCTTCTATAGCAACTAGGAGTCTGAGTCCTTGGGAGAAGAAGAGACACTTGGCAGAGGTGCTGGAAAGAAGGAAGAGGCATTGGATGGTAGAGAAGGGGTAGGAGAGGAAAGACAGAAGACTCTTAGAGATCTTCCAAATTTTGAGTCTTGGGGTCTATGGATAGGAGAGGGAAAGAAAGGAGACAAGAAGGGAAGGAAGGAAAGGAAATGGAAGGAAGTAGGAAGGAAAGAATCAAGAAAGAATTAACCATAAAAAAAAAAAAAATGAGCCAACAGCCAGCAAGGAGAAAGCAAAATTTCCCAAAAGAGCCCACTGAATAGTGTGTACATATTTGTTTGTCATTACCTTTTGGAAACAAGGGTGGCAACACATAATTCTGGTAGCAAGTTGGAACCACCAAGGAAGCCCCCACCAAAAGAAATGAGGGTAGTCCTTCACTTGATGGTCAGCAGCCTCTTACGTCTTTGTCAATCAAATTATCAAGGTCAGAACTCAGCAATTTTCCCATTAAAAAGAAAAATTAGTGTGCCATGTTTCTGGTCAAGCCAACATCTGTTTCCATGGAAACCTGAAAGAGTAGAGTTAGTAGCAGAAAATCCTGAGTCTGGATCTATGTCTCCTTTGGTGTCAGCTGAAGGCAAACATCACAGGGTCTGGACCAGTGGGCCACAGTTGTTGTCAGAGAAGAACAACTCATGACTTTTTTATACTGGAATCTGAAAAAACCTTCAAAATCTTCAGGTTAAATGATCAGCATGCATCATTCTAACATACTTCATTGTTGACATAAGCAGCAACATGCATGGGAAGAGGGGGAAAGGCAGCAAGGACAGCCCACAGTAGGACAGGAATGGAGTCGGGTCCTCACAGCCACACCGAAACTCGGGTTGTTGTCCTTTTTCACCAACCACAGCACTGGGAAACAGTAAAGCAGAGTGTTCGGAGGGGAGCTCTGGATTCACTCATTCTGCAAACAGCCTCAGTACGTGTCAGGGGATCTGCTATGCCAGGAGATCACAGGGGTGAACAAAACATGTTCAGCTTCTTCCAAGTAAGTGGGTAGCAGCATTTACAAGAAGTTGCAGAAATGTACTCGGAGTTGCAAGCTATGGGGAGTGTAACAAAAGTCTTGTGCAGGTGCTATGAGGCAGAAGCAGAGGAGCAACTGATGTGCATGGACTTGAAGCAGGTGGGTGCCGTGACCCTGAGAAAGTAAGGGAAAATGCCCAAGGAGAGGGAATATCAGGGTGGGGCTCTTACACGACCACACACTATGTGACCTTGAGCAAACTGCCAGCATCTCTGAAGCTTACTTTCTTGAGGGTAAATGGGAAGAAGAGCTGTACGTGCTTTGCCAGATGCGTCAACAGCTTTACGCATGGCTGGTCTTGATATGTTAACACTTGGGAACTGCCTTCCTAGAGCAGGAGGTTGGGTCAGAGGTTTTGAAGGGCTCTTCCAACTCTAAAATCTGATGCATCATTACCCAAAGCAGATTCTTCACTTTGCATACTTATTAGGCAGGACACTTTAAACTATTAGATGCCCTGACATTTTTTAGGGAAAACAAGACAAATGTCAAAAGTGAAAAAAGCTGTTTGTTTCTAGATATCCTTATGGCAAAGTCACACAACACGACATGAAGCTTGAGTGCTGGAACCTAAAAACAGCCCAGGATAGTTTGAAGAGTGGCTTGGGTCTGGGCTTCATTGGCCTGCTTGCTCGGGCCCCTGGCTGTAACTTTGGCAATTCCCTGCACCGGGTTGGGCCTCAGTTTCCTCCCTGGAAAATATTCTCGGGGGGTTCCTCCAGGCCCTGAAGCCCTTCAACTTCATTCTTTGACTTCTCTTTCTGAGCCTCTGTTTCTCATCAATCAAATGGAGCCAGTCCCAGTGCCTCGCTCCGGAGAGTGCTGTGAGTATTAAGTCAGGAGATGCTGTCTGAGTGCTGAGCAGGGCGCATGTGCACAGGGTTCCCCGGCAAGTACAACCAGTGATCAGTGCTGGTGAGAGTGTATTGCAGGCGGCTAAAGCCACGAGGTGCCTCCATTCTGCAAGCACCCACAAGAAGGAAGGAGTGTGAGATGCAGAGCAATGGACATCTAGTGGGAGGGCCACCCTGTCACCTGTAAGCCAGCCCCACTCAGAGGTCTCATCCTCGAACCCATTTCCAACTTCAAAGTGGGAATAAAAATCAGCCCCATGTACTGCAAGGGAAATCAAATCTAGGTGTTCTTTTTTTTTTTTTAATTTTTTTCCAATTTATTTATTTTCAGAAAAACAGTATTCATTATTTTTTCACCACACCCAGTGCTCCATGCAAGCCGTGCCCTCTATAATACCCACCACCTGGTACCCCAACCTCCTACCACCCCCGCCACTTCAAACCCCTCAGATTGTTTTTCAGAGTCCATAGTCTCTCATGGTTCACCTCCCCTTCCAATTTACCCAAACTCCCTACTCCTCTCTAACGCCCCTTGTCCTCCATGCTATTTGTTATGCTCCACAAATAAGTGAAACCATATGATAATTGACTCTCTCTGCTTGACTTATTTCACTCAGCATAATCTCTTCCAGTCCCATCCATGTTGCTACAAAAGTTGGGTATTCATCCTTTCTGATGGAGGCATAATACTCCATAGTGTATATGGACCACATCTTCCTTATCCATTCATCCGTTGAAGGCCATCTTGATTCTTTCCATAGTTTGGCCACTGTGGCCATTGCTGCTATGAACATTGGGGTACAGATTGCCCTTCTTTTCACGACATCTGTGTCTTTGGGGTAAATACCCAGGAGTGCAATGGCAGGGTCATAGGGAAGCTCTATTTTTAATTTCTTGAGGAATCTCCACACTGTTCTCCAAAGAGGCTGCACCAACTTGCATTCCCACCAACAGTGTAAGAGGGTTCCCCTTTCTCCACATCCTCTCCAACACATGTTGTTTCCTGGTTTGTTAATTTTGGCCATTCTAACTGGTGTAAGGTGATATCTCAATGTGGTTTTAATTTGAATCTCCCTGAGGGCTAATGATGATGAGCATTCTTAACGGTAAAAATGCAGATATGTATAGGTGACAGTTTTTTAACAGTGACAACAAAATATGTTATCAAAAATTAATAGAAAACAATGCACACAAATACTAGGTATCTTCTCTGATACTCAAGTCTAAACCCCAGTCTCTGGGTAAGATGTGCCCACACAGCCCTCCAGGCTCTAGTGCTTCCCTTGGGCTCCACAGGAGGTCTTGCTCTCCACTCACAGGCCCTGCTGCTCCTGGCTTTTGCACAGGTGATTTCCTCATTTAGAAATGTACTCTGTTCACCAGATGAATTCTCACTCCTGGAGGCTCTCCCTAACTGCCCCAAGCAGAGGGTACTACTACATTTGCTATGATTCTGTGTATTTCTGTCTCCCCAAATAACCTGGGATCATTTTCAGCTACCATGACCTCTTCTATGACCCCAGTTCCAGCACACTAAAGATGGTGGCTCTGGGTGATATCCAGGGAAAGACTTTCCACAAAACACACTCAATCAGTGCTATTTGTTATGGACTGAATTGTCTCTCCCCAAAATGCATATACTGTGGTCCTAACCCCCAGTGCAGCAGAATGTGACTTTATTTGGAAATAAGGCTGCTGAAGGTATAATTAACTAAGATGAGATCATCAAGATTGGCCCAATCCAATCACTGATGTCCTCTTAAAAAGGAAAAATTTGAACACAGACACAGACATAGAGAGAATACCACAGGAACATGAAGGCAGAGATGGGGGCGGGGCATCTACAAAACAAGTAACATGAAGGATGGCCAGAAACCACTAGAAACTAGGCAAGAGGCAGGGAACAGATTTTCCATCACAATCCTAGAAAGAACCAACTCTGCTGACACTTTGTTCTCAGACTTTAGGCCTCCAGAACTGTGAGACAATAGATGTCTGCTGTCTAAGCCCCTAATCTGTGCACTTTTCTACAGCTGCCTTAGCTGACTAATACATTACTCATAAACAATCTGAAATGTCATAGGGATTTGAAGGGCTCTTTTGTTTCTCAAATCACCGCTGTCGGGGGCAGGGAGCAGGGTATAGAAAATCCTAATGGATATTTTATTTTTACTCTTTTAGAGTCTATCCATGGGATAATTTTTATTCTGAATATTTAGGAAAATACTTGTGCATAACAAGTATGCTCTGTGCATTTTGTAGGAATGTGCACTTGCTTGTAGTAGCGTCTTTGCATGCTTGCAGTATGGACAAAGCAGCTCAGAACAGAAGCAGGAACATGGAGTCAGATCCCATGCTCATAGCTGGCAGTGACTTTGGCTCTGGCCCGAGAGCTCACTGGGCCATCACAGGACCATCCCTGTGTGAATCTCCATGTGATTTCTCCACATGATGTAGGCTCCATTCAGAGAGGGACATTCCTGGAGACCTGGGCAGGTGCCGCATGGCCTCTTATGACCTGGTTTCCAGAGCTTCCCAATACCCACCCCCCCGACACATCACATTCTGATAATCAAGTGCCTCATACAAGTCCCACTCAAGGGAGAAGAACCAGATCCTGCCCTTCCCGTGCAAAGCAGCGTCAGCTTCCAAGGTGTTCATGGCAGTCATCCCAGAGACCATTCACCTCACCTTCTGATCCTGTTTCCTCTCCATCAGCTGGGGACATTCCTGCTTGACAGGGAAAATGCAAGAAAGAAATAAGGGAGGGGGTGGGGGGAAGGTGTGAGCCCGGTAGTGGGTATTAAGGAAGGTCCATATTGCATGGAGTGCAATGGTGTGATGCATAAACAATCAATCTTGGAATACTGAAAAAATAAAATTAAATATTAAAAAAAAAAGAAATGAGATAATGTAGGGGAAGCTCACTACTGAGTGTCACCTAAGACAATACGTCTTTTCTCTTTCTGTTACTGCTGCCATCAGCATTGTTTGTCAGTTCCTTCTTATCTCCAGGTTAATGACCACTCTTCTTCCTTATTCTCAACTCTCTTCCAGGGAGAGCCTACGCCCATCAATAGATGATGTGCCAACTCCACATAGTGACTTCCTCAGACTTAACTCTATCCCCAACCTCTTCTCAAGTCCAAACTCATGTTTCCAGTGACAAGATATTTCTGGGGCACTCCTCACACAGATCCACGCTTCCCACCATAGCTCTTCCCTCCAGGCATCTACTGCTCTCTCCTTACTCATAACTTTTGACTCAACCTCTATTCTGCACCCACCCACCCCCAACACTGCCTGACTCCAGGCTCTTGCTGCCCTCTCCCCTGGTCTGTCATGCCCTTCCCTATTGGTCTTCCAACCCCCAGTTCCTCCTATTCCGTCTTCCACACTACTTCCAGAAGGACTTTTCAAATGCAAAATTTGATGACTTACACATCTGCTTGAAATCTTTCAATAGCTAACCATTGTTTTAGAAGATAAAAGCCAAATCCAAGCTTTTTGTGGAAGGAATTTCTCATCTCATCTCATCTCAACCCCTCTACTTAATGTCTCTGGGCTCACTCTTGGTCTGCCCTTTCCAAAGTTTCAGCTTCAAGGAATTACCATTACCTCAGAGCCCCCTAGGCTTCACATTCATGCAAGGTGCCCCTATATTAACCATATAGTATTAATTACACATATGTCTCCACCATCAAATTCTTCACTTCTTATTGACGGGAGGCACTATGTTATCCACACTAGAACCTCAAGGCCTATATTAGTGTCTACTGCAGAGCTATCAATCACTCAACAAATATGGTTAACATGAATGGGGGGGGTAATCAATTATTTGTTACTGGGCTCTGAAGGAGGAGGAAAGTGCTATCTTGGAAAGGAGTCCGGAGTGACAGATGTACTATCAGCATCTCAGCAAACTTAAGTTTCCATTAAAATGCCAGCACAGTAACACTCTATCATTCCTATGCAAGACAGGTACTCATTTTACCATATGTAGCCTAAAAATGTTCAAAATGCCACTGTCCCTGCCAAATTTAATATCCTCTTTCTTCTGACTCACATAAAATAAATAAACTTCTCCTAATGTTCCACATAGTTCCAGAGGATTACTGAGGCTCTTTAAAAACAGTATCTGCTTTTTCAGTCTGCTTAGATACTATTTAGCAGTTTAATATTCCTTGGTGTTTCTTAGCACCTGAGAAAATCATACTGCTTCCAAAACACTGATATTCTCCACGATGAGCCTGTGAACTGGGATAGCCTGGTGATGTACAATCAACCAAAAACAGCTTGGTCTTTAAAATTTTCATCACTAGCTGAATGTGCTCTGCGAGACTTGACCTCAAGTTTACTTTAATTTAGATTGTACAGAACCAATGTGTTGACCAACTGGGCATTCCATGAAGCGTGACTCACCCAGGTGACATTCAAATTTGGAACTGTCTGTAAGAGATTATGATTAATTGAACAGAGCTTGTTAATAGAAAGAAGAACTAGAATGCAAAATCAAATCAAAGGTGCTTCTCTGGGAAGACAGGAACACAAAACTTACAAATGAATATTTCAGCACAGAGTGTATAGTCATTTAATTCTAAGAGTCTGGTCTGCCAGAAAAAGTCAGCGAGGGGAACTCGTGGCTCATCAATCTTAGCGTGACTCTAATAGCTAAATGGATCCTAAGGGTTATTACATTGAGGCCAAAGAAACAGGCACAATCACAGAATGGTTCTCAAAAGACCTCCCTACCCCTCCGATTGGAGAAAAGAAAAAGGAAAAAGAAAACCAAGTTGGAAGAACTGAACTAAAACTTAGGTTTGGAGAATGTGTTTTTTATTTTTTATTTTTCTCAATTTATTTATTTTCAGAAAAACATTATTCATTATTTTTTCACCACACCCAGTGCTCTATGCAAGCCATGCCCTCTATAATACCCACCACCTGGTACCCCAACCTCCCACCCCCCCGCCACTTCAAACCCCTCAGATTGTTTTTCAGAGTCCATAGTCTCTCATGGTTCACCTCCCCTTCCAATTTACCCAAATTCCCTACTCCTCTCTAACGCCCCTTGTCCTCCATGCTATTTGTTATGCTCCACAAATAAGTGAAACCATATGATAATTAACTCTCTCTGCTTGACTTATTTCTAAGAGAATGTGTTTTTTAAATGAAAAGGACCCATTCTCTTACAAATCTTGATGATTTAAACTACTTTAGAAAAGGGTGGAAGCAGTAACTGGGTGACAAGACAGCTCTGCATGGTGGGACACGGAGGGAGTCGCCGTGGTGGTGCTGAGGCGAAGGGCTGTGTGAGACACAAAGCTCAGTGGGGCTCCCAGACACAGCGAGGCAAGGGCTCAGAGGCCAAAGAGCTAAGCGTTCAAAGCCAAAACCCTGTTCAGGCAGGTATAGGGGGTTAAGCAAAGGATTCTGATACAGGGAGAGATGACTGATGTTGGAGGCCAGCACAGTGGCAGATAGAGAAGGAAGTTGGTTTCGGGGATTTCTTCTTTCCTAACTGGGTGCCAGCAATGCTAAGGGGAAGGGGTCAGGCTAGTCCCCCCTCAAGAAGCAGCAGCCAGAGTTGGGCGGAGCTCAGGAGAGTAGTGGGAGGACACTGGGAATTTGGGAATTGAGACACACACCCGAAGGAGTACTAATAGTCCCTCAGATACCCAAACCAGTCTGGTGATTTCAATCAGAGAGCACCTTTCTGTCGATGGCTCCCCAAAATTATGTCCTCCCACCCTGACTACTTTGCCGAGTTTCAGACTCACATACCCACTGCCAAGTTGACATACCCACTGAGACTTTCTTGTCCTCATTGTGAACCACGATGACATAGCTGAAAAAGAGCTCAGTCCTCCTCCCCACCTGCAAACTGCTCCTACCCCAGTCTTCTGGGTGCATAAGTAGCATGTCACTGTCACCACGGCAACTACTGAGCTCGGTATCATGCTGGGCACCTCCCTTCCTCCCTGCCCCACCCTGTGCATCAGCTGCACCCACATGCTATAGTCCATATCCACCCCTCTCTGAAGCTCCCCCAGTGGTCACCCTGGCCCAGGCCACTGCCATGTCTTTAAGGGACCTCTGCTGCCCCCAAATCCATTCTGCCAAGAACACCCAAGGGATCTTTTACAAATACAAATCAGACCATGTCCCTCCCCTGCCACAGCTCACCAATAACTTTTCTTTGCCCAGAGAATTAAATCCCTGAGGCTGGTCTCACACCCCAAGGCCCAGTCTTAACAAATGCAGTGTCCTCTTTCTGGAATGTTCTCTCTAGACCAAAGGTTTTCAAAATGGGTCCCCAGCCAGCAGCAACAGTACCTGCTGGGAGGTTGGCAATGCAGCATGCTGGGTCAGGGCCCTACCCCAGACTTCCTGAGTCAGAAACCCTGCTGCGGGCCCAGTGACCTTGGGCAATATCTCCCAGGTGAGTTGGCCCCTCCTGGTGAACACAAGCGAGCTCTGCCCTCAGGTTTCATCAAAGCTGCCTCCTCAAAGAGGCCTGGCCATCCTGCTCTCACAGTGCCCTTTCTCGTTCTGTCTCTCTCATGCTGGATTATTTTAGGCTGAGCACTGGCATTACTCTAAACCTATTTTATCTGGGTTTTGTGTTTGTTTTATTTTATTTTCTTTTATTATGAGTTTCCGCACCTCTCTATTCCCCTCCCAGAGGCTAACCCAGGAGGTTAAAATACAGATCTCTGGGTCCACCCTAGAGTTTTGGATTCGTAAGCTCATGGTGGGGCCCCAGCATCTGGCATCACTAATAGGCCCCCAAGCCAAATCAATATTGCTGGCCCTAGGACCACAGATTGTCAAGGCTCCAGCCCAGGCCATCCCAGAGGAGGTGAGAGAGCCCAAACCTCACCAGGATGGAGAGTTGACATATTCACCATCTCTCGGGCCCAGCCCTGACTGAGCAAAGAGAAAAAACAGCACACCTTGGTGCAGGGGTGGGACCCCAAGAGCCTGCAGACTATGAGGAGGGGTGGCCCATGATGAGGAGTGACAGCCACATGGTGGGCATTACATGGGCACACCAGGGATCAGCCCAGTGCGGATATCCGATGGTACCCCATCAGAATTCCACTGAAGAGCCAAGTACCACTCTGTTGGAAGGAGGTTTCCTACCAAGCTGAGATACTCTGTTAGTAAGTAGAGGGGAGACTTGGAGGGACAATAAGCCTCAGAGTTAAATCTGGGTTTTGAAAGATCACTTCAAGGAGCAATATAGGCCACAGACTATAAGGAGTAAACAAATGCAAACTTCCAGATGAATCTTCATAAAAGAAATAGTCAATCCTGACACATCTGTTTGGCAAGCCTCGATTTTCATTTGAGTTTGTTTAAAGCTGTATGGGCATGCATTACATTCTAATCTGATGTAAAATAAAAGAAAGGAGTTCAACTCAATATGCGCTTCATTTGGGCTAGAAAATGTCATTATGAAAATAATAGTGTCTGTCAGAGTCCACTGGCAAATCACAGATACGGGTCTCATCTCAAAAGATTGATTTTGTTTACTTAAGGTTTTCAACGCTAGCAAATGTTCACTGAAAGCAGGCAGCAGGAAACAGGAGACTGCAAATTCCCAGGGCTCACAGTGTTTCGATTCTTGGTAAAATGTAGAAAATTCATTTTAGAGTGAAATTAAAATTATACATTAAATGTCATCCAAACTCAAATGCTTGAACTATGCAAAAACACAGGGAAAGAGAGGGAGAGAGAGAGAGAGAGAGATAAGGATTGTGTATTCTCTGGATGACCCTTCTTTCCCAATTTAAAAAAAAAAAAGACACTTATGCATTTTTAATTTTTTATTAATTTATTTTTATTAACTCTCCAAATATTTTCTTTTTTTTTACTAGCATGATTAGAACTCTCTGTATGTTGCATCAGTCCATTTTCTTCCTGGGTAAGCCCAGGACCAGCATGAAAGGCCATGGGTGGCCCCTCTCTCCATAGAAGAACTGGCTCTCATTAAACAGGCCTGGAGTGTAATCTTGACCCCGCAGTATGGTTTCGACATTTTCATAGGCTATGTATTTACCACAGTTATCCAAGTAGGAGAGGAGCGAGCGACCAAAGGAACCTCATAGGCTATGTATTTACATATCACTTTGTAAAGTGTGTAAACAAATTGACCTCCAGATGACTTTTTTTTAAATATTTTATTTTTTTATTTGTCAGAGAGAGAGAGGTCACAAGCAAGCAGAAAGCCATGCAGAGAGAGAGAGGGGAAGCAGGCTTCCTGCCAAGCAGAGAGCGGAATGCGGGCCCTGATCCCAGGACCCCGAGATCACAACCCGAGCAGAGGGCAGAGGCTTAACCCACTGAGCCACCAGGCACCCTCCAGATGACTTTTTGATAATAGCGTAGCACTTAACAAGTTTTGCATTATTTACTGAGCTTACCAAGGGTAGGGATGATAACTTTAGTTTCTGTATCCCCAGCCCCTCACAGCCCTTCGCAATCCCTGGCAAGCACATAGTAGGGCTTCAGAAAATACTTAACGACTGGATAAAGGAATTTTTCTGACAGAGCCTCAGATTTATCACTGCAAACATAACTTAGAAATCACTGTACACACCTGTCAGCGGCTACTCGGGGGACTCTACAGGAATGATGTTTCACTTTATCAATTAATATATTTCAATGTTTATAAATGTTTCACAAAATGTCCAGGTTTATATGTGACAAATATGCAGGCAGACACTAAAGTATAGCCTTGTAAAAGGCATTACTCTTTTCTAGCATGTAATAAAATAAATGTTCAACTTTAAGGGTTATAGGTCCTATTCCTGGGGTCCTGGGGAAACTATACTTTACACATTTTACCAAGGTCAGAATGATTTAACCAAACTTCAGAGCATGGGTTCTATTTCTGCCCCAAGCGTACCTTGTACATCTGCTTTGTTAGCAAATAACCTAAACGAAACTTTTCAAATATAAAGATAAGAGTAAAACCCCCCTATATTCCCATAAGATTGGACCCATGCAGCATTGCACATACTAAAAGCATAAGATAATGTCTGCTACTTTCTGGAATGTCTTTCATTGTAATGATTTGTAACTTTATGTAAAAAATAAAATACATATAACCCTGCACTAAATATTCCTTCCCCAGAACATTCTCTTCTTTAGGAATGAAGATTGTATATCCTGGACAGCTGTCCTAACTTGGGCTCAAATAAAGCTCTTTTCCTTTTTCCTTAAAATTTCAAAAAGATTTGTTCATTTTGCATCAACAGTTGACATCAGTCATGAAGGCTTTTAAAGAGTACCTGGATGGCTCAGTCGGTCAAGTGTCTGCCTTGGACTCAGGTCATTATCTCAGTGTCCCGGAATCAAGTCCCACGTCTGGCTTCCTGCTCTGTGGGGAGCCCGCTTCTCCCTCTCACTCTGCCCCTCACCCCTGTCTGTGCTCTCTCTCTTTCGCTCTCTCTCAAATAAATAAAATCTTTTTTAAAAAAGTTTTGGGTTTTTTTTTTTAAGGTTTTATTTATTTATTTCACAGAGAGAGAGATCACAAGTAGGCAGAGAGGGAGAAGAAGGCTTCCCGCTGAGAGGAGAGCCCAATGCAGGGCTGGATCCCAGGACTCTGAGATCATGACCTGAACTGAAAGCAGAGGCTTAACCCACTGAGCCACCCAGGCGCCCTTTAAAAAAAGGTTTTTAAAGTGATCATCGTTATTATCCCTAAGTTTCTTTTGAATACTTTTTTTGTAACGGTCTCAATTATGTGTCAGCTGATTCAACCTCTTCCTGATATTTTCATAAAAATCAATTTTGATTCTCCCTTTCTTTTTCTGCAAACAGAATATACACTTAAAATTTAAAGCAATATCATCATTAAGCTAGATGTATTTTGAATCTATGAGACCCAACCAATCTACCCTTCTTCAATGCACAGTAAGTACAGATCAAATATAACATTTTCTAACCATACACTGAAGATTTGGGGGAAAAAATATATATATGTATGTCTATCAGATCTGCCTTTCTCAATTCACTGCCATTCATTGTGACTCATTACAAGCCTAGGTTTTCGTGCAAATTAAAACAGAAATTCCAAAAGTTAGCTGTTCTCCAATCAGATAAACAGAAAGGACAGAATTCTAGGCTAGAGGCATACTTTAAAGCCCTTCCTAATAAGCCAGACGCTCTCATAACAAAAACTTAACTCTTAGAGGCTTTGGGTGATTAAAAAAAAAAAAGCACATAAATAGACAAAGCACTATGGAAATGCACATCACAGAAAAGCTTAACTCTCCTGGGCTGTTCTCAGGAGTGCTTTTCTTGCTGGTGTACTGGCTGCCTTCTTGGTCTTTTAACATCTGCTTAAATATGACAACCAGACTGTTCTCTCCTGACCCCCAGCCCAAGAAGGAGACCCCCCTCCATTAATTCTCTGCAGTATAGGGCCACTCCTTAGACTTTCCTTGTTCAACAGTTACTAGCAGCTGCCAAGCTTCCCCTCTAGAAACTCAGAGGCAACCCTCAGTTCTCAGATCCTGAAAGAACAGGTACAACTCTGGAAAGGCTTTACATCAGCATTTGTCAGATGATTGAATACACCTACCGAAGAGCTGATGTGGAAGAATAGGCTTCTTTATCTCAAAATTATTCAATAAATAATTCAATAATCACTGATTATTCAATAAATATTTACAGAATGCCTAATCCCCAAGAAAGATTCTAGGCCCTAATGATGCATTAGTAAACAAAATAAGAAATCAAAATCCCATCTGTTGCAGAGCTTGTATTTTGGTGCAGAGAGACAGACAATAAACCCACACAATGAGTAAATAAAATATGTTAGAAGGTAAATGCCCTGAAAGAATAAGAGAGTGAGGTAAAGGAGGCAGAGTGCTGAGATGAAGAATGGATATCCACTGTAGATGCTGGAAGCTTATTTTACATCCTGCTTTTGACTTACCAAAGAATCTTCAAAATTATCTCCTTTGCATCTCATAGCAATCCTATATTTATACTCACAAAGTTTGGAAAAGTAGTAGCAAGTATCAGAAGCTCTCCAATATGTTCTTCTCTTTGCCTTTAACCAGACATGAATTTGGTGGAAAAGCCTTTCTGGGCCTCAGTTTTTTCATTAGTAAAATGACAAGGTTAAACTAGACCCTAAAATTCTTTTCAACCCTAGAAGTATTTTAGTAACAATGTTGAACTTGACTTAAACCTGTGATGCTGGAGATGGGACAGTCAAAAAACAAAGCCCTCCCGGTTGTGTTAAGGAAGTGTTGACTTCAAAGAACCTCCACCCCAAATGACTTAGATAAGATTCACATTCATGGATGCCTCTCTTGTTTACCTATGACAAGGCCAGACACAGGCTTTCCAGATTCCCACCTTTGCTTTCTAAGTAATGAGTTGTATATTTGTCCTCCATGATCAATTGGAACAAAAGGTTTGTTACTCAAACCTATCTAAGCCCTTCTCCTTCCCCCACGTCCCTGAACTGTGGCTCATCCTCAACCTGAGCCAGAAGACAGACCTTCAGGAGAAAAGGCTGATGCCTAGAGAAGACCTTCTCTGATTTATTGTCCAATCAAGCCATCCTTTGATCCTGCTTCATTATAACTGGCTCTTTCTAGCCTTGTTTACTTCACTCTATGAAAGAAAAGCCCTTTTGCCTAACCCTTGAGACCCTTGTTGACCTCCTGTTCAGAGCGCATCCCACCTTTGCAAGAGTTCCCCTCCCCCACTTTGCAGTAATGCTTTCAAACAAAGAGTCTCCTAAGTTCTGAATTGTTTTTTATTTGACAATAACTTGACAAAACTGAGCTAACTTGTAATTACTCACAAGTCATGTTCAAAACAAAGAACAAGCTGCTTTTGAAAAGACCTGAGAGAAAATTTAACGTCCTCTAAAATCTCTTAAAGAAGCATTGTATCAACCTGTTCAGGTCAAGTTACATAGCAGTAACAAATAGCCCCTGAACCTCAGTGTGTACAACAAATGTTCAGTACTGCTGGCCTTAGCTACATGCCTGTTCTAGGCTGATTTTGCTCTGCTACATGTCATCTTCACTCCAAAGCCCAAAGTGAGGGGTCTGGCCCTATAGGGTCAGAAAAGACCATGCCCAAGTGTGGGCAGCCTCCTACAACTCCTCCTAGATGTGAACCATGGTCCTTCTGCTCATAGTTCATTGTCTCGAATAGGCACTGGATGTCAATAAGACAGAAAGGTACAGGTGCTCCCACCATCAGGGCACTGCAGGAAGGGGACCAAACATTGGGGGAACAAGTGTCCCATCTACTGACATCAAAGGCATGTTCACATTGCAAGACACAGAAAGGTATCCTAAAAATCATCTTCTCAAGGTCTCTCCCCAAATCTCATATTCCACGTCTTTCATCTCCCCCCACCACCACCCAGTACATTCAGTCTTCTATTATTTTGTTAGGAAAACAGTCACCCACGATTCATTTGTACTACCTGGGCATCTCCACCTTTACTCCATTAACTGAATTTAGACTCAGTTCTGAAAGTGTCCTAGGAGCCAAGCAAGAAAACTTTGAAGCTACCAAGCAAGTTGAAAAGCAAGAAAACTTTGAAGCTACCAAGCAAGTTGAAAAGCAAGGGGAGAGCAGTGAGTGCTGTGCTGTGTGCAAACTCAGCTCATACAAATGCAACCACAGGAACTTTGGAGAAGGGGGAAATTTAAATAGTGGAGAGAAGAGGCTGCCTGTTTCACCCAATGGACACATAGCCCCCCTTCCATGGCCAGGAGAGCCTCAAGTGTGGGAGAGGAGAAGTCAGTCCACAGTTGGGACCTTTTAGGGAGTCTCATTTCTAAGAGCTTCTCAGAGCCTAAGCTTCGTGACTGTGATTCTGCTGTCTGACGACCCTTAATTTCTGTCAACATCCTTTCTGTCAACATCAGATGCTCAACTGCAAAAAGGATAGAGAAATACACAGCATTGGACCCCTGAGAGATCCTTTGGTTCCTAAAAAAGCCCTTCCTAAGGGACTTTCAAGGGCAATCTTGTCCACATGAGATTTTGGTTGACTTTATGTGTGGATTTTAGAACCTAACCCTCAAGTGAGACTATATGACACTTCTGCAAATAAACAGAAACTTCACCGGTTTGTCGTTCACTACAATACCCAAAAACAGCCAGATGGGATTTTTGGATTTTGGGAGGGGGTTGTTACTGAATTTGGAAAGTTTCTTTGCATCAAGGTCAGCATAGGAGAGACATCTGAGAGACGCCATTACCTTCCAAAGCAGCAGAAGCCAGCACAATTGGAGGCATGTGTCTGCCAGTTAGGAGGAACATGACATACGTATTGAAAAGCTAGAGCTAAAGACAAGCTGTGGTGGCTTTAAATACAACGCTCAGATCAAAAGTCACCAAAGCTAATGATCTGAATTGCAGGTGTTAGTTTGCTGTGAGGCAGCTTTCACTATAGTGACCACGTGGAGATGTGCCCCTCGGTGTGGAGCAGTGACATCTGTGTGTATGCAGACAAGACAGCTCATGATCCTCCCGGCAACCCAGAGAGGACAGCCCCCAGGGTAGGTCATGCCAGGACCACACAGGTATTGCTGAAGGCCTACAGATGAGCATTTGCATTGCATTTTCCAGTTCATAAATTATCATCTGCTCCATTAAACTCCAGGAAGGCAGGAATTTTTCTCGATCTTTTTTCAATATTGAATCCCCAGTGCCTAGGATAGAAACTAACATAAGAGCAGAGGCTTCATAAATATGTGTTGAACGAATTTCACCATAATCCTTTGAGATAGGGTCCCTATTTTAAAGTTTGGAACTTTAGTTTGAAGTTTAAAGTTTTTATTTTAAAGTTTGAAACTTTGAAGAGTTTCAACTTGATACAACTTGGCCAAGGTGGTTGTAGCAGACAGAGAACAAGTTTGAAGAGATGTTTAGTGCTTAATCCAGGCAATACCTGCAAGATGCCTCTAGCAAAACCTGTCAATATGCTCTCCAACCATTTCCTTTTCTTCCTGAGTACACAGCAAATATATTTCCTAATCTCCTTTGAAGTTAGGTGTGGCCTTGTGACTGAGTTCTGGATAGAATGTGGGCAAAAGAGACACTTACATTCTCATAACACATTGAGCCTAACTGTGTTATGAGAAGCCATTCAATACTGTCCAGATCCCCAAGTCCATACAGGAACACATGCACCTCTCAGGAGGGCCTGTCATTGCTCTGGGTGCTTCCCAGGAAGGGACTGAATATACAGATCATTTTCCCAGTTCGGTGAATGAATTTGACCTTGGTGTTCTCTTCCATCAGCTCCCATGTGTGTTGAAAGAAGCAGAGAGAAGGGGGTTGGGAGAAAGAAACGTTCCCACCCAGGTTAGAAAATGCTCCAAAGTGCCTCATAAATTCTGTTGATTTGTGTCAGTACCACCAAGGTCCACCAAAATGCCTACACTTTTGTCTCAACAATTCCTCATCTAAGATTCTAGACTTACATAAGCATGTGTGTGTGGAAGATGTACTTTAAGAATTAATTTTAAAGGAAGATAAATGCAGACAACCTGAACATTAGTTGTCATGGGGATGGTTAAATAAATGATGGCATGCCCACATTGTGCCATATCATGCAGCCATTAATGTCTTCAATATTGAGTTTTTCTCTTTTTTTGAAATCACATTGAATGTCTTGTGGGAGAACTCTGGTGCCTGTGTCTGGAAAGACAGCCTTTCATTGTGATTTCCTCCAGGGAGTGAAAGGATAAGGATGAAATTAAAGGCAAAACCTTTTGCTTTTTATTTTAAAAACATTGTCTGAATGTTTTACATATGTGTTTACCATTTATCATTAGGTTAAAATAAAAATTTCAAACTACATAGGTGGTAAAAACAAAAATCCCTATATATCTCATACAAATATATAGATAGATGATTGATAGATGATAGAGAGATATATAGATGGATAGATATAGATATAAATTATTTTGTAGACATTTCTAAGATAAACCTACTGAAAGCTGGCAGGACAGAACCTGGTTGTCATGATGAGCACAAAAAGAAAACTGCCCTTTTAGGATTAAAAGGAAAAATCAACCAGTTCCAACTTATCTGGGGTAAAATGAGTTAATATGTTCTGATGGAAGCCTGCTCCAATGTCAAATTGGCCTGTAGTTTACCTCCCCTCTCTTCTGTGCTAATTTACTAAAAATGTACAAGTCATTTGATGCCTTTTATCAGCAGAGAAGTTTCGCCTACCCTGGATCTTAAGAACTGCCTCAAACAAAGTTTCAGCATCAATGAATTCAGCACTGCCCTCCAAGCTTGAGGCTGGAACATCTGAGGTTTCTGAACATACTAACAACTATGAAAGAAGATAAACAGTCTCCAGCCATGAAACTCTGTGTTCCATTCAAAATCAAGGCTGAGCTGGCAACCATTAAGTTTGGAGCCTTCGGATAAGCTCTCAACACAGCAGAAGTTGGCTCCTAATAAGGCTGGCCTCCTTCCTCAGCGACTGGATTCAGCACACCCCTCTGAAGACCAGGAAAACAGCTCCTCATTCTGGAGGCTCTTCTCCTTTTAGAAATGAAAATAGCACAGAATCTTAACAAATTTTAAGAAAATAATGAACATGTAAAGAGGGAAGCACTTGCAAAACTCCAGACACAAATAAGAGCTGTTATTATTTGATACCTATCTTATTGCACATTTCCTAGCTGTATATATAATACGCACATGGGAAAGTAAATATATAATATGTGTCCATAAGAGACTTTCTAAAACTAGTATGTCATTTGTTATCCTGTCTTCTTTTTAATAAAGCTATGTCCCAGACATCTTTCATTTTTATTGGTCTGTAAATATAATTCACACCATCATTTTTAGTAACCACATAATATTTACCTAATAGATAAATTATAATTTATTCAACCAATCCCCTATTGATTTACATTTAGGATATTTCCTGTTCATCTCTGTGATCTATTTTCCTGTAGTAGACATCCTTATACATGTAGGGTTTTTTACATTTGCCTGCCAATAATTTATTTCTACATTCATAGAAGTGGAAAATACACCTGAATATATTTTGAATTTTAGTACATACCAAATTCAGGAAAGATGTACCTGTTTATACTCCCACCATTTTTTAAAATGTATTCACTCATTCATTCATTCGTTCATTCATTTAGCATTACCAGGAGCAGCCCAAAGAAGCAGGGGGGTGCAGAGGTGTAGAAGCTAGATGCTCTTGGCCAGTGAGGTCCGTGCAGCCAGTCTCCACAGGAACTGTCCCATGTTTAAGTGATAGGAAGGATTTTATGTGATGGAAGCACTGCCCTAGAGAGGAATGGAGGGAGCTGAGGTGACTGAAATTGGCCGGCCCAAGTGTGAAGTGTCTTGCATGTCACATCAAAGGTTGCGCATTTCACCCATCATCAGGGTCTGGGAGAAAACTCGATTCTGTGTGCAAATTCATTTTAGAAACCCAGATAACTTTAAAGACAAAAACAATTTGAACCAAGATAACCTAAATTCTTTAAAAAGGGCGACATTATATTCAACAGACAAATTTATCTTCATTTCTGGGACACAATTTAGATTTCCTTCTAGGAGTTTCATAATGCATGGAGCATATTAAAGGCTCGGAACAATCTTACATAAAGAAAACTGTTTCACTTTGTTCAACTCAGTATTTTCCAAGCCTCCCTAACAAGACAACTCATGGTACTAGAGTCCCCTAGAGTCTGCTTTGGCAATACTGTCCTGTACACCACATGACCCCAGCTAGTTTCCTGATCAAGAGCACAACTGAAGCTCAGCCTCTATGGTGCAAGTCTGGAGGTAGAAATGACTGCAATGTCCCAGCACTAAAGAGGCCTGGAGTATGTGAGGAGGTGCGTGTATCAGTTCAATAGGGCTGCAGTAACAAAGTGTCACAAATTGGGTGGCCTAGAACAACAGAAATTTATTTCCCACAGTTTTGGGGGATAAAAGTCTGAGTAGGTGTCAGTGGGGTTGGTTCTTTCTAAGAGCTCTGAGTGAAGGACTGTTCTAGGTCCCTCTTCTTGGCTTATGAGATGGCTGTCTTTTCCCTGTGTCCTCACATGATCTTCTCTCTATCTGTGCCCTAGCCTCCCCTTCTGGTAAGGACTCCAGGAAGATTGGATTGAACTCATCTGAAGAGCCTCATTTTCCCTTAGTTAACTCTAAAGACAGGCACAGGCTATTAGTTAAGTTTTGGGGGAGTCAAAATTATACACAGTTTTTTGACTGCAGGCAGTTGGAGTCTAAACCAATGCATTGTTCAAGGGTCAACGGTATTAAGACTTAGGATTTCCACATATAAATATAAATTTTGGAAGGACACAATCCAGCCCAAAACAATTATAGCTCATGAATATTTGGTTCTGCTTTCTCCTGGACCCATCAATAATTACACTGCATGGCATCCCTGTAATTTACAACATGTGATTTATTCTGACCACTAGGCTGTAAGGGGAAGTATCATGTGTCGTATTCAGCCTGGGCACTGAAATGAGCTGCTCAAACCCTTCTATGGAAAATCCTCCATAGGACCTTACAGGATGAGGGGGACCTCTCTCTGCCAGAGTCCCTCAGTGACAATGGGAAGTAAAGGCCGGAAGCGAGACATAGATCTTGTATGCATTGAGTGGATGAAAGTTTGGAATTAACTTTAGACCTCTACATAACCTAGACTATCCTTAAGAAACAGTGGGGATAAAGAAAAGTTCACTGAGGAAGGTGGCTAAGGAGATGATTTTGTGAGCAATTTAATTGAATGGTTGGGAAAGAAAGGACATGAAACCTGTGATATTTCTAAATATGTTAACTGAGTTAATGGTGATATTATTACAGAGAATTAAGGAGATGACATGGCTCTGGAAGGGAATTCTACTCTGGCTTCATTGTGTGTGGGCATACTGGGTGGTGATGCTTCATCCACAAGTAAATCTTCAGGTCTGGATTCCAAGCGCCACATCTCAACTGGAAGAAATGGCACTGGTTTCACCTACAGGAGGCAAGTTGACAGGAGCTGACTGGACTACCTGGAGGAGGTTGTGGAGTAAGGAGGAGAAAGCCAGTGGCAGCTGGGAAGTGGGCAACTCCAGCTCTGCATGGGTGTCGGGAAGAGAACACAGGTGTGAGGCTGAGGAACATCAGAGGCAGCTGTAGTTTCTTTGCATGATCCTTGCCTTCCCAGGATGATCTGAATAGCTGGTAAAAATGAGATTTTTCATCACCGTATTCCTAGTGCCACCTAGCTTGCACATAGTAGGACCTCTAAAACATGTATTCATTTGTTCAAGGTATGAGCCAGAAAAAGGTAGAATTTTGGAAGGCATGTCAGGAGAAGTTTGGGAAGAATGGGACAGTCATATGTGTCAGGCACTGCACACAATCAGGTAGGATGAGGCTAGGAAGAAGCCTTTACCACTGACAGGTGTGGGATGTAGTCACCACCGACCTTTCAAGACAAAGACCATGCTTAACATGTTGGAGATGGCAACAAAAAACGTTCAGAAGTACAGGTTGCTTTTGCTGACTATTCTTTCAAGAAGTTTTGCTATAGGGGCACCTGGGTGGCTCAGTCGTTAAGTATCTGCCTTCTACTCAGGTCATGATCCCAGGGTCCTGAGTTTGAGTCCCACATCTGGCTCCCAGCTCAGCAGGAATCCTGCTTCTCCTTCTCCCACCCCCTCTGCTTGTGTTCCCTCTCTCGCTGTCTCTCTGTCAAATAAATAAATAAAAATCTTTAAAACAAAAAAAAGAAGTTTTGCTGTATAAAGAAAGGAGACAAATCAAATTTAAAAATGTATGTTTTTGGATGGAGGGCTCTAAAGCATTGCTATTGAAAACAGAAAAGGAACCTATATAAAAAAAAAATACATAGCAGAATAGGGAAATGATTCATATGGTAAGCATAGAGGAGGCATGAGAAGGAGTTTCCCAAAGAATAAGGTAATCTGCTAGACTTAAAAGAAACAGAGGTAATTCTTCAAGAGAACTACAGAGAAATACATATGCCTGAAGGTGTAAGGCACCAAAGGAAGGGAGCTCATTCCTGGTGATTTCTGTTTTGTAAGAAAATAGGAAGTAACATTAAGTGAAGAGAGGGGACAGGAAATATGACTTAGTTGCCATGAAGAATAAAATCAGGGGCTAAAATAGAACCAAAAATATTTATTTCACAATAGCATTTAGAACGCTGCCAAATTTTTAGAAAATTTTGCTGCATGTTCTGAGGGATTTGTTATAATCCTTTGAAACTGATTCAGATTTTCTTTAATGCTTTCATCTATAGAATCACACTTAAATAAATGTACCATATACATTCTTCACAAACCATATTTTTGGTCAATCAACATAAAAGCCTGCAACAGGATCAACCAAAGGATTTAGGAGGCATTATCTCATCCCTGAAATTCTTTACCAGAGTTTTCCCCCCAAAAGTGTAAAATATGTCCAAGCAGAAATCAGTCTTCTTATTCTTCTATTTGGCCTAAACTCTTTGCCTTCCACTGAGTTCTCATTGAGTAACCTCATTCAATACTATGACCCTAGACACATCTCTGCATCTTTCTCCACCTGTTTACTTCTGAGCCACAACCCTGCAGTAAGACGCAGAGATAAAGGAAGAGCAGACTTCTCCCTCCATTCCCTCTCTCAACATGCTGATACCTGTTGATCCATCAAAACATATATCAAGTGCCACCTGCCCAATGATGCCTCCCCTGGGTACCAACTTAGAAAGGACTGGACTTCCCTTTGCCTTGGATGGTTTTAATATCTGCCTCTTACCCCAGATGGTAAGTTCTTTGAGAATGTAGAACACATCTGATTCTGTCTCTTAAACTCCAAGTGCCTAGCAAAGCACTGTGCATTCATTACAGGCTCAACAAATACTGGAACAAATAAATGCACTGATTAACTAATTAGGGATTAATTAAACACATTAATTACACCATAACTTTGGCTTTTGATGTACTACTGTGAACAATGCAGATAACAAATGAAAATATCAACCACTAAGATGAAAGCTAAACAGCAGATCTCACAGTTCTGTTCTTTCTTCTGTATAAAGACTGACCCCAAAAGTTGATCATTCCTATGTGTTCGTGGGCATCACAATCATAGTTGAGTCTTCAGATCCATACAACTGTACTTGGTTTCTCAGTATCCCCCAGGCCTTCACTGTGCGGAGGGTACACCAGCACTTGAATCTGGAGGTTACCAAACAAGACTCATTTCCCACCTCTATGTAATTTCTTCTTTCTTAATTTCATCACTATGCCAGTAGCATCACCCACCCATTTCCTTGCTATGCACTGGCCCCACTGTGACCGTTATATTAGGTCTACTCGGTCTCGGGTCAGTGTTGGCAATGTTCTAATCATTAGTAGGTGACCACAGAAGCCCTTGAAGTTTCAAGCAGAGAAGCAGAGGGATAAAGGATGGAAAACAGATCTGCATTAAATTATTTTGAAAGTGAAATCTGGTGTCATACAGCAGAATGCCGCTTCCTGACGGTACACGGGAGAATGAGGCACAAACAAGTCAGCTGCAAGAGAAAGGGAGCAGGAGAAAACAGTAGAAAAGACTGTTGCCCTGAACAACTCCTCAGTCCTGCTTCTATTAGATATAGACAGTAATCAACAGAAGAGCTGAAGAAGGCCAAACATTAATCATAGGCCTTGTAGATAAACAAGGAGGAGGGCAAAATATGTCTGATCAAGCAGTATAAAGTTTATAGTTGAGCAATCATATTCAAAGGACTTATCTAATTAGCCACAGGTGCTCTCAGAGGGAAAAGGGGAGATAAAAGAAAACTGAAGCAGGCGGCCTTCTGCCCTGAGCTAGCTGGGCATCCCCAGCTGCTCGGCTTCAAAGCCGTATATCGTCCTCTCCCCACAGAGGCCTGTTGCCATTATGTGTTTTTCTTAAGGCTATATCTAAACATGCTTGGTAACTAGTAAAATTTCCCATGAGTTATATTTTAAGTAATACATTGTTCTGAGGGACAGTTACAGCAGAAAGAGTCCCAGGCAGACTGTTGGGTCACCTCTACCTTAATCAACTGTGTGACCGCTACCAGCTGTTGGGAGTTGGACTATGTCTCCCAAAGAGATACGTTCAAGTCCTAACCCCAGTGTCTGTGAATGTGACATTATTTGGTTACAGGGTCTTTGCAAGTGTAATCAAGTTAAGATGAAGTAACCCCAGAGTAGGACCCTGATCCAATGTGGCTGGTGTCTTTTTAAGAAGATATCAGCACACAGAGACACACAGAGAAAACAGCCATGTGATGACAGAGGCAGAGAATGGAGGGGTACAGCTCCAAGCCAAGGTATGACAAGGATTGCCAAGCAACCACTGGAAGCTGGGGAGAGAGGATGACCCTGCCTGATACCTTGATTTTAATTCTAGCCTCCAAGACTGTGAGAAAATTAATTTCTCTGGTCTGAAGTCACCCAGCTAGTAGTAAGTTTGTTATAGCAGACTGAGAAAACTAATATACCATCCTGTTTATCATAAAGCCTGGAATTTATGGAGAGTTCACAGCCTGCTTTCATATAGGCTCATCTGATCTTGTGGATATCTAGACAGGGTAGGCATCACTATTCCAATTCTAAAGAGGAGGAAAATAGGAGTCACGAAGGTTAAAATTCTCCTCTAGGATCACATGATTGCTAAGAGGAGTAGGTGCATAAGAACCTAGGTGTTCCATTTCCCAAACTGACCATTCTGTCTCTGTGAAGCTCTCTGGGTCTATTTCCCCATCTGAAGTGAGTTGGACTCAGTGAAGTTCTCAGAATCAGAAATGTTAGTGTGAAGCCCAACAATCCCTGTTTTATTGAGCCCAATAAGAGACACTGAATGATGTTTGAGTTTGAGAACCATTGTTCTAGGGCAATTCAGAGGAACAAGCCTCACCTGCAGGACAGGGAAGCCTCCATAAGAGAACAAAACTCAGATGAGATTCTTAAAACACAAGTAGACGCTGAAAGTCAAAGAAATGGACTTTGGCTCAGTGGGTTAAGCCGCTGCCTTCGGCTCGGGTCATGATCTCAGGGTCCTGGGATCGAGTCCCACATCGGGCTCTCTGCTCAGCAGGGAGCCTGCTTTCCCCTCTCTCTCTGCCTGCCTCTCTGCCTACTTGTGATCTTTCTCTGCCAAATAAATAAATAAAATCTTTGAAAAAAAAAAAAAAGAAATGGATGAAGGACATTTAGCTAGAGGAAACCTCATATGCAAATGTGGACAAAGCATGGTGCATTCTGGGAATTGCAACAGCTCAGTAGAACTGCAGAGCAAGAGCAGATCTTGAGCAAAATCTTATGGGCAGGGTTAAGAACTATGTGGAAATCCCACCTCTTGTAGCTCTGTTTTGTTCATTACTTTTAAATGTGTCCTTCAAAATATTCATAGGTACTTTGTGATAAAAGGTTCATAAGAAACATATTTGGGAGAGCGCCTGGGTGGCTCAGTGGGTTAAGCTTCTGCATTCGGCTCAGATCATGATCTCAGGGTCCTGGGATCAAGCCCCACATTGAGCTCTCTGCTTGGCAGGGAGCCTGCTTCCCTCCTCTCTCTTCCTGCCTCTCCGCCTACTTGTGATCTCTGTCTGTCAAATAAATAAATAAAAGAAACATATTTTTTAAAAAAAGAAACATATATGGAAAATTGTATTCTATAGCTTCCTGTACATTAGGCCTACAGGGCACAATAACACTCAAAGACTGAGAGTTCCTATAATTTAAAAAAAAATGTTCAATTTGGTTTAGACCAACATTTTTCAGACTGACGTGCAAACAGAACTCATTTTTCATAAGGAATCTGTTAACATCTTGATATATACTATCTATTTATATCAGAGATTATGGAGAAATTTTAGAAATTTTAATTAGAAAATAAGTTTCTAGTTTAGAAATATTCCTGTCATGAAGACATAGTAGGATGATGGACACAGGAGAAAAAGTTGCTAGGAAGGTGATTTGCCATGTTAGACTGGGAATTACAGTGGATTAATTCTATGTAATAGTTATGTTATTCTTTACTCAGACTGTGAGATAATGGAAAAATGTACATATCGGTCTCTGCTCCCAGTTCCTGTATAAATTATGGAATTTACAAGTTCCATTAAACCCTTGTAATATCCTAAGTGGTAAGAGCACTGGGAACATCTTTTGTTCTAATATTTGATCTTTGACCTTTGTTCCTGACACAGAGTTCCTAAATACCTTGGAATTTCCTGGGTAATGGGAGTGGTTTTTGTTCTACTGAGGCGATCTATGTGAGCCCTGACTGGGGGCTGGTCGCCAGAAAGACCAAACCTTGATTAGATGCTTGGAACTTTCAGCCCAAGACCCCATTCTCCAGAGAGGGTACAAGGTCTGAAAATGGAATTAATAATCTCCCAGATTTATGCCCATAAAAATCAAGAGTGGAGTTCAAGAATCTCTGGATTTGTGAACATGTGGGAATACTGGGAGAGTGGCGCCCAGGAGGGCACTGAAGCTCTGCATCCCTTCCTGCATTCTTTGCCAACAGAGTTCTTATAATCTGGTGTCCATTTGTATCCTTTACCATAGCTTTTAATAAACAGATAAACAGATGTATTTCCCTGAGTGCTGTAGGCTCTTCTAGAAAATAATCGAATCCAAAGAGTAGCAGGTCATTCATTGGAGGTCACTTCCAATTTATAGCCAAGTCAGACAGAAATTGTGGGTAACCTGGGGACCTTCTATTTGCAAATGGCATCTGAAGGGAGGATAGTCTTGTGGGATGGAGCTTTTCATCTGTGGGATCTACCACTATCTCCAGGCATATAGTGTCGGAATAAAGTTAAATTATAGGACACTCAGCTAGTGTTGCCAGGAGCCGCTTGTTGTAGGGAAAGCCCCACACATCTGGTGTCAGAGGTGTGAGGATTATAGTGCGAGAGAAAAGAGACACACAGGAAGAGGACTGACATTTTTCCTCTGCCAGATGCGATACACCTACATACTGAGTACAAAGAACTATGGAAAAAAAATGAATTAAATATCCCATTAAAGGTTTGTTTTGAGATCAGGATAAATTTCTGCCTAATATACTACTCTGAGGAGTAAACTAATACTAGTTGCACAAGCTGCCGGTTTTGAAAGGCACAGTTTTATTCACCAATAATCTGAAATCTTGAAAATAACCAATGATACTATGAGTTTTTACTTCTTTTTCCAGAATGAAGGAAAAGGCATATCTCAAAAAAAAACAGCTTTTCAACTCTGCTTTGGGCTGAATGTTTGTGTCCCCCAAACTTCATATGTTGAAGCCCTAATTCCCCAATTGTGATGGTACTTGGAGTGGAGTCATTAAAGGTAAGTAAGTTTAAATGAGGTTATGAGAGTTGAACCCTAATGAGTGAAATTAGTGCCCTTAAAGGAGGAGAGATAAAAAAGATGATCTCTCTCTCTCTGCCTCCTGTGAGGCCAAGAGATGATCTCCTGTGAGGATAAAACCATCCCGCAAAACAGGAAGTGGGTCCTCACCTGACACCAGTTTGACCTGTACCTTAATCTTAGGCTTCCCAGCTCCAGACAGTGAGAAATATTTACTGTTGAAGCCACCCAATGTATCGCATTTTGTTTAGCAGTTAAAGGTAGCTATCACAAACTCATTCTCCTTAAAAATTTATTGTATGAATTTATTTACTACTTTTTTTAACTTAAATATATGTCCTGAAAAATTTTCTTTTAATGTTTTTAATTCTTGCCAAACTGATAGATAAGAAATTGTATCACAAATGAAATGTGTATTTTGTTACAAATAAAACTCATTATATAAAATATTTAAGACTAATTTAAATATATGTGTTTTGTGAATGGTCTGCACATGCGCTTTTGTGTATCTTTTTCCGTTTCAGTTTTGCCTTCTCTTCTCAATTTTTTTTGGTTTAATTGTTTTGCTTATTTTTATTTATTTATTTATTTTCAGCGTAACACTATTCATTGTTTTTGCACCACACCCAGTGCTCCATGCAATCCATGCCCTCTCTAATACCCACGACCTGGTTCCCCCAACCTTCCACCCCCCGCCCCTTCAAACCCCTCAGATTGTTTTTCAGAGTCCATAGTCTCTCATGGTTCATATTGGATTTTCTTCTCTCAAGCTTGCTGACAATAAAGTATTGCATTTCCTAAAATTCTAAAATCACACCAAACACTGTCACCATCTGCATGATCCCCAGATTAGAGAAAAGGGCATCACCATCAGCATCCTTTAGGCCATGATGGATCTGCTGGAGAGAGAACTAGAAAGTGAACAAGCTAATAGGATTTTAGAAATTCTGACTTACTATCAAAAGACTTGAATGAAGAAATCCAGGAGTTACCAAAATAGAGTACAAACGATATTAAATACAAGGAGTTTTGCATATGTATTGTTATATTATAGCACCGATATTCTAGACTACAATTCATTAAAAGGACTAAATTTGGCCAGCACTTCAAACTGGAATGTACCCATCTATGTCATTTTCTTTCCTTCTCTCAAAAATGATGTTTCAGGTCTTTACCTACCCGAAGGTTGCTATTTCTTAAAGAGTAACTGACATTGTCTCATTACTCCTTGTCATTCTCAAGCAAAATATTTCAGATGGATCTGCAAGTGTAATCAATCTTCACATCTACTCTTCAGCAGTGGTGAGTGCCATACATGCTACTGAATTATCACCTGCTACCTATTTAATTAAAACTATAAGCAACCTAGCAGAATTATTTTAATATTTTGTTTAGCTTACCAGTCCTTTAGGGGGTTGGGTATTGAAACGGTTTCTTAGAACTGCCATAACAAAGTACCTTAGACAGAGTGGTTTAAACAACTAAAATTTTTTTCTCACAATTCGGAGGGCTAGAAGTCAGAGATCAAGATGTGGGGAGAGTTGATTTCTTCTGAGGCCTCTTTCCCTGGCTTGAATATGGCCTCCTTCTCCCTCTGCCTTTGCCTGGTCTTCATCTGTACATGTCTATCTCCTCATTCCCCGTCTTATAAGGACACTTGTCAGTTGGATTAGGGCTCATCCTAATGACCTATTTTAACTTAATTGCTTCTTTAAAGACCCTATCTTCAAGTACAATCACATTCTGAGGTACTGGGGCTTAGGACTACAACATGAATTTGGGGATGGGAGGATGCAGTTCAGTGATCGTAACACATGTGCTGTAGTGAATGCGCAAAGGGATTAAAACACAAAAGCTGAGGGTTCCGATTTCAGTTCAGACACTTACTGATGATAATAGCTTGGACAGGTCTCTTACCCTCCCAGGGTTTGCGTTTTCTTGTATGCCTTACTGTGCTCCAATATGTAGAGAGAGTCATGCCCTCCTAAGGTTACCACTACTTGCTCCAGAGGAGCCACAAGGGAACAAACCATTTCACAAGGCATGTTCCAGGGCTTCCCCCTAGCCTTCTGGCCTTGAGAATCTGGCTGTCAGGAGCAGCTGTCTTAACTGAGCTCCAAGAAACTAAGAGGTGCCCTGGGGCACTAGGGGTAGAGTCCTTACTAGGCACATTCCCCTTATGGTCAAGCTCCATTCAGAGTCAAAATGACCATGAGCAGGACATCTAGCTTGTTGAAGTCAGAATAAAGGAATATTTACAGAATCCTGCCAGAATGTTCCTCAGCTTTGATTGTTTGATGCACTCTGATTCATTACATGGATACCTCTGCTAAGGAAAAAAGATTAAGTCCTGTAGCTAGAACAGCTCCAGGGAACACTGCCAGGACATGTGGCCAAATTTTATATCGGGCCCCCTTTACTATTTTACAGGAAATTTAAGTTAATTAATGTTAAATAAAATGTCACACTAGCCACATTTCAAGTGCTCAATGACCACATATGACTAGTGCCTATCATATTGGACAGTGCAGATATAAAACATTTCCACCCATTGCAGAAGGTTCTGTTGGTTCTATATTATATTTCTTCAAGACACATATTTTTCACTCATGTATTAAATTATTGCACAGATAACAGTAACATTAATCATAATAGTCTGTATTTCTGTAGCACTTGGACAATTTCATATATGTGATTATTACAATGACCCTGTGACATTAGTATTATTACTGCCCCAGTTCTACAGATAAGCAAATTGATGCACAGAGACGTTAAATCTCTCTCCATCAAAGATCACACACCTACCAAGAAAAAGAGCTGATTGGGAATCCAGAATGCTTGACTGTGAAGACTCTACTCTCACTATGCACGATGATTTAAATTGACCAGCAGCTGGTCTATTTCACCAGGCCTTGGTTTATCTAGTTAATTGTCACCTTTGGAGTCCTTCACTGTCTCCTATAAATATGTATTTATGTGAGCTGAAAATGTGTCAGAACTTTGTTAGACTCAACACATAATCAAGAGTTTACAAGGAGCCAGCCGCATAGTTCTAATCATATTTCAATTGCTTTGGACTACATGTATGTAAAGAATTTACTGCATGAATCTGGACTCACACCATTGAATATTAGAACGTACAATTGGTTTTCATTATTTGTGGATTTCGGATTTGCAAATTCACCTATTTGTTAATATTTCTGTGTAAGTCCAAAAATCCCGAACTTGCATGGTCATGTATAGACATGCCCAGACAGGTTAAAAACTGTGAGTTGCCCAAGTATACATTCCCCACTGTGGCTTCTTGTTTCTTGTTACCTTCTTGTTTCAGGTCTCATAATGTAAACAAGTGCCCTTTCCAAATTCTACTTAGTGCCACACTTTTTGCATTTTGTGTTTCTCCTTGGTGATTTCACTCTTTAAAATGGTCCCCCAAGAGGAGTGCTAGAGTGCTATCTCATGTTCCTAGGCACAAGATAACTGTGATATGCCTTAACAGTATATAATAAGGTGTCTTTAAACTGTTGCCTATTAAGTGTGAGACACCCAGGTGGAAATGTCAACCTCTATCCAGATGTGATTTATTCCCCCAGTAACATTTTACACACCTACTCTTCTAGCAGTTACCAAATGTTTTCATATATATGGAGATATATATATATATGAAAATATGTGTCTTATTTTTACTGCTATATTGCAAACTTCTGACAGGAGATATGGTGTATATTTTATAAACTCGGTGGTGCCTACCTAACACAAAGCCTTGAGTATACTTGGTGCTTAATTCACATACTGTGTTAGGGGATGGTTGGATGGATAGAAGGCTTTAAGCAGTCTCAGAAAGGTGAGGTAAAAGATGGAAATATGAAAAATGGGAACCAAGTAATAAAATGCCAATCTTATATTTGCTGCTAGGAAACACAAATTTGGTTGTTTTATGTTTCTTTAATTGTATAAGATGAGTGTCTTTTAAAGAATTTACATGAACAGATACTTCTCCAAAGAAGACATACAAATGGCTAACAGACACATGAAAAAGTATTCATCATCATTAGCCATCAGGGAATTTCAGATCAAAACCTCATTGAGATACCATCTTATACCAGTTAGAATAGCCAAAATTAACAGGACAGGAAACAAGTGTTGGAGAGGATGTGGAGAAAGGTGAACCCTCTTACACTCTTGGTGGGAATGCAAGTTGGTGCAGCCACTCTGGGAAACAGTGTGGAGATTCCTTAAAAACCTGAAAAATAGAGCTACCCTAAGACCCTGCAATTGCACTGCTGGGTATTTACCCCAAAGATACAGAAGTAGTGAAAAGAAGGGCCATATGTACCCTAATGTTCATAGAAGTAGTGGTCACAATCACCAAACTGTGGAAAGAGCCAAGATGCCCTTCAACAGATGAATAGTTAAAGAAGATGTGGTTCATATATACAATGGAATATTATGCCTCCATCAGAAAGGATGAATACCCAACTTTTGTATTAACATCAGTGGGACTGGAGGAGTTTATGCTGAGTGAAATAAGTCAAGCAGAGAAACTATCATACGGTTTCACTTACTTGTGGAGCATAAGGAATAACATAGAGAACATTAGGAGAAGGAAAGGAAAAGTGAATTGGGTAAATCAGAGGGGGAGATGAAGTATGAGAGACTGTGGACTCTGAGAAACAAACTGAGGATTTTGGGGGGGGGCAGGAGGATGTGTTATCCTGGTGGTGGGTATTAAGGAGGGCATGTATTGGGGCACCTGGGTGGCTCAGTGGATTGAGCCGCTGCCTTCGGCTCAGGTCATGATCTCAGGGTCCTGGGATCGAGTCCCGCATCGGGCTCTCTGCTCAGCAGGGAGCCTGCTTCCTCCTCTCTCTCTCTGCCTGCCTCTCTGCCTACTTGTGATCTCTCTCTGTCAAATAAATAAATAAAATCTTAAAAAAAAAAGGAGGGCATGTATTGCATGGAGCACTGAGTGTACTGCATAAACAATGAAGCTTGGAACACTGAAAAAATTAAAAATAAAAGAAATAGAAAGAAAGAATTTACTTAATCAAAAACACATGGCAAAGTGAAAAATAGTCTTGGATCTTAGATTATGAAGTAACACAGGTTTATGTAGCAGCAAAGAAACATTTGTACTTATGAAACACATTAAGAGTGATGCAACCTAATTAGCAGTGTTAATAACACTGAAGGTGATTTCTATGGTAACTAAGTACATCAAGTCTGTGCACATTATTAATTCAAGAGATCGTTTTTCAAGCTACAAGCTCATAGCCTGTAAAAACTAAAATATCTATTAATCATGCAATTACCTCTGCTCTTTAATTGGTAGCTAGGTTTCCATGAAGGACCGATGTTCAGTTTATTCTCTTTGCTGACTTCTCTGTTGACCCTTTCAGCAGCATCAGATCACACTCATGGCGAGCCCCTTGTCCAGTATGAATATACATTTCATGATAATAATTATTACAGACATTATGCTTTATCTTACCAGTCTGCAAGAAATGAACTGCTCACCTTTTGGAATCAATAGCCATTTAATACATCAGAAAAGCAATTAGCAAAATAGCAGCCTAATATCCTACAACCTACTCATCTACCTCTAAAAGGTGGATAATTTACTCCCTATTGACTAGTGAGGTGAGCCCTAAGGTTATTATTAAGTATTATTTACAGGGAGAAATTCTCAGATTCCCCAGTAATTAAAGACAACTCTCGCCCTGTATTATCAAAGATAATATTTCAAATTAAAGTATGCCCCACCCCCCATAACTTCCTCATCTCCTTCCCAAAAAAACCACTTTTAGAACAAGTCGAATTTGAATTTTTCACAGTTTTTGACCCTGAACAAGTTATCTATTTTGAGCCTCCATTCTTATCAATAAAATAATCTCACAAGATTATTGTGTGTTAATTAAATAATATTAGCCAAGGCCAACATATAGAGGTTACTAATGAATACGAACTTCACTAAAATTCTGCCATTAAATGTGAGATTATAGACAGGTGTTGCCATTCTACTGTCAAACTTAGCTGATGTAGCTTTCTGGGTTCTAATTTCTACACAATGCACAAAAATGAAGTCTTCTAGCACCCCCTGGTTCTTAAAATATCAACTAAATCTCCTCGTTTGGTATGGAGTCTACTTCCATCCACAGTGTTCCCATCCAGGTGCACATAAATACTGTCAGTTGAGGAAAGTAGACACAAAACAGGTTAGGAAAGGACAGAATGTAGGCCACTCTGCTCCACCTTCCCTGACACAATGTTATTTTTTTCTCATTCTCTCTCTGCCTGAAGCTATTCTATTTAGGTACTCTTTAATATCCAATCCAGATACTCTGATTTTATCACATTTGGTAATGAACAATGTTGTAGGTATCTTTATCCATTATGAAAATATTTACCAAGCAACTACTTTGAGTCAGGCTTTGAGTAGATGTGGGTCCTGCCCTCCAGAAGCTGCTAATCAGAGAGAAGAACATTATGGGTAAACAGATAAACAATACGATACAGAATGTGCCAGTACCACCTCTAGCCAAGGGCTTACTCCAACCACAAATGGAATTAAGCTGGATAAGCTGATCACTGACCACCTTCATAATTAATCCTGCCTGCTCTCAGCCAGCTCTGCATTCCTTCACGCTCTCCCCTTTTCACCCAGAGCCTATTGCACAGGCTTCTCAGAGGCCCCTCTGAGCTTTAGTCACCTGCTTGGGACCATATCACCCGCTTGTGCCTTCAGAACCTGTATCAAGGTCTATCAGAGTTCAGAGCCCTATTCTTGACCTTTCCCACAGTTCCTTACCCCCACCCCCTTCCTCTAGGACAGAGGTTCTCAAAGGGTGGTCCACAAATGCTCAGGTATCCTGGAGACCCTCCTAGGAGTGTGCAAGATCAAAACTAGTTTTGTAGTAATACTTAGACAGTTTCCACTGGGTGGACATTTGTACTAAAGGTGCAAAAACACCGGTGGGTAAAATTGCTGGTACTTATCATGAATCAAGGCAGTGACACCAAACTGTGCCAGTACTCATTGAATTCATCACCACAGTTTTTCTCTAAAACAAAAGTCAGGTCCACGTAAGCCCTTCGCTTCATTGTTGAAGCAGTGACAATACTGACCTTATTAAATATCAACCCTTGAGTGCACAACTTTTTAATATTCTGTGTGATAAAAATAAAGTTTGTTTTAAAACACTTCTGTTGCATACCAGAGTGTGATGATTGTCTCAAGGAAAAATACTTGTGTGATCATTGAGCTATAAGCTAAACTAATCAGTTTTTTTTCATGGAACATCATTTTTACTAACAAAGAGATTGCAAACCAACTATGGTTATTCAGGTTGGGTATTTAAGATCCTCTTTTTCTTTTACCAAAATAAGCTCAATTGAACCTGTCATCTCAAGGAAAACAACTGACAGTATTTATTGCCAATGTAAAGTTGCACTTTAAGTGAAAAACAAGATTTTAGAACTTCCCAATATTTAAAGATTTTTATTATGAGGTCAGTAGTAATATTAACAAACACAGTTTTTGATATTGTATATGAAATGGAAGATCTGTGGAACAAAAAGAACCATTATTTTCCAAATTACCAATTCTTTTTTTTTAAAGATTTTATTTATTTATTTGACAGAGAGAGGGAGAGAGATCACAAGTAGACAGAAAGGCAGGCCGAGAGAGGAGGAAGCAGGCTTACCGCTGAGCAGAGAGCCCGATGTGGGGCTCGATCCCAGGATCCTGGGACCATGACCCGAGCCGAAGGCAGGGGCTTTAACCCACTGAGCCACCCAGGCGCCCCCCAAATTACCAATTCTTGATGGTACAAGAGCATGCATGGGTTAAAGCTCCATCCAAAGTGAGAGCTAGCCCCAGGGATTTGAATGCTGCAGAGGACCCAAAGTTTGCTGTTGGGGTTTTAGCCTTCCTTCTGCAACCAACCTTTAAGAAATGGTACTAATTAGCTTGATTGTGGTAATCATTTTGCAATATATACATATACCAATTCATCATGTCATGCATTTTACATATATATACCATTTTAATGTGTCAACTATACCTCAATAAAACTGTGGGTATTGGGGGGCGCCTGGGTGGCTCAGTGGGTTAAGCCGCTGCCTTCGGCTCAGGTCATGATCTCAGGGTCCTGGGATCGAGTCCCACATCGGGCTCTCTGCTTAGCGGGGAGCCTGCTTCCTCCTCTCTCTCTCTGCCTGCCTCTCTGCCTACTTGTGATCTCTGTCAAATAAGTAAATAAAATCTTTAAAAAAAAAAAAAAACTGTGGGTATTGGGACTGTCACTTGCTGAATTTGGTATGGAATCAAAGGAGAATATCCACAATTATCATAAAAGGCTATTAATCTATTCTTCCCTTGTCCAACTACCTACCTGTGTGAGATTGGTTTTTCTTCATATATTTCAACCAAAACAGCATACCATAGCAGATTAAAGGCAGAAGCAGATATGAGAATTCAACTGCCTTTCTATTATATCAGACATTAAAGAAATTAGCAAAAGAGTAACACAATGCCACCCTTTTCACTGAATTCTCTTCATTTGGGAAATTAGAGTTATTTCATATAATTATTGCCATTTGTAAGTGGATTTAATAAATATGCATTTTAAACTTTCTTGGGCTTAATTCTTGATATGGAAAATACAAGTTGATATAACTCACATAAATAAAAGCACTTTGGGCCTCAACAATTTTTAAGAGTGTGAATGGTCTTGGGGTGCCTGGGTGGCTCACTTGGTTGAGTGTCCAACTCTTGATCTCAGCTCAGGCCTTAATCTTAGGGTTTGAGTTCAAGCCCAGCATTGAGCTACATACTGGGTGTGCAATCTACCTTAAAAAAAAAAAGAAAAGAAAAGAATGGGCTCTGAGACCAGAAATTTTGAGGACTAGTGTGCTATGTGTTGTAAGCTTATCCCACCCATGAGAAATGGACACAAGCTTTGGGAGGACCCAAAAGACACTGAATTCTCACAGGGAACCAGGAAGGCTTCATAAAGAAGGCCTTTTATGTGCTGTCATTTGAAAGATACACAGGAAAAATTTTATTTGTGTCCTCCTTAGAGTGAAAGCTCTCTAAAAGGGTATATGCATGTTGTGTACTACAGTAGAATTCTAAACCAGAAAACAGGATATTACTAATTTGTAATATAGAGCTATTAATTTATCATTTGCCACGACTTCAGCCTCCTGACTTATAAAATGCAGATGTTGTAATTGGACCACCTCTAAGGTCCCTTTACCTACATCTAACAATGAAGCATTATTTTCAATCTTCAAAAACTTACAAAGAAGTCCCAAAAATATTTGAAAGAAATAATCCATTATATTGAGAGTCACTAAAAATCCTATTTTGGGGTTTTTTTTAAATGATACAAATAATATTTGTAATATAATGTTAATGGGGCATCTGGGTGGCTCCGTGGGTTAAGCTTCTGCCTTCGGCTCAGGTCATGATCTCAGGGTCCTGGGATTGAGCCCCGCCTCGGGCTCTCTGCTCAGTGGAGAGCCTGCTCCCCCCTCTCTCTCTCTGCCTATCTCTCTGTTTCAAATAAATAAATAAAATTGAAAAAAAATTTTTTAAAAAAATAATGTTAATGGAAAACTATATACAAAGTTGTATACATACTATGATCCTAAATTTACCAAAAGAAACATGTGTATACATATTTTTACAAATAGTTATCTCTAAGTGATAGGATTACTGAATATCAATATTTTCTTCTTTCTAATTTTCTATTTTCTGAGCATAATCAGAAAGCTTTTGTCTTTTACATCTTAGAATTGTTTATTTCTTATAATAGCTCTGTAAAAAAGCTATCCTTTTCCCATCTACAAGTAAGCATAGTATGAAGCAAATCTCCCCCAAAATGCCCCAGGTCATCTAGGTGGCTCTGTAGGTTAAGTTTCTGACTTTTGATCTCAAGCTCAGGTATTGATCTCAGGTTAGTGAGTTCAAGCCTCACATTTGGCTCCACACGGACATAGAAACTACTTTAAAAAATTACTCATTTTTCTAGAAGTTAGAAATAGAAATTCCAGCTTTCTTATCATGAAAACCACTAAGGTACCTCACCTTATATCAAGATTCACACATACTCACATGTATATCGAGATTCACACATCTTTACTTGATCAAGCTCTGAAAACATAACTCAGCTTGTAGCAAAGCTTGGTAACAGTTCCTCAGTATCCATTCTCCTTTTCTGGGCATGAAGATGTCAAAACAGAGACTACATTTGCCAGCCTTACTTTTAGGTGAGTGTGACCATGTGACTCATGCTTAGCAAATGGAAGCCATGTGCTGTTCCTGCCTCATATCAGGAAGCTGTTTATCCTCTTAGATCTATGCCACTTAATTTGCCCAGTGTAGACTGGCTAGGTCGGGACTGTTATGTGAGAGAGAAATAAACTTCTATATTATCAAAGCAACTCCCCTAAGTTTCTTTCTGTGCCAAAATTAATGCATAGTTGATGAGTATTTCTTGATAGCTACTTATTGCTTGCTGCTTCACAAGTTCGACCCAGAATTTCAAGAGATAATTAATCATCAAGAAGTAAAATCAATGGCTATTACAGCCTATCTCAAGGCTGAGAGGCTGTTGTTCACAGTTCTTCATTTCCAAGTTTGGAGTGCTGCCCAGGAACTGAGTCCACTACTCTACCATAAGTACACATTTTTCCAATAGATATTTCTTCATTTCTCCATGACATCTTTTGGCTATATAGTTTTCCAAATGCTTTAGGGAATGTAAAATGTGAGTAAGAAATTATTAGTAAGTCCTTAGAGTGTATTATGCTGAAGAAACCCACAATTTTTTATCCATTTCTAAAACTTCAAATCTGGGGGTTTAACTGAAAGAATTCCATAATTTTTTTAAATATTTTATTTTATTTTATTTGACAGGCAGAGATCACAAGTAGGCAGAGAGGCAGGCAGAGAGAGGGAGGGAGGAAGCAGGCTCCCTGCTGAGCAGAGAGCCCGATGCGGGACTCGATCCCAGGACCCCGAGATCATGACCTGAGCCGAAGACAGAGGTTTTAACCCACTGAGCCACCCAGGCGCCCCAGAAGTACTTAATTTTTAAAATAGGAACAGTGTTATACAAGAACAAGACATTACTTTTATATTTTTGGCAAAGAAAAGCATAAACATTTAAAAATCTGTCAATGAGACTATGGTTAAACAAACTATGGTGCAACCAGTCTCTGGTGTTTTATAGATACATCAGGAATTAAGTCATTAAGAATGTAGAAACATAAAATGATATACTTAATACAAAGGTAAGTCAGATAAACAGAATCAATTTTATTTTTACTATGATGTTATCTATGAAAAATAACACTTACCCATTAGGACAATAAATAGTAAAGAAACAGAAAACTAGAAGATAATGGATTATATGCTTGATACTGTAGGTGATTCTGTTTTCCCTTTTAAATTTTCTGTTACTATTGTTTTGATACTGCTTGAGAAATACATGATTTTCCTTTTTAATTTTTTTTCCAATTTATTTATTTTCAGAAAAACATTATTCATTATTTTATCACCGCACCCAGTGTTCCATGCAAGCCGTGCCCTCTATAATACCCACCACCTGGTACCCCAACCTCCCACCCCCCCGCCACTTCAAACCCCTCAGACTGTTTTTCAGAGTCCATAGTCTCTCATGGTTCACCTCCCCTTCCAGTTTACCCAAATTCCCTACCCTCTCTAACACCCCTTTTTAATTTTTTTTAAATTTCTCTTCAAATTTTTTTGAGAACATATGCTTACTGAAGAATACATCTCTTAGTGGCACACCACCTGCCTTCCCAATCCCCCTTGCTGGGGAAGCCAATATACATGCAGATAAAAACCCTTCCATGGTTTTCCCCATGTTCAAACAATGCATACCTGGAGCTGGTTGTAAGGAAGCTATGTTGCTGAAAGTTATTTTTACAAAAAAAGAAAAGGGTATGATATGAAATGGATTACCTGCCATGTGTTTGTCTTATTTAATGACACACCCTTGATATCTCTTTAAATCTCCTTTTTTCTTTTAATAGCTGTATAGTAACATATTCAGTATTTTAAAACAAAAATAAAATAAAAGGCATTGCCCTCCAATTACTTTTTGTGCCCCTCATCCCACCACCAGCATTTTGAGTGAAGTATCACAAAGTGTACATAGCTCTCTTGACCTGCTCATGAACTTTGCAGAAATCACATCAATAGCCCCAATGCATTTTGAGGATCTCTGTAACCAAGGATAAATATTCAGCCCAGATATTGAAGAACCAAACTAGCTTTTTTCTCCACAGACCCAGGAGAGACATCAACAAGAGTGTCCTCCTGTATTAACATTTGCTCTGTGCTGTGACAAGTCTGCAAAGATGCAGGATCTTTGCTCTTGTTTCCATATCTAGAATATCTACAGCACTTGACAGAGCTGGTGAGAACTTTCAGGGCATCAGTAATTTATTTTTCTTTTCTTCTACCAGTTTAAAATAGAGGTCTTTGGGACACCTGGGTGGCTCAGTCTGTTAAACATCTGCCTTCAGCTCAGGTCATGATCCCCGGGTCTGGAACTTCAAACTTACAAGCAGGTGATAGACAATTTTTTAAAAATTGCAAGATTCAATTTATCTTTTTACAATTGAATTAAACTTGGCCATCTCAAATTTTGAATTTGTTTTATGAAATGATTCAGAAAATCTCTCAGATATTTCATTTATTGTTTTGTCTTTCTGCATCACCTCATCCAACAGAATTTATTGAGTCTTCAAATATCCTTTGCATGAACATACAAATATCCTTTTTAAGATTATTTCCTTTGTCAGTAAAATACCTCATTTGATTATAAACCATTTCTTTTTCTCAGCATCATTTATTATCTGGAATTAATAGAATCTGAGTTAATTGAATGGATGGATGTGAAGATGAAAACCCAGAAAATTGGAAAATAGAATAACTGTTTTCTTACAGTCACATAGTTCATGAACTCAAAGGCTTTGAGTAATGTATCATATAAAGTCACTCCCCCGAGACCAATATGAATAGAGAAAAGTCAAGAGAAATAAGACAGAAGTACCCATATGCTGTCCATTTCTACCACTCAGAGAAGCAGAGAAGATTTTGACTAAAGGCTTTAAACTATCTGGGCATGAAAGATAATACTTTGTAGAATCATTGATTCAGAAGAAAATTGGCAGAGACAACAAAAGATTATAGCATGTCCACACAGTGCAAAATCATGTAGAGAACTACCTGGTTCATTTGGTTCACAGAGAATTCCACATGAGAAAAATCTAAGGTTTTCTTTAAGCCAATTGAAGTCTTCCTCATCAATTGTTTTGATATTAGAGGCACCCATTATATCTTGCTCTCAAGTCTCATATCTAATTAATGACCTTCTCTTTATCCATGAAGATCAACTAATGTGTTTCACTCAAGTGGATGATGAAATGGAGAAAAACTGAACCGCCCTGCAAGATTGTGTTAGAGCTCATTCAGTTGTGCAACATTGTATTGGTGTTGGATGGGATAGGAGACAAGGCTCGTCCCCACTCTGTTCACCAATTATGCCCTAAACTGCTCTTACAAGGCCTTGCTCTCCAGCTGGGGACACGTTTCCCCACTCATGTCATGATGCCTCGTGACTTCCCCCAAAGCAGCAATCCTTACTCACTTAAGAATTTGGAGAACCTTTGAAGACCTGTGGAAATATCCTCATGCATCCTAAGTACTCACATACATTTTTCATACAATTTCAGGGATTTAACAGACCCTCTGAAATCCATTCCTAAATCTTTGGTACGAATCACTGTCAACCTTCAGGATCATTGAGGTGGAAGCAAACCATTGACCCTCATATATAAAATTATCCAGCTTGGGAAGCCCCCATGTAACACAATGTTCAGGTAAAGTGAGTACACAAGGAGGGACCTGGATAAGAAGCAAAGGCAGAAAGCAAACGTTGTCAGAGATCATTTCAGACAAACCTATCCACTCTCCAGATGGGAACTGAGAGCCAGGATGTCCAGTGAACTGCTGAGGTCACAAGCAAGAAGGAATGGGTAAATAAAGATGGAGAACCAGGCTTCTGGACCTCTTTCTAAAGACTTTGCCTCCTGCCACATGCACAGGAATTCCACATGGGTTGATGCTGGCATGTAGGAAACCAATAAAGAGCACTTCTTTGTTCCTCCTTTGCAGGTTATCAACTAGAAATGAGGCAGTGAGGCAACCACTAGGTTACAATGTTATTTTTATTTTTGATAAGTCATTTTCAAAATATGGTTCTACACATGTGTCAAAGGGGCCTGCTCACACCCCACCCCACCGGTGAGGCTACAAAGCATGCATGCTCAGCCAGGATTTCAGGAAGAGAGAAGAAAAAGAATCCCTGGTGCCTTACTGTTTTTCATGGATTAGCTCCACCCAGTCAAGGTGGATGGTTAGCTGCCAACCAGAAAACTCAATAATTTGGGCACCTGGGTGGCTCAGTGGGTTAAAGCCTCTGCCTTCAGCTCAGGTCATGACCTCAGGGTCCTGGGATGGAGCTTCGCATAGGGCTCTCTGCTCAGCAGGGAGCCTGCTTCCTTCTGTCTTTCTCTCTGCCTGCCTCTCTGCCTACTTGTGATCTCTGGCTGTCAAAGAAATAAATAAATAAAATCTTAAAAAGAAAAGAAAACTCAATAATTCACTGAGGAAGAGAGGGAAAGGAATGGGGCAGCAGACCAAGAGTTCCTTGAGTAGAGCACCCTTCCCCCAGAAACACACACAGCTGGATATAGAGTGCATGTGTCTTAGTTACATCTCTAATTCATGGGGCTGACACACGTCTTACCATGCCAGTACATGACAGCCACTTCCCAGTGAGAACTACCTCATCCCACCTGGATCCACATGCTGGGCTGTCTAACACATATATGTGAAACCTGCCATCACTTAGATGTAAGCAGCGACAGCATGTGCCTGAACCACACATGGGATCAATAGAGTAGGGTTTACTCCATATACGAAACCCTGAGCTTCCATACCTCAGCAGCTATGCTCTCCTGCATGTCCTAGGACTCTCCTCATGCCAGTGGTCCATTCTTTGCTAGAGTCCCATCCCTCACTCAGGCAAGTATTCCTGCCTGGACCCACAGTGCAGAGGTAGTATCTGCTGCCTCGAGGACAGAGTTTCCACTCCCAGGGCCGCTCACGGTCCATCAGCAGACAGACCCTACCTACAGTTAAGGTCTTAGTTACTATGTGTCTGCCATAAAAGTATGTGTGTTGGCGGGGGGGGCGGGGCAAATATTATCAGTAGGAAGGTCTAGTTGAGATAAATTAGATAATTTTATATTAGATAATCTTTTGTTTTCAAGTAATTGTATTATAAATATAAATAATTTGAAAAGGCTACAGTTGGTTTCTACACCGTTACATCTAAGCCACTATAGTGAATACACAAATGATTAACACTGGATTTTGTATTAACCACAGTTTCTTATTTTCTGTATTCATGATGCTCTAACATCTGGGGCCTTGCTGACCCTAGCTGGGCTGCCCTTCCCAGGGCTAACCATTTTCTAGAAACAACAAATTCTTTCCTGGGACACCACATGGGATACACAAATCAATCAGCCCACAGCTTACACTCCCAACGACTTCCTTAATCTCACTCTGGGCCACCCTCCCTCTGCCCTAATCATCTCAGGGCCAAGTACTAGACACCTAGGGACATCCTTATGCCCAGAGCCCACTGAAATCATTCAAACTGGCCAGTCCTAAGCCAACTGAGTTTGCTTAGCTTGCTTCCTTCCCATAAAAACCACAATGAAGATTCCTTCTCACTAATAGTTCTCTCTGTGTGTCTGTTTTTCCCATGTTCATGCTTCCCTACAAGGCCCCATGTGGAACACCATGCTTCCCCATGTCTAGGGGACTGCAAGTAAAATAAACACATCATCCTTCTGGGAATCATTTCCATGTCTGCATGTCTTACTATACCTGATTTTTAAAAATCCCAGGTACCATGAAACAGGTTATAACCCCCTTGTACCCCCTTGCACCCCTGCTGTAGCTTTAACAAAAGGGAAAGGATCCTCCCTCTGCAAACCAGTCCAGCTGAAGAAATAGAGAGGGAAACAGTTAGTAAAGAGGTAAGAACCAGCATCAGGCATCAGAAAGCCTCTGCAAAGCTGGAGGGATTCCAGATGACAGAGAACCATACCAGGAATTAGAAAAGGCACTGTATTAATGAGAAACTGAGTTGTTTGGCCATTATGTTCTTTTAAAGTATAAGAACATCAAGACAATGCATTTCAGAGATACCCTCTAAAAGCAAAGCCTATCATTAGAAAGTCCTGTCAACAGAGAAAAATGAAAGAAAGAGAGAGAACAGGATTGGGGGATAATACTTTACCCATATCTCCTTGTTTGGTTACAGCCAACTTTACAATTTAGATAAATTTTTATAGGTTCATGGGTAAATTTTTACAATGTCTCCAACTTACCTAAATACCTGATTTGCTTTTCTCATATAGCACTGATGGCAGAGATGGCAAGCTGTCCACTTTCAACAAGGTAGAGATGCTTCTGGACAGAAACTATGTTTCCATGCATCCCAGCACCCAGATGTCAGAAGTCAAAGGCTGAGTTCAGGCCTTTGGAATATGGTGAAAGTCAAGTGTGCTCCAAATAAGCCTCCCACACAGTTCTCTTAGGCTCTCTCTTTTCTCTCCTTGCCCAATTGAACATCAACACCAGACTATCTACAGGTACCATGCATGCAAGATGTTGAGCCCACCATCAGCCTGAGCACTTGGACCATGGCTGCATGGAACATCCTTCCTCATCTCCACTGGGCTCCATGTGGAAAATGTGTAAACGGCTAAGAGTGCGGTAGCACTATTGTGGTGGCTAGTTCTCTCTTAATTCATTGAAAAGAACATCAAAGGATTTTGAAGGTTAATACATATTTGAGAACACCGTTCAAGTTACTCTTTTGAGAGGCAGCTTCATTTGTGCAAGGATAAAATAAAGGACAAAGTCTTCATTTCTAAATTGACTCATTCATATGTAAGGATGAAATAATCACAGTGATTACTTTGCTCTCAACTTGATCAGTAACTTCAGGGCTTACAGATTTATAAAAGGAAAAGAATGACAGGACCAGTTCTGCCATGTTTGCATTGCTAGAGTAACCTTGTAGAATCGATAAAAAGAGCATTTATTATCAGGCATCTTTGTGCAAGCAAAACTGGGATAGGGAGAAAAACCTATTTAAATCTAATGGACCCTTTTCAGATAACAATCATTTACCAATCCTAAAATAATGTATCATTGTCTTACTTCCTCTCCTCTGAATCATTCATCACCAGCAATCACTGGAGACGTACAAGGTCCCAAACAGATGCAGTCCCAGCTAGAAGGCAGTAACTTTGCATCCTTAGTTCACTTAGACAGCAATGATATTTGTAGCATTATTAAAAATAGTTTGAATCAGGAGCACCTTGGTGGCTCAGTCAGTTAAGCCTCCAGCTCTTGCTTTGGCTCAGGTCATGATCTCATGGGGTCATGATCTCATTGATTGTAAGATCAAGTCCTATCACAAGCCCCATGTCCAGCGCCACACTCAGCCGGGAGTCTGCTTGAAGATTCTCCCCCTCTTCATCTCCCCCAATACACTCATTCTCTCAAATAAATAAATAAATCTTTTTTTTAATGGTGTAAATCAATACACTTTGCAACCTCCTGTGTGTTATTATGCTACTGGTCACTGTCACCAATTGTATTTCTGGACCCAGATGTTCCTACAGCCCAAAGGACCCACATCATATTTGTGAGGGCAATCTCATGATCTGCCTTAAATTCCTTCTCAAAAATCCAGAAGACATACCCTCATAGCACATCTTATTTAAAAAGCCCTTACCTGATTTCAAGCGTTATTACAAAGCTGTGATCACCAAGACAGCATGGTACTGGTATAAAAACAGACACATAGACCAGTGGAACAGAGTAGAGAGCCCTGATATGGACCCTCAACTCTATGGTCAATTAATCTTTGACAAAACGGGAAAAAATATACAGTGGAAAAAAGACAGTCTCTTCAATAAATGGTGCTGCGAAAACTGGACAGCTATATGTAGAAGAATGAAACTCGACCATTCTCTTACACCGTACACAAAGATAAACTCAAAATGGATAAAAGACCTCAACGTGAGACAGGAATCTATCAGAATCTTAGAGGAGAACATAGGCAGTAATCTCTTTGATATCAGCCACAGCAACTTCTTTCAAGATACGTCTCCAAAGGCAAAGGAAACAAAAGCGAAAATAAACTTTTGGGACTTCATCAAAATCAAAAGCTTCTGCACAGCAAAGGAAACAGTCAAAAAAACAAAGAAGCAACCCACGGAATGGGAGAAGATATTTGCAAATGACAGTACAGACAAAAGGTTGATATCCAGGATCTATAATGAACTCCTCAAACTCAACCCACACGAAACAGACAAACACATCAAAAAATGGGCAGAAGATATGAACAGACACTTCTCCAATCAAGACATACAAATGGCTATCAGACACATGAAAAAATGCTCATCATCATTAGCCCTCAGGGAGATTCAAATTAAAACCACATTGAGATATCACCTTACACCAGTTAGAATGGCCAAAATTAACAAAACAGGAAACAACATGTGTTGGAGAGGATGTGGAGAAACGGGAATCCTCTTACACTGTTGGTGGGAATGCAAAATGGTGCAGCCTCTTTGGAGAACAGTGTGGAGATTCCTCAAGAAATTAAAAATAGAGCTTCCCTACGACCCTGCAATTGCACTCCTGGGTATTTTCCCCAAAGATACAGATGTCGTGAAAAGAAGGGCCATCTGTACCCCAATGTTTATAGCAGCAATGGCCACAGTCGCCAAACTATGGAAAGAACCAAGATGCCCTTCAACGGATGAATAGATAAGGAAGATGTGGTCCATATACACTATGGAGTATTATGCCTCCATCAGAAAGGATGAATATCCAACTTTTGTAGCAACATGGACGGGACGGGAAGAGATTATGCTGAGTGAAATCAGTCAAGCAGAGAGAGTCAATTATCATATGGTTTCACTCATTTGTGGAGCATAACCAATAGCATGGAGGACAAGGGGCGTTAGAGAGGAGTAGGGAATTTGGGTAAATTGGAAGGGGAGGTGAACCATGAGAGACTATGGACTCTGAAAAACAGTCTGAGGGGTTTGAAGTGGCGGGGGGGTGGGAGGTTGGGGTACCAGGTGGTGGGTATTATAGAGGGCACAGCTTGCATGGAGCACTGGGTGTGGTGAAAAAATAATGAATACTGTTTTTCTGAAAATAAATAAATTGGGGAAAAAAAAACAAAATAAATAAATAAATAAATAAAAAGCAAACTTAATGATATTTTTGAATTTTATGATTTTTTAAAATTTAATAACCACATTTATATCAACTATAGTACAGGGTCTCATGGACATCACTACCTGTCTCTTCATTCTCTCAAACCCCAAAGACCACTTAGAGTCCCAACCACTACAGAAAAAGCTGGTCTCTATTCAACAGACAAACTTGGCCTTAAGTTTATGTCCTGCCCTAGATTTCACTATAACTAGTAGAATCATTCATCCAAAATGCCCAATTCTAGACCTAAGATTTCTGGAACTGAGTCTTCTTAACTTCAAAAGAGAGCAATGATTTTTTTTCCAATTTATTTATTTTCAGAAAAACATTATTCATAATTTTATCACCGCACCCAGTGCTCCATGCAAGCTGTGCCCTCTATAATACCCACCACCCGGTACCCCAACCTCCCACCACCCCCGCCACTTCAAACCCCTCAGATTGTTTTTCAGAGTCCATAGTCTCTCATGATTCACCTCCCCTTCCAATTTACCCCAACTCCCTTCTCCTCTCTAACTCGCCATGTCCTCCATGCTATTTGTTATGCTCCACAAATAACTGAAACCATATGATAATTGACTCTCTCTGCTTGACTTATTTCACTCAGCATAATCTCTTCCCGTCCCGTCCATGTTGCTACAAAAGTTGGATATTCGTCCTTTCTGATGGAGGCATAATACTCCATAGTGTATATGGACCACATCTTCCTTATCCATTCATCCGTTGAAGGACATCTTGGTTCTTTCCATAGTTTGGCGACTGTGGCCATTGCTGCTATAAACATTGGGGTACAGATGGCCCTTCTTTTCATGACATCTGTGTCTTTGGGGTAAATACCCAGGAGTGCAATTGTAGGGTCGTAGGGAAGCTCTATTTTTAATTTCTTGAGGAATCTCCACACTGTTCTCCAAAGAGGCTGCACCAATTTGCATTCCCACCAACAGTGTAAGAGGGTTCCCCTTTCTCCACATCCTCTCCAACACATGTTGTTTCCTGTTTTGTTAATTTTGGCCATTCTAACTGGTGTAAGGTGATATCTCAATGTGGTTTTAATTTGAATCTCCCTGAGGGCTAATGATGATGAGCATCTTTTCATGTGTCTGATAGCCATTTGTACGTCTTGATCGGAGAAGTGTCTGTTCATATCTTCTGCCCATTTTTTGATGTGTTTGTCTGTTTCGTGTGGGTTGAGTTTGAGGAGTTCATTATAGATCCTGGATATCAATCTTTTGTCTGTACTGTCATTTGCAAATATCTTCTCCCATTCCGTGGGTTGCTTCTTTGTTTTTTTGACTGTTTCCTTTGCTGTGCAGAAGCTTTTGATTTTGATGAAGTCCCAAAAGTTTATTTTCGCTTTTGTTTCCTTTGCCTTTGGAGACGTATCTTGAAAGAAGTTGCTGTGGCTGATATCAAAGAGATTACTGCCTATGTTCTCCTCTAAGATTCTGATAGATTCCTGTCTCACGTTGAGGTCTTTTATCCATTTTGAGTTTATCTTTGTGTACGGTGTAAGAGAATGGTCGAGTTTCATTCTTCTACATATAGCTGTCCAGTTTTCGCAGCACCATTTATTGAAGAGACTGTCTTTTTTCCACTGTATATTTTTTCCCGTTTTGTCAAAGATTAATTGACCATAGAGTTGAGGGTCCATATCAGGGCTCTCTACTCTGTTCCACTGGTCTATGTGTCTGTTTTTATACCAGTACCATGCTGTCTTGGTGATCACAGCTTTGTAATAAAGCTTGAAATCAGGTAAGGTGATGCCGCCAGCTTTATTTTTGTTTTTCAACATTTCCTTAGTGATTCGGGGTCTCTTCTGATTCCATACAAATTTTAGGATTATTTGCTCCAGCTCTTTGAAGAATGCCAGTGGAATTTTGATCGGAATGGCATAAAAAGTATAGATTGCTCTAGGCAGTATACACATTTTCACAATGTTTATTCTTCCGATCCAAGAGCATGGAATGGTCTTCCATCTATTTGTGTCTTCTTCAATTTCTTTCATGAGTGTTCTGTAGTTCCTCAAGTACAGATCCTTTACCTCTTTGGTTAGGTTTATTCCCAGGTATCTTATGGTTCTTGGTGCTATAGTAAATGGAATTGATTCTCTAATTTCCCTTTCTCTATTTTCATTGTTAGTGTATAAGAAAGCCACTGATTTCTGCACATTGACTTTGTATCCTGCCACGTTGCTGAATTGCTGTATGAGTTCTAGTAGTTTGGGGGTGGAGTCTTTTGGGTTTTCCATATAAAGAATCATGTCATCTGCGAAGAGAGAGAGTTTGACTTCTTCATTACCAATTTGGATACCTTTTATTTCTCTCTGTTGTCTGATTGCTGTTGCTAGGACTTCTAATACTATGTTGAACAAGAGTGGTGAAAGTGGGCATCCTTGTCTTGTTCCTGATCTCAATGGGAATGCTGCAAGCTTTTTCCCATTGAGGATGATATTTGCTGTGGGTCTTTGATAGATAGATTTGATGAGGTTCAGGAATGTTCCGTCTATCCCTATACTTTGAAGCGTTTTAATCAGGAACGGATGCTGGATTTTGTCAAATGCTTTTTCTGCATCAATCGAGAAGACCATGTGGTTCTTCTCTCTTCTCATATTAATTTGTTCTATCACATTGATTGATTTGTGAATGTTGAACCATCCTTGTAGCCCAGGGATGAATCCCACCTGATCATGGTGGATAATCTTTCTAATGTGCTGTTGGATCCTGTTGGCTAGGATCTTGTTGAGAATCTTAGCATCCATATTCATCAGTGATATTGGTCTAAAATTCTCCTTTTGGTACGGTCTTTGCCTGGTTTGGGGATCAGGGTAATGCTGGCTTCATAGAAAGAGTCTGGAAGTTTTCCTTCTGCTTCAATTTTTTGAAACAGCTTCAGGAGATTACGTGTTATTTCTTCTTTGAAGGTTTGGTAGAATTCCCCAGGGAATCCATCAGGTCCTGGGATCTTGTTTTTTGGGAGGTTTTTGATCACTGCTTCAATCTCGTTATTAGATATCGGTGTATTCAGGTTGTCGATTTCTTCCTGGCTCAATGTTGGTAGTTTATATTTTTCCAGGAATGCATCCATTTCATCGAGGTTGCTAAGCTTATTGGCATATAACTGTTGATAATAACTTCTGATGATTGTTTCTACTTCCTTGGTGTTAGTTGTGATCTCTCCCTTTTCATTCATAATTTTATGAATTTGGGATTTCTCTCTTTTCTTTTGGATTAGTGTGGCCAGTTGCTTATCGATCTTATTGATTCTTTCAAAAAACCAGCTTCTAGTTTTTGTTTTTTTTTTTTTTTTGGCTTTCTTTTTTTTTTTTCCAATTTATTTATTTTCAGAAAAACAGTATTCATTATTTTTTCACCACACCCAGTGCTCCATGCAAGCTGTGCCCTCTATAATACCCACCACCTGGTACCCCAACCTCCCACCCCCCCACCACTTCAAACCCCTCAGATTGTTTTTCAGAGTCCATAGTCTCTCATGGTTCATCTCCCCTTCCAATTTACCCCAAAGCACATACCCTCCCCAATGTCCATACCCCCCTTCTCCCAACCCCCTTCCCCCCAGCAACCCACAGTTTGTTTCGTGAGATTAAGAGTCACTTATGGTTTGTCTCCCTCCCTATCCCATCTTGTTTCATGCATTCTTCTCCTACCCACTTAAGCCCCCATGTTTCATCACCACTCCCTCATATCAGGGAGATCATATGATAGTTGTCTTACTCCGCTTGACTTATTTCGCTGAGCATGATATGCTCTAGTTCCATCCATGTTGTCGCAAATGGCAAGATTTCATTTCTTTTGATGGCTGCATAGTATTCCATTGTGTATATATACCACTTCTTCTTTATCCATTCATCTGTTGATGGACATCTAGGTTCTTTCCATAGTCTGGCTATTGTGGACATTGCTGCTATAAACATTCGGGTGCACATGCCCCTTTGGATCACTACGTTTGTATCTTTAGGGTAAATTCCCAGTAGTGCAATTGCAGGGTCATAGGGCAGTTCTATTTTCAACATTTTGAGGAACCTCCATGCTGTTTTCCAGAGTGGTTGCACCAGCTTGCATTCCCACCAACAGTGTAGGAGGGTTCCCTTTTCTCCGCATCCTCGCCAGCATCTGTCCTTTCCTGACTTGTTGATTTTAGCCATTCTGACTGGTGTGAGGTGATATCTCATTGTGGTTTTGATTTGTATTTCCCTGATGCCGAGTGATATGGAGCACTTTTTCATGTGTCTGTTGGCCATCTGGATGTCTTCTTTGCAGAAACGTCTGTTCATGTCCTCTGCCCATTTCTTGATTGGATTATTTGTTCTTTGGGTGTTGAGTTTGTTAAGTTCTTTATAGATTTTGGACACTAGTCCTTTATCTGAGATGTCGTTTGCAAATATCTTCTCCCATTCTGTCAGTTGTCTTTTGGTTTTGTTAACTGTTTCCTTTGCTGTGCAAAAGCTTTTGATTTTGAAAGTAAAGTGTCAGGATATAAGATCAATGCACAGAAATCAGTTGCATTTCTCTACACCAACAACAAGACAGAAGAAAGAGAAATTAAGGAGTCAATCCCATTTACAATTGCACCCCAAACCATAAGATACCTAGGAATAAACCTAACCAAAGAGGCACAGAATCAATACTCAGAAAACTATAAAGTACTCATGAAAGAAATTGAGGAAGACACAAAGAAATGGAAAAATGTTCCATGCTCCTGGATTGGAAGAATAAATATTGTGAAAATGTCTATGCTACCTAAAGCAATCTACACATTTAATGCAATTCCTATCAAAGTACCATCCATCTTTTTCAAAGAAATGGAACAAATAATTTTAAAATTTATATGGAACCAGAAAAGACCTCGAATAGCCAAAGGGATATTGAAAAAGAAAGCCAAAGTTGGTGGTATCACAATTCCAGACTTCAAGCTTTATTACAAAGCTGTCATCATCAAGACAGCATGGTACTGGCACAAAAACAGACACATAGACCAATGGAACAGAATAGAGAGCCCAGAAATAGACCCTCAACTCTATGGTCAACTAATCTTCGACAAAGCAGGAAAGAATGTCCAATGGAAAAAAGACAGCCTCTTCAATAAATGGTGTTGGGAAAATTGGACAGCCACGTGCAGAAAAATGAAATTGGACCATTTCCTTACACCACACACAAAAATAGATTCAAAATGGATTAAGGACCTCAATGTGAGAAAGGAATCCATCAAAATCCTTGAGGAGAACACAGGCAGCAACCTCTTCAACCTCAGCCGCAGCAACATCTTCCTAGGAACATCGCCAAAGGCAAGGGAAGCAAGGGCAAAAATGAACTTTTGGGATTTCATCAAAACCAGATTCTAGTTTCACTGATACGTTTTACTGTATCTCTGGTTTCTCCCTCATTGATCTCAGCTCTAATCTTGATGATTTCCCTTCTTATTGTGGAGTTGGTTTGATTTGTTTTTGATTCTCCAGTTCTTTAAGGTGTAGAGACAGCTGGTGTGTTCTAGATTTTTCAATTTTTTTGAGGGAGGCTTGGATGGCTATATATTTTCCCCTTAGGACCGCCTTTGCTGTATCCCATAGGTTTTGGACTGAAGTGTCTTCATTCTCATTGGTTTCCATGAATTGTTTCAGTTCTTCTTTGATCTCCTGGTTGATCCAAGCATTCTTAAGCAAGGTGGTCTTTAGCTTCCAGGTGTTTGAGTTCCTTCGGAACTTTTCCTTGTGATTGAGCTCCAGTTTCAAAGCATTGTGATCTGAGAATATGCAGGGAATAACCTCAGTCTTTTGGTATCGGTTGAGTCCTGATTTGTGACCCAGTATGTGGTCTATTCTTGAGAAGGTTCCATGTGCACTTGAGAAGAATGAGTATTCTGTTGTTTTAGGGTGGAATGTTCTGTATATATCTATGAGGTCCATCTGGTCCAGTGTGTCATTCAATGCCCTTGTTTCTTTATTGATTTTCTGCTTCAATGATCTGTCTAATTCTGAAAGAAGCATGTTAAGATCTCCTACGATTAGTGTATTCTTATCAATATGACTCTTTATCTTGATTAACAGTTTTCTTAAGTAATTGGCTGCTCCCATATTGGGAGCATAGATATTTACAATTGTTAGATCATCTTGGTGGATAGTCCCTTTAAGGATTATGTAGTGTCCTTCTGTATCTCTGACTACAGTCTTTAGTTTGAAGTCCAATTTATCTGATATGAGAATCGCTACCCCGGCCTTCTTTTGAGGCACATTGGCATGAAAGATCCTTCTGCATCCCTTCACTTTCAGTCTGCGTGTATCTTTAGGTTCAAAATGGGTCTCTTGTAGACAACATATGGATGGGTCTTGTCGTTTTATCCAATCTGCAACCCTGTGCCGTTTTATGGGTGCATTTAGGCCATTCACATTGAGAGTGATTATTGATAGATATGTTTTTATTGACATCGAGTTACCTTTGAAGTCTTTCTTTCTGTAGACTGTCTCTATATTTCTGTTCAATGCTATTCTTGGGATTTTTCCTCTTTTATAGAACCCCCCTTAATATTTCCTGCAGTGTCAGCTTTGTGGTTGCATAGTCTTTTAAGCCTTGCCGGTCTTGGAAACTCTTTATCTCTCCATCCATTTTGAATGTCAGTCTTGCTGGATAAAGTATTCTTGGCTGCATGTTCTTCTCATTTAGTGCCTTGAATATATCTTGCCAGCCTCTTCTGGCTTGCCAGGTCTCTGTGGACAGGTCTGACATTATTCTGATGGGCTTCCCTCTGTAAGTAAGGAGACTCTTTGCCCTGACGTCTTTCAAGAGATTATACCTATAATTATAATTCCTCAATTTGACTATCAGGTGTCGTGATGTTTTTTTTGGAATGTATAATCTTGGGTGGAGACCGTTCAGCCTCTAGTACATGAACGCTGGTTCCATTCACGAGATTCAGAAAATTTTCATGAAGGACTTGTTCCACGATATCTTCTAGATTTCTTTCTTTCTCCTCCCCTTCAGGGATTCCAATAATTCTGACGTTGGAACACTTCATGGCATCATTTATTTCCCTGATTCTGTTTTCATGGTTTCTAAGCTGTTTGTTCCAGGCTTCCTCGTGATCCTTTCTATCTGTTTGTCTTCCAGATCACTAAATCTATCTTCTGTCTCAGTTACCCTAGCTTTAAGAGAGTTTAGATTAGATTGGAACTCATTGAGAGCATTGTGAACCTCCTCCCTGGTAGCTTTGAGCTCCGCCCTAACATTGTGAACATCCTGTCTGGTCGCTTTCAGTTTGGCCCTAATCAATTCCATTTGGTCATCCATGGCTTTCTCCAACCTAGCTATTGCCTGGATAATTGTTAGCCTGAATTCTCTTTCCGACATATTGTCTATGTTGATAGCCATTAGCTCTGTTGCAGAAGGTCCATCCTCTGTATTTTTCTTCTGTTGGGCATTCCTCCTCCTAGTCATTTTGGTGGGAGATGACTGAACAGATGTAGCTGGATGTATCAACTCTGGTGCAGTCAAGGTGCACCCTGGAACACTTCTGAGCAATCAGGATTCCCCACCCAAACAAGAGACAAAAGAAAAGAAAAGAAGAAGAAGAAAAAGAAAAAAGAGAGAGAGAGAGACAGGAAAGAAAGGGAAGATGAAAAAGAAGGTTCAGCCCAGATGGGCCCCAAGGTAAGATTTATGAAGTAGACAAACAAAAAGAGATAAAAAGACTGATACAAGTATATGGCAAGAGAAAATATATATATATATATATGCAAGTAAAGAAAGAACCTCGTCAAAAAGAACCACAAGTGTAAAATTTATATGCTATCAGGACAAACACAAAAAACACAGAAACACTGGTGGAAGAAGATGAGAGAGTTCTTATAAATTCTCAGTGTGTGCGAGGAAGGTTGTTTTGATTCTTCCTGGATGTATTTTGATATCTTTGTTAAAGGACTCAACTTTCCTAAGATAGAGGGGACTAAAAATTGGTTTACCTATAGGGGTAGTATTGATTGGGGAAAGGAGATTATTTTGAAGTTTAACTCTATATGAATATTAGAAGATAAAAATAAAAAGGAATAAACTAGACTAAACTAAACTAAAATTTTAAAAAAGGAATTCAAAAAATAAAAATGCAAAGGAAAAACATAGGTGTATGTATCAAAAAGTTCAGGTTTGAAAGGTATTATGGAATTTTATGTACTGTACAGCTCGCTGTGATGGTAAATAGGTTAAAAAAATTACCTATGTGTAAAAAAAAAAAAAAAATATATGAACCGGAATAGTGGAAACGAGTGAACAATACAAGTTTTCCTATGAAGTAGTGGTTGTTCTCTTGTAGTCCTTTTTTTTTTTTTCTTTCTTGGTTTGTTTTCTGGGGGAGGGGCCTGCCACGTGGGTTGTCAGTCATTGATGTTTCCTGAGTTGAGTCCTCCCGCCCCCCTCAAGGGGGTGGGCACTGGGGAAACTGGTTTTTTTTTTTCAGGCTTTAGGCATAAAAAGCAGTTTTTATGCTTGTTCACTTTTTTTTCCTCTCACCTTGACTGCCTTTGATGGTTTTTGTAGTATTAGAAGAAATCAAACCGCACCCTGATCTCCGTCTCAGAGAGAAGCCTCAGTCTGGGTGCAGAAGCTGAATAAATTCCCCCTTGGCCACTGGCAGAGCAGGTTCCAAGTTGCAGACCCTGGGGGCGCAGGATCTTTTGCTCGTACCCAAAGCCAAGGCAGTGGCGGCTGTCTGGGAGCTCCCGACCGCCAGAGAGGTTCCAAGCAGTGATCGCACACTGAGATTTTGCCGCCGGCCGGGGCTGGGAGTGCCCGGCTTGCGCGCACCTCTTTTCAGAGGCAGCTATGGGTCGGGCGCGCGTCTGGGGCACTGAGAACGGGGCGCTGGTCTGTAAGCCCCAGGCTGAGCTTTTGCACACCTCTGTGGGGGAAGAGTTTTGGGCGTGTGGCTTATGCTTTGAAACAATGGCGCGGGTCAAAGAGCGCCGGCCGGGACTTTGTAACTCAGGGGAGCATGAGGGACGTGTGCGCGTGTCTCGAGCTTTGTGGTAGGGCTAGCGCGTGTTCTGCCCACCGGCGCGGCTCCCATCCCCTCACTGGAACTAGAACCCATGCATTCTCGGTCGCATTGGTAGCTTAGGGACCAGGAGCTGGTTTCTCCGCCGCACTCTCTCTGCCTCAGCGCCGGGGAGGCTGTCCTGGGACTGGGGACTTAAGCCCCTGTCCCTAGCCGCCCCGATTCCCACAACCTCCCCCCGCGATCCTTAGCTCTTTTGGAGTGCTTTCAACCAGTCTCCAAGTTAATGCTGGTCCCCAGACGCAGGGCACTCTCGCTCATACTGGAGTATTAGTTTCCAACTGGTCGCCTCTGGTGGCTCCCTCCCCCTTTTGTTTATCTTCCGATATCAGTCCGCAATTCCCACTCTGCTTTACCTGCCCACTGGCGTCTTCTGCCCCTGTAGAGATCCAGACATGTATAATTCTGATCTCAGGCTGATTTCATGGGTGATCGGAGTTCTTTGGTAGGTAATCAGCTCACTTTGGGGTACAGGCTGAAAAGGCGCCTCTTCCTACTACCCCGCCATCTTGTCCCCCCGATTTTTTTTTCTAAGTTAAAATAAAAATTTTAATTTTAAAAGTTTATTTCTCAAAAAAACCCACATAAACCTGTGAGATGTTATCACACCCCCCTGCCTTTCTAGACAAAATATGTGGCAATTACCTATGATAACCTGCACTCTCCTGAATATATGATTAGGTAGTTGCCTAAAAAATAACTCTAATAATAAAAATCTTTTTTTTAAATATTTTATTTATTTACCAGAGAGAGAGAGAGGGAGAGAGAGCGAGCACAGGCAGACAGAATGGCAGGCAGAGGCAGAGGGAGAAGGAGGCTCCCTGCTGAGCAAGGAGCCCGATGTGGGACTCAATCCCAGCATGCTGGAATCATGACCTGAACCCAGGCGTCCCTCTAATAATAAAAATCTTGCACAGAAATCACAAATCACTTACAATCACTATGAAATCACTGTTTATTTAAGTTTCTAAAAAATATGTTTTTATAAATAATCTATTATAATTCACTAAATTTCTCTTTCTAATCAGGTGCCATCACAAAGTTGCAGTTTTGCAAGATGAAAAGAAGTCTGGAAATTCATGCTGGTGAAGGTTGCACAACAATATGAATATACTTAACACCACTGAACTGTATGCTTAAAATAGTAAAATTATGTATTTTTTTCACAGTAAAAAAAGCACAAAATCAGGTGTTATGAAATTTCCCAATGTGGGCCCAAATTAGAGCATCATAAAGGCTCAATTAAAAATACACATTGTCAAAACTTTAGCTACAACCACACTTGATGCACTATTGCCACTTTCAACTTTTAAGTTCTAAAGGAGTATTTTCCCTTTCCCCAAAATCTTTAGTTTTCCCTCTCCGTTGGTGAGTGAGGGATGATCCACCACCCACTCAAGCCAGAGGCCTAGATGTCAGACTCATTTCCTCTCTCTCTTCTATATCCTTTTCATTTAAAAGACTAAACATTTTTTGTTTATGCTATCTCCTTAGTATCTTCTTACTCAATATCCTTATCTCCATTTGCACTATAAGGCATCAGTAAATACTGTCCCCGGCCAGCCCCAGGAATCGACCAGGGTAACCATGGGGGCTAAGAGGATGATGAAAAAAAGATAAGAGACAAAGAGATGGGGGCAGGAGGGACACTGAAGATGATGTCCAACAGTGCCAAATTTATTCCACGTCTTACGAGCATTTATAAGGCAGACCAGAATAGGAGGAGCATTACATCAGTACCTAGTCAGATGACCGCAAGTTCCTATAACAAGTTTACATTAACTACAAGCAAACCTTGTGACGCCAGGTAGTTTCAGCTAAAGCCATTAGCAAGACAATCAACCAGGGAATGGATCATGGGAGGTAGAGAACAACAAGGATTAACTAAGAATTCAGGACTCTGGCCACATTGTTCCCTACTGCAGGGAGAGTGTGTGGGAAGTCATCTAGGTGAGGGCACGGCACATAGCCCAGACCCTTTCTCAGTGCGCTCAACTTTCCCGTCCTTAACCTTGCCAAGGTGTCCGGACTTTGAAGGAGACACATGTCAGGACCTAGTTTGGTCCTCGACTCCAACCATGCCATAGCCTCCAACAAAATACCAAATATTTATTGAGCATGTAGTAATGTGGTGGGTAGATCCACTATCCAAAAATAAAGTAGATGTAATGTCTAACTTTAGGGAGATTACAATCTACTAAAGGAGAAAAACACACAAACAAAAATAAGCTCAAATGTAATCATCATCATCATCATCATCATCTTCACATTTACTATTTATAATATATCAGACTCCCTTACGTTAAATCCTTCAAATTACCCTACCAGGTAGGGGCTGTCTTTGCCATCATGTATATACAATCACTGGGACTTAGAGAAGAAAGTTTAGTGAGATTACAGAATACAAGAACAAAATACAAAAGTAAATTGTATGTCAGACTATTTACAGACAACTGGAAATTAATTTTTTAACTTTCTTTTTGTTTTTTAGGAAGCCCAACACACAGTGTGGAGCCCAACTCAGAGCTTAAACTCATGACCCTAAGATGAAGACCTGAGCTGAGATCAAGAGTCAGATGCTTAATGTACTGAGCCACCCAGGCACCCCAGATATTAATTTTTTTCAAGATTTTATTTATTTATTTATTTATTTGACAGAAAAAGAGGAAGAGAGTAAGTAAGCACAAGCAAGAAGAATGGCAGAGGAAAAGGGAGAAGTAGGCTCCCCACCAATCAGGGAGCCTGACGTGGAGTTTGAACCAAAGACCTGATCATGACCTGCAATGAAGGCAGACACTTAACTGACTGAGCCACTCAGAAGCCCCTCAGAAATTAATTTTTAAAATGCCATTCACAATAACATGTTCAAGATAAATATGTGAAAGACCTGTTATGATAGGTAGAATTCTAAAATGACCCCCAATGAGCCAAGTCCTTATGTTATTCCTTCCCCCTTGAGTGTGGGTAGGACCTTTAATTTACTTCTAACAAATAAGTGCAGAAAAGGTGAAGGGACTTCACAGATATATTTACAATCATTGATCAGTTGACTAAGTTAAACAAAAAGGAAATTATTTCAGGTGGGCCTAAGCTAATCAGGTGAAGAAGGGCTGATAGACAAGGTGACAAATATATTCACTATCTTGATTGTGAATCATGGTGATGGCATAATAAGTGGTACACATCATATATATATATATATATATATATATATATATATATACACACATCTTATATATCTTATATATCAACCGTAAGCTATCATATGTGCAGCTTATTGCATGACAATTATACCTCAATCAAGTTGCTAGCAACATGGACAGGACTGGAATAGATTATGCTGAGTGAAATAAGTCAAGCAGAGAGAGTCAATTATCATATGGTTTCACTTATTTGTGGAGCATAGCAAATAGCATGGAGGACAAGGGGAGATGGAAAGGGGAAGGGAGTTGAGGGAAATTGGAAGGGGAGGTGAACCATGAGAAGCTATGGACTCTGAAAAACAATCTGAGGGTTTTGAAGGGGTGAGGGATGGGAGGTTGGGGGAACCAGGTGGTGGGTATTAGAGAGGGCACAGATTGCATGGAGCACTGGGTGTGGTGCAAAAACAATGAATACTGTTATGCTGAAAAAAATAAATTAATTGAATTTTTTAAAAAAAAGTTCTACAGTGATACTCATCACAGTCCAAATAAAATTCAGTCTCTTTTACTTGACCCATAAAAGCACTAGGCCTATAAAATCAAGTCCTCAAAGCTCATCTCTCACCATTCTCCCCTTTACTCATTCTTTTGCATCACATTGTCCTTCTCCAGATTTTTCAATAGATCAAATTTATTCTTATTTGAAGGCTTTGCTTGGAACACTACTTCCCTGACTCTTCTCCTTCATTGTTCAAATCTCAGCTCTAACATCCTCTTCTCAGAAAATCCTTCTCTTTCTCCATCTAAAGTAGCTTCCTAGACCACCCACCACTGTTTGTTCCCTTTGCAACACATGGCCATGCCTGTCCCAGTGTCTATAACATTGCCTATAAGAGTTCTTGGAAAGATCTACAACTCAGCTGAGTCTGGAGAGATTATTAGGTTAAGAGTTGACAGTTAAGTGATAGGGAGTTAAGTACACATTTTAGATTTAAAAAAAAAAAAAGCATAAGCAGAGATAGGGAGATGAAAACCAGCATGGCAGCTTCCCAGGACTAAAAGCATTATGTGCTTTTGTGAAGCAATAAATGTCAACACAGGGTGACAGACATGAAACAAGCACTAGACTATACAAAGTTTTATGGACAATGCTTGAGAGAAAAGACATACCCCGGAAGCATTTTAAGTAGGATGTTTTAAGTAGGAAAATAAACTTTTGGTTTTGATTATGCATTCTGATGGCAAACAAGTAAGAAACCCTAGCAACCAGGTTAGAGAAAAGGGAATTATTTAAGATATACTTAATATTTGAAGTAGACGCATTCAGTGATTAATGTTAAGCTATGAGAAAACATCACTTCTATTCCCCATGCTGTTAGTTGGTTATTTTACCCTAATATTGGGTATTTGGAATAAGAAATATCCTATTTTTTTAAATTTATGTATATGCATTTGTTTTTAGAGCTTATTGTTTGACATTAAATGAAGAGTTGCTAATAATATGGGTACAGATTGTGTTTTTCCTTTCAAATATATCACTTAATGAATTTAATTAAGAATGTTATGGAGGTCTGCTTCTTAGTAGGACATGTACAAATTACTCTGAGCTTTAACAAATTAAGAATTTGTTCCATGAAGTCAGATTATTACAGAAACATCAAATTAAATTTTGGATGGGTTTGTAGTTTAATCATTCAGTGTGAGTTCATGATGTTTAATTTCTCTTGGATTTGTTTAATTATTAAATTCTAAAGCATTTATAATTACCATGAATCTCAACTTGGCAATTGTACGTATACTGATTTCTTAAAACATATCACCATAAGATCAGAGCAGACATTTTCAAAAATATCCGTGTTTTCTGAATGGATTTTGGTTTTGTTTACATATCATCTGCTCTCTGCAAAACTATACTCTTATTGGTTGGACTTTACATTCACTATCTCAATCACTCTACAATACTACTTACAGGATTGTGTCATGGTCTACACTTTGTAGGGGGAAAATTTAAAAAGTTAGTGCAATTAGGGAACCTTTTCACATTCAGACACCAGAAGTGGTAGAACCAAGATATGCACTCATGCCTTCTGACTCCAGAAAACATGATTCACAAGTTTTAGTCACTACTGTGCTGAAAGCATCTTTAGCTAGGTCACCTGCCTACTTCAACACTGTGCCCTCCGCCACTCACAGGACTATATCTGACAAATAGTGACTGGATAAATGAAATAATAAGTAAATGCTTACAAAATAAATTTATATGGGAACACATAATATAGAAATTCTCAAAACAAACCCAGGATATATATGGAATGATTATCATCCCAATTTTCAAGTGAAGAAACCAAGCCTCAAAAACTCTCATGCCTAAGAACAAATTATAACCAGGAGGTTTGAGAATCTCACTTGGAATTTTATCCCCATGATCGTATCTGTCTACATGGCATCTCACTGGCCCCTGCTCCAGACAGAGTAGGTCACAGAGCATGGTTCTGTGCACAGAGGTGATGAATATGGATTTTCATGTTAGCACAGACTCTGATCAAGATCCAAATCTCCATTTATGGGTTATGGGATCTGGGGCAATAAGCCTTATATTCCTCATTTGTGAAATGAGAATTATAAAAGTACCTGCATTATGGTATTATTTGGAATACCTTGAGGTATTAATGCACTAGCATTCAAACACACAGTAAGGGCTCAATGCACATGACCTAGTATTTTATATATTCTTTTTGCTACAGGACAGAGCCTCCCAGTGTAGGAAGCTCATGCCACCAGTAGAACACAAGTTGACTTTGCTTGAAGGAGGAACTTCTGGTCAAAGATCAGGAGACTTGGCTCCAAGTCTTATCTCTGTCCCTAACTAGAAATAGGACTGCCACCTCTCTGGGCACTGATTTTCATATCTGTAAAATGAAATGGGTTACTAGGTACTAATTTGTGCCTTCAGTCTGCTGAGATGGGGGAGCAGTATAAGGGCCATCCTGACTTTATGATCATAGTAAACACTATTGACTACTCTCTAACATTCTCATACTTCACAACAGAACTCAGATTTTAAGTTCTCCACCTCCTTCCCAGTAGCTGTGCTCTTCATGAACAGCTAACTCTGTCCTCACTTACTATGGGTGAGTTTTGGTTATTAAGACTCATGGAAACCCATCCCAATGGTTGACATGGTAAGTGAACATGGGGTTCAATTTGAGCTAATGAGAAGCGGGAGACTCTGGTAAAGTCTCTTAAAGACAAGACCCAGGAAATTCATTTCTTTTTTTTTTTTTTCTGGAACTTTCCCTTATCTGGTTTTGATGCCTAGAATGTTGTGGCCAAACTGAGGAGGAAATAAAGCCAAGAGAATCTCTAAAAAGCAAATCTAGAGGCCTGAGGAAGCACACCCTACCTTTGGACATCTTGTTATTTGAGTTAATTTTCCTTCTTAGGAAATTTCAGTTATTTGAAACTAGGTATCAACATGAGGGCCCCTCTCTGGACTTGGTGAACAATGGTGTCTTGATTTGTCAATTCAGCTCAGTTCCCTATTTCATCTTTGGAGAGTGCTCCCTTAAAGCTACGATTTACATTTCTCTCTGTGACATTCTAAGGTCAAGAGGGAAAAGAGTGAATATTTATATATGTGGTTGAAACTAATTCAAGGGCCAAGTTAGACATGTTATCCAAATCTACCTGGTAATGAAAGGTTTAATGAGTACAGTTTGGGGGACAGTTTTAAAATTATTGTTCAGGGGCACCTGGGTGGCTTAGTGGGTTAAAACCTCTGCTTTCGGCTTGGGTCATGACCTCAGGGTCCTAGAATCAAGCCCACATCAGGCTCTCTGCTCAGCGGGGAGCCTGCTTCCTCCTTTCTCTCTCTCTGCCTGCCTCTCTGCCTACTTGTGATCTCTCTCTCTCTCTCTCTGTTGGGTAAATAAATAAAATCTTTTTTTAAAAAATAAATAAATAAAATTATTGTTCATATCTTGTTATACTAATCTTATAATCTGCAAACCTGGAAGCATTAGAGATGAAATCCTGGAAGCTAAAAGTAGTATGTATTGGATTCAAGTTTAGCTGTTTCAGGCTTTGAGCCTAAAAGAGCCTTCTTTAGTTTTCTTAATCCCTTTTAAATTAGATTTTGTGTTTAGTGAGAAAATTCCTTTGTGTCATTTGTTTTTTCTAAAAGATTTTATTTATTTATTTGACAGAGAGAGAAGGAGCACTGGCAGGGGGAGCAACAGAGGGAGAGGGAGAAGCAGGCTTCCCACTGAGCAGGGAGCTCCATGTGGGCTTCAATTCCAGGACCCTGGGATCGTGACCTGAGCCCAACGCCAATGCTTAACTGACTGAGCCACCCAGGCGTCCCTCCAATGTCATTTTAGACAGCAACTTGAGTCTTCTACAGAGATTTTGGAGACCATCAGAAGTTTGAAGGTATATCATCTAAAATGTTTCTTAACATAATGTTTATGAAAGGGGATTTCAGTTGAATAACCTTACTGATTAATGGACTATAACTTTCATTGTAAAACTTGAACTATTTTTTTTTTGTTTATGCCACTTAACTTTATAGAAATATCAAGGCCTCATTATCTTTACAAATATGTTATTCAGCTATATAATACAAAATCAGCTATTTTCCTAAAGCTTAAAACATTTCAACAATAAAAATAATCATACCATGCTGATGTATAATTTGTAGATAGCATTAAATTCGTCTTGGGTAAGGCACATCTTTTCCTTTTGGTGAAGACTAGGTTTTTTTGGCTATTCACACATATGTTCCTACCTTTGCAAACAAAACCAGGAAAACCCTGTCCTTTAATATATGAAGAACAAGTTTATATTTTCTCATAAAAGGAAGAGATACTCTGAAAGAAACAAGCCCAAAAAATCAATGTAACATTTCTTTTTCTAGAGAAGCTGAGGTGCTTCATTATATCCCACTGTATCAAAAATATACATCTCCACAGTGAACGCTTTGCCACTGGTACCAGGCTGTGACATGACATGACAGATGCCACATTTACAATGGCCAACTGGAATTCAACGCAACAGACCTCTGGCAGAAAAGTGACAACACTGATATGAAGTCACTATTACATGGTCAAATAATAATAATAAAATGCAGTGATTTGATGAGAAATGAGAATGATTTTATCTATACATTTTTTAAAGAATTTCAGGGAGCTAGACTCACTAGGCAGGGTAAAGTGCTTCTAAGATGCTTAGAGGTCAAGTCTTTCCTTCCTTCTACCCTCTCTCCCCCATCCCCTCTTTTCTTTAAGTTTGTCCCTCCCTTTCCCTCCCCATATCTCCCTCTCTCTCCTTTCTCTCTCTCTCTTTCTCCCTTTCTTCCTCTCCCTTAGCAGGAACGAATAACTCCTGTATTTTCTCCCAAATGCAACATGAAGACTTGGTGCAATCAGAAAAACTGAAACCACAAGAAAACAGCTAGTTCAGCACTGAATCTCGTTTTCAGCATGACTACATGTACTATGTAATTCAACTGAATCTGTTTCAGCTGCAGGTATATTCTTTAATATAAAAAAAGAAATAATAACCTCTTTTGGAGTCTTTAAGTAGCTTTCATACTGCATAGTTGGTGGGATTGGGAATTTTCTTACTGACCTAATTTTGATTAATGAAATAAAAAATAAAATCTAGGAAGTGCAAATTAATCTTAGACAACCCCAGTCAATGCAGATCATGGATTCCGTAGAACACACCATTAGGTTTATCAGCAAATAAAATGAACACAGAGAAATACGAGACAATACATTACTGTATTACAATACAGTAATTATGTCTTTGATATCAGCCACAGCAACTTCTTTCAAGATACGTCTCCAAAGGCAAAGGAAACAAAAGCGAAAATAAACTTCTGGGACTTCACCCAAATCAAAAGCTTCTGCACAGCAAAGGAAACAGTCAAAAAAACAAAGAGGCAACCCACGGAATGGGAGAAGATATTTGCAAATGACAGTACAGACAAAAGGTTGATATCCAGGATCTATAATGAACTCCTCAAACTCAACCCACACGAAACAGACAAACACATCAAAAAATGGGCAGAAGATATGAACAGACACTTCTCCAATCAAGACATACAAATGGCTATCAGACACATGAAAAAATGCTCATCATCATTAGCCCTCAGGGAGATTCAAATTAAAACCACATTGAGATATCACCTTACACCAGTTAGAATGGCCAAAATTAACAAAACAGGAAACAACATGTGTTGGAGAGGATGTGGAGAAAGGGGAACCCTCTTCCACTGTTGGTGGGAATGCAAGTTGGTGCAGCCTCTTTGGAGAACAGTGTGGAGATTCCTCAAAAAATTAAAAATAGAGCTTCCCTATGACCCTGCAATTGCACTCCTGGGTATTTACCCCAAAGACACAGATGTCATGAAAAGAAGGGCCATCTGTACCCCAATGTTTATAGCAGCAATGGCCACAGTCGCCAAACTATGGAAAGAACCAAGATGCCCTTCAACGGATGAATGGATAAGGAAGATGTGGTCCATATACACTATGGAGTATTATGCCTCCATCAGAAAGGACGAATATCCAACTTTTGTAGCAACATGGACGGGACGGGAAGAGATTATGCTGAGTGAAATCAGTCAAGCAGAGAGAGTCAATTATCATATGGTTTCACTCATTTATGGAGCATAACAAATAGCATGAAGGACAAGAGGCGTTAGAGAGTAGTAGGGAATTTGGGTAAATTGGAAGGGGAGGTGAATCATGAGAGACTATGGACTCTGAAAAACAGTCTGAGGGGTTTGAAGTGGCGGGGGGGTGGGAGGTTGGAGTACCAGGTGGTGGGTATTATAGAGGGCACAGCTTGCATGGAGCACTGGGTGTGGTGAAAAAATAATGAATACTGTTTTTCTGAAAATAAATAAATTGGGAAAAAAAACCGTTTTTCTTCTTAATAAATATGAAAAAGTTGCTTTGGTCAATTAAAATATAAAACATGTAGATAAAATTGAAAAATGCCTATGTATATTTAGCTTATGAATTTTCATATCAATTCATTTAAAATCATATTATATAAAATAAAAATATTTAGGGAAACATTGCTTATTTCTGTTCTCATATTTCATGAAACAATTAAATTCATTTGTAATTCAAAATAAATTTCCTAGTCATCACTAGAAACATTATTTGAAAACTTGAACTATTTTTGAAGTGTTATTTTTGCAAACCTGTCAAGAATATGATTCCTTTTTTGATGGGGTCTTTGCCTGGTTTGGGGATCAGGGTAACACTGACTTCATAGAAAGAGTCTGGGTGTTTCCCTTCTGTTTCTATTTTTTGAAACAGCTTCGGGAGAATAGGTGTTATTTCTTGTTTGAATGTTTGGTAGAATTCCCCCACAGAATCCGTCAGGTCCTGGGCTCTTGTTTTTTGGGAGGTTTTTTATCACTGCTTCAATCTCATTACTAGATATTAGTCTATTCAGGTTGTCAGTTTCTTCCTGATTCAGTTTTGGAAGTTTATAGTTTTCCAGGAAAGCATCCATTTCATCTAGGCTGCTAAACTTATTGGCATATAACTGTTGATAATAATTTCTGATGATTGTTTCTATTTCCTTGGTGTTAGAATAATCTCTCCCCTTTAATTCATAATTTTATTAATTTGGGTCCTCTCTCTTTTCTTTTGGATTAGTTTGGCTAATGTGGTTTATCGATCTTATTTATTCTTTCAAAGAACCAGCTTCTAGTTTCATTGATGTGTTCTACTGTATCTCTAGTTTCTATCTCATGGATCTCTGTTATAATCTTGATTATTTCCCTTATTGTGCATGGGGTTGGCTTAATTTGTTGTTGATTTTCCAATTCTTTAAGGTGTAAAGACAGCTGGTGTATTCTGGATTTTTCAGAAAACATGAACAGAACTTGAAAGACTGATGGAACTATAACAAAAATCTAATATTTTGTTAAATGTAGAGAACAAACTCATGGTTATTTTACCAGAGGGGAAAGGGGTGGGTAATGGGTGAAAAATGTGATGACGATCAAAGAGTACACTTATCATGAAGAGTACTGAATAATGTATAGTATTATTGAATCATTGTATTGTATGCCTTAAACTTAATGTAACACTGTATGTACATATAATATGTATTATATATAATATATATTATATATACAATTATACTGGAATTAAAATAAAATAAAATAAAAAGGAAAAATCTCTAACATGAGAGTGTCAGAAGGGGAGGAAAAGGAAGTTAGGGCTGAAAAAATACTCAGAGAAATAATGGCTGAAATTTCCCAAGTTGGCAAAAAATGTAACATTGAATAAGCTGATTGAAAGTGAAACAGGATAAATGCTTTCCCCATAAGATCAGAAACAAGGCAAGGATGTCCACTGTAACTATTGTTATTCTATGTAGTGAAAGCTCTAGTCAGAGCCAGAAAGTAAGAAAGGGAAATAAAATAGACACATGTTGAAAAAGAAGAAATAAATTGTACCTATTTGCAGAAAACATAATGATCTGCACAGACAATACCAAGGAATCAAAAGGATGGAGGGAAGGAAGGAAGAAGGGAAGAAGGCGAGAAGGAAAGAAGAGAAGAAAACCCACACAAAGAACCAAGTAAGTTCAGCAGTCATAAGGCACAAGAGCAATATATAGAAAACAACTGTATTTCTCTACACCAGCAATGAACACATGGAAACTGGAGTTAAAAGCACAATACCATTTACAGTAACTAAAAAATGAAATTTAATAATGCATATATAGAACTTTTGTGCTGAAAACTAATGAAAGAGAATATCTAAATAAATGGAGAGGCATACCATGTTCATTAATTTAAAGACTCAACAAAGTAGAGACATCAACTTTCCCCAAATTGATATACTAGTTGAACACAATTTCTATCAAAATACCAGGAAGTTGTTTTGGAGACAAAATCATTCTAAAATACATATGGAAGGGCAACGGAACTATTTTAGTTCCAACAGTTCTAAAATTTGAAAATAAAGTGGGAGAAATCAATCTTGTCAATTTCAAGACCTGTAGATCCATAACAATCAGTATGGTATTGGCTGAGAAGTAGACATAAAGATAAATAGAACAGAATAAAAACCCCAGAAATAAAGCCACACAAGTACAATCAACTGATTTTTTACAAAGTTGTAAAAGCAATTCAGTGGAAGAAGCAACATCTTTTTAACAAGTGAAGCTAGAGCAGTCAGACATCCACAGGTCAAAACAACAACAACAAAATAACCCTCAAACTACACTTCGCAACTTATACAAAAATTAACTCAAAATTGATCATATATTTAAATTTAAGACTATAAAAATTTTAGATAACAATACAGGAGAAAATCTTCAGGACCTAAGACTTTGTTAAGAGTGTTTTGACATAACACCAAAAGCATGGTTCCTAAAATAAAAACATGAAAAGTTGGCCTTTAAATGGAGAACATTTGCTGTATGAAAGATTCTGTTAAGAGATGAAAGGGCAAGCTGGACACTGGGAGAAAATCTTTAAAAGCCATTTAGCTGACAAAAGACTCATACTGAGATCCTCTGAAACACCTACCATAAAACTACAATCCAATTAGAAAATGGGCAAAAGCTTACTGTGGACATTGCTGCTATGAACATTGGGGTGCATGTGGCCCTTCTTTTCACTATTTCTTTCTTTATCTTTGAGGTAAATACCCTATAGTGCAATTGCTGGGTAATATAGGATAGCTCTATTTTTAACTTTTTGAGGAAGCTTGATATTGTTTACCAATGTGGCTATACCAGCTTGCATTCTCACCAACAGTGTAAGAGGGTTCCCCATTCTCCACAACCTCTCCAGCATTTGTTGTTTCTTGCCTTGTTAATTTTTGCCATTCTAACTGGTATCTCAATATAGCTTTGATTTGAATTTCCCTCATGGCTAATTATGTTGAGAATTTTTTCATGTGTCTATTAGCCATTTGTATGCCTTCTTTGAAGTGTCTGTTCATGTCTTCTGCTTATGTTTCTACTTGATTATTTGTTTTTGGGGTGTTGAGTTTGAGAAGTTCTTTATAGATCTTGGATATCATTCCCTTATCTAAAATGTCATTTGCAAATCTTCTCCCATTCTGTAGATTGCCTCTTGGGTTTTTTTTTTACTGTTTCCTTTGCTGTGCAGAAGCTTTTTATCTTGATGAAGTCCCAAAGTGTATTTTTGCTTTTGTTTCCCTTGCCTTTGGAGACGTGTCATGAAAGAAGTTGCTATAACTGATGTCAATGAAGTTTCTCCCCATGTTCTGCTCTAGGATTTTTATGGGTTTCTGTCTTAACATTGAGATCTTTCATCCATTTAGAGTTTATCTTTGTGTATGGTGTAAAAGAATGGTAGAGTTTCATTCTTCTTTATAAGCTGTCCAATTTTCCCAGCACCATATTTTGAAGAGATTGTCTTTCTTCCATCAGATATTTTTTCCTGATTTGTCAAAGATTAGTTGACCATAGAGTTGAGATTCTATTTCTAGAGACTCTATTATGTTCCACTGAACTATGTGTCTGTTTTTGTGCTAGTACCGTGCTTTCTTGGTGATCACAGCTTTGTAATATAGCATGAAATCAGACAACGTGATGCCCCTAGCTTTGTTTTTCTTTTTCAACATTTCCTTGGTGATTCAGTGTCTCTTTTGGTTCCATACAAATTTTAGGATTGTTTGTTCCAGCCCTTTGAAAAATGCCAGTGGCATTTTGATAGAGATGACATTGAAAGTATCGATTGCTCTGAGCAGCACAGACATTTTATGGTAGTAGCTGAAATGCCCTCCAACAGATGAATGGATAAAGAAGATGTGTCTCATATAGGCAATGGAATATTACTCAGCCATCAAAAAGGATGAATACCCACCATTTGCATCGACACAGATGCAACTGGAGGGGATTATGTTAAGTGAAATAAGTCAGGCAGAGAAAGAAAATTGTCATATGGTTTCACCCATGTGTGAAACATAAAAAATAGAACAGAGTACATTAGGGAAAGGAAAGGAAAACTGAATGGGAAAAACAGAGGCAGAGACTAACCAGGAGAGACTATGGACACTGGGAAATAATCTGAGGATTTTAGAGGGGAGGAGAGGGGGGATGAGTTAGCCTAGTGATGGGTATTTAGGAGGGTACATGTTGTGATGAGTACTGGGTGTTATATCATGGAATACTACCTCAAAAACTAACAATGATATACAGTGTGGTGAATAACATAACTTCATAAAAATTAATTAATTAATAAAAAAAATTAATGAAATTGATCATTCCCTGACACTTCTTTAATAAAAAAAAAGAAAGAAAGAAAATGAGCAAAAGGCATAATAAGATGCCTCACCAAAAATGGCATAGAAACATAACAGAACATAACAGGATGTTCAACATCACTAGCCATTAGGGAAATGAAAATTAAGACCATAATGAAATATCTACTGCACACTCAGAATAGTTGAATAAAAAGTGCTAGCAATACCAAATGCAGGTAAGATGCAGAGGTACTGAATTTCTCACACATTACTGGGAAGAATGTAAAAAGGTACACAGCCTCAGGAAAACAATTTCACGATTTCTTTAAAAATGAAACATACTGTAATGCCAAAAATAAATAAAAAATAAATTAAAAAAAAAAGAAAACATACACTTACCACATAACATACAACTGCATTCTTGCATCTCAATCCCAGAGGTAAAACAAAAACTTTTATCCACACAAAACCTATATATAATTGTTTATAGCAGTTTTAAATTTAGTGGCTCAAAACTGAAAATAAACAAAATGGCCCTCAGTAGATGAATGGTTAAACAAACTGGGATATCCATATTGTGGAATAGCACCCAGCAATAAGGCAAAACCAAATACTGATACACACAACTTGTATGTATTGCAAGAACAATATGCTATTTAAAAAACAAGTCAAGCAGAAATAAAAAACGGGAGGAGTCAAGATGGCGGAGAAGTAGCAGGCTGAGACTACTTCAGCTAGCAGGAGATCAGCTAGATAGCTTATCTTAAGATTACAAACACCTACAAATCCATCGGCAGATCGAAGAGAAGAAGAACAGCAATTCTAGAAACAGAAAAACAACCACTTTCTGAAAGGTAGGACTGGTGGAGAAGTGAATCCAAAGTGACGGGAAGATAGACCCCAGGGTGAGGGGCCGGCTCCCGGCAAGCGGCGGAGCAACGGAGCACAAAATCAGGACTTTTAAAAATCTGTTCCACTGAGGGACATCACTCCAGAGGCTAAACCAGGGTGAAGCCCACGCGGGTTCAGCGTGGCCTCAGGTCCTGCAGGGTCACAGAAGGATCGGGGGTGTCTGAGTGTCACAGAGCTTGCAGGTATTAGAACGGGGAAGCCGGCTACAAGAAAGAGCCAACAGTGAGTTCACAGCTCAGGGGTACCTTGAACTGGTCACAGGCTGGGTGAGCTTGGAGCGTGGCTAGAGGTCAGGCAGACGGGAGTTACTGGGCACTCTTCTCTGAGGGCACACTGAGGAGTGGGGCCCCAGGCTCTCAACTCCTCCAGGCCGGAGACGGAGACCAGGAGGCTGCCATTTGTATTCCCATCCTCCAGGACTCTACTGAAAGTGCTCAGGGAACAAAAGCTCCTGAAAGCAAAGCCGAGCGGATCACTCAGCCCGGCCCCTAGTAAGGGCGGTGCAATTCTGCCTGGGGCAAAGACACTTGAGAATTACCAAAACAGGCCCCTCCCCCAGAAGATCAACAAGAAATCCAACCAAGACCAAGTTCACCTACCAAGGAGTGTGGTTTCAATACCAAGGAGAGCAGCAGAATTCCAGAGGAGGACAAAGCAAAGCACGGAACTCATGGCTTTCTCCCTATGATTCTTTAGTCTTGCAGTTAATTTAATTTATTTATCTTTTTCATTTTTTTCTCTTCTTCTGCTAAAATTTTTTTAACTTTTACCCTTTTCTTTTTCAACATTTTTAACTAATTATCTAATATATATATTTTTTCTTTTTTATAATATTCTTTATTGGTTTTCTTTTTTAATTCCTTTCTTTCTTTTTTTTTTCTTTCTTTCTTTCGGAACGTCTTTTTATCCCCTTTCTCCCCCCTCACAATTTGGGATCTCTTCCGATTTGGTTAAAGCATATTTTCCTGGGGTCTTTGCCACCCTCTTAGTATTTTACTTGCTTCTTCATATACTCTTATCTGGACAAAATGATAAGGCAGAAAAATTCACCACAAAAAAAAAGAACAAGAGGCAGTACCGAAGGCTAGGGACCTAATCAATACAGACATTGGTAATATGTCAGATCTAGAGTTCAGAATGACAATTCTCAAGGTTCTAGCCGGGCTTGAAAAAGGCATGGGAGATATTAGAGAAACCCTCTCGGGAGATATAAATGTGCTTTCTGGAGAAATAAAAGAACTAAAATCTAACCAAGTGGAAATCAAAAAAGCTACTAATGAGGTACAATCAAAAATGGAGGCTCTCACTGCTAGGATAAATGAGGCAGAAGAAAGAATTAGCAATATAGAAGACCAAATGACAGAGAATAAAGAAGCTGAGCAAAAGAGGGAAAACAGCTACTGGACCACGAGGGGAGAATTCGAGAGATAACTGACACCATAAGATGAAACAACATTAGAAAAATTGGGATTCCAGAAGTAGAAAGAGAGAGGGGAGCAGAAGGTATACTGGAGAGAATTATTGGGGAGAATTTCCCCAATATGGCAAAGAGAATGAGCATCAAAATTCAGGAGATGCAGAGAACACCCCTCAAAATCAGTAAGAATAGGCCCACCAACTAATAGTAAAATTTACAAGTCTTAGTGACAAAGAGAAAATCGTGAAAGCAGCCCGGGACAAGAAGTCTATAACATACAATGGTAAAAATATTAGATTGGCAGCAGACTTATCCACAGAGACCTGGCAGGCCAGAAAGAGCTGGCATGATATATTCAGAGCACTAAACGAGAAAAACATGCAGCCAAGAATACTATATCCAGCTAGGCTATCATTGAAAATAGAAGGAGAGATTAAAAGCTTCCAGGACAAACAAAAACTGAAAGAATTTGCAAACACCAAACCATCTCTACAAGAAATATTGAAAGGGGTCCTCCAAGCAAAGAGAGAGCCTACAAGTGGTAGATCAGAAAGGAACAGAGACAATATACGTAACAGTCACCTTACAGGCAATACAATGGCACTAAATTCATATCTCTCAATAGTTAACCTGAATATTAATAGGCTAAATGCCCCAATCAAAAGACACAGGGTATCAGAATGGATAAAAAGCAAAACCCATCTATATGTTGCCTACAAGAAACTCATTTTAAGCCCAAAGACACCTCCAGATTTAAAGTGAGGGGGTGGAAAAGAATTTACCATGCTAATGGACATCAGAAAAAAAGCAGGAGTGGCAATCCTTAGATCAATTAGATTTTAAGCCAAAGACTATAATAAGAGATGAGGAAGGACACTATATCATACTCAAAGGGTCTGTCCAAAAGAAGATCTAACAATTTTAAATATCTATGCCCCCAACGTGGGAGCAGCCAACTATATAAACCAATTAATAACAAAATCAAAGAAACACATCAACAATAATATAATAATAGTAGGGGACTTTAACACTCCCCTCACTGAAATGGACAGATCATCCAAGCAAAAGATAAACAAGGAAATAAAGGCCTTAAATGACACACTGGACCAGATGGACATCACAGATATATTCAGAACATTTCATCCCAAAGCAACAGAATACACATTCTTCTCTAGTGTACATGGAACATTCTCCAGAATAGATCACATCCTCAGTCCTAAATCAGGACTCAACCGGTATCAAAAGATTGGGATCATTCCCTGCATATTTTCAGACCACAATGCTCTGAAGCTAGAACTCAACCACAAGAGAAAGTTTGGAAAGAACCCAAATACATGGAGACTAAACAGCATCCTTCTCAAGAATGAATGGGTCAACCAGCAAATTAAAGAATTGAAAAAAATCATGGAAACAAAAGATAATGAAAACACAACAGTTCAAAATCTGTGGGACACAACAAAGGCAGTCCTGAGAGGAAAATATATAGCGGTACAAGCCTTTCTCAAGAAACAAGAAAGGTCTCAGGTACACAACCTAACCCTACACCTAAAGGAGCTGGAGAAAGAACAAGAAAGAAACCCTAAACCCAGCAGGAGAAGAGAAATCATAAAGATCAGAGCAGAAATCAGTGAAATAGAAACAAAAAAAAAAATAGAACAAATCAACGAAACTAGGAGCTGGTTCTTTGAAAGAATTAATAAAATTGATAAACCCCTGGACAGACATATCAAAAAGAAAAGAGAAAGGACCCAAATAAATAAAAACATGACTGAAAGAGGAGAAATCACAACTAACACCAAAGAAATACAAACAATTATAAGAACATACTATGAGCAACTCTACACCAACAAATTTGACGATCTGGAAGAAATGGATGCATTCCTAGAGACATATAAACTACCACAACTGAACCAGGAAGAAATAGAAATCCTGAACAGACCCATAACCAGTAAGGAGATTGAAACAGTCATTAAAAATCTCCAAACAAACAAAAGCCCAGGGCCAGACAGCTTCCCGGGGGAATTCTACCAAACATTTAAAGAAGAACTAATTCCTGTTCTCCTGAAACTGTTCCAAAAAATAGAAATGGAAGGAAAAATTCTAAACTCATTTTATGAGGCCAGCATCACCTTGATCCCAAAACCAGACAAAAAAGAGAGCTATAGACCAATATCCTTGATGAACACATATGTGAAAATTCTCACCACAATACTAGCTAATAGGATTCAACATTAAAAGGATTATTCATTATGACCAAGTGGGATTTATTCCAGGGCTGCAAGGTTGGTTCAACATCCTCAAATCAATCAATGTGATACAACACATCAATAAAAGAAAGAACAAGAACCATATGATACTCTCAATAGATGCTGAAAAAGCATTTGACAAGAAGTCTATAACATACAATGATCAAAACTGATCAAAACTGTAGGGATAGAGGGATAGAGGGCACATACCTCAATATTATCAAAGCCATTATGAAAAACCCACCACAAATATCGTTCTCAGTGGAGAAAAACTGAGAGCTTTTCTGCTAAGGTCAGGAACACGGCAGGGATGTCCATTATCACCACTCTTATTCAACATAGTACTAGAAGTTCTAGCCTCAGCAATCAAACAACAAAAGGAAATTAAAGACATCCAAATTGGCAAAGAAGTCAAATTATCACTCTTCGCAGATGATATGATACTATATGTGGAAAACCCAAAAGACTCTACTCCAAAACTGCTAGAACTTGTACAGGAATTCAGTAAAGTGTCAGGATATAAAATCAATGCACAGAAATCAGTTGCATTTCTCTACACCAACAACAAGACAGAAGAAAGAGAAATTAAGGAGTCAATCCCATTTACAATTGCACCCAAAACCATAAGATACCTAGGAATAAACCTAACCAAAGAGGCACAGAATCTATACTCAGAACACTATAAAGCACTCATTAAAGAAATTGAGGAAGACACAAAAAAATGGAAAAATGTTCCATGCTCCTAGATTGGAAGAATAAGTATTATGAAAATGTCTATGCTACCTAAAGCAATCTACACATTTAATGCAATTCCTATCAAAGTACCATCCATCCTTCTCAAAGAAATGAAACAAATAATCCTAAAATTTATATGGAACCAGAAAAGACCTCAAATAGCCAAAGGAATATTGAAAAAGAAAGCCAAAGTTGGTGGCATCACAATTCCGGATTTCAAGCTCTATTACAAAGCTGTCATCATCAAGACAGCATGGTACTGGCACAAAAATAGACACATAGATCAATAAAATAGAATAGAAAGCCCAGAAATAGACCCTCAACTCTGTGGTTAACTAATCTTCAACAAAGCAGGAAAGAATGTTCAATGGAAAAAAGACAGCATCTTCAATAAATGGTGTTGGGAAAATTGGACAGCCACATGCAGAAAAATGGAATTGGACCATTTCCTTACACCGCACACAAAAATAGACTCAAAATGGATTAAGGACCTCAATGTGAGAAAGAAATGCAACAAAATCCTTGAGGAGAACACAGACATCAACCTCTTCGACCTCAGTCACAGCAACATCTTCCTAGGAACATCACCAAAGGCAAGGGAAACAAGGGCAAAAATGAACTATTGGGATTTCATCAAGATCAAAAGCTTTTGCACAGCAAAGGAAACAGTTAACAAAACCAAAAGACAACTGACAGAATGGGAGAAGATATTTGCAAACGACATATCAGATAAAGGACTAGTGTCCAAAATCTATAAAGAACTTAGCAAACTCACCACCCAAAGAACATATAATCCAATCAAGAAATGAGCAGAGACAGCAAAGGAAACAATCAAAAAAAACAAAGAGGCAACCCACGGAATGGGAGAAGATATTTGCAAATGACAGTACAGACAAAAGGTTGATATCCAGGATCTATAATGAACTCCTCAAACTCAACACACACGAAACAGACAAACACATCAAAAAATGGGCAGAAGATATGAACAGACACTTCTCCGATCAAGACACACAAATGGCTATCAGACACATGAAAAAATGCTCATCATCATTAGCCCTCAGGGAGATTCAAATTAAAACCACATTGAGATACCACCTTAAACCAGTTAGAATGGCGAAAATTAACAAACCAGGAAACAACATGTGTTGGAGAGGATGTGGAGAAAGGGGAACCCTCTTCCACTGTTGGTGGGAATGCAAGTTGGTGCAGCCTCTTTGGAGAACAGTGTGGAGTTTCCTCAAGAAATTAAAAATAGAACTTCCCTATGACCCTGCAATTGCACTCCTGGGTATTTACCCCAAAGACACAGATGTCATGAAAAGAAGGGCCATCTGTACCCCAATGTTTATAGCGGCAATGGCCACGGTCGCCAAACTATGGAAAGAACCAAGATGCCCTTCAATGGATGAATGGATAAGGAAGATGTGGTCCACATACACTATGGAGTATTATGCCTCCATCAGAAAGGACGAATATCCAACTTTTGTAGCAACATGGACGGGACTGGAAGAGATTATGCTGAGTGAAATAAGTCAAGCAGAGAGAGTCAATTATCATATGGTTTCACTTATTTGTGGAGCATAACAAATAGCATGGAGGACAAGGGGCATTAGAGAGGAGAAGGGAATTTGGGTAAATTGGAAGGGGAGGTGAACCATGAGAGACTATGGACTCTGAAAAACAATCTGAGGGGTTTGAAGTGGCGGGGGGGGTGGGAGGCTGGGGTACAAGGTGGTGGGTATTATAGAGGGCATGGCTTGCATGGAGCACTGGGTGTGGTGAAAAAATAATGAATAATGTTTTTCTGAAAATAAATAAATTGAAAAAAACAAAAAAAAGAAATGAGCAGAGGACATGAACAGACGTTTCTGCAAAGAAGACATCCAGATGGCCAACAGACAATGAAAAAGTGCTCCATATCACTCGGCATCAGGGAAATATAAATCAAAACCACAATGAGATATCACCTCACACCAGTCAGAATGGCTAAAATTAACAAGTCAGGAAATGACAGATGCTGGCAAGGATGCGGAGAAAAGGGAACCCTCCTACACTGTTGGTGGGAATGCAAGCTGGTGCAACCACTCTGGAAAACAGCATGGAGGTTCCTCAAAATGTTGAAAATAGAACTACCCTATGACCCAGCAATTGCACTACTGGGTATTTACCCTAAAGATACAAACGTAGTGATCCGAAGGAGAACATGCACCCGAATGTTTATAGCAGCAATGTCCACAATAGTCAAAGTATGGAAAGAACCAAGATGTCCATCAACAGATGAATGGATAAAAAAGTGTCGTATATATACACAATGGAATACTATGCAGCCATCAAAAGAAATGAAATCTTGCCATTTGCGACAACGTGGATGGAACTAGAGCGTATCATGCGTAGCGAAATAAGTCAAGCTGAGAAAGACAACTATCATATGATCTCCCTGATATGAGGAAGTGGTGATGCAACATGGGGGCATAAGGGGGTAGGAGAAGAATAAATGAAACAAGATGGGATTGGGATGGAGACAAACCATAAGTGACTGTTAATCTCACAAAACAAACTGAGGGTTGCTAGGGGGAGAGGAGTTTGGAGAAGGGGGGTGGGGTTATGGACATTGGGGAGGGTATGTGCTTTGGTGAGTGCTGTGAAGTGTGTAAACCTGGCGATTCACAGACCTGTACCCCTGGGGATAAAAATATATTATATGTTTATAAAAAATTAAAAATTAAGAAAAAAAAGAAATAAAAAACAAAAACAAAAACCATGAGAGACTATGGACTCTGAAAAACAATCTGAGGGTTTTGGGGGGTGTTGGAGGTCGGGGTACCAGGTGGTGGGTATTATAGAGGGCACGGATTGCATGGAGCACTGGGTGTGGTGCAAAAATAATGAATACTGTTATGCTGAAATAAATAAAAAATAAATTAAAAAGAAAAAAGCCGACCCAAAAGGTCACATAAGGTATAATTCCATTTATATAATATTCCCAAAACAAAAATAGAGATGGAAAACAGATTAGTGGTTGTTAGGGACAAATACTGTGAGAGAAAGAGGTAAGTATAATTATAAAAGATTAGTACGAGGGAGATCATTGTGGATAGAATAGTTCTGTATCTTAATCATGGTGGTAGTTACACAAATCTGCTCATGTAATAAAATAACATAAAACTGCACACATACATTTTACCAATGTCATGTTCCTGGTTTTGATATTGTGCTATGACTATGTAAAATGAACCACAACAAGATTATGAAATTGCTGTAGATAAGTCATAGTGTCACACTGATCTACTGGTTACTGTTTAACCAGTGAGGCAATTGAGAGAAAGAGTAATTATCCCAGCCCTGATTTGTATTTCTATAACAATCTTTCCTCCAAAGGACTTATCTCATTAATGCTCCCCAATTACCACCAGGCAGGTAAATGATCTTATCTCCTTTCACAATAACATATAAAATTTCAGGTTCCACTGAGTCATTGTTTCAAAATGCAGTCAGTGACTGTGTGCTTCAAACTCCTCATGAATCTCCAGACAATGGAATCTGGTAACTGAGATGAGCCATGGGCGTCTCAGTCCATAAACTGAGGAAATGTGGTCAGCAGGACCCCTGTGTGGACATTAAAAAAAAAAAAATAGCAAGTGTGAGCAACATCCCTTATTTTTTTTGCATTGACTGACACCTTCCAGAACTGTGGCCATGTTCCAGGGTGTTTAGCTTAGCCTAACCTGGCAGCAATAACAAAGTCTTTCTAATCACATTTGTTACTTCCCAGCCCAACTTACTCTTCCCCTCTCGCATCACCTATTTTCAAGCACGCTGACACTATCTCCACCTTTGCCCAGTTGCCACAGCGTTCCCAAAGATGCATCCACTTCCCCCTGGAGCTCAAGTTTTCTCCAGATGTTGGCAAGCTTACTGAAGGACCTAGTATTGATAAAACTTGGAGCCCAGTTTGGTAATATTAATATGTTGTAGACCTCGTACTAATGTGGAGCACTTCATAATTTTCTGCTATAACAGAAGAGTATAGACTGGATAGCTTGAACAACACTTTTTTTTATTAACCGCAGTGCAGGAAACTGGGAAATCTAAGATTACGGCACTAGCAGATCCCGTGTCTAGTGAGGGCCCGTTTCCTGGTTATTGTATGTGATTCCTTCTCTCTGTGTCCTCAGATGTCCAAGACAGAGAGAGAGAGAGAGAGAAAGGGCTAGCTCTCTCCCTCTTCTTCTAAGGATGTGAACCCCATAATGGGGGTTCCACCTTCATGACCCCATCACCCCTTAAAGCCCCACCTCCAAATACCATCACACTGGAGCTCCAACATATGACTTAAGGGGTGGGAAGGAGTGGATACAAATACTCAGTCCATAGCAACTGGTCTCATTGAAAAAATTATAGCAAACACTGTTATTATCCTCATCATTATTATTGTATGCACACGTATAAAGATGTGCATTAAGATTAGACATTATTTAATTCTTAAAAGTGGAAACCAGAATCTTCCTGTCTCTTACACTATGTAGAATAGTCTAAACCACCATCTTATGTAGAGTCATTCATTTAATCATTGATTAAGCAGGTACTGTATGCAAGAGGAAACAGCAGTGCATAAGACCCAAAAAGTCCTGCTTTTCTATAAAACATATTCAGAGATAATTATGTTAAACTCTATATTGGTAAAATTTGATTGTACAACCTAATGAGTCTGAACCTTAGTTCATTAACTATAATGTGTGAGAAACATTACACAAATCTCTTTTTCAATAAATGCATTTAATTTCTGTTTTAAGTCCCCACCCCACCAAGAAGGCAAAAGAAATTAACTTGAGTCATATGAGGAGTTTCTTCCCACCTATCTGCAGGCTCAAGTCAGGGTTCTGAGGGCTGGGTCAATGAGCTGCCAGCTCACTGCAGGAGCCCAACCAATTCATCCAACCACATACATCACTACTGGAACACCCACTCTCCTATTCCTGTGTATTGATTTTAGTTTTTTCGTATTACATTAAAATGGGATTTATCTTGATGACAGCATTTTTTGGCACTCTCCTTAAGTTTTGCTCTCAAGTGTCTCACTCACCACACACCAGGCCCTGAAAGTCAACATCTGAAGGTCCTCCAGATTTATGGTTGGCACTTTCTCAGGATCACCAAGGCTCTGGTTGGAGACCCTTGGCTTGGGTCAATTTCTGAGAGTTGCTACTTATTTCTCCAAGAGATTTCCTCTCCTTCTAAAGCATCAGTACATTATTTTATTTTTCTCAAATATATAACAGTAACTCACAAAATTATTGCTTCTGAGCAGATCTTTTCTAATTTCTGGTTTACCTGATTAAGATCTGGATCCAGACTCTCAAGGAGTTCATCTGCATCCTATCCTCCTCCCTTTTCCCTCGGCTGGCTGTTCTTTCTCCTGTGTCAAGGGCAATGTTCATGCTTTTTGGACTATGGAACTGAGTCAAAGCTCAGAGCCAGAACCAGTTAGCTGTGGATAACAATTTATTTTCATTCCTGAAAGACTGCTAATTGCCCAGCTAACTTCTTCATCCAGAAAATGCTCTTCCTCCAACTAAGCTAACTGCTTCCTGACGGCAGTAAAAACATTAGAGCCCATCAGTTACATTGGCTGACACTCAGGATCGGTGCTACTTGAAGTTTACATTTTAAAAAGGCTCATGGGGAAAAAAAATCATTCCAAAACCACTTAGACCATCAAATGTGTTCACTGCTTTCTAATTACTCTAGCAACTGCTTTGCAAATAGAAACTTTTAAAACTTACAAATAAAAAATAAACAAGGAAAGGAAATGTACAGCAGTTTCTGTACATTGATGAAACTGAAGAAATTTTATGTTTAGAGCAAGGTATTTTAAAATAATATATATTTCAAAGAGAAATATTCTTAATGAAACAAGCTTTTTCTGAAATCAAATATCTTTTTTTTCCTCCAAGAGATCAGAAAGAGCATTCATAAAACCATACATCTTTTTTTGAGGTCTATAAATATCCACAGAGGCAGTAGCATGTGATTATCCAAATAAAATTAGTTTCAGAAACAGAAAGGAGAAGAGGATGTCCAAGTACAGAGAGATTAGGTGATCATTCAGCTGTGATCACTTTTATAGAATTTTTAAATTATTTCTTGTCTTGTTCCAGATAAGATTTAAGATGACCTAAAAGGAGGCATTAGATAATATAAATCAAAGGGGGAGGCAAAAAGAGAAAGAAAAACATTTCAGACATAAAATAGAGGCAGGAAAGAAGTTTAAAAAGGCTTGTAGAAATAACTCATCGTGAGCGCCTGCATATCTAATATGCTCTGGCTTCACTATTGGCAGAAATGTTTGACTCCTTGGGCTCCTGGGTGGCTCTGTTGGTTAAGCATCTGCCTTCTGCTCAGGTTGTGATCTCAGGATGCTAGGATGGAGTCCCACATCAGGCTCTCTGTTCAGTGAGGAGACTTTTTCCCTCTCACTCTCCCTCTGTGCTCTCTTTCTCTCACTGTTTCTCAAATAAATAAATAAATAAAATATTTTTTAAAAAAGACTTTTGGAAGTGAGATTTGGAAAGGCCCTTAAGAGAGATACATTACTGTATCATGCTCATGGCATGGAAATTTGGAAGCCCAGAGAAAGCAAATGGTAGAAGTTGACCCTTTTTTCCTCCAGCCTCACATCCTTTCTCTCCTTTTGCTGCTTCAGACTCAAACCTTGTCTCTTTGTATCTGGATGAGTCCTCGATGGCTCACCAAAAAGGAGCAAGACCATGGAGATTTAGAGGCAATGTAACATAACAAAAAGTACTGACAGAAGCTGGTTAACAGTCAACTAATCAACAAATACTTTAAACACTTATTGTTCACTGTTCACTGCACTGATCATCAGGTGTGATGACAATGGTAATACAAAGGAATCCAAAAAGACATGTGAAAGTTAGTAGAACCACTACTTTAATGCTGTTTCCTATCTCGCTGAACACACAAAATTTCACAATTCTTGTGGATCCATTGTTTATTTTTTAAGATTTTTATTTATTTACTTTTTTAAGGGAGAGAGAGAGCACAAGCAGGGGCAGCAGCAGAGGAGAGGGAGAAGCAGGCTCCGCATTGAGCAGGGAGCCCAACATGGGGCTGGACCCCAGGACTCTGGGATCATGACCTGAACTGAAGACAATTGCTTAACTGACTGAGCCACCTAAGCACCTCTCCATTGGTGATCTCTGAATGCTGTTAAATTTTTCTTCTATTATCTTAGAAATAAAATAAAGTGTTCAATCTGAGCATTAAATTTTAATAATTACAACTTATATAGTCTTAGCACATTCAGTAAGACATGCTAATGTGGAGAAGGAAAGCAGATGTTATCATATTTACTCAAGCAGACCACTGGCCTGCATGATTCAATCCCCACCTGAAAGGGGAGGTGATGAAAGCTTATGTTTTTTAAAGCATCTTACTTTTTCCTTGTAATACATATTCCAAAATTGTAGGAGACCATATATGACCTTGTCCATTTATAGAAGAAGCAATCACCCAGAAAAATAGAAAAATAGTCCTCTTGTTGCCATAGTGATCATGATTTACAGAGCCAGGCCACCAAAAACCTCATTCAATTGAAAACTGAAGTCCCCAAGTGGCAATAAGCTGAGAAAACTGTAATATCAGGTTCTAAGACACAGCAAGGCCCCTGGACTAGAAGTGAGTGCCTAAACTCCCCCCACCTCATGTCACAGGTAAGGTGGAGACACTCACAGAGTCCACCATCAGATAACTTCTACAGCTGAAAAATGTATCTGTTACATTTTTTAAAAGACAGGTTTCTAGGAAAGTGATGAAAAGACAAAGACATACTGGCATGGCAATGAAGTTGATCTTCTACAGAACTGACCTTACTTAATCAAATGGTATCACCTCAAAATGTGGACATGATATAATTTATATGGTTAATAGTTGTGGTATATGGATTTATTAATACCAAATAAAGAAGAGGGTATTACCATTCAGGCCACCACTGTGGACCAAGTGAAAGATGCTCCCCAGAGGTGTATAGCATGGTGGCCCTTCTGCGAAGCACATCTCCAAGACGTGAGGTTGCTTCATCATCACCGTGTTGATATCATGTGACTCCCACTCCTTTTGCCCTTGAAGCATACCTGAGCCTGAAGTATGAGAGTGAGAGTCAGCATATGGCAGAATAGTAACACATGGACTTGGAAGCTGATGGTGAACCTTCCATCCATCAAGTCAACTGAGGAACGGAGTAAGTTCTGCAGTGTAAGACTCCTGAATAAAAGCACAGAAGTAAGCAAGAAATGGAGAGCTTTTCATATTTTTTGCACCAGTCTTTCCTGAGGCCCATCTGGGTCCCTGTCTTTGGGTTCCACAAGTCATCTCTATATTCTTATAGTCAGCCACCTGGTTTATTTATATACTAGCTGACACTTGAAATAAAACAGCTTAAATAACAAACTCCATCCACTACAGAAAAGGCAAGTTCTTCAGCCCACTGCAGCTTAATTTTGTTGTTGTTGTTGTTTTATGTATTTTATTTATTTATTTGAGAGAGAGAGAGGGAGAATGAGCACTGGAGAGAGAAAGGGGAGAGAGAGAGAGAAAGCAGACTCCCCACTGAGCAGGAAGCCTGATGTGGGGCTTGAGTCCTGGGATCATGACCTGAACCAAAATCAAGAGATGGGCACTTAACTGACTAAGCAACCCAGGTGCCCCTCAGCTTCATCTTGTTAAAAAAAAAAAAATCTTTATCTCAGAGGGCATGAGTGTGGCTCAGTCAGTTAAGTGTCCAACTCTTGCTTTTGGTTCAAGTCATGATCTCAGGGTCCTGGGATGGAGCCCCACCTCTGGCTCTAATCTCAGCAGGGAGTCTGCTTGAGATTCTCATTCTCCCTGTTCCTCTGCCTCCCCATCCCCCACACACACTCTGTCTCTAAAAAAAAAAAAATTTTTTTTTAATTTTTTTAAAGTCCTCATCTCTTCTTCCTTCTTTTTTCCTTTGACCTTAGGGAAGTTCCATAATGTTGGCATTTTCTATTACCTGGTCACATCTCATGATGGTTCCTGCCTACTGGAATATATGACATTTCCCTTAGTTACACTTGTCCAGTTTCAGCTTTAACTCTTAATGGCTGGCTGCCCACATCAACTTCCTGATATTTCTCAGTAAAAATAATACTGTCAGCTTATACTGTTGAGCACTTACTATGTGCAGCACACTGTTCCAGGTACTTTATAATTATTAATTGATTCTTTCAATTAGTCCTCACAATAACCCTCTTACAGCTGGGAGAAGTGAGGAAGTGAGTGGTTAAGCCATTTCCCCCAGGACATATCACAAGTCAGTTGTGGAGAAGGTATTTGATTCCAGGCAGTCCGGCTCTGGAGCCCAAGCCCACAACCACAGGCAAGCACAGATTCCTTGCAGATTTAAGCTTGTATGTACTCAGAAAGGCAATCAGCAATATTCCTCAAAAGAGGCTACACTTTTGTGTAGTGTTCCTGGCTTATGGAGAGACAGCTTGGAACAGTTTTAACTATTTCTAGTGATGTGCAATGCATGTACACACACACAATACACACACATAAGTATGCAAATAAATATGCACACACACAGAGGCATACACACGGACGCGCGCACACACACACACACACACACACACACATACACATACACACCCCTCAACACATGGCCAAAGTTGAACTAAGTAGTCACTTCAACTGAGGGAGCCATTAATGCTCTGAGTCTGGAGACTAAGACAAACCCAATCTGGCACAAACTCCTCTACAAACCTTAGTATCAAGGTTAAGTGAACTGCTTTTAACTGCACTAATGAATGGACTGGATCTTGAAGGATGATAAGACTTCAAGAGGCTTTTTTTTCTTTTTTCTTTTCTTTTTTAGCACAAACACATTTATTTCCTAACCAATAGGATGATCCTAATTAAATTAACACTTCAAAATAGTTGCATGTAAAATGTTTGTTATAAAAGTAATTGGACATAGTAAAGGGGAAAAAGCAGTATAGAGATTTGCTCACTGAACTGAGCTCATTCATCCTCACAACAAATTCCTGTCCAAAAGGATGATGGAATTTTCACTCTGCTTGTTCTTAGATCCGAGTATAGGTGACATTGTTCATGACACATTCCACTACTAATTTCCCATTTTCCAATTTTCATATTATTGTGCTTTCCTTCCCCTTCCATTCCTGATATTGAACCAATGCACCATTTGTAAAGTTGCAGACAATCTGAGTTTTTCTGCCATCAGCAGTAGTTTCTTCAAATTTCCCTTCCAGATTACATGAAAAGGATGCTATTTTAAAAGTGCTCTAGTGTTTATGGTGAGTTGTTTGACATCAAAAGAGATGACACAATCTGGTTTGACCATGGCACCCAGTTTTTGCAGAGCCATTCCCATTCCTACTTCCTTCAAAGCCTTTGCTCTCCACTAAGCACCATCTTCTTACCAACTGCTGAATGGTGGCCATTTTGGCCTTGGACAGGAGTGCATTTGGAGCCAGCAGAGCAGAATGGGGCATAGGAAACGTGGCTTATTGCCCTTTTTTTTTTAAATGGAGGATCAATCTTATCTCAAAAAAGCCTCTTGCTTTGAAATCAGAGTTGCCAGTTGTTGAGCCTCGTGCCCGTGAAAAATGGAAGATGGAAGGCAGGCTCTAGGAACTGCATGTGTGTGCTGGTATATTCAAGTGCCCACAAAAGCAGTGTAACTAACTCCAACTCACAGGGAAATACATTGAATTTCAGATGTATCTGGTCTACAGAAATCACAGGTTCATACAGAAATGAGGTTTGCAACCAGAAACATAAAATGTGTAGTAGGAAAAGTGAGTTTTGACAAGGAAGTGTTACATTTTCTCTTTAGAGTTATTGGGAAAAAATAGCTTCCCATTTACTATAGCATTTTCTTCACCATTACAGAATGCCTCCAATTACTCTTTTGTGCTAATGCTGTTGACATGCTGATATTTTCATTGATGTGTAGTTGACAATAATATATTAGTTTCAGGAGTATATCATAGTAATTCAATATTTATATACATTATGAAGTATAAATGATAAATATAGCTGCCATCATGACATGCTAATTTTCATATCTTGTACAATCTTGAAAATGAGAACATAATATTTACCATCCCCCAAATTCTCTTATTTCCTCAGCCCTATATACAGAGAGCTAAAGAAATAAAATAATTACAAGTTGTTACTTATCCTCAACTCTACTGTTCCTAATTTGTACACCACTTTGAAAATGACTTGTCTAAACTCTTGGATGGGATTAATGAGCCACTAAGGGCCAACCAAAGACTTCCAGTAGTCTTTGTCTTCATTTGCCCTCATTGTCTTCTGTCACCTTGTGTACCAGAAATTGAGGATTTTCCTCCAGAGCTGCAGTATTTTTCCAATTGTGCAATGCCAATGGAGCTTCCCACCCCTGGAATTTTATTTGTGAGCTTGACCAAGAGGATTTCACCAGTTTCCAAACTTTCAAAGTCTAGCTTTCCCTCTCTCTCCCAGATCAATAAATGTGGGCAATTAAGAATAAATAATAAACAGAAAATCCAGAAATTCAAAAGAAGAGGGGGAAAACTGTTTAAAAAATTAACTCTAAATATATGAGAACAGAGATTGCCAAAACTCTTCCACCTTCCACAGATTATGTGGGTTTTACAGATAACCACGCATGGGATTTTCACTGGAAAGCCAAGGAGACACTTACAGATCATAGCCCACATTTCCATCTCTCCCACCATGACAGAAAGTAAATATTGCACAGCAGGCAGCAGAAGGAAGCACTAAAATCTCCAGAAAATGGTGAGTAATCTCTGCCTGAGAGGCTGACAGCAACTGCTTTAAAAGGCTAATCTAAATTTATGAGCCTTCACCCTTTGCCTACTCTCTGAACAATGATTCCAAAAGATGTGCCCCAGAGAAGATGTGTAGTTTTTGAGCTTCCTAGATGGGTGTGGAAAGGTTAAAGTATTTATGGCAGGAAAAATGTTCTTGGGATAAAGCCAACTTAGAAATTACATGTTGGCATTCTTTCCGTTTAGCCAGATAAAAACTTCTAGAATTTGGAAAGAGATGTAGTTCCACCTGGTTTCTTTTTCTAAGCCCCAGTTAATACTTGTAGCCTGAAAAAGGTCACTGGGAGTTATGGAATGTATCAAGCAATTTCCCCTCCTAAGTGAATGGGGAAACACAGAAGGGAATTTGCAAAAATTACAAGGAGGTTTAGGGGATAAAGTACTAAAAAACAGACCTGATAATTTTCTAATCATTTATAGGAGACAAGAACCTATCGGTAGCTACTGATTATGCAACTTCCCAGGTGAGAAATTGGTGTGTCTGTCTTCCTGCACTTACATAAACCAAGTTGACACACAGTCCTCTCATGTGTAGAAAGGACATGAACTAGTCATCCCTCCCACTATATTTTCCATCTCACTAACTTAATTCTCCCTCCAGGTTTTAAGATGAAAAACTTGCCCAGAGTCACCAAGATAATTTCATTTTTTTTTCTTTTTTTTTGTTACTTAATTTTTTAAAATTTATTTTCAGTGTAACAGTATTCATTGTTTTTGCACCACACCCAATGCTCCATGCAATCTGTACCCTCTCCAATACCCACCACCTGGTTCCCCCTACCTCCCACCCTCTGCCCCCTCAAAACCCTCAGATTGTTTTTCAAAATCCATAGTCTCTCATGGTTCAACTCCCCTTCCAATTTCCCTCAACTTCCTTCTCCTCTATAACTCCCCTTGTCCTCCATGTTATTTGTTATGCTCCACAAATAAGTGAAACCATATGATAATTGACTCTCTCTGCTTGACTTATTTCACTCAGCATAATCTCTTCTAGTCCCGTCCATGTTGCTACAAAAGTTGGGTATTCATCCTTTCTGATGGAGACATAATACTCCATAGTGTATATGGACCACATCTTCCTTATCCATTCATCCATTGAAGGGCATCTTGGTTCTTTCCACAGTTTGGCGACCGTGGCCATTGCTGCTATAAACATTGGGGAACAGATGGCCCTTCTTTTCACTACATCTGTATCTCTGGGGTAAATACCCAGGAGTGCAATTGCAGGGTCATAGGGAAGTTCTATTTTTAATTTCTTGAGGAATCTCCATACTGTTCTCCAAAGAGGCTGCACCAACTTGCATTCCCACCAACAGTGGAAGAGGGTTCCCCTTTCTCCACATCCCCTCCAACACATGTTGTTTCCTGTTTTGCTAATTTTGGCCATTCTAACTGGTGTAAGGTGGACTCTCAATGTGTTGGGTTTTTTTTAATTAAATTTATTTATTTTCAGCATAACAGTATTCATTATCTTTTCACCACACCCAGTGCTCCATGCAATCCGTGCCTTCTATAATACCCATCACATGGTACCCCAACCTCCCACCCCCCGCCACTTCAAACCCCTCAGATTGTTTTTCAGAGTCCATAGTCTCTCATGATTCAACTCCCCTTCCAATTTCCCCCAACTCCCTTCTCCTCTCTAACTCCCCATGTCCTCCATGCTATTTGTTATTTGAATCTCCCTGATGTCTAGTGATGATGAACATTCTTTTCATGTGTCTGATAGCCATTTGTATGTCTTCATTGGAGAAGTGTCTGTTCATGTCTTCTCATACAACAATTCAGCAACATGGCAGGATACAAAGTCAATGTACAGACACACAGACCAGTGGAACAGAGTAGAAAGCCCAGATATGGACCCTCAACTCTATGGTCAAATAATCTTCGACAAAACAGGAAAAAATATACAGTGGAAAAAAGACAGTCTCTTCAATAAATGGTGCTGGGAAAACTGGGAGAGACCTCAACGTGAGACAGGAATCCATCAGAATCTTAGAGGAGAACATAGGCAGTAATCTCTTCCATATCAGCCACAGCAACTTCTTTCAAGATATGTCTCCAAAGGCAAAGGAAACAAAAGCGAAGACGAACTTTTGGGACTTCATCAAAATCAAAAGCTTCTGCACAGCAAAGGAAACAGTCAAGAAAACAAAGAGGCAACCCACGGAATGGGAGAAGATATTTGCAAATGACAGTACAGACAAAAGGTTGATATCCAGGATCTATAGAGAACTCCTCAAACTCAACACACACAAAACAGACAATCATACTATTTCATTTTCTTAATTTCGTTTCATGAATCCCAAAACCCCAAATAATTTTTTTGATTTCTGATGAGAAATATATAATTAGGAATCATCACTGTGATTGTTTTAAGACTATCTGAAAGACCCAAAGACCCTAATTTACATAATGTCATTCTTTATCCTGATTTTATAGAAGAAAAAAATAAAATATCAATTTTCAGGCATAAAGAAATGACTTCAAATCAACTCTAAGTTGTCCAAATAGTGGGATATAGGTTAAGACTCAGAAGATCCAAAATAGCAGATAAGTTTTTTAAATCTATTTACCTTTGTATGTCATTAAGATTAATTTTTTTTTGTTTTTGTTTTGTTTTGTTTTGTTTGACAGAGAGAGAGAGATCACAAGTAGGCAGAGAGGCAGGCAGAGGGGGAAACAGGCTCCCCACTGAGCTCTCAATGTGGGGCTCGATCCCAGGACCCTGAGATCATGACCTGAGTCGAAGGCAGTGGCTTAACCCACTGAGCCACCCAGGCGCCCCAAGATTAATTATTTTAAATCAATGTGTATAACACATGTAATATGATTTCAAAAACGCAAATTACATCGTAAATCCCTTAGTATTTATGGGTGAGTTAGTAGGACAACATGAATAAACAGAGAAGGGGAAAAAAAGTCTCTCAACTTTGGAGAAAACTACACTGAAGTGTTTTTTCTGTATCCAAAACTGAGCATAGGTCATGGAAAAACTGTTATTAAACAGCAACCCAAAAACTACCAGCAAATACTGTGTCAAATTTTAGCCAAAAAATAAAAAAGAAGAAGAAGAAGAAGAATTCTTATTAGACATAGCAAAAGTAAAATTTTTTAACTTATTTTTTATTTTCAGCATAACAGTATTCATTATTTTTGCACCACACCCAGTGCTCCATGCAATCTGTGCCCTCTATACTACCCACCACCTGGTACCCCAACCTCCCACCCCCCGCCCCTTCAAAACCCTCAGATTGTTTTTCAGAGTCCATAGTCTCTCATGGTTCACCTCACCTTCCAATTTACCCCAACTCCCTTCTCCTCTCTATCTCCCCATGACCTCCATGCTATTTGTTGTGCTCCACAAATAAGTGAAACCATATGATAATTGACTCTCTCTGCTTGACTTATTTCACTCAGCATAATCTCTTCTAGTCCCGTCCATGTTGCTACAAAAGTTGGGTATTCATCCTTTCTGATGGAGACATAATACTCCATAGTGTATATGGACCACATCGTCCTTATCCATTCCTCCATTGAAGGGCATCTTGGTTCTTTCCACAGTTTGGCGACTGTGGCCATTGCTGCTATAATCATTTGGGGTATAGATGGCCCTTCTTTTCACGACATCTGTATCTCTGGGGTAAATACCCAGGAGTGCAATAGCAGGGTCATTAGGGAAGTTCTATTTTTAATTTCTTGAGGAATCTCCACACTGTTCTCCAGAGGCTGCACCAACTTGCATTCCCACCAACAGTGTAAGAGGGTTCCCCTTTCTCCACATCCCCTCCAACACATGTTGTTTCCTGTCTTGCTAATTTTGGCCATTCTAACTGGTGTAAGGTGATATCTCAATGTAGTTTTAATTTGAATCTCCCTGATGGCTAGTGATGATTAACATTTTTTCATGTGTCTGATAGCCATTTGTATGTCTTGATTGGAGAAGTGTCTGTCCATAACTTCTGCCCACTTTTTGATATGATTATCTGATTTGTGTGTGTTGAGTTTGAGGAGTTCTCTATAGATCCTGGATATCAACCTTTTGTCTGTACTGTCATTTGCAAATATCTTCTCCCATTCTGTGGGTTGGCTCTTTGTTTTCTTGACTATTTCCTTTGCTGTGCAGAAGCTTTTGATTTTGATGAAGTCCGAAAAGTTCATCTTCACTTTTTTTTCCTTTGCCTTTGGAGACATATCTTGAAAGAAGTTGCTGTGGCTGATATCAAAGAGATTACTGCCTATGTTCTCCTCTAGGATTCTGATGGATTCCTGTCTCACGTTGAGGTCTTTTATCCATTTTGAGTTGATCTTTGTGTACGGTGTAAGAGAATGGTCAAGTTTCATTCTTCTACATATAGCTGCCCAGTTTTCCCAGCACCATTTATTGAAGAGACTTTTTTCCACTGTATATTTTTTTCCTATTTTGTCGAAGATTAATTGACCATAGAGTTGAGGGTCCATATCTGGTCTTTCTACTCTGTTCCACTGGTCTGTGTGTCTGTTTTTATGCCAGTACCATGCTGTCTTGGTGATCACAGCTTTGTAGTAAAGCTTGAAATCAGGTAACGTGATGCCTCCCGTTTTATTTTTGTTTTTCAACATTTCCTTAGCGATTTGGGGTCTCTTCTGATTCCATACAAATTTTAGGATTATTTGCTCTAGCTTTTTGAAGAATACCTGTGGAATTTTGATCGGAATGGCATAAAAAGTATAGATTGCTCTAGGCAGTAGAGACATTTTCACAATGTTTATTCTTCCGATCCAAGAGCATGGAATGGTCTTCCATCTTTTTGTGTCTTCTTCAATTTCTTTCATGAGTGTTCTGTAGTTCCTCGAGTACAGATCCTTTACCTCTTTGGTTAGGTTTATTCTCAGGTATCTTATGGTTCTTGGTGCTATAGTAAATGGAATTGATTCTCTAATTACCCTTTCTCTATTTTCATTGTTAGTATATAAGAAAGCCACTGATTTCTGTACATTGACTTTGTATCCTCCCACATTGCTGAATTGTTGTATGAGTTCTAGTAGTTTGGGGGTGGAGTCTTTTGGGTTTTCCATATAAAGAATCATGTCATCTGCAAAGAGAGAGAGTTTGACTTCTTCATTGCCAATGTGGATACCTTTTATTTCCCTTTGTTGTCTGATTGTTGTTGCTAGGACTTCTAATACTATGTTGAACAAGATTGGTTAAGAGTGGGCATCCTTGTGTTCCTGATCACAACGGGAAGGACGCAAGCTTTTTCCCATTGAGGATGATATTTGCTGTGGGTCTTTCATAGATAGATTTGATGAAGTTCAGGAATGTTCCCTCTATCCCTATACTTTGAAGCATTTTAATCAGGAACGGATGCTGGATTTTGTCAAATGCTTTTTCTGCATCAATTGAGAGGACCATGTGGTTCTTCTCTCTTCTCTTATTGATTTGTTCTATCACATTGATTGATTTGCAAATGTTGAACCATCCTTGTAGCCCAGGGATGAATTTCACCTGGTCATGGTGGAAAATATTTTTAATGTGCTTTTGGATCCTGTTGCCTGGATCTTGTTGAGAATCTTAGCATCCATATTCATCAGTAATATTGGTCTGCAATTCTCCTTTTTGGTAGGGTCTTTGCCTGGTTTGGGGATCAGGATAATGCTGGCTTCACAGAAAGAGTCTGGAAGTTTTCCTCTGCTTCAATTTTTTGAAACAGCTTCAGGAGAATAGGTGTTATTTCTTCTTTGAAAGTTTGGTAGAATTCCCCAGGGAATCCGTCAGGTCCTGGGCTCTTGTTTTTTGGGAGGTTTTTGGTCACTGCTTCAATCTCATTACTAGATATTGGTCTATTCAGGTTGTCAATTTCTTCCTGATTCAATTTTGGGTGTTTATAGTTTTCCAGGAATGCATCCATTTCATCTAGGTTGCTTAGCTTATTGGCATATAACTGTTGATAATAACTTCTGAAGATTGTTTTTACTTCCTTGGTGTTCATTGTGATCTCTCCCTTTTCATTCATAATTTTATGTATTTGAGCTTTCTCTCTTTTGTTTTGGATTAGTGTCACCAGTGGTTTATTGATCTTATTGATTCCTTCAAAAAAACAGCTTCTAGTTTCATTGATACATTCTACTGTATCTCTGGTTTCTACCTCATCAATCTCAGCTCTAATCTTGATTATTTCCCTTCTTATGTGTGGAGTTGGTTTGATTTGTTTTTGATTCTCCAGTTCTTTAACGTATAGAGACAGCTGGTGTGTTCTGGATTTTTCAATTTTTTTGAGGGAGGCTTGGATGGCTATGTATTTCCCCCTTAGGATCGCCTTTGCTATATCCCATAGATTTTGGACCAAAGTGTCTTCATTCTCATTCGACCGAAGTGTCTTCATTCTCATTGGTTTCCATGAGTTGTTTCAGTTCTTCTTTGATCTCCTGGTTGATCCAAGCATTCTTAAGCAAGGTGGCCTTTAGCTTCCAGGTGTTTGAGTTCCTTCGGAACTTTTCCTTGTGATTGAGCTCCAGTTTCAAAGCATTGTGATCTGAGAATGTGCAGGGAATAATCTCAGTCTTTTGGTATCAGTTAAGTCCTGATTTGTGACCGAGTATGTGGTCTATTCTGGAGAAGGTTCCATGTGCACTTGAGAAGAGTGAGTATTCTGTTGTTTTAGGGTGGAATGTTCTGTATATATCTATGAGGTCCATCTGGTCCAATGTGTCATTCAATGCTCTTGTTTCTTTATTGATTTTCTACTTCAATGATCTGTCTATTTCTGAGAGAGGTGTGTTAAGATCTCCAACGATTAGTGTATTCATATCAATATGACTCTTTATCTTGATTAACAGTTTTCTTAAGTAATTGGCTGCTCCCATATTGGGGGCATAGATATTTACAACTGTTAGATCATCTTGGTGGATAGTCCCTTTAAGAATAATGTAGTCAGGGGCGCCTGGGTGGCTCAGTGGGTTGGGCCGCTGCCTTCAGCTCAGGTCATGATCTCGGGGTCCTGGGATCGAGTCCTGCATCGGGCTCTCTGCTCTGCGGGGAGCCTGCTTCCTCCTCTCTCTCTCTGCCTGCCTCTCTGCCTACTTGTGATCTCTCTCTGTCAAATAAATAAATAAAATCTTAAAAAAAAAAAAAGAAGAAGAATGTAGTGTCCTTCTGTATCTCTGACTACAGTCTTTAGTTTAAAATCTAATTTGTCTGATATGAGAATCCTACCCCAGCCTTTTTTTTTTTTTGAGGCCCATTGGCATGAAAGATGCTTCTTCATCCCTTCACTTTCAGTCTGGGTGTATCTTTAGGCTCAAAATGGGTCTCTTATAGAGAGACCCATTTGGATGGGTCCTGTATTTTATCTAGTTTTATCTAGTCTGCAACCCTGTGCCATTTTATGGGTGCATTTAGGCCATTCACATTGAGGGTGATTATTGATAGATACGTTTTTATTGACATCGTGTTACCTTTTAAGTCTTTCTCTCTGTATATTGTCTCTATATTTCTGTTCAATGCTATTCTTGGGCTTTTTCCTCCTTTAAAGAAGCCCCCTTAATATTTCCTGCAGTATCGGCTTGGTGGTTGCATAGTCTTCTAAGCCTTGCCGGTCCTGGAAACTCTTTATCTCTCCATCCATTTTGAATGTCAGTCTTGCTGGATAAAGTATTCTTGGCTGCATGTTCTTCTCATTCGGTGCCCTGAATATATCTTGCCAGCCCTTCTTGGCTTGCCAGGTCTCTATGGACAGGTCTGACGTTATTCTGATGGGCTTTCCTTTGTACGTAAGGATCTTCTTTGTCCTAGCTGCTTTCAAGAGGTTCTGCCTACAATTATAATTCTTCATTCTTACTATTAGGTGTCTCAAGGACTTTTGAGAATCTGTAATCCTGGGAGGAAACCTTTCAGCCTCTAGTACATGAACGCTGGTTCCATTCACGAGATTTGGAAAGTTTTCATGAAGAATTTGTTCCACTATATCTTCTAGACTTCTTTCTTTCTCCTCCCCTTCAGGGATTCCAATAATTCTGACATTCCATGTTGGAACATTCCATGGCATCATTTATTTCCCTGATTCTGTTTTCATGACTTCTAAGATGTTTGTTCCAGGCTTCCTCCTGATCCTTTCTCTCTATCTGTTTGTCCTCTAGATCACTAATATCTTCTGTCTCTGTTACTCTAGCATTGAGAGAATTTAGATTAGATTGGAACTCATTGAGAGCATTATGAAGCTCATCCCTCATAGCTTTCAGCTCAGCCCTAATATTGAAAACATGATCTCTGGTCGTTTTCAGTTTGGCCCTAATCAATTCCATTTGGTCACCCATGGCTTTCTCCAACCTAGCTATTGCTTGGATAATTGTTAGCCTGAATTCTCTTTCTGACATATTGTCTATGTTGATAGCCATTAGCTCTGTTGCAGAAGGTCCATCCTCTGTTTTTTCTTCTGTTGGGCATTCCTCCTCCTAGTCATTTTGGTGAGAGATGGCTGAACAGGTGTAGCTGGGTGTATCGACTGTGGTGCAGTCAAGTTGCACCCTGGAATGCTTCTGAGCAATCAGGGTTCCCCACCCAAATGAGAGGAAAAAGAAAAGGAAAAGAAAAAAAGAGAGAGGGAGAGAGACAGGAAAGAAAGTTGAGATAAAAGAGAAGGTTTAGCCCAAATGGGACCCAAGGTAAGATTTATGAAGTATACACACAGACACAGACAAACAAAAAGACTGATAAAAGTATATGATAAGAGAAAAAAAATAATATATATATATATTTGCATATATATATATGCAAATAAAGGAAGAACCTCATCAAAAAGAACCCCGAGTGTAAGATTTATATACTCTGAGGACAAACACAAAAACACAGAAATACTGGTGGAAGAAAAAGATGGGGGAGTGGTTGTAAATTCTCAGTGTGGGTGAGGAAGGTTGTTTTGATTCTTCCTGGATGTATCTTGATATCTTTGTTAAAGGACTCAACTTTCCTAAGATAAGGGGGGATTAGGAATTGGTTTACCTATAGGGGTGGCATTGATTGGGGAAAGGGGATTACCTTGAAGTTTAACTCTATATGAATATTAGAAAATGAAAATTTAAAAAAGGGAATAAACTAGACTAAACTAAAATTTTTTTAAAAAGAAATTTAAAAAATAGAAATGCAAAAGGAAAACACAGGTGTATGTATCAAAAAGTTCAGGTTAGAAGGTTATTATGGAATTTGATGTCCTGGACATCTCACTGTGACAGTAAATAGGTTAAAAATTATCTATATAATAATAAAAAATTAACTATATAAAAACATGAGCTACAGTGGGTTAAGCTGCTGCCTTCGGCTCAGGTCATGATCTCAGGGTCGTGGGATCGAGTCCCGCATCAGGCTCTCTGCTCAGTGGGGAGCCTGCTTCTCTCTCTCTCTGCCTGCCTTGCCTCTCTGACTACTTGTGATCTCTGTCAAATAAATGAATAAAATCTTTAAAAAAAAAAAAATGAGCCAGAATAGTGGGATCGAGTTAATAATAAAAATTGTCCTATGAAGTAGTCGTGGTTGTTCTCTTGTCTTTTTTTTTTTTTTCCTTTCCTGGTTGGTTTTCTGGGGAAGAGGCCTGCCACGTGGGTTTTCAGTCAATGATGTTCTCTCAGTTAAGTCCTCCCGCCTCCCTCAAGTGGGTGGGCTCTGAGGAAACTATTTTTTTCAAGCTTTTGTTGTCTGGAGGTTTTTATATTTGTTCACTTTTTTTTTTCTCTCTCGCCTTGACCGCTTTTGATGGTTTTTGTAGGTTTAGAGGAAAGCAAACTGCACCCTGACCTCCCTCTCAGAGAGAAGCCTCAGTCTGGCTGCAGAGCCCAAATAAATCCCCCCTTGACCACTGGCAGAGCAGGTTCCCAGTCGCGGTCCCTGGGGACTCAGGATTTTTTGCTTGTACCCAAAACCACGGCAGGGGCGGCTGTCTGGGCAGCTCCAGACTGCCAGAGAAGTTCCAAGCAGTGATCACATACTGAGATTTTCCCACTGGCCCGGGCTGGGAATGCCTGATCTTTCCTGTCCGAGAGCACCCAGCTGGCGTTTTTGTGCACCTCTCTCAGGGGAGGGCGTGTGGCACGACTCAGACTCTGATGGCAGGGCAGGGCACTCGCGTGGGGACTGCAAAAAGGCTGTGCTTTTGTTGGCTGGCGAGGCTCCCAGTCCTTCATGGGAGCCGGGCGCCAGGCACTCTCAGGCGGCTGGCGGTTCAGGGACCGAGACCTGGTTTCTCTGCCGCACTCTCTCTGGCTCTGCACCAGGGGTGACTGTCCTGGGTCTGGGGACTTAAGGCCAGACCCTAACACCCGGATTCCCGCAATTTCCCCTCGTGATCCTTTGCTCTTTTTGAGTGCTTTCTGCCAGACTCCCGAGTTAATGCTGGTCCCCAGGCGCAGGGCACTCTCGTATAGGGATATTACTTTCCAACGGGTCGCCTCTGGTGGCTCCCTCCCCTTTTTGTTTATCTTCCGATCTCAGTCTGACTTTCCCACTCCGATTTACCTGCCCACTGGCGTCTTCTGCTCCAGTAGAGATCCAGACGTGTATAATTCTGATTTCAGGCTGATTTCATGGATGATTGGAGTTCTTTGGAAGGTAATCAGCTCACTTTAGGGTACAGGTTGAAAGGGCACCTCCTCCTACTTCCCCGCCATCTTGTCTCCCCCCAAAAGTAAAATGTTTTTGCAATTTAGGAAAACAATACCAGTATGCTTGCCTGGATAGCATAAACCATCGCAGCCTGCAAAGTAATCCTGCATGGAAGACAGATCCCATAACATCCTCAGAGTGGTTGCTGTTTGGCAGGGAGCACAGAGTTCAAAGTGCCCTGGACAGGATTCAACACCAAAGCCTAAGACTTTGAGTCTGGAGATGGTGTGTTTGCGTTCTCATGATGTCAAGAACATTATCCTTCTCAACAAACACATTCTTATATACGAATGTTAAAAGACTGTGGAGAAGTTAAGGTACTCTGCTGCTTCCTGTTTCATTTCTTTGTCCTGATTATGTTTTCTTTACCTGTGGACCTCAAAAGTAAAATGACCAGTAGTTTCACAAAAAAAAAAAAAAAAAAAAGGGTTTATTTGGGAACAGTAAAGGAATAGCAATTTGGAAGACGCAAGCTATGGCAAGTCTTAGGCAAGTCTGGAAATCAAAGGAAAAAATTGGTTTTTTTAAAGATTTAGGTATTTATTTTAGAGAGAGAGAGAGTGCTCATGAGGGGCAGAGGGAGAGAATCTTCAAGCAGGCTCCTCATTGAGCACAGAGCTCAAACTCACAACTCATGAGATCTTGACCTCAGCTGAAACCAAGAGTCAGACTCTTAACTGAGCCACCCAGGCACCCTGGAAAGGAACATCATAAAGGAGAAAAAGAAGAATTTGGAAGGCGATACTTTGAACGGAAATGCATTGGAGGAAGGGAGTGTTTCAGGTGGTGAAGAACCCTCAATGGCTGAATTGTGGTATTTTCTTGTTGACTGAGCCTGTCACTGGACAGGGAGAAATTCTTCTTTCCTCCTTCTGAAGTAATAAAGTAGGTTTCTCCTGCTGGTAATGCAAGGTACATCTGTTCCTGCTGGGGCCTGCAATAGACAGACTGAGCGCTCCCTCTTGAGGCCTCTGGATGCCATTTTAAATGGTTTTCTTTATTCAGTTTAACACATCCAAGCTCTAGGTTCCTGGCGTAAAAATAAATCAAGTGAATAGCTCTCACAGAAATTCCAGTGAGATATCCATGAGAGATCCATGAGAGATAACATGTCTCCAAGTCATTAAATATTACCTTAAGTTTGGGTGCATTTCTGAAAGCTTTTGTGAGGTTGAAGGGAGGATTACAAAGTTCTAACCTCAGTTTCCCAAATCAAGACAAACTGTCAGCATAATTCTTCCCCGTAAAAGGTTATATGTGTGGAGTGAATTTGTTCTCACACCCATTTCACTCTGCTGGAACCATTAGTTTCAGATTTCTTTCAGTGTAGTTTCACCCTTGGAGGGCAAAAGACAGAACAAAAGACAAGGCAGATGACGCAAGTCCCAAGATGCCCCAGAATCGTGTACATGTCTGGTGTTCCCTCTAGTGCTCCACCCCCGTCATGGGTGAAATGTGCAGTTGTCACTCACTACCAGCCACCAAGTAGATCTCTGTTATCTGCCAAATTGGCCAACCCTGCCCAGACATGAAGGAAATACAATCAAGACCTTCAAGAAAGTGGGATGGGCAGGAAAGGTCTCATGTACCCCCACAGGGAATTGTAGCCGCCACCACCATAGACAGACCTGGAAGAGGTTTGTCCAAAATCAACTAGAAAAGACAGTCAATGAGATTTTATTGAGATTGGATTAAGCTAAATTTTAGTCCACTCTCAAATACCACTTAGCTTCTGAGTTAACACGAGCACTTAACTCACTACTATTACACAAAATCCCAAACCCTCTGAAGTGGGAGGTAAGGGAGAAATAGTGAGAGATTGCTTATTATCTCTGTGGGAAAAACAAAGGCAGAAGATGGCTGATGGCCCTTTTCTCCAAGACGGATGGTGGAATCTGTGCTCTTCCTCCCCCTCAAGTTCAATCACTGCAGTAGATAGCATGTGTAATTTATCATTTTTGAACAGAAGTTGTCAGAACACACACAAGAACACATCTCATAATGCAAATTTGCCTAGGTTCATGACCTCAGCCTCCACACGACCTATTGTTTCAGAAAAACATTTCTCAGCTCTAGAAAAGGGTGATGACTTCACATGTTGCATCCAGATATCTTTTGTCATTTTTCAGCTTCCTGATCCCAGGGTCAGCCCCGTCCTCAATCATCATCACTTCTATCCATAAAGCTGTCTTAACCAGCCAAGCTCTACTTTTGAGGTTGCAGGAAAACTCTACTACACCTGCTTTAAAAGAGGGAAATGTCAGCAAATCATAACTTAGAGAAAATTTTTAAAGCTTAGGATTGTAGACAGAGATGTTAGGGAAGGAAGGGCAAGAGGGCCCAGGAAAGAACTGCACACAGGAAAGGAATTTTACTGGCTGATTCCTCCAAGCCCTTTGTTTATTAAACTGGCATTCAACCCAAGCTGTCACACAGACTTGCTCCTTCAGTGTCCATGGGTTCTTTTTTTTTTTTTTCTTTTTATCCATTTATTAAAAGAATCACATTATTTTCCTCCATTAATCTGTTGACATGATGAATGAATGAATTTTCTAATACTGAATCAATCTTACATTTTTTTTTCACTTTTTTCCCAATTTATTTATTTTCAGAAAAACAGTATTCATTATTTTTTCACCACACCCAGTGCTCCATGCAAGCTGTGCCCTCTATAATACCCACCACCTGGTACCCCAATACTTTCCTGGTACAGTTGCTACTGCAGAAATCACAGAGCAAGAGCTTCATAAAATCAAACATTCTAAAGTGAGGAGGGAATTTCAAGATCATCTATTCAAATCCTTCATTGTAGGGCTAGGGAAACTGAGGCCACAAGGGACTCATCTAAAGTCACAGAATTCATTAGAACAGACTACCAATATGCCTTTCACCCTTATTAGAGGTGTTGGAAGAACCTCCCTGTCCATCTTAACATTGCCAAATGAAATTGATTTCAATAAAGCTTTACCTCAGATAGAACTTTCAGCAGCAACATGGTAACCCCTGGGAGAAACAGAGCAAAACCCAGACGCTGTGATCACACCCCTGCTTCTTAAGGTCAACCAGATTCTCAGAAAGCCAGACAAGCGCAGAGCCTGGAAGACTGCCCTTGTTTTTTGTTTTCATTTTTGACTTTTCACTTTTTTTAGATAGCCACTGTTTGACCTGTTCTCCTGAAATAGGCTGCATTTTACCTCTATCCTTTTTATTTCTCCACAGTAAATTCATTGAGGTCTTTGACTGGATCTCTGTAGCTGTCCTTGAACATTTAGCACCGAAGTGTGGTGGAAGGAGACAATGTACTGTCTGTGACTCTGGGACACCTCATGCATTGGGCAGTGTCCTAACTCAGTGTCCTTAATTACACTTTTTAGTGTACAGGGAAAAAAGATAAGATTGGAGCACTTTCACTTCCAATAAGTATCTTTATAGTCAAAATTAAAATGACATGACTGAATGAATGAATTAGAAATAAACTATCAAAATTTAACTAGAAAGATGCCATCCCAAAAATCCAGGAGTCAAGATTATGAGTTTAGATAGTCCCATTGGGCATCAATCCACATAGCCACAAGAAAGTATACAGGAATCAAAAACCCAAAGTCTCACCAGCCAAGCTGGAATATTTTTGGAGAAATTTAAACAGTGTTAGAAGAAAATTTAGATCTGTTAAAGCCCAATCATCCCTGGTTACTTCCCTGAAAAGCTCAATCCATCAAGTTTGAACACCCTCAGGAGGAGCACTGACATCATGCCCAGAACCCAACCAGGGGAAATGCACCAAACAATGTTACTCTGGTCCATTCTCCAGCTCTGTCTTTGATGAGCTAAATTATACTCACTTGTCCAGTTCTAAAGAAAGTCTCACCTTTTCCAAAAGCGTTTCTGTGTCTGTTAAACCTTCTTTCCTGAAGCCCCTATAAACATATGAATTCAGAATACTCTTTATGTTTTATGTAGTATTTGTTGTTGGAAATCTCATATCCTAAGAAACAAGTTCTCTTGAAAGGCAGTAACCAAGTGTTATATGTCTTGTGTGTCTCCTACCATACCTAGCATAGCATTGGGCCACAAAGTCTCAGTAAACACAGTAACCAATTGATTTATTGACCAAAAGGATGAGGAGGCCAAAACAGGAAAGCTTAAAAACAGAAGACAGGGACCATTACAACTAGGAATGGCACTTGGGGGTGCTTGGGAAAGAAATAGAAGGCCCCAGCGAGTAAATGTGGAAGGATTTTGAGAGGAAACATGGCCTACAGACCAGGTATGGAAAACTTAGTCTGTGTCCAGCACAAGTGCAAAGGCATCATATGTCATAACTCATCTAATCCTCACGCAACTCTATAAGGTGAGTGCACTGAGGCACAGAGAGCTCAATTAGCTTGCGTGAGATGGAAAAGCTAAATGTTTTGAGAGCCACAGTTCAAACCCGAGCATTCCTTCTCCAAGCCCCCTGCTTCTTATCAACGTGCTCCACCATCTCTTGGGAAAGAATGAGGGAGCAATGCTGTGGGTATTCATACCAGTCTTTGCTTATAATGTGTGATCACTGACAAATCTTAAAATATTTTTACTCAGCCAGAAAGATATACAAGCACAAAGAATCAAATACAGTTTGTTTTTCTTCATTCTCCTCACAAATAGAGAATGGAATGAAAACATGCATGCATGCACAGATGGGAGGCACAAGTGCTTCCTGAGCCCATGTCACACCCTCTCAACCTTCCTTGGATTTCAGTCACAACTTCCATTACACAGATCATATCCAATTTCCAGTCCGCGCTGGAGTGTCCCTCTGCTTTTCTGTCTGAGATCCTCCAAAGTCTTGGAAGGATATAAAAAGTCAATTAACACATGTTTTATATGTTTTATATGTTTTTACATGTTTATGCTCAGCAACAACAGCAACACACCCCCTGAAAAACTCCAAATTCTGAGATAATTGCCTTCCCCTGCAGCCAAAAGAATCCCAGGGGGTTCCATTCTAGGTGGCTTCAGCAATAATCAGCTCAATAATAAACACTTTATTGAATGTATTTCTGCCCCTGCTCAATTTTCTTGTCTCTGATGCCTGCTTTCTAGGATGGCTTCCTGAGCTGATAACTATAGCAGACCAAGAAAGCAGAAGGTCAGAATGGGCTTCAGGAACCAGAGTGCTCACCAGTCAGTAGGTGACAAAGACCCTATCACTGGTAGTCAACAGCAATAACTCTTAACATTATGGAGCTTGACAATGGCCGAGACTCTCACCTGACCGGACTGGAAGGGGTCCAGGATAAGAGGAAGTGCTGGTTTAGACAGGAGCCCTCGCACAGGTACAGGAGTAGATGTGTATATTATGGAACTGACTGGCTTTTGTTACCTGTTGATAGGGCCGGGATTTGGATTAGGCAGGCTGAAAATTTTAGGGGGCATCAAAATACTCACTAACCAAGTTAAATAATAGTTTCATTCACTTTAATTCTATCATGAATTAACATTTTTATACTTTATTCATTATGAATTGTTTGCATTTATTTTCATTTTTTATGCAGTTGACCCTTGAACAATGCTGGTATTAGAAGTGCCAACCACCCACAGAGTCAAAAATTCATGTATAACTTTTTTTTTAAATTTATTTATTTTTTTCAGTGTAACAGTATTCATTGTTTTTTGCACCACACCCAGTGCTCCATGCAATCCGTGCCCTCCCTAATACCCACCACCTGGTTCCCCCAACCTCCCACCCTCCACCCCTTCAAAACTCAGATTGCTTTTCAGAGTCCATAGTCTCTCATGGTTCACCTCCCCTTCCAATTTCCCTCAACTCCCTTCTCCTCTCCATCTCCCCTTGCCCTCCATACTATTTGTTATGCTCAAATAAGTGAAACCATATGATCATTGACTCTCTCTGCTTGACTTATTTCACTCAGCATAATCTCTTCCAGTCCTGTCCATGTTGCTACAAAAGTTGGGTATTCATACAAAAGTTGGGTATTCATCCTTTCTGATGGAGGCATAATACTCCATAGTGTATATGGACCACATTCTTTATCCATTCATCCGTTGAAGGGCATCTTGGTTCTCTCCACAGTTTGGTGACCGTGGCCATTGTTGCTATAAACATGTATAACTTTTGACTCCCCCAAAACTTCACTACTAATAGCCTATTGTTGATGGGAAACCTTAATGATAACATAAAAAGTCAATTAACACATGTTTTATATATTATATGTATCATATACTGTATGATATATTAAATCATATGATGTATCATATACTGTATGAACCCGTGGTTCAGTTATCTATTGCTATATACCAAACTTCTCAAAAGTAAGGAGCCCAAACTATGTTATTTGTCACAATTCCATGGGTCAGAGTATGGAGGTTCAGGGTTCCCAAAAGTACAAAGTAGAAGATGATAGGCTCTGATGATCCACATTGCCAGTAAACCCCCTCCCGAGGTTTCTAAAAGTTTTAATCCAGACTCATTCTCCAGGTCTGGGATCTCATCATCTAAATTGGGTCCAGGTGAAGAGAAGGCTCTTTAGGAGAAGTTCCTCTTGATTGGAAGAGCTGTGAACTCAAGAGACAAGGCACCCCAAATGATGGGGCCAGGAGAGGAGAAAACAAGACACTCTCAAAGCAAAAGAAACAAAACAGAAGACACAAAGAAGTCACTGCTCATCTGTATCCATTGTGAAACACTTCTGGGCACACAATCTTGGATTAGAGCCATAAGGATGGGCCCTTATGACTTCAGAACACAAGTACATGGGTCTTTGTGTTCTCACATCAGTGCCCACCAGACAGCATGTGCCTCAGAGGAAAAAGCAACAGGTGGACGGATAACTCACCCAGAGGTGCTAGTTTCCATCCCCAACACCCAGTGCCTAGAAGGTGGCCCATTAATGGAGCAGATGTTGTGACAGGAGGGGGACTGCTCATTGGCCCAATTGCATGATCTCTACTCACTATTGCTCTTCCAGACACCCAGTATGCCAGACCAGCCACTGGTAATTAACCTGCTCCTTGGTTAATATGCTGAATTTTTTCCACTTTGGAAGCAAAAGCAATGCATCCATACAAAACTGACTCAAGACATTGGATTCCTTTCCCTGAATCCTGTTCTGTGGGAAGTGCAATGACTTGAAGACTAATGGAGTGCCCATTTATCAATATCACCTCAGAATTAGGGGTTGGTCCAATTTATAGGGAAACAGGTGAGACAAGAATCTCATAGTGCATCACTCTTAAGCCATCAACTGGACTGGTCTCCCACCTGCACTGATAATATCAATGCCATGTTTTCTCCTAAATAAAGTCTTTATACTTTCCTTTCCCAGCCTAAAATGCTTTGATAGTTCCCCAAAGATCCCAGGATATGGGCCAAACCTCTCAGTATGTTACATAAGGCCTTTGATAAACCAGCACCAAACTCCTTCCCAGCTTCATCTTCTGATGTGTCCACTGCCTTCATTCACCAAAAACCACTTTGAACTTACCTCGTTTTCTGAAAGCATCTGCCCTCTTAGGCCATAGCATTTGTATTTGTTACTCCTTCTCTGCCATATGCTTACTTTGGCTCTCCTTCTAGAACCACCACCACCACACCTCCCCTAAGATCTGTATGCTGCACCTGTGTACCATGGCCATGTAACAAATCATCACAAATTTAGCAGCTTGAAAGAGCATTTATAAACTCCCAGTTTCTGTCACAATATACCTATGTACTCTGGCTCAGGGTCTCTCACAGGCTGCAATAAGGTGCCAGCTCTTGGCTCCAGAAAATTCTCCCTAGGAGCAGGAACTGCTCCATCTGGTAGGGTATTGTGGTCTCAGGTAAACATGCTGAGAGCAGAAACCAGGGGGAAACACGAGAAGCTGGAGAGCTGTCACTTACTTGATCAAGAATTCATAAGTACCTAGAATTTCCTCTAATATCCTAGCTGCCAAATCAATTCTCAAAAGAAAATTCATTTGATGGGATTCATTTAGTTGCCTCAAAGGCAGTCTCTTGGGTGGCCCAGTTGGTTAAGCATCTGACTCTTGGTTTTGGCTCAGGTCTTGATTGCAGGGGTATAAGATCAAGTCCCTCATTTAGCTCAGCATTCAGCATGGAGTCTGCTTGAGATTCTCTCTCTCTCTCTCCCCTTCTGTCCCTCCCACTCATATCCACACACACACACACACACACACACACACACACAAATAAATAAGCCTTTAAAAAAAAAAAGGCAGTCTCTTGGGATGCCTGGGTGGCTCAGCCAGTTTAGCATCTGCCTTCAGCTCCCATCATGATCCCAGGGTCTTGGGATCGAGTCCCACATTGGGCTCCTTGCTCAGCAGGGAACCTGCTTCTCCCTCTGCCTATTCTGCCTGTTCTGCCTGCAGCTTTCCATGCTTCTGCTCTCTCTCTGACAAATAAATAAATAAAATCTTGAAAAAAAATAAAGGCAGCCTCTTGCTACAGAAATGCCTAATTACATGCAAAATTCTGGAACCCACTAACTTAATCTATTCAGCATATGGGGCATGGGATCACTGTAGGGAACAGAAGTAGGGAAGGCAGCCCACACTACTGCTGTGAGGTACATAGTGTTCTGCCTATAAGTTTTATCCTGTAGAAATTAATGGTTTACCACCATTAGAGGAAAATCTTTGTCATGTAAAATGCCCTCAGGTGTCACTAGATCATTTGTTAAGATTCATTCCTTTCAAACACGTTTACTGAGCACCTGCTTGGTCCAAAGCGGGGGCTCTGTCCTGAACACAGAGCTGGTCTTCTTCAGCTCCCTCTTCATGAAGTGGCATGTGGTGTGAAGCACTAGAAAGTGCTGCTGAGCGCCTACTAACAAATGGCAGGACCCTAATTGGCTTATTTAGTTCCAGTAGATGATCCCAGGGTTTGTTTCCACTCCCAAGAGCAAGCAAATTGAATAGTCATTTTAATCCTTTTTACTATTTTAAAATATGAATATTACTAACTTAGAGCAGGTTAAGTCTCTCTAGGCAGGTACTTGAAAGACAAGCATAATAGCCACTCCAGGCTGGAAGAAACAAGCAAGTCTGCCCTTTCTTCAGAAAGGTCATTTCACTGGAAATACCTGAAATTGCTCTCTCCCTCAAGAATTAATAAAATGGATTTGTATGAATTCAAAGAAAGTATCTGGATTGGCAGACTCTAAACCCTCGCCCTATGGAGAAGGCAAGAGGCACCAGCACAGTACAGTGCTCACACCAGAGTGAACTTGAAGATAGGGTAGAAAGGACAATGCAGGGGACAGTGCCCAGCACAGTTGCCAGACTATGATGGACACTCAGAAGTGTTCATTTCCCAAGAGACTCTGGCACCAGTGGCATGCACACATCACTGACTTGCTCTCAAGGGAGAATCCCAACATCACAGGAAGAACCACAGGGTCCACTTCCATTGACTGGAAGGGGGACCTCCACTCTGTACCTCCAAACCCCCACCCTACTGCTCCGGAAACATTCATGTAAAGAAGATGAGTCTGTTGCAACTAAACCCCTCAATGCTCTGGGAACTTGGCAAGTGTCCATGTGTACACAGCGTATGACAAATGTCAGGCTAATCCTGGCTCCCAGGGACCCTGAACTCATCTGCAGCCAAGGGCCCACCCACACCAGCTAAGGCATGAAGGGAGCCCACACAATCAGGACAAATGAATCCGGGCACATGACGACTTCAGTTTATTGAGAGGGTCAGGAGAGATTCCCAATGTCAAAGCAAGATGCTCCTCAGGCCACTCACCCCAGAGATGACAAAACTTCCATGGCCCTGCTGTGGCTCAGAGGATACCTGGGAAGCCAGCCTTCTAAGCCTTCTAAGCTTTGTCACTTACTAGCTATAAACATTGGGAAAGTTACTTGGCACTGTGCCTCAGCTTCCACATCTATGAAATGGGAATCTTAACTGTACCTTTCTCATTGAACTACTGTGAGAGTTCATAAGTTACTGCTTGGATGAGAGTCTGGAACATAACCACTGAGAAGTGACGAGTTTGGCTTATCTTCTGCTGGCTTGCCACTTTGTACCCTCCTGGAGTTCTGTAAATTTGTACCTTCTGCACATTGGGTGTCACCCCCATACTTCCACTCCCCACTAATTTACAATCTCATTCCAGAGGACAAATGTATTCAGATTTTTTAAACAGAGCTATATCTTTAAAAGAACTTAAAAACTAACTTAAGGGGTGCCTGGGTGGCTCAGATAATGATTTCAGGGTTGTGAAACGGAGATCCTCCTCAGACTCTGTGCTCAGCAGTGAGTCTGCTTCTCCCTCTTCCCTCTGTCCCTCCCTGGTACTCATGAGCTCTCTCTCTCTTTCTCAACTAAATAAATAAATCTTTTAAAAAAAAGATCTTACTTAGAAAGGATGGGTGGAGATTATACTGTGAGCCTTTATGTGTCTTCTCACACATAATCCCTGGTTATATATTGTATTTTAACTTTATTTTCCATTACAAATTATTTCTGTCTCCCCAAATTTTTTTAAAGATTTTATTTATTTATTTGACAGACAGAGATCCCAAGTTGGCAGAGAGGCAGGTAGAGGTGGGGGTGGGGGGAAGCGGCTAAGCAGGCTTCCTGCTGAGCAGAGAGCCCAATGTGGGGCTCGATCCCAGGACCCGGAGATCATGACTTGAGCTGAAGGCAGAGGCCTAACCCACTGAGCCACCTGGGTGCCTCCCCCCAAATTTTATTCATTCCAAATACCTAGAAAAAACATCAAATACCCATTGGTTTCATTTATTTGAATAATAAATATGTGTTGACTTCACTGAGGTTGTTAAGGAAATAAATGGCTTAACCTTTTTACTCAGTAAATAGGATATCTGTATCAGGGGCTAGATACAAGAAGATAAGACTAAAAGTCAGACAACTTTGGACTACAGTATCCCTGGGATCGAAGGTTGATTTTGGTCAAAGCTTGCATGGATGTTGGTTCTGTTTCTTTATCTGGAACTCCAGAATTAATGGCTAAGAGGAATTTTAGCTTTCCCAGAGGAGTCTGGGGAATTTCCCATATGGCTAACTCTTTTTTTCATGGGAACAGGGTAAGATAAAATCACAGCAGCCCACAGATAAACTGTTTCCACCTCTGAGTAGTGCACAGAGATCCCTCTTCCTGAAGGTTCCTCTTGATAGTTCATGCAAGCATCAGCTAACCTGAATTGAACACTTTCTATGTTCCAGACTCTGGTCCAAGCAGTAAATCTGAATGAATTGCAGGTATATAATCTAGAGTGTTGTCCCCCATGGCTTTTCAATATTTTGCAACAAAACCCTCGAAATTCAAAAAGCAAAAAAAAACCTCTTTAAATGAAAATAGAAAATGCACTGAAGATAGGGAGAGAAAGGAACCTTCATGCGCTGTTGGTGGACATGAGGGTCCAACAACATGGACCAGCCGTGGAGCTGCCACTGTGGAGAATAGTATGGAGGTTCCTCACAAATATTAAACACACAGCTACTATATCACCCAACAACTCCATTTCTGAGTATTTACCCAAAAGAATTGGAAGCAGGGACCTGAACAGATGTTTGTACACCCACTTTCATAGCAGCAATATTCACAGTTGCCAAAAGGTGGAAACAACTCAAATGTCCATCAACAGATGAACGGGTAAACAAAATATTAGATAGATAGATAGTTACGATAGAGTATTAGTCACCTTAAAGAATTCTGACACAAGCTACAACATGGATGAAACTTGAGGATATTGTATTAAGTGAAATACACCAGACACAAAGAGACACATACTATATAATTCCAAATGTATGAGATATCTAAAACAGTCAAATCTACAGAGACAGAAAGTAGAATGGTGATTGCCAGGGAATGGGGGAGGGGCTAGAACAAGGAGTTAGGATTCAATGGGTCTAGAATTTCAGTTCGGAAAGACAGAAAAGTTCTGGACATGGATGCTGGTAATGGTTCCACAACCCTGTGAATATACCTAATGCCCTTTGAACTACATGTTTAAATATAGTTAAAATGGTAAATTTCACGTTATAGGTTTTACCACAAAAATATAAAGAAAAAGAAGTACACACCAAAAATCATTAGATACAGCTCAAAGGTCTTCTAAATGATATGTACTAAGACCACTCCTTCACCTGTCTCAAACCTCATGTTATGCCAGCATCAGTAAAAAGTTGGCTGTTTCAATAAAAGTCAAAGAAAGCCATCTTGAAAAAACTTTTCGCTATAATGTAGAATCTTAAAAGTTCTAACAGGGAGAATTTTAAAACCCAATATGATGTTAAATATTTGTATAGAGTTTGTTTATAGATACTATGTATATGTTTATACTCTATTTTATGCACATATTATAAAATAAAAATGAAAGTACATTTTTGAAGAGAAAAAAATAAAGAGATTTTAGATATTATACTGGCATTATTTACTGAAGTTGAACTTACCTATACCTAAGAGCCTACAAATTCATTCATAAATTTGCCATTTTTAAAAATTCCAGCCAGAGTCATTACTGTTCACTGAGTAGAACCATCTAAAAGCAACACTGAGTGCTCACTCTGGATCATATGTCTGGGATCCGGGACGCCCCCTTCTTCCAAACAGAGGGTGTTGCAGTCAAGCTTAGCTTCCCATATTCTATGGGCTGAATGTTTGTGCTCCCCCCAAATTCATATGTTGAAACCTAAGTTCCAATGTGATAGTATTTGAAGGTCCTTTGGAAGGTGATTAGGTCATTAGGGTAGAGATCTCATGATGAAATTAATGCCCTTATAAGGAGAAAGAAACATGAGCTGCTCTCACCCAGGTGCTCACATTCTCTCTTCCTCTCTCTCTCTCTCCCCCAAGTGAGAACACAGCCAGAAGGTAACTGTCTGTGAACCAAGATGGCCTTTCCAAAAACCTGATCATGCAGGTACCATGATCTCAGACTTCCCAGCCTCCAGAACTATACAAAATAAATGCTATTTAAGCCATCCAGTCTATAGTATTTTGTTAGAGCAGCCTGAACTAAATCACCATAGAGCCAGTGGCTTCTTCCCACCAGCAGGAAGGATTGCATGCCCTCATCGACTCAGAGGATCCTGACAGCCCCTGCTAATAGCTTGAGCCCAGTGGGGGAAGTACATATGCTTCAAGTTTGCCCTACAAAAAAAGAATAAAAGGGACAATCCCTCCACTGATATACAAACTCAGTTTGAGAGACCTACCAGGGCCTGCCTTATAGTGAGTTGAGGGGTAGGGAGGACTTTTATTTTCTTGACTACCCTTGGTCTGCTTCACAGTCTCTTTCTTTAAGGAAGTTGATTTCCTAATCTCTGCCATAAGACTATGGAACTCTTCAGGCCCTGGTGCACAATACCAGGCTGTTTGGCCCTCGATTCTCTCCTCTTGTCAGTCGTGACAGCTGGGGAGAAGCACCACTTCCTGTGACAGGAAGTCCTGTGAGAAGGCCAAGTCCCTGCCTGCCGATTTCTGAATTCAACACATACTCACCTAGCATCCCAATCAGCTCAGAACTGAGGAGAATATTACTCTCTAATTCTGGCATGATTACTGCATGCTCTTCTCCCACTCTCCCTTCATTCGTCATCAGACTTTAAATGGAGAATATATTGAAATGAAATGTGCCAAGAAAGGGAAACACCAGGACAAGATAATATTAGTAATATCGACTGTTAACTATAAGCCAAACAGTAAGACTACATTTTCCTGTTATTTTTTTCTTTTTCTCATTAAATATACATGCAGAAGAGCACAAAGCAGAATTACAATTTAAAGAATAATTATAAAGCAAACCTCTGTAATTACCACCCAAGTCAAGCGATTGTGTGCCAGAGCACCAGAAGTCACCCCTCCCTCCTGCATCCCTCCCAGACCACTACTCTGTCCACCTTAGAGGTCAGAGTGATGTTAGTTTCCTTGCTGTCTTCCTAGTTTTATCACATCTGTATATATATCCCTACCTAACATACTCTGACTTTGCCTTGTTTTGGAAGTCATGTAAATGGAATCAGTCTTCCCATGTGACTTTTGTGTGCACATGTGTCTTGCTAGTTTTGTGAAATATCACGTTTGTGAGATTTATCCATTTGCTCATTCTCTTTAATGTATAAGATTTCACTGACTGTCTTTATGAATGAATTTGATGAGCATTGGTATGGATATGTCCAACTTCAGTAAATAATGCCAAACTAGGGACGTCTGGGTGGCTCAGTCAGTTAAGCATCTGCCTTTGGCTCTGGTCATGATCCCAGGGTCCTGAGATCAAGTCCCACATCAGGTTCTTTGCTCAGCAGGAAGCCTCCTTCTCTGCTTGTGCGCACGCTCGCTCTCTCTCTCTCTCTCTGTCAAATAAATAAAATCTTTTTTAAAAATTGGTGGTTGAATAAGTTCCCAAGGTGGTTGAATAAGTTCATCTGCCAGCCAGCAATGTCTGAGAGTTCCTGCTGCTTCATAGTTCATCAACACTTGGTATTATCAGTCATTTGATTTTACCCATCTGTCCAATGAGTGTGTAATTGACTCTCATTTGAATTTTCATTTTCCTGATGACCATTGAGTTTGATTATTTTTTCATGTCCATTAGCTATTTACATATCCTCTTTTGTGAAATACCAGTTCAAACTTTTTGCCCAATCCTCCTTTGGGATTTCCATCTATTCATTTGCAGGAGCTCCTTATACATTCTTGACCTTTCTCTTTTTCAGATACATATATCAGTAGCATCTACTCCTACTAGGTGTAACTGCCTCTTCACTCTCTTTAATGGAGTCTTTAGATGAAATTTGCACTGAAGTATAATGTATCCAATTTTATCAATGTTTTTCCTTTTGGATAGTGGATTTTGTACCTTTTTATAAAACTCTTCCCTATACTCCAGGCTATAAATATTTCATCTTAAGACTGTCTTCTAAGTTATGTGCTATGGTAAGTGCTGTGAAATGTGTAAACCTGGCAATTCACAGACCTGTACCCCTGAGGCTAATAATACATTATATGTTTATAAATAAATTTTAAATTAAAAAAAGACTATCTTCTAAATGTTTTTGTTTGCTTTTTACTCTTATGTCTTTAATCCACCCAGAACTGATTTTTGTGCATTCTGTGAGGTCCATTAGGTCCAATTGTCCCAGAATCATTTACTAAAAAGACTCTTCTTTCCCCCCAACTACTTTGTAGTACCAACTCTCTCATATATCAAGTGTCAACATGTGCCTTGGTCTCTAATTTTTAAGGCCCTCTATTATGAATTTTTAGTCCAAGGCTCCTCTACATGAACATTTTTCTTATTACTTACCATACCTTTATAATGTCCTAATACCTGGTAGGACCAGTAAACCCACCTCTTCTATTTCGCCAAGTGTGTCTTGGCTGCTCTTGGTCATCTGCATTTCCATATAAATCTTCAAATAAGCCTCTCAGAACCTTTTTAATGTTCTGCTAGATTTTTATTAGAATTATACAGGCTTGATATATCAATATTGAGTCTTCTAATCCATGACTACAGTATATCTCTCCATGTATTTAAATCAATTTAAATCATGTTGAATAGTTTTTTGCATAGAGGTCTCACACATTTACTATTTGACTCTTAGATTCTTCACACTCTTCAATGCTTTGAGAAATGGTACCCTTTTTTATTTTTCTAATTCTTTAATTTGGTAAAAAGAAAAACAATTACTTTTTATATTTTTTTAATTTTATTTTTTCAGTGTTCCAAAATTCATTGTTTATACACAACACCCAGTGCTCCATGCAATACATGCCCTCCTTAATACCCACCACCCAGCTCACCCAACTCCTCATTCCCCTTCCCTCCAAAAACCTCAGTTTATTTCTCAGAGTACACAGTCTCCCCTTCTGATTTCCCCCAATTCACCTCCCCCTCCTATTTCCCCCCAATTCACTTTTCCTTTCCTTCTCCTAATGTCCTCTATGTTATTCCTTGTGCTCCACAAGTAAGTGAAACCATATGATAATTGACTTTCGCTGCTTGACTTATTTCCCCATTTCTTTATTGGATTATTTGTTTTGGGGGATGTTGAGTTTTATACATTCTGTATAGATCTTGGATAATAACCCTTTATCAGACATGTCATCTACAAATGTCTTCTTCCATTCCGTAGTCTGCCTTTTAGTTTAGTTGTTTTCTTTTCTGTGTGGAAGCTTTTTATTTTCATGAAGTCCCAGTAGTTTATGTTTGCTTTTGTTTTCCTGGCCTCCAGTGACATGTCTAGTCAGAAGCTGCTACATCCAGTGTCAAAGAGGTTGCTGCCTGTTTTCTCCTCTAGGATTTCGATGGTTTCCCATCTCACATTTAGGCCTTTCATCCATTTTGAATTAATTTTTGTGTATGATATAAGAGAGTGAACCAGTTTTATCTTTTACATGTCCAGTTTTCCCATCACCATTTGTGAAAAGACTATCTTTTATCCATTGAATATTCTTTCCTGCTCTGTCAAATATTAATTGACCATATAATTGTGGATCCATTTCTGAGCTCTCTACTCTGTTCTACTGATCTATGTGTCTGTTTTTGTGCCAGTACCATACAGTCCTGATAACCACAGCTTTGTAATATAGCTTGAAGTCTGGAATTGTGATGCCACCAGCTTTGGTTTTCTTTTTCAACTTTCCTCTGTCTACTCAGGGTTTTTTCTGGTTCCACACACACTTTAGGAATTGTGCGTTCTAGCTCTGTGAAAAAATGCTGGTGGTATTAATGAAATAAGGATTGCATTAAATATGGAGACTGCTTTGGGTAGTACAAACATTTTAACATAAATATTTGTTCTTCCAACCCATGCACATGGGATGTTTTCACATTTCTTTGGGTCCTCTTCTTTCATAAGTGTTCTATAGTTTATAAAGTACAGATATCTTACCTCTTTCGATAGGTTTATTCCTAGGTTTCTAATGGTTTTTGGTGTAATTGTAAATGGGATCCACTCCTTGATATCTTTTTCCACTTCTTCATTTTTGGTATATAGAAATGCAGAGTTCTGTACATTGATTTTACATCCTATGATTTTACTGAACTCATGTATTAGTTCTACCAATTTTTTGGTGGTATTTGGGTTTTCTAAATAGATTATCAAGTCCTCTACAAAGAGTGAAATTTTGACCTCATCCTTGGTGATTTGGATGCATTTATTTCTTTTTGGTGTTTGATTGCTGAGGCTAATGCTTCCAGTACTGTGTTAAATAGTAGTGGTGTGAGTGGACATCCCTCTCTTGTTCCTGACTTTAGAGGAAAAGTTCTCAGCTTTTCCCCATTAAGAAAGATATTAGCTGTAGGCCGTTGATATATATAATATAATATATTATATATTATATATTATATAATATAATGCTGAGGTGTGTTCCATCTATACCTACTTTGCTGAGGGTTTTTATCAAGAATAGATGCTGTTGTCAAATGACTTTCTGCATCTAGTGAGAGAATCCTATGGTTCTTATCCTTTCTTTTATTAATGTGATGTATCACATTGATTGATCTGTGAATACCGAACCAACACTGCAACCCAGGAATAAATGCCACTTGACCATAGCGAATAATTCTTTTAATATACTGTTGGATTCAATTTGCTAGTATCTTGTTGAGAATTTCTGCATCCATGTGCACCAGTGATATTGACCTGTAATTCTCCTTTTTAGTGGGGTCTCTGGTTTTGGAATCAATACAAGGCTGGCCTCATAGAAGGAGTTTGGAAATTTTCCTTCCATTTCTATTTTTTGGAACAGCTTGAGAATACCTATTAACTTTTCTTTAAATGAATTCCCCTAGGAAGCCATCTTTCCCTAGACTTTTGTTTGTTTGGAGATTTTTGATTATTGATTCTATTTTTTGCTAGTTATGGGTCTTTTCAAATTTTCTATTTCTTCCTGTTTCAGTTTTTGTAGTTTGTAAATTTCTGGGAATTTGTCCATTTCTTCCCAATTACCTACGTTGTTGGATATAATTTTTCATAATATTCTTTTATAATTGTTTGTATTTCTGTGGTATTGGTTGTTATCTCCCCTCTTTCATTTATGATTTTATTTATTTGGGCCTTTCTCTTTTCTTTTTGATAAGTCTGGGTAGGGGTTTATCAATATTACTAATTTTTTCAAAGAACCAGCTCTAGTTTTGGTGATCTGTTCTACTAATGTTGGGACTTTGGGATGGGGAGGTGTTCTATATCATTTATTTCTGTTCTAATCCTTGTCATTTCCCTTCTTCTGCTGGCTTTAGACTTTATTTGCTATTCCTTACTAGCTCCTTTATGCGTAAGTTTAGGTTGTGTATTTGAGACTTTTCTTGCTTTTTGAGGTAGGCCTGTATTGTGATATAATTTCCTCTTAGGACTGCCTTTGCTGCATCCCGAAGGTTTTGGACTGTAATATTTTCATTTGTTCCATGTATTATTTTAATTCTTCTATAATTTTCTGGCTAACCCATTCATTCTTTAGTAGGATGTTCTTTAACCTCCATGTATTTGTGGACTTTCCAAATTTTTTTATTGTGGTTGACTTCCAAGTTTCATAGTGTTGTAGTCTGAAAATACGCATGGTATAATCTCGATCTCTTGTACATTTTGAAGGCTTATTTGTGACCCAGTATATTATCTATCCTGGAGAGTGTTATATATTCTGATGCTTTAGGATGAAATAGTCTGTATATAATTTGTTAGGTCCATCTGGTCAAGTGGATTATTGAAAGCTGTTGATTCTTTTTGGTTTCCTGCTTAAATGATATGTCCATTGCTGTGAATGGGTAGTTAAAATCCTCTACTATTATTGTATTGTTATCAATGAGTTTCTTTATGCTTGTTATTAATTGATTTATATATTTGACTGCTCCCAAGTTGGGGGAATAAATATTTACAACAGTTAGATCTTCTTGATGGATAAACCCCTTAACTGTGATATAGTGTCTTCTTTATCTTTTGGTACAATCTTTGGTTCAAAATCTAGTTTGTCTGATAGAAGTATGGCTACTCCAGGTTTCTTTTGATGTCCTTTAGCATGACAAATTATTCTCCATCCTCTCTTTCAATTGGCAGGTGTCTTCAGGACTAAAATGAGTCTCTTGTGGGCAACATATAGAGGGGTCTTGGTTTTTTATCCATTCTGATATCTTATGTCTTTTGATTGCAGCAGTTAGTCCATTACACTCAGAGTGATTATTGTTATTTGTGAATTTAATGCCATTAAATCACCTATAAAGTTGGTATTTCTGGTGATGTTCTCTGTTCCTTGCTAGTCTTTGTTGCTTTTGGTCTTTTTCCCCATTCAAAGCATCCCCTTTAATATTTCTTGCAGGGCTGCTGGTTTAATGGCCACAAACTCCTTTTGTTGTTGTTGTTGTTGTTCTTGGAAACTCTTTATCTCTCCTTCTATTCTGAATGACAGCCTTGCTGGATAAAGTATAATTGGCTGAATATTTTTTCCATTTACCACATTGAATATATCCTGCCATTTAGCCTGCTAAATTTCCATGGACAGATTTGTGAACTTGATCTTTCTTCCCTGATAGGGTAAGGACTTTTTTCCCTTGTTGCTTTCAGGATTCTTTCCTTGTCTTTGTGTTTTGTGAATTTGACTATGATAAACTTGACAATGGCAATGGTTGGCTTTTGTTGTAAATTCAGCAGGGTTCTCTGTACTTGGATTTCAGTGTCTTTTCCTGCCCCAGTTTAGGGAAGTTTTCAACTATGATTTCCTCAAATAAACCTTCTGCCCCTTGTTCTCTCTTCTTCTTCTGGGACTCCCATGATACAAATGTTATTGTGCTTGAAGGAGTCAATGAGTTCCCTACATCTATATTTGTGATCTAATAATACCTTTCTTTCCCTCTTCTTTTAAGCTTCATTTTTCCACAATTTTATCTTTCATATCACTAATTCATTCTTTGTTTCCTCCATCCTTGTTGCCATGGCATACAGTTGGGTTTGCATCTCAGTTACAGCATATTTAATTTCAGCCTAATTTTTTAGTTCTTTTATCTCTGCATTAAGGGATTCTCTAGTGTCTTTTATGCTTTTATTCAAGTTCAGCTAGTATCCTTATACTTGTTTCAAAATCTTGTGCAGACATCTTACTTATATTTGTATTGATTGAATTCCTAGCCATTACTTCCTCCTGTACTTTTTTGGGGGGTGAATTCTCCCATCTTGTCATTTCCTCTAGATCACTGTTTGGTTTTTTTTTCAATTTATTTATTTATTTTCAGAAAAACAGTATTCATTATTTTTTCACCACACCCAGTGCTCCATGCAATCTGTGCCCTCTATAATACCCACCACCTGGTACCCCAACCTCCCACCCCCCCGCCACTTCAAACCCCTCAGATTATTTTTCAGAGTCCATAGTAGATCACTGTTTTTGTGTGTGATTGTTAGGAAAGCTTGTTATATTCCTGCTCCTGCAAAGAATGTCTATATTAAAAAGAGATTTTAAAAAGTGGGGAGTCATATTTGAACTCTGCTGTCATGTTTTAGTTGCTCCTACCCTTGGTTCAGTCCTATACAGAGTTTCTTTTTGCTTGCCCTGTTGGGAGGGGGTTTTGGACCTTGTCCACTGTGTGGCAAATGCTAAGTTTTAACTAGGTGTGTTTTGGTCTGCCTCTTAAAAGAAACTAGATCCAAAAAAAGAAGAAGAAGCAGCTAAGTCCTACTTCCCCTAAAGCTGAACTTTTGGGGTACCTGGGTGGTTCAGTTGGCTAAGTGTCTGCCTTCAGCTCAGTTTATGATCTCAGGGTCCTGGAATAAAGCCCCATATGAGACTCCCTACTCAGCAAGGAATCTGATTTTCCTTCTCCCTGTGCTGATCCCCCTGCTTGTGTTCTCACTCTTTCTCTCTCTCTGCCAAGTAAATAAAATCTTTTAAAAAATAAATAAAGTTGAGGCTTTGAAGCACTCTAGGATCAGTAACTTGATGCATTCGAGGGGTTTGTGCTGGTCTTCAGGGAAGGAGGCCTGTTGTGCTGATTCTCTGGTGGGCTTACATTAGTGGAGATGCACCTTGGTATAAGCAGCTCCAGTTTCCATTGGGTCAGTTGGGGACTGCATTGTTTCTCACTGATGTCAGCCAGTGATGATGGGTGGGCAGATGCCATTTGCCTAATGGTATCACCCTGCTATTCTCCCACAGCAGGGGGTTCCTGTCTGCCAGTTTTCAGGAAGCCCTCACAGAAGAGCAAAGAATCACCCCTCTTTTGCCCCTAGCTTCCACCAGATCCTTGCATTCACCTTGTCTCGGAGCTGTCTCCCTGACAGGTGGTACAGTGCTCTTGTGTTTTATCTCAGGTGCATGGCTGGGTTTCAAAACTCCAAATTTTAGGGACCCACATGGTGCTGACCCATGCTGGTACCCTGGGGGAGGATCCTGCCAGACTTTTGTATTTTGCCTGTTTATCACAGAAAAACAGTTGCATTACCAAGCAGTGATTCAGGGTTTATGGTAAAGTGCAGCAAACAGTTAGCACCAACATGGTTGGAATTGGATGGTATTATGCTGAGTGAAGTAAGTCAATGAGAAAAAGACAATTATCCTATGGTTTCACTCATACAAGGAATATAAGAAACAGCACAGAAGCTCATAGGGGAAGGGAGGGAAAACTGAATGGGAAGAAATCAGAAAGGGAGAAAAACTATGAGAGACTCTTAACTATAGGAAATAAACTGAGCGTTGCTGTGGGGGATTTGGGGGGGAGTGAGGTAATTCAGTAATAGCCATTAAGGAGGGCATATGATATAATGAGCACTGGATGTTATATGCAACTTATAATAAATTAATTATTGAACTCTACATCTGAAACTAATGTTGTACTATATGTTGGCTAATTGAATTTAAATTTTTTTATTTATTTTTTATTTTTTATAAACATATATTTTTATCCCCAGGGGTACAGGTCTGTGAATCACCAGGTTTACACACCTGTATCCCCTGTATCCCCAGGGGTACAGGTCTGTGAATAGCCAGGTTTACACCTTTCACAGCACTCATAATAGCACATACCCTCCCCAAGCTCTTTGTAATAGAGCTTGAAGTCTGGGATTGTGATGCCACCAATTTTGGCTTTCTTTTTCAATATTCCTTTGGCTAGTCGATGTCTTTTCTGGTTCCGTATACATTTTAGGATTGTTTGTTCTATTTCTATGAAAAAAATGGATGGGATTTGATAGGTATTGCATTAAATGTGTAGATTGCTTTAGGTAGAATAGACATTTTCACAATATTTGTTCTTGCAATACATGAGCATGGAACATTGTTCCATTTCTTCATGTCTTCCTCAATTTTTTTATGAATACTTTATAGTTTTATGAGTATAGATTCTTTGCCTCTTTGGTTAGGTTTACTCCTAGGTATCTTACAGTTTTGGGTGCAATTGTAAATGGGACTGACTCCTTAATTTCTCTTTCTTCTGTCTTGTTGTTAGTGTAAAGAAATGCAACTGATTTCTGTGCATTGACTTTATATCCTGACACTTTACTGGATTCCTGTACAAGTTCTAACAGTTTTGGAGTGGAGTCTTTTGGGTTTTCCACATATAGAATCATATCATCTGCAAAGAGTGATAGTTTGACTTCTTCTTTGCTGATTTGGATGCCTTTGATTTCCTTTTTTTTGTCTGATTGCTGAGGCTAGGACTTCTAGTACTATGTTGAATAGCAGTGGTGATAATGGACATCCCTTCCATGTTCCTGACCTTAGCGGAAAAACTTTCAGTTTTTCTCCATTGAGAATGATATTTGCGGTGGGTTTTTCATAGATGGCTTTGATAATATTGAGGTATGTGCCCTCTATCCCTACACTTTGAAGAGTTTTAATCAGGAAAAGATGCTGTACTTTGTCAAATGCTTTTTCAGCATCTGTTGAGAGTATCATACAGTTCTTGTTCTTTCTTTTATTAATGTATTGTATCACATTGATTGATTTGCGGATGTTGAACCAACCTTTCAGCCCTGGAATAAATCCCACCTGGTCGTAATGAATAATCCTTTTAATGTGCTGTTGGATCCTATTGGCCAGTATTTTGGTGAGAATTTTCGCATCTGTGTTCATCAAGGATATTGGTCTGTAATTCTCTTTTTGGATAGGATCCTTGTCTGATTTGGGATTAAGGTGATGCTGGCCTCATAAAATCAGTTTGGAAGTTTTCCTTCCATTTCTATTTTTTTGGGACAGTTTCAGGAGAATAGGAATTAGTTCTTCTTTAAATGTTTGGTAGAATTCCCCTGGGAAACCCTCTGGCCCTGGACTTTCGTTTGTTTGGAGATTTTTGATGACTGTTTCAACCTCCTTACTGGTTATGGGTCTGTTCAGGTTTTCTATTTCTTCCTGCTTCAGTTGTGGTAGTTTATATTTCTCTAGAAATGTAACCATTTCTTCTAGTTTGTCGAATTTGTTGGCGTAGAGTTGCACATAGTATGTTCTTATAATTGTTTGTATTTCTTTGGTGTTGGTTGTGATCTTTCCCCTTTCATTCATGATTTTATTTATTTGGGTCCTTTCTCTTTTCTTTTTGACAAGTCTGGCCAAGGGTTTATCAATTTTATTAATTCTTTCAAAGAACCAGCTCCTAGTTTCATTGATTTGTTCTATTTTTTTTTTTTTGGTTTTTTGGTTTTGTTTTGTTTTGTTTTGTTTTGTTTTTTGGTTTCTATTTCATTGATTTCTGCTCTGATCTTTATGATTTCTCTTCACCTGCTGGGTTTAGAGTTTCTTTCTTGTTCTTTCTCCAGATCCTTTAGGTGTAAGGTTAGATTGTGTATTTGAGACCTTTCTTGTTTCTTGAGAAAGGCTTGTACCACTATATATTTTCCTCTCAGGACTGCCTTTGCTGTGTCCCACAGATTTTAAACCATTGTGTTTTCATTATCATTTGTTTCATGAATTTTTTCAATTCTTCTTTAGTTTCCTGGTTGACCCACTCATTTTTTAGAAGGATGGTGTTTAGTCTCCATGTATTTGGGTTCTTTCCAAATTTCCTCTTGTGATTGAGTTCTAGCTTCAGAGCACTGTGGTCTGAAAATATGCAGGGAATGATCCCAATCTTTTGATACCAGTTGAGACCTGATTTATGAACCAGGATGTGTTCTATTCTGCAGAATGTTCCTTGTGCACTAGAGAAGAATGGATATTCTGTTGCTTTGGGATGGAATATTCTGATTACATCTGTGATGTCCATCTGGTCCAGTGTGTCATTTAAGGCCTTTATTTCCTTGTTGATATTTTGCTTAGATGATCTGTCCATGTCAGTGAGGGGAGTGTTAAAGTCCCCTACTATTATTATATTATTGTCGATGTATTTCTTTGATTTTGTTATTAATGCTCCCATGTTGGGGCATAGATATTTAAAATGGTTAGGACTTCTTGTTGGACATACCCTTTGAGTATGATATAGTGTCCTTCCTCATCTCTTATTATAGTCTTTGGCTTAAAATCTAATTGATCTGATATAAGGATTGCCACCCAAGCTTTCTTTTGATGTCCATTAGCATGGTACATTGTTTTCCACCCCCTCACTTTAAATCTGGGGGTGTCTTTGGGTCTAAAATGAGTTTCTTGTAGGCAGCATATTGATGGGTTCTGTTTTCTTATCCATTCTGATAACCTGTGTCTTTTGATTGGAGCATTTAGCCCATTAACATTCAGGGTAACTATTGAGAGATATGAATTCAATGCCTTTGTATTGCTTGTAAGGTGATGTTACTGTATATTGTCTCTATTTCTTTCTAATCTAGTACTTTTAAGGTCACTATTTACTTAGAGGACCCCTTTCAATATTTCCTGTAGAGCTGGTTTGGTGTTTGCAAATTCTTTCAGTTTTTGTTTGTCCTGGAAGCTTTTTATCTCTCCTTCTATTTTCAGTGATAGCCTAGCTGGATATAGTATTCTTGGCTGCATGTTTTTCTCATTTAGTGCTCTGAATACATCATGCCAGTTCTTTCTGGCCTGCCAGGTCTCTGTGGATAGGTCCACTACCAATCTAATGTTTTTACCCTTGTATGTTACAGACTTCTTTTCCTGGGCTGCTTTCAGGATTTTTTCTTTGTGACTAAGACTTGTAAATTTTACTATCAGGTGGGGCACCTGGGTGGCTCAGTGGGTTAGGGCCTCTGCCTTTGGCGTCCTGTGATTGAGCCCCACATTGGACTCTCTGCTCAGTGGGGAGCCTGCTTTTTCCTCTCTCTCTCTCTGCCTGCCTCTCTGCCTACTTGTGATCTCTGTCAAATAAATAAATAAAATCTTTTAAAAAAATTTACTATCAGGTGATGAGGTGTAGACCTATTTTTATTGATTTTGAGGGGCGTTCTTAGCATCTCCTGGATTTTGATGTTTGTTCCCTTTGCCATATTAGGGAAATTCTCTACAATAATACTCTCCAATATACCTTCTGCTCCCCTCTCTCTTTCTTCTTCTTCTGGAATCCCAATTATTCTAATGACTTGTCATCTTATGGTGTCACTTATCTCTCAAATTCTCTCCTTGTGGTCCAGTATTGATTTGTCTCTCTTTTGCTCAGGTTCTTTATTCTCTGTCATTTGGTCTTCTATGTCACTAATTCTTTCTTCTGCCTCATTTATCCTAGCAGTAAGTGTTTCCATTTTTTATTGCACCTCATTAATAGCTTTTTTTATTTCAACTTGGTTAGATTTTAGTTCTTTTATTTCTCCAGAAAAGGCTTTTATCTCTCCAGAGAGCATTTCTCTAATATCTTCTATGCCTTTTTCAAGCCTGGCTAGAACCTTGAGAATCGTCATTCTGAATTCTAGATCTGTCATATTAGCAAAGTCTGTATTGATTAGGTCCCCAGCCTTGGTACTGCCTCTTGCTCTTTTTTTTGTGGTGAGTTTTTCTGCCTTGTCATTTTGTACAGATAAGATTTGCTTTCTCCTCCTCTGGAATTCCGCTGTTTTCCTTGGTGAGTGAAGTTGGTCTTGGCTGGGTTTCTTGTTGATCTTCTGGGGGAGGGGTCTGTTGTAGTGATTCTCAAGTGTCTTTGCCCTGGCGGAATTGCATCGCCCTTACGAGGGGCCAGGCTAAGTAATCCGCTTGGATTTGCTTTCAGGAGCTTTTGTTCCCTGAGCGCTTTCTATAGAGCTCCGGAGGACTGGTATGAAAATGGCAGCCTCCCAATCTCCGGCCTGGAGGAGCCAAGAGCTCAGGGTCCCACTCCTCAGTGTGCCCTCAGAGAAAAGTGCCCAACCATCCCTGTCTCCCTGGTCTCTGGCTGCACTTGGGGAAAAGTGCTCAATTGCTCACACTTGGAGAAAAATGCCTGGTCGCTTCTGTCTCGGTGGCCTCCGTTTGTGCTCCGAACTCACCCATCCTGCGACTGTTTCAAGGTAAGCCCGAGTTGAGAGCTCACTCCTCGGCTTTGTCGCTGTTGCCGGCTTCCCCGCTCTAATACCTGTGAGCTCTGCAACACTCAGACACCCCCAGATCTTCTGTGACCCCCCGGGACCTGGGGTTATGCTGCCCCCACGTGGGCTTCCCCTCTGGTTTAGCCTCTGGAGCGATATCCCTCCATGGAGCAGACTTTTAAAAGTCCTGGATTTTGTGCTCCTCTGCCACTTGCAGGGAGCTGGCCCCTCCCCACGCAGTCTATCTCCTGTCACTTTGGAATCACTTCTCCACAGGTCCTACCTTTCAGAAAATGATCAATTTTCTGTTTCTAGAATTGTTGCTCTTCTTCTCTTCGATTTTCTGTTGGATTTGTAGGTGTTTGTAATGGTTAGATAAGCTATCTAGCTGGTCTCCTGCTACCTGATGTCGTCTCAGCCTGCTACTTCTCTACCACCTTGACTCACACCCCCTCTCACAGGCTGGTTTTATAGATTATAACAGCAGTCCTCAAGTATATGGCTTCTATTGTTAGGGGTTTTACTCCCGGAATTAATACCTGGAACTGATACCAGGAACTACTGGGGCATTTATTCCTGGAATGAAGTCCTTGGATGTAAACAATAATATGGCTACCTATGTCGCGGTCGCGCCCCTAAGATGGCGCCAGTCGCGCCCCTAAGCTGGCCCCAGCTACACAGCCCGAGCAGCACGGACAGCCCAAAAAGAAAACAAACATCCGCCCTGGCCACACGTGATCTCGTGATCTCGTGCTCCTCACGAGAACACCGCATGCCGCCACTGCCTACGAGCCCCAGATACCTCCTGTTCACGTGAACACTTCTGTGATTGGCTGTATACCTCCTGTTCGTGTGAACACCTTTGTGATTGGCTGTTATGCCCTATATAAGGCAAGGGAACTTCCCCGCAGGGGGAGGAGAAAGATCCACCGGGGAATAAAGAGGAGCTTCTGCATAGACCTGGGTGTGGGTGTTGGTGTTGCGTCATCTCTGCAGGCAGGGAGAGCGCGACATACCTAGGCAATATGGAGTCACTCTAGCTAAGCAGGCCCTAATAGTTAAACAGGTTTTAACATTAAATTGGCCCTAATGATTCTCAATGTAAGAGGTAATCTGTCCTAAAAGAAAAGAATAAGAGGATATATAATTCTTATGTACTAGGCTAAGCAAAGATTAGATTCCTGCCTTTACATTTCACTTATAAATCATTCCCAGTGGCCTGGGCTGTCTGCCCCATGGCTTCATTCACCCTGTCTTCCTGGCTCCCCCAGCTGCACTTCCATCAGCCCACTCTTCTGTATCCATGTACAGGTTCTTCCTCCACCCCTGAAATGCCTCCCCTTTCCCATGCACCAGATTCCCAAAGAAAACAAGTTTAATACATCATGAATAATTTCCATGCTCACTTTTTTAGGACCTCCTGAATCAGTTGGAAATTATAGAAATGAACTTTGACTAAGCCAGAGGAATTTAGTAAATGATACTGAGTTGTTCAAGGTATCTCTCAGAGGTTGGCAAACCAGTGGCTAAAGTTACAGAGACAAGAAAACAGCCCAAAATTTATGCCATGGACTCTGCCTGCAGAGAATTCCCCACTGCCACTGCCTTCCCAGTTGCTATCCCCAACACCAGGCTCTGCTGGAATTCCCTACTCTGTCTTCCTTGACAGTGGCAATGCCCTGCTACTGCCTTCACCAAGAAGAAATCCCAATGGCCTTTGTTTCTTTGGAAAACGAGATCCCAAGCAAAAGTCTGACCCAAGTGCTTGTGACAGAGGCAGGAAGATCACTGTGATGGTTAATTTGAAATATCAACTTGGCTAGGCCACAGTGCCCAGTTGTTCTATCAAACACCAATCTAGTTGTTCTAAAGGTACTTTTTAAAACATGATTAACATTTAAATCAGTAGATGTTGAGTAAAGCAGATTATCTTCCATAACATGAGTGGGTCTCATCTAATCAGTTGGAGGTTTTAAGAGAAAAGATTGAGGTTCCCCAAGGAAAAAGAAATTCTATCTCCAGACTCAACATAGAAATTCCATCTAAGTTTCTAGCCTTTAGACTCAAGACTGTAACATTGGCTGGTACCTGAGTCTCTAGCCAACCTCTAGGTTTTGAGCTTGCCAGCCCCCACAATCATACAAGCCAATTCATTAAAATAATAACTCTCTCTCTACCCCCCCATGTGTGTGGGCGAGTACATTATGCACATATAAATGTGTACACACACACACACATATACCACACGCACGTATATTTCTCCCACAAAGATTCTGAGAACATGCTAAGTGACCAGAGAAAATAGCAAATTATACTACTTTTACTCTCATATAAATTTTATACACCAAAAAAAAAAAAAACCCTAATGGTCTTTCACTTAACCAGATTTGCAGCTTTAACTACCAACAAAGTTTCTTGTGCATCCAAAACCAGAAATGTCATCTTTCTTGAAGCATGGATTTAAACTGCTATGAGGCTGTGGGATTCACTCAGCTAGTGAGGAACATGGACTTGACTGATAAGTACACCTCAGTGTTGGCCTGTTGCTCTTTAAATCACAGACTGTGCAACTCTTGTGAAGAGAGATTGGTTTCTTTAGAAATAGCCTCCAAAAGAAAGTTAAGTTTTAGGTTGTTGATGAAAAATATGAGGTTCTAGTAGTGAGATGATTCGTAGTTTAGAACAAGAAAATGGAGGCTTTACACGTGCAGAAAAATGAAATTGGACCATTTCCTTACACCACACACAAAAATAGACTCAAAATGGATTAAGGACCTCAATGTGAGAAAGGAATCCATCAACATCCTTGAGGAGAACACAGGCAGCAACCTCTTCGACCTCAGCCGCAGCAACATCTTCCTAGGAACATCGCCAAAGGCAAGGGAAGCAAAGGCAAAAATGAACTTTTGAGATTTCATCAAAATCAAAAGCTTTTGCACAGCAAAGGAAACAGTTAAGAAAATCAAAAGACAACTGACAGAATGGGAGAAGATATTTGCAAACGACATCTCAGATAAAGGACTAGTGTCCAAAATCTATAAAGAACTTAGCAAACTCAACACCCAAAGAACAAATAATCCAATCAAGAAATGGGCAGAGGAGCAATGTCCACAATAGCCAAACTATGGAAAGAACCTAGATGTCCATCAACAGATGAATGGATCAAGAAGATGTGGTATATATACACAATGGAATACTATGCAGCCATCAAAAGAGACGAAATCTTGCCATTTGCGACAACATGGATGGAACTAGAGCGTATCATGCTTAGCGAAATAAGTCAAGCGGAAAAAGACAACTATCATATGATCTCCCTGATATGAGGGAGTGGTGATGCAACATGGGGGCTTAAGTGGGTAGGAGAAGAATGCATGAAACAAGATGGGATAGGGAGGGAGACAAACCATAAGTGACTCTTAATCTCATGAAACAAACTGTGGGTTGCTGGGGGGAGGGGGGTTGGGAGAAGGGGGGTAGGGTTATGGACATTGGGGAGGGTATGTGCTTTTGGGTAAATTGGAAGGGGAGATGAACCATGAGAGACTATGGACTCTGAAAAACAATCTGAGGGGTTTAAAGTGTCGGGGGGGTGGGAGGTTGGGGTACCAGGTGGTGGGTATTATAGAGGGCACGGCTTGCATTGAGCACTGGGTGTGGTGAAAAAATAATGAATACTGTTTTTCTGAAAATAAATAAATTGGGAAAAAAAAAAAGAAATGGGCAGAGGACATGAACAGACGTTTCTGCAAAGAAGACATCCAGATGGCCAACAGACACATGAAAAAGTGCTCCATATCACTCGGCATCAGGGAAATACAAATCAAAACCACAATGAGATATCACCTCACACCAGTCAGAATGGCTAAAATCAACAAGTCAGGAAATGACAGATGCTGGCGAGGATGCGGAGAAAGGGGAACCCTCCTACACTGTTGGTGGGAATGCAAGCTGGTGCAACCACTCTGGAAAACAGCATGGAGGTTCCTCAAAATGTTGAAAGTAGAACTGCCCTATGACCCAGCAATTGCACTACTGGGAATTTACCCTAAAGATACAAACGTAGTGATCCAAAGGGGCACGTGCACCCAAATGTTTATAGCAGCAATGTCCACAATAGCCAAACTATGGAAAGAACCTAGATGTCCATCAACAGATGAATGGATCAAGAAGATGTGGTATATATACACAATGGAATACTATGCAGTCATCAAAAGAGATGAAATCTTGCCATTTGCGACAACATGGATGGAACTAGAGCGTATCATGCTTAGCAAAATAAGTCAAGCGGAGAAAGACAACTATCATATGATCTCCCTGATATGAGGAAGTGGTGATGCAACATGGGGGCTTAAGTGGGTAGGAGAAGAATCCATGAAACAAGATGGGATAGGGAGGGAGACAAACCATAAGTGACTCTTAATCTCACGAAACAAACTGTGGGTTGCTGGGGGGAGGGGGGTTGGGAGAAGGGGGGTAGGGTTATGGACATTGGGGAGGGTATGTGCTTTTGGTAAATTGGAAGGGGAGGTGAACCATGAGAGACTATGGACTCTGAAAAACAATCTGAGGGGTTTGAAGTGTCGGGGGGGTGGGAGGTTGGTGTACCAGGTGGTGGGTATTATAGAGGGCACAGCTTGCATGGAGCACTGGGTGTGGTGAAAAAATAATGAATACTGCTTTTCTGAAAATAAATAAATTGGAAAAAAAAAAGAAAATGGAGGCTTTAGATAGACAAATAAAATAGGGTTGACACTGACCACAGCTTACATTTCTCCCCTAAACAAATTCTCTATGTGTCCTGTAAAGACAAGGAAATAGAATTATTGAAAGTTGATCAAAAAGTCTTCAAGCCAAGGAAAAATCTGCTCATCAAATGAAAGATTGAAACTCCAAAACTTGGAAAGTTGTCCACTGGTGATATAAAGAAGCATATCACTGTCAACTAGAATGTATTCCTGGAAGAAGTCAAGGACTAGGTGTTCTGAAATGTGGGGTTAACAAGTCTTCAGATGCATTATGATAGGAGCTACATACCTGGCACTGTGCTATGGGCTCTCCTTGGACAATCTCATTTAAGCCTCCCAAGACCTGAGACAGTTTTGTTACTATCATCATCACCAACAGCATTATCATCACTTCTGATGAAGTATCTGAAGCTCAGAGAAATAGGTCATATTTCCAAAATTATGAAACTAATCATTGGTGTAGCCAGGATTTCAACCCAGCCGGTCTATACTCTGACCATCACACTACTACCTCCTTTCACATATCTTCAAGTATTTCTAAAAAAATGTCAACTGTAGTTAGCTTTTTGGTTCATATCTAGTGTTTTTGCTGTAATTGTTAAATCATTACTATCTTATACCTGAAACTAATATATTTTATGTTGCTTATGCCTCAATAAAAGAAAAATCCAAAACATTATGGAAAAAAAAGTGATGGCACCTGTTTCTCCACATTGACTCTGAGCTGACCTCGTGACTTTAGGTCAATAGAAGTAGTGACATTGTACCAGGTCTGGGCCTGAGTCTTAAGAGCCCTTGCATATTTCTACCCACTCTCTCAGAAGCCTGTACCAGCTATCATGTGAACAAACCCAGGCTATCCTGCTAGATGATGGGATGCATCCCCCATCTTTCCAGCTGAGAGCCTGACAATGCCAGATATGTAAGAAGGGCCATCCCAAGTCATCCAAGGTTGGCTATCATCCTGACCCACTTGTGGATGCAGGCATATGAGTGTGCCCAAACAAGACCCACCAGCTGTGACTTAGATTAGCAGAACTTCAAAGCTGACCCATTAAACCCATGAGCAATTATATGTGGTTGTTGTTTTCAGACCCTTAATTTCAAAGTGACTTGTCACACAACAATGATATTGTGATATAGAAATATAATCAGAACTATTGAAACTGGCTCAAGAATAAAATTCCACTGATGCCACCTTCACCCTCCTCCCTTTCCATTTTTGGTTTCTCCTCCTGTGGCTCTGGGAAGAGATTTTCAGACACCTAGCAAGACAATACACTAGGAATGTAGAAGTAGACACCGGTGTGGCTCAAGTGTTGAGTTATGTCATCTGCTCTGGACTTCCCACCTCTGAACATTATGTGAGGCAAATAAAACCTTTTGTTTATTCAAAAAATGAATGTATAAAAGAAGATGTGATGTAACATATATACAATGGAATATTACTCAGCCATAAAAGAGAATGAGATCCTGCCATTTGTGACAACAGGAATAGACTGAAGGGCATTGTGCTCAGAGAAAGACAAATACCTATGATTTACTTATATGTGGAATCTAAAACCAACAAACAAAAGGAGAAAAACAGAAACAGACCCATAAACAGAGCAAAAAACTGTAGGCTGTCAGAAAGAAGGGGGTTGAGGGAATAGGAAAATGGGTAAAAGAAAGTGAGAGGTACAAGCTTCCAGCTATGGAATGAATAAGTCATAAAGATGAAAGGTACAGCACAGGGAATATAGGCAATGGTATTGTAATAGTGTTGTATGGTGACAGATGGTAGCTACACTTGTGGTGAGCACAGTATGACACATAGAGACATTGAATCACTATGTTATACACCTGAAACTAATGTAACAGCATGTGTCAATTACACTTCAGTTAAAAAAATCAAATCAAATCAAAATCATTACAATTTATCATTAATACTTTATGTCAATTATATGAATTTAATTTGTATTAACTATTTAAGCTTTGATAAATAGATATCCACACAAACTGTGCTGTTTTTAATACTCTAGTCAGTTGGATAGGGTGGCTGGGTTATGGACATTGGGGATGGTATGTGCTATGGTGAGTGCTGTGAACTGTGTAAGACTGATGATACACAGACCTGTACTGCTGAAGCAAGTAATACCTTATATGTTAATTTAAAAATTAAAAATTTTTAAAAAGACTCCAGTCATTTATGGATACAGGTTAGTAGCTAAAATCTTTCTCTGGGGAGACTTTATCTTTAACCTGAGAGGGAATACTTCTTTTGTTTGTTTGTTGTTGTTTTTTTTCCAATTTCTTTATTTTCAGAAAAACAGTATTCATTATTTTTTCACCACACCCAGTGCTCCATGCAAGCTGTGCCCTCTATAATACCCACCACCTGGTACACCAACCTCCCACCCCCCCGACACTTCAAACCCCTCAGATTGTTTTTCAGAGTCCATAGTCTCTCATGGTTCACCTCCCCTTCCAATTTACCAAAAGCACATACCCTCCCCAATGTCCATAACCCTACCCCCCTTCTCCCAACCCCCCTCCCCCCAGCAACCCACAGTTTGTTTCGTGAGATTAAGAGTCACTTATGGTTTGTCTCCCTCCCTATCCCATCTTGTTTCATGGATTCTTCTCCTACCCACTTAAGCCCCCATGTTGCATCACCACTTCCTCATATCAGGGAGATCATATGATAGTTGTCTTTCTCCGCTTGACTTATTTTGCTAAGCATGATACGCTCTAGTTCCATCCATGTTGTCGCAAATGGCAAGATTTCATCTCTTTTGATGACTGCATAGTATTCCATTGTGTATATATACCACATCTTCTTGATCCATTCATCTGTTGATGGACATCTAGGTTCTTTCCATAGTTTGGCTATTGTGGACATTGCTGCTATAAACATTTGGGTGCACGTGCCCCTTTGGATCACTACGTTTGTATCTTTAGGGTAAATTCCCAGTAGTGCAATTGCTGGGTCATAGGGCAGTTCTACTTTCAACATTTTGAGGAACCTCCATGCTGTTTTCCAGAGTGGTTGCACCAGCTTGCATTCCCACCAACAGTGTAGGAGGGTTCCCCTTTCTCCGCATCCTTGCCAGCATCTGTCATTTCCTGACTTGTTGATTTTAGCCATTCTGACTGGTGTGAGGTGATATCTCATTGTGGTTTTGATTTGTATTTCCCTGATGCCGAGTGATATGGAGCACTTTTTCATGGATGTCTTTTTCATGGATGGCCATCTGGATGTCTTCTTTGCAGAAACATCTGTTCGTGTCCTCTGCCCATTTCTTGATTGGATTATTTGTTCTTTGGGTGTTGAGTTTGATAAGTTCTTTATAGATTTTGGACACTAGTCCTTTATCTGAGATGTCGTTTGCAAATATCTTCTCCCATTCTGTCAGTTGTCTTTTGATTTTGTTAACTGTTCCTTTGCTGTGCAAAAGCTTTTGATCTTGATGAAATCTCAAAAGTTCATTTTTGCCTTTGCTTCCCTTGCCTTCGGCGATGTTCCTAAGAAGATGTTGCTGTGGCTGAGGTCGAAGAGGTTGCTGCCTGTGTTCTCCTCAAGTATGTTGATGGATTCCTTTCTCACATTGAGGTCCTTCATCCATTTTGAGTCTATTTTTGTGTGTGGTGTAAGGAAATGGTCCAATTTCATTTTTCTGCACGTGGCTGTCCAATTTTCCCAACACCATTTATTAAAGAGGCTGTCTTTTTTCCATTGGACATTCTTTCCTGCTTTGTCAAAGATTAGTTGACCATAGAGTTGAGGGTCTATTTCTGGGCTCTCTATTCTGTTCCATTGATCTATGTGTCTGTTTTTGTGCCAGTATCATGCTGTCTTGATGATGACAGCTTTGTAATAGAGCATGAAGTCCGGAATTGTGATGCCACCAACTTTGGTTTTCTTTGTCAATATCCCTTTGGCTATTCGAGGTCTTTTCTGGTTCCATATAAATTTTAAAATTATTTGTTCCATTTCTTTGAAAAAGATGGATGGTACTTTGATAGGAATTGCATTAAATGTGTAGATTGCTTTAGGTAGCATAGACATTTTCACAATATTTATTCTTCCAATCCAGGAGCATGGAACATTTTTCCATTTCTTTGTGTCTTCCTCAATTTCTTTCATGAGTACTTTATAGTTTTCTGAGTATAGATTCTTAGCCTCTTTGGTTAGGTTTATTCCTAGGTATCTGAAGGTTTGGGGTGCAATTGTAAATGGGATTGACTCCTTAATTTCTCTTTCTTCTGTCTTGTTGTTGGTGTAGAGAAATGCAACTGATTTCTGTGCATTGATCTTATATCCTGACACTTTACTGAATTCCTGTACAAGTTCTAGCAGTTTTGGAGTGGAGTCTTTTGGGTTTTCCACATAGAGGATCATATCATCTGCGAAGAGTGATAATTTGACTTCTTCTTTGCCGATTTGGATGCCTTTAATTTCCTTTTGTTGTCTGATTGCTGAGGCTAGGACTTCTAGTACTATGTTGAATAGCAGTGGTGATAATGGACATCCCTGCCGTGTTCCTGACCTTAGTGGAAAAGCTTTCAGTTTTTCTCCATTGAGAATGATATTTGCAGTGGGTTTTTCATAGATGGCTTTGATGATATTGAGCTATGTGCCCTCTATCCCTATACTTTGAAGAGTTTTGATCAGGAAGGGATGCTGTACTTTGTCAAATGCTTTTTCAGCATCTATTGAGAGTATCATATGGTTCTTGTTCTTTCTTTTATTGATGTGTTGTATCACATTGACTGATTTGTGGATGTTGAAGAGAGAGAATACTTCTATGATCAATTTTGTTCATATAGGTATAAGCAGATCCCAAAGTTTGGTGAAATAATACAAATGCACAAGCTTCCAACTATGTTCATTTAATTATGTTTAAATATGGAAAAAGTTAACCTCTGTTGTGGTGGAATTCATCTCTATAGGGATGAATATGAGGTAAGACTATTTGTGTTTCCCACTGACAGATGTATAATCAGGGAGTTGGCACCCAAGTGTTCTATGAGGAGGAAAGGTATGATTAGGAGATATACCCCAACCCTGCTACCCAGAGGAGGCATTCAAAGGGAAAAGGGTGCAGATAGAGAAGGATTCTGAGGGTGCAGGCCATGACTATGAGGACAGAGAGGTGTGAACAATCTCCTGCTCTGGATTATAATCCCACTGTGTCATCTCCTAGCCTCAACACCATTCCTGTGCTCATTTGCTCTGTCTTTTGGACTAAGGGGATGGGACCAGTTCAGCACCTGAGGTGGGGATACCATGGATGGAGAGATTCACAGAGACAGTGACACCATGAGTGGCCAGAGATGGAAGGCAAACAACTAGAAGTCACCGGAAGCTATAGGGGGAAAAGTAACAACCAAGGAAAAAGCCACACCACAACTCAGACATTCATAGACCCTGTTTGGGATGGGACTAAACTTGCTGCAGTCACATAAGATTAGGACTGAATTATTTTGTTTAGAATTTAACAGGGCATGTATTGCATGGAGCACTGGGTGTGGTGCATAAACAATAAATCTTGGAACACTGAAAAAATAAGGTAAATTTTAAATAAATAGATAGATAGATAGATAGATAATAAATAAATAAATAAATAAAAAGGAAATTAACAGGGAAGGGGTGCCAAGGTAACTCAGTCAGTTAAGTGTATGCCTTCTGCTCTGGTCATGATCCAGAGTCTCAAGATGGAACCCTTCTTTGAGCTTCTTGCTCAGTGGGGAGTCTGCTTCTTCCTCTCCCTCCATCACTCCCCCACCTTGTGCTCTCTCTTTCTCAAATAAATAAATAAAATCTTTATGGGGAAAAAAAGAAATTAACAGGGAAGTTGACTCCCAAGGGCTGGAGACACAGAGGTATGTATAAAGCACAAGTTTGGGGGGGGAAGGCTAATAATGATAATAATTAAAAGTTGATTACCAAATTTGAGATTAAAAGTAACAAGTTTCAACATATTTTCAGATGTGTGACTGGGAAATAACATTTTCAGAATTGAGTTTCCTCTAAAGCAATAATACTATGCCAAAATTCACTGCAATAACAAAATTCTCCTAAGTTATTGTTTTATTAAAGTATAATGTATATCCCTGAGGAACTCTACAATAGCATTATAGCTAACATCACTGTTTAGCTCTCATTTTCATTTGGCATTAATGACTACTGCTATGGGATAGATAATTTGTGACTCGAAAATATTACGATTAGTCATTCTGAAGTGTTTTATTAATGTGTCAAGATACTATGTGCAAATAAGAAATTGGCTTTTTCTTATTTCATCCCAAACTAGAAACACTGGAGGCACAGGTTTTTGCTGTTTGAAGGATGATTTAAAAAACAGACAGGTCATCTGATGTCCTTTCATAGTGGGGGGGTGACAGTATGAAAGCACATACACAGAGAGAGAGAGAGAAACAATTAGAAACAAAGCCATTTCTTCATTGCCAATTTGGATACCTTTTATTTCTCTTTGTTGTCTGATTGCTGTTCCTAGGACTTCTAATACTAGGTTGAACAAGAGTGGTGAGAGTGGGCATCCCTGTCGTGATCCTGATCTCAACGGGAAGGCTGCAAGCTTTTTCCCATTGAGGATGATATTTGCTGTGGGTCTTTCATAGATAGATTTTATGAAGTTCAGGAATATTCCCTCTATCCCTATACTTTGAAGCATTCTAATCAGAAACGGATGCTGGATTATGTCAAATGCTTTTTCAGCATCAATTGAGAGGACCGTGTGATTCTTCTCTCTTTTCTTATTAATTTGTTCTATCACATTGATTTGCGAATGTTGAACCATCCTTGTAGCCCAGGAATGAATCCCACCTGGTCATGGTGGATAATCTTTTTAATGTACTGTTGGATCCTGTTTGCTAGGATCTTGTTGAGAATCTTAGCATCCATATTCATCAGTGATATTGGTCTGAAATTCTCCTTTTTGGTAGGGTCTTTGCCTGGTTTGGGGATCAGGGTAACGTTGGCTTCATTAAAAGAGTCTGGAAGTTTTTCTTCTGCTTCAATTATTTGAAACACCTTCAGGAGAACAGGTGTTATTTCTTCTTAGAAAGTTTGATAGAATTCCCCAGGGAATCGTTCAGGTCCTGGGCTCTTGTTTTTTGGGAGGGTTTTGATCACTGCTTCAATCTTGTTACTAGGATATTGGTCTATTCAGGTTGTCAATTTCTTCCTGGTTCAATTTTGGAAGTTTATAGTTTTCTAGGAATGCATCCATTTCATCTAGGTTGTTTAGCTTATTAGCATATAACTGTTGATAATAACTTCTGATGATAGTTTCTACTTCCTTGGTGTTAGTTGTGATCTCTCTCTTTTTATTCATGAAAAAATGTTCATCATCACTAGCCATCAGGGAGATTCAAATTAAAACCACATTGAGATATGACCTTACACCAGTTAGTATGGACAAAATTAGCAAGACAGGAAACAACATGTGGTGGAGAGGATGTGGAGAAAGGGGAACCCTCTTACACTGTTGGTGGTAATGCAAGTTGGTGCAGCCACTTTGGAGAATAGTGTAGAGATTCCTCAAGAAATTAAAAATAGAACTTCCCTATGACCCTGCAATTGCACTACTGGGTATTTACCCCAAAGATATAGATGTAGTGAAAAGAAGGGCTATCTGAACCCCAGTGTTTATAGCAACAATGGCCACGGTCGCCGAACTGTGGAAAGAACAAAGATGCCCTTCAACGGATGAATGGATAAGGAAGATGTGGTCCATATACACTATGGAGTATTATGCCTCCATCAGAAAGGATGAATACCCAAATTTTGTAGCAACATGGATGGGACTGGAAGAGATTATGCTGAGTGAAATAAGTCAAGCAGAGAGAGTCAATTATCATATGGCTTCACTTATTTGTGGAGCATAACAAATAACATGGGGGACATGGGGAGATGTAGAGAAGGGAGTTGAAGGAAATTGGAAGGGGAGGTGAACCATGAGAGACTATGGACTCTGCAAAACATCCTGAGGGTCTTGAATGGGTGGGAGGTGGGAGGTTGAGGGAACAAGGTGGTGGGGGTTAGGGAGGGCACATATTGCATGGAGCCCTTGATGTGGGGCAAAAAACAATGAATACTGTTACACTGAAAAGAAATTTTTTAAAAGGGGGGGCAAAGAAGGTCACATTTTAAATGCCTATCTCATCCAGAGTGTGTCTTCCTTTCCAAGCTGGGAAGAGATTCATAGATTCAGCTGACAATGTTTGTCATGCCTTCTGAGAGGCAGACAAAAATGAAATCCTGATACCAGATTATATCAGCAAGAATCTTACGAGCAGCCTCTTCCGTTCTTTTATGGTTCCCAAATTTACTCATCACTTGGCAAGTTTTAAATTCTCTTTTTGCCTTCCTCAAGATAGGTCCCAGGCAAGGGGGGAAAAAAGACATTTGCACGCAAATCAAAGGAAGCCTACATTAACCTCACTGGATGCCTAACATACTGGCGCATAAAGTATAACTGACCATCTTCTTAGCTGGGGTTGAAGCCACAGAGCATGAAGAAGGTACACTAAAAGGAGAATTAGGTAAATTATTCTTACAAACAAACTTCACTAGAGGAAATGTTTCCTCTAGTTTCTCTATATCTATATTCATTTTCTCTATATCAAGCAAGGGCACATTGGCGAAGTTAGAGAGAAGGCAAAAAAATTTAGATGAATGAAACTCGACCATTCTCTTACACCATACACAAAGATAAACTCAAAATGGATAAAAGATCTCAACGTGAGACAGGAATCCATCAGAATCCTAGAGGAGAACATAGGCAGTAATCTCTTCGATATCAACCACAGCAACTTCTTTCAAGATATGTCTCCAAAAGCAAAGGAAACAAAAGCGAAAATAAACTATTGGGACTTCATCAAAATCAAAAGCTTCTGTACAGCAAAGGAAACAGTCAAAAAAACAAAGAGGCAACCCACAGAATGGGAGAAGATATTTGCAAATGACAGTACAGATAAAAGGTTGATATCTAGGATCTATAATGAACTCCTCAAACTCAACACACACGAAACAGGAAAACATCAAAAAATGGGCAGAAGATATGAACAGACACTTCTCCAATCAAGACATACAAATGGCTATCAGACACATGAAAAATGTTCATCATCATTAGCCCTCAGGGAGATTCAAATTAAAACCACATTGAGATATCACCTTATACCAGTTAGAATGACCAAAATTAACAAAACGGGAAACAACATGTGTTGGAGAGGATGTGGAGAAAGGGAAACCCTCTTCCACTGTTGGTGGGAATGCAAGTTGGTGCAGCCTCTTTGGAGAATAGTTGGAGATTCCTCAAGAAATTAAAAATAGAGCTTCCCTATGACCCTGCCATTGCACTCCTGGGTATTTACCCCAAGGATACAGATGTCTTGAAAAGAAGGGCCATCTGTACCCCAATGTTTATAGCAGCAATGGCCATGGTCGCCAAACTGTGGAAAGAACCAAGATGCCCTTCAACGGACGAATGGATAAGGAAGATGTGGTCCATATACACTATGGAGTATTATGCCTCCATCAGAAAGGATGAATACCCAACTTTTGTAGCACCATGGACAGGACTGGAAGAGATTATGCTGAGTGAAATAAGTCAAGCAGAAAGAGTCAATTATCATATGGTTTCACTTATTTGTGGAGCATAACAAATAGCATGGAGGACAAGGGGTGTTAGAGAGGAGAAGGGAGTTGGGGTAAATTGGAAGGGGAGGTGAACCACAAGAGACTATGGACTCTGAAAAACAATCTGAGGGGTTTGAAGTGATGGGGGGTGGGTGGGAGGTTGGGGTACCAGGTGGTGGGTATTATAGAGGGCACAGATTGCATGGAGCACTGGGTGTGGTGAAAAAATAATGAATACTGTTTTTCTGAAAATAAATAAATTGGAAAAAAAATACCACCACCATCACACACACAAAAAAATTTAGATGAATGTGAAATAATTGAGAACACAGAGCCTTACCTTATGAGCCTTTACCTAATGAGACCCTCATTAGCTTATAATCTGAAAATGCATAGCTGTTTTTTTTCTCAAATATTGTGTTTTATTTTATTGAGGTATAACTGGCATATAATATTATATTAGTTTCTGGTGTACAACATAATGATCTGGTATTTGTATATACTGCAAAATAATCACCACTATAAGTCTAGTAACATCTGTCACTGTATGTACTTAAAAAATTCTTTTTCCTATGATGCTAACTTAACTTTAAGCAAATGAGCCTCCTGCAATAAAGTCTGGGCACCTATCCCTCAGCTGTTTCTGTGCTGCACCCTGGAGCAGATGAGCCCTTTGGAAGTCATTTCTCAGCTCCCTATGATCCTGTGAGTCTTGTGGACACAGGCCCTGTATGTTTTTAAACCTGATGTTCTAGGAGTTTGTCTTTCAGCTATAGGTCCTAGAAGTTAGCGTGCCCCCTGAGGGGTTCAAATCCTATTCTCCTTGGGGAGAAGCTCAGGTTTTGAGTTTTCTCCCAAATGTGGGTCACTGTGCTGGGGGGTACAGTTTATGGTAAGATTAGCCTCCCCTACCTGGCACTAACTAATTCCATTAGTTTCAGGTGTACAACATAGTGATTCCACAATTCCAAACATTATTAATTAATTATGAATGGTCCTCATGATAAATGTGAATATGGATTTTTTTTTCATGTGCCAGATGTGTTGGAATCACTCAGCTAGCTTTAGGATATTTTTTCAGAGAAAATTTTTTTTATGTGTTACTGTAGATTCAGTCTGTCCATGGAAGGAGGTGATTTCAGGATTTTCCTATACCGTCATTTGAACCAGATCTCTGTAACTGATTTTTTACATGAGAATGGCCATCCTTGAGCAAACAACTTCATTTGGACATATCAGTAATCCAGAAAAGACTGGGAAAATAAACAATAAAAGTTTTGGGGGGAGCCCGGGTGGTTCAGTCAGTTAAGCATCTGCCTTAGGCTCCGGTCATGATCCTGGAGTCTGGGGATCCAACCCAGAGACTGAGGCCTCCTGCTTTTGCTCCTCCCCCTGCTTCTTCTCTCTGGATCACCTTCCCTCTCAAATAATTAAATAAAATATTTTTAAATAAATAAATAAATAAATGGCAAAAGTTTTTAATCCATTTTAATGGGTGTATTTCAAAATCTAATAGGTAATTAAATGCTGATGTTTTTTAGATTTTAAATTTTAAATTAAATTAATTTTAAATATTCTAGAACCCACATTAAAGTAGGAAAAATAAAACAGCTGAAATTATTTTTAATTATATAGTTTAATTAATTCAATATAATAAAAATAGCATTTCAGTGTGTAATTAATATACAAATTATTAATAAGCTATTTTATGCTCTTTCTTCTAAAGTAAGTCTTTGAATTTAGTGCATATTTTACACTTAACAGCACATCTCAGTTTGGTCCAGCCATAGCTGCAGTACTCAGTAGGCATATGTGGCCAGTGACTATCCTTTTAAAGTGTAGCCCAGATGACTAAAACAATCCATAAAATAACGTAAACTCCACTTGGGCTCAATTCTTAGATGCAACTGTTAACTACATTAATTATACAAGTGTGTTGCTTTTGTTTGAAATGAACAGAAATAATGATTCCTGAAATTGTCATTTTGCAAACTGTAATGTACATTTCCTTTGAGAATATTCAATTCCATCAGATGAAGAAATTTATAGTTGGTCAAACAGGCACAATGTTTAAGATGGTCGCCAAACTATGGAAAGAACCAAGATGCCCTTCAACAGATGAATGGATAAGGAAGATGTGGTCCATATACACTATGGAGTATTATGCCCCCATCAGAAAGACAGTAATCTCTTCGATATCAGTCACGGATTGCATGGAGCACTGGGTGTGGTGAAAAAATAATGAATACAGCTTTCTGAAAATAAATAAATTATTAAAAAATAAAATAATTTAAAACCTCAATTTTCACCTAAAAAAAAAAAAGAAAGGATGAATACCCAACTTTTGTAGCAACATGGACGGGACTGGAAGAGATTATGCTGAGTGAAATAAGTCAAGCAGAAAGAGTCAATTATCATATGGTTTCACTTATTTGTGGAGCACAACAAATATCATGGAGGACAAGGGGTGTTAGAGAGGAGAAGGGAGTTGGGGTAAATTGGAAGGGGAGGTGAATCATGAGAGACTATGGACTCTGAAAAACAATCTGAGGGGTTTGAAGTGGCAGGGGTGTGGGAGGTTGGGGTACCAGGTGGTGGGTATTATAGAGGACACGGATTGCATGGAGCACTGGGTGTGGTGAAAAAATAATGAATACTGTTTTTCTGAAAATAAAAAATTTTTTAAAAATATGGTTTAAATTAAGAAGCTGATCAGCAACAAGTTCATTGAACATAAACAGAAAGCACAATGTGTGTTACACATGAAACAAGTAGTTAGTAAATAGACCTTGTGTTTTAAACCTAGATGGATGAAATTTCCAAGATATATCTAATATTTGTGAGGCACTTAGGTACTAAATAGTCATAATATAGTAAATATACAAGAGGAACTACCAAAACCCCCAGCTAGCAGGATATACTAGATACATATGAGTACTTAATACTCATGAGGTCTCACTTGGTGGCCCATTGGCAACCTATCCTGGCCCCAGCAGATAAGCACTGAATGCCCCAGTATTCCAAGAGTGTGTCCTATCCTAAGTGTGTTAACTTGCACTTCTCTTTTCCCTTGCTTCTCACTGTGATTTAAATTGATTGAATAAACCATGTGATGGAGACATTTTAATTTTGTTTATGAGCCCTTCTGTTCTGTGACCTCTGGACCAGCTTGTCTGGAAGGGCATTAGAGTGATTTTCCACATGCCACAAACAATGCTCCTTCAGCCAATACAAGAAGTCGGTGTGCAATACCACTTTTCCATGAAGTGCACCTGACAAAATACTGTGAGCATTAAATGAGCAAGAAAGATTCATAAGAATCTGGAAGCCTATATACAAACAAATTCTAGCCAACATTCACTTCAAAATTGGTGACAGCCTTATGTAAAAAAAAATTTTTTTTAAGATGTTATTTGTGTATTTGACAGAGAGAAAGAGAGAGAGCACAAGTAGGAGGAACAACAGAGGGAGAAGCAGACTCCCCACTGAGCAGGGAGGGAGCCCAATGCTACGCTTGATCCCAGGACCTTGGGATCAATGACCTGAGCCGAAGGCAGATGCTTAACCAACTAAGCCACCCAAACACCCCTGTACAAAACAAATTCTGTAGCTTCTTCTCCCCTTCTCTCTTTTTCCAAAACCCCCACCTACCAGCATCTGTATGGCATAGTGATTGAGTGCATGAGGATGGTACACATATGGACTCACTTTCCCAGCAAGTTTTGTAACAGGAAAAACTGCTTTTGTATTCACTCAACAATTCTGACACCAAATATATGAGTGTTTTTCCCCACACCAACCCATTCTCTGACATCAACCAGGAGTTCTACAATGCAATTCAATTCTGACACTATCTATGTAGAGTTAGCGTCAAATCCCATGGGCTAAGGGCTCAGCCTCATGAGACTGACCCCAACTTCAGATACCAATCACAGGGGATGAGTGGCCAGGATAACCACACTTCAGTACAAACTGGCTGCAAAGCAGAGGTTCCCAATTCCCCCTTTTCAGTTTTAATAATTTGCTAGAATAATTCACAGAACTCTGAGAAAGCCTTACTTACATTCACTGGGACATTATATAATAAAGGATACAATAAAGGAGCCAAATGAACAACCAGATGAAGAGAGAGGGAGGACTCAGTCCAGAAGGGTTTTGAGCACAAGAGCTTCTGTTCTAATGGAGTTGGGGTGCATCACCCTCCCAGCATATGGATGTGTCCACCAGCCCAGAAGTTCTCTGAACCCTGTGCTATAGGGATTTTTAGAGAGGATCCAGCATGCATGTATAAATGGTTATTAACTCATTCTCTAGCTCATCTCTCCTCCCTCAGGATTGGGGCTGAGGCTGAATGTTCAAAGCTTCTAATCATGGCTTGGTCTTTAAGTGGCCAGCTCCCAACAGGAGCCCACCAAGAATTGCCTCATTAGAACAAAGGAAGATGTGGTCCATATACACTATGGAGTATTATGCCTCCATCAGAAAGGATGAATATCCAACTTTTGTAGCAACATGGACGGGACTGGAAGAGATTATGCTGAGTGAAATAAGTCAAGCAGAGAGAGTCAATTATCATATGGTTTCACTTATTTATGGAGCATAACAAATAGCATGGAGGACAAGGGGCGTTAGAGAGGAGTAGGGAATTTGGGTAAATTGAAAGGGAAGGTGAACCATGAGAGACTATGGACTCTGAAAAACAATCTGAGGGGTTTGAAGTGGCGGGGGGGTGGGAGGTTGGGGTATCAGGTGGTGGGTATTATAGAGGGCATGGCTTGCATGGAGCACTGGGTGTAGTGAAAAAATAATGAATAATGTTTTTCTGAAAATAAATAAATTGAAAATAAAATAAAATAAAATAAAAAGAACAAAGGATGTTTCTATCATTCAAGAAATTCCAACAGATTTAGGAACTCTGTAGATTTAGGAACTCTGTGGAAGATGCTCCTATCACTTCCATCACTCAGGAGATTAAAGAGATTTTAGGAACTGGGGTCCACGACTAAATATTAGCAGGAACCAGGGACAGAGACATCATATATATTTATTTCACCCTGTGAGATCCTCAGCAAGTTTCTTTACTAAGTTCAGTTTGTGGATATGAAATGAAAGCAAAGGTAGTAAGAACTTCACAAAATTGTTGGAAAGATGAAATAATGGAATTTGTATGAGCTTCTGGCACTTTAATAAGTGTATTCCTATACAAGAACACAAGTGGGCAACTAACATGTTATCTCTATTACTTGAAGTCTTCTTTAGTATATTTCAATAAAGTTTTAAAATTTTATCACTAAAGGGTAAATTGATCCTCAGTATACTCACTAGAACAGCCCAAATTTAAGAATAGAAATATGACCATATCAAGTTTAGAGAGGATTTAAGCAAACCAGGATCACACATTGCTGGTGGATGTTGTGTACGGTGCCACATCCATTCTGGAAAACAATTTGGGTATAGTTTTGACTGGGTATAGTTTTGAACATAAACATGCTGTACAGTCCACCAATTCCAAGTGTGTGCCCTTGAGTCATGGTTCTCACTGTGTGCTTTGGCAGACACTGGGGTCACTAAAGACACGTTCAATTAGTCCTCCAAGTTAAACTTATTTCATAGTATTTTAAGACAAATTTGCCTTTCTCACTGCATTGACTTTTGCACTGCAGCGATGGTGGGATACCAGCAGATGCTTAGCTCAAATCAAGGCAATGGCACAATCCACACTAGTAGTCGTGTTCATCATGGCCAAGTGCTTGCAGCTAACAAATAGAAAGCCAGGTGTACCTAAGCATTTTGCTTCATTGGTGAAGGGGTAAAAGTTGTTCATTTTACTAAATCTCAGCCCTTTGGTGCATGTATTTTTAATAGCCTGTGTGACTAACTGGGAAGCATAAAGCACTTAGGTTGCATGCAATGGTTTCATTAAGGAAAATTCCTTTCAAAGTTGAACTAGCTGTTTTCTCATGCAGCACTTACTGCACTTGAAAGCACGTTGGCATCTTTTCAAAAATCACCCAGTGTGCCTGTCACTTAAAAATAAAAGTAACTGACAATATTTGTTACAAATAATCAAATTGGGCCTTTCAAGCAAAAATTAGAAATGTAGAAATTTTGTTTCTGCCACCATGAGCCCTATGGCTCCCTAATATTTAAAGACTTTTCTAGTGAGATTAGGCACGATATAAATTAATATAATTTTTTTGGTATTCTTAACAAAATGTGTCAACATTCAGAAGATTTGCATACCTCAGTGAACTAATATTTTCCAAATGACCGATGTGTGAAAACAATGTTTGGGTATAAGATTGACTCAAAACACAATGTACTTTGATGTAATAAGATATAAAAGGGTTTTTTTGGGAGATGGAGAGGAGAAGGGAGTTGAGGGAAATTGGAAGGGGAGGTGAACTGTGAGAGACTATGGACTCTGAAAAACAATCTGAGGGTCTTGAAGGGGCGGGAGGTGGGAGGTTAGGGGAACCAGGTGGTGGGTATTAGAGAGGGCATGGATTGCATGGGGCACTGGGTGCGGTGCAAAAACAATGAATACTGTTACGCTGAAAAGAAATAAAAAATTTTAAAAAAAAGATATCTTATCTAATTTTGGTGTCCTATCAAAATATATCCACAATTATCTCAAATAACTCAAGGAAAGTTTTTAAAGATGTTTTTCTCTCTTTCATGGGAAGCTGGATTTTCTACATATACTTCAACCAAAACAACAAATTGCAACTGACGAAATACAGAAGATAATAGGAAAATCCAGCTTACTTCTATTCAGACAGACATGCAAGAGAGTCATAAAAATGTAAAACAATGTCACTTCTCTCACTATTTTTTGTTTTGAAAAATAGTTATTTTCAGGGTGCCTGGGTGGCTCAGTTGGTTAGACATCTGATTTCGGCTCAGGTCTTGATCTCAGGGTCCTGGGATTGAGCCCCACATTGGCTCAGTGGGAGGTCTGATTGTTCCTCTGTCCCTCCTTCCACCATGTGTGCATGCACACGCATGCTGTCTCTCTCAAATAAATAAATTAAATCTTTTTAAAAAATTATTTTTACATGAATTCTGTGACTGTATTTAAATGACATGCATTTATATTTTCATACTAAAGACCTACTCTGAACCTTGTTCAGTCAATTTTTTGAAGAAAATAAAACTGTCATTCATAATCAAGGCATAGATGACAAATATTTTACAATTCAGAATGGTGAACATCATAATTATTAACCTTGGGTTTATCTCAGTCCATAATGTATCCTGATTGTGGATACCTGTCCTCACTTTAAGAAAATTCCATGTATAAAACAGAAGTTTCCTTTTTTTTATTAACATAACTATATTACTTGCTTCAGGGGCATAGGTCTGTGAATCATCAGTCTTACACAATTCACAGCTCATCACCCAACCACCCTATCCCTCACCACACCTCCCAGCAACCCTCAGTTTGTTTCCTGAGATTAGGAGTCTCTTATGATTAATCTTCTTCCCAATTCCATCTTGTTTCATTTCCCCCCTACTCCCCATGACCCCCGCCCTGCCTCTCAAATTCCTCATATCAGAGAGATCATATGATAACAGTCTTTCTCTGATTGATTTATTTTGCTTAGCATAATACCCTATAGTTCCATCCACATCATTGCAAATGGCAAGATTTTGGTGGTTTTTTTGATGGCTGCATAGTATAGTATTGTGTATATATACCACATCTTCTTTATCCATTCATCTGTTGATGGATGACATCTAGGTTCTTTCCATAGTTTGGCTAATGTGGACATTGCTATAAACATTTGGGTGCACATGCCCTTTCAGATCACTACATTTGTATCTTTAGGGTAAATACACAGTAATGCAATTGCTGGGTCATAAGGTAGCTCCATTTTCAACTTTTTGAGGAACCTCCATGCTGTTTTCCAGAGTGGCTGCACCAACTTGCATTCCCACCAACAGTGTAGGAGGGATCCTCTTTCTCCACAACCTCAGCAATATCTGTTGTTTCCTGACTTGTTAATTTCAGCCATTCTGACTGGTGTGAGGTGGTATCTCATTGTGGTTTTGATTTGTATTTCCCTGATGCCAAGGGATGTGGATCACTTTTTCATGTGTCTGTTGGCCATCTGGATGTCTTCTTTGCAGAAATGTATATTCATGTCTTCTGTCCATTTCTTGATTGGATTATTTGTTCTTTGGGTGTTGAGTTTGATACTTTCTTTATAGATTTTGGATACTAGCCCTTTATCTGATATATCATTTGTGAATATAGTTTCCCATTCTGTTGGTTGTCTTTTGGTTTTGTCTGTTTCCTTTGCTGTGCAAAAGCTTTTGATCTTGATGTAGTCCCAGGAATTCATTTTTGCCCTCACCTGTGGCAATGTTTCTAGGAAGAAGTTGCTAACGCTGAAGTCAAAGAGGTTGCTGCCTTGTTCTCCTCAAGGATTTTGATGGATTCCTGCCTCACATTGAGGTTTTTCTTACATTTTCAGTCCATGTGTTTGTGGTGTAAGGAAATGGTCCAGTTTCAGTATTCTGCATGTGGCTGTCCAGTTTTCCCAGCACCTTATGTTGAAGAGAATGTCCTTTTCCCTTTGGACATTCTTTCCTGTTTTGTCAAAGATTAGTTGACCATAGAATTGAGGTTCCATTTCTGGGCTCTCTATTCTGTTCCATTGATCTATGTATCTGCTTCTGTGCCAGTACCTTGCTGTCTTGATAATGACAGTTTTGTAATAGAGCTTGAAGTCTGGAATTGTGATGCTGCCAACTTTGGTTTTCTTTTTCAACATTTCTCTGGCTATTTGGGGTCTTTTCTGGTTCCATATAAATTTTAGGATTTTTTTTTCATTTCCTTGAAAAAAATTGATGGTATTTTGATAAGGATTCATTAAATGTGTAGATTGCTCTAGGTAGTGTAGACATTTTCACAATATTTGTTCTTGCAATCCCTGAGCATGGAACATTTTTTCATTTCTTTGTGTCTTCCTCCATTTCTTTCATGAGTACTTTATAGTTTTCTGAGTACAGATTCATTGCCTCTTTAGTTAGCTTTATTTCTAGGCATCTTGTGGTTTGGGGTGCAATTGTAAATGGGTGTATCTTGGTCTGTTAGAAGAAACTATCTTCCAAAATTTTAAAGAAAGAAAAACTTCATACACACACACACACACACACACACACACACACAAATAAGAGTAAACATGATGAAGGGATGGAATATGACTGTAAAGATGAAAATTCAAAAAGATTCTAAACAAGGAATTGATAAGAAGTTGGTTGAAAAAAGAGGAAAAAAAAGAGGAAAGAATGTGATCAGGCTGGATACTAGAGCAAAGCCTTGTGCAAGATTTAGGGTATATTTTGATCTATTAGAAGAAACTATATCCCAAAACTTTAAAGAAAGAAAACCTATATGTATACAAATAAGAATAAGAGTATGACTATAACAATGAAAATTTGAAAAGATTTTTTAAATGATATTTATAAAATAAAATACTGTAAAATATTAAAATAAGAAAGAGGAAATTTTTCAAAAATAGAATAAGAAAAAAATAAAATTTAAAAAATTTAACTTTAAAGACTAAAGAATCATGGGGGGAAAGCTATGAATTCTGTGTTGCTTTCCCCTAGCTCTGGAGTTCTGCAGTTCTCATTGATCAGCATATTTTGTCTTGGCTGGATGCTCTTGCTAATCTTCTGGGGAAGGGGCCTGTTGCCATGATTCTCAAATCTCTTTGCCAGAGGCAGAGTTGCACCACCCTTGCCAGGGGCCAGGCTAAGTAATATGCTTGGTTTTGATCTCAGGAGCTTTTGTTCCCTGAACATACAGCTTTGGAGGACTGGAATGAAAATGGTGGCCTCCCAGTCTCTGGCGCCATAGAATCAAGAGCTTAGGCCCCCTAAGTGCACCCTCTGAGAAAAGCAGTCAATCACTCCCGACTCCATGGTTTCCAGCAGGTCTCCATGTTCACCCACCCTGTGACCTAGCATTTCTAACTTTGGTCCATGGCCCCATCTGGAGTCTCCAAACCCAGAAGATTCCTGCAGTGTGCTCCTGCACCACTCCTCCCAGAGGAGGAAGGATGGGGGTCTCCCTAAATCTGCCACTTTTGGGGTCCCTGCTCAAAAAAGAGTGGTCCTACTGTGCCTTGGATCTTGATTTAAGGTAATCCTGAGCTGAAAGCCCTCTCCTTGGTTCCATCTCTGCAGCCAGCTTTCCCACTCTGAAACCTAGGAGCTCTGCCACAGTCAGGCACTCCCAGTCTTTCTGTGACACTTCAGGTCCTGAGACCACACTCTCCCCATCAAGGCTCCACACCCCCACTGTCCTGCTTAGCCTCTGGAGCTACATTCCTCAGTGGAGCTGACTTCTAAAAGTTCTAATTTTGTGCTCCACTACTGCTCCACCACTTGCCGGGAGCCGGTTCCTTCCCCCTAAAGTGTCTCTCCCCATATGTTGCCTCAGATTCACTTTTCCACATGTCCTACCTCTAGAAAGTGGTTGATTTTCTGTTTCCAAAATTGCTGCTCTTCTTCTCTTCAATCTCCCAACTGGTGAGGATAGATGCCAAATTCTTTCCTGTCCAGCTTCCACAGAACGAGGGCCAGCTGGAAGGGCTTCCCTCAGGTGTGGAGCTGCTGGTCTCCCTCACAAAGTGGTAAAATTTTTTTTCATTAAAGTATTATTCATGTTATCATGTAACAGATATATGATAGTTATTTTAAATGACTTAATATTTCTCAATCATTCACTGTTCATTTTTGGTATGGTAAATACCAACAAATGCAGTATACATAAACAGAAGTCCTTTTAAGAGCATACAATGGTCCTAGAACAAAACGTTAAAGACCTACCACCCTGGAGAAATTGTCACCTTGTGCACAGGAGTTGCAGAAATGTGCCCATGGCTGCCTTGGGTGTAGAAGCAAGAAAATGGAGCCAACCCCAATAGCCATCAACCAGAGAAAAGGTAAGTACATTACTGTATACTTGTCTTGTGGGTCCAGTGGATTATTATGTAGTAGAGGTTAAGAAAGAAGGAACTCAGCTAAAATCATCACTATGAATCAATCTTTGGAAAATAATACTGATATCTGAAAAATATGTTGCAGATGAATACTTCCAATGTGATTCCATTTATATAAAATGTAAAAGCAGGCAAAATTGAATATACTGACTTGGGAAACTTCTGGAGTAAACCATAAAGAAAAGCAAGAACTGCTAAACACAAAATTCAAAGTGGCGGTTGCCTCGAAGATTAGGGAGAAGTAGTTGCAGAGAAGCCCAGGGCTCCTTGAAGGACCTGGTAATCAGTTTTTCCTTAAGCTAATGCGTAGAGTGGGGAAGTGTCCAGGTGTTCTTCTTATTAATATTATATTATTTATGTTTTTAAAATATATGTAAATATATGTTTATTGATACCCAATTTTGATTAAAAAAAAAACATTATGGCTCAAAAACAGAGAGAGATCAGACCCCATGTAGGCAAAGGGGTTATGTTCATTCCCAGATTGTTAACTACAATAATAGGAAGACAGAAAACGCTAGTGGCTTCTTCTCAGCTTCCCAGACAGCAGCCTTTTCAGGCCTCTTTTTGTACAGACAAGTGAGATAGGTCAGGTGATCCTCCAGGAACAAGGGTAGCCCTGGGCAACAGATGTAAACCCATCTGACTAGTCACAGAGAACATTTGAAGTAAGCACCCTTTGGTGGCTCCTGATATTGGCCTCTCCTGTGGTTTAGAGAAAATAAATAGTAGAACAATTACAACCTCAAAGCAGCCTCTTTGCACAGAGAAAGCACTCCCATCAGTGTTCTGGAAGGAGGTGTTGTCCAGGGTGAGCCCTGCTCAGCTCTCCTGCAGGCTGGAGTCCCATGGAGTGAGTAGACCCTCACCCACCACTCTCTGCCCGCCGGTAGCTCAGAGTTTGGATGGAACCAAAGACACTCATTGCCTGTAGCATTTGCTTGAGTTCAGGCCACAACAGTTAGTTCCTGGGCTGAAAAGCTTTTCTATAAACTCATCAAATTCCGGAGACTTCTAGGCCAGGAGCCACACCAACAAGATGCCACACTCTCCCTCCCTCCTACTCACTCTAAGGCCAGGGACAGGACAGTAGATGTGCAGAGATGGGGTGAGAGGCTAAGGCAGTTCTCAGCATTGCCAAGGTGACAGTACAGTGCGTCCTGGGCTGGGCCAATGGATCAGAGCTTCTGCCAAGTCTCCTGTCGATGGAAACAACCTGCCTTCTGGATCCTCACTCGGTTGGCTCTCGCCTGGACCCTCAGAAGCTCAGGGCTTCCAGGAGTATAGGGCTAGGCCCACTTTACCCACCTCACCACCCTTTCATTCCCTGTTATCACTTGCCTTTGTGAACTGTGTCCTGACTGGTTGCAAAGGGGCTCCTTGTATTGAGCTGGATAGTCAGAAGAGCAAAAAAAGGACAAGAAAGTTCAGTAAGTGTTGCTTAGCAACAGAGAATTCAAACAAACCAGTGTGATTAGAATAAATTATCACAGGAAGGATCATTCCCTGAGATCATGGAGACAAATTACTGATCTCAGATGGGCTAGAGGCAGACAGGCTTGAAAGCAGGAGACAGAATAAAACGGCTGACGGAAATTCTATATGGAAAAAAGGAACAAAACTTTATCTCCAGGTTAAACTCCTCAGATTTTCAGCTGGGAACTTTCTCAAATGTCGTGCGTGCTGGAAACCTCAGCTGTTATTGATGTTGTGCATTTGGTCACATTTCAAGGAATCCAAAAACTGGCAGGGTTTTCAAGCACTAGGGATGGAATTTAACACTTCTTCAAGCTCTATTTGAAGATCATATAAATATTATTGCATGTATTCCTAAAAACAGCACTGTGCAGTTGGTACTCTTATTATCACAGAAACTCCAGCACAGAGAGGTTAAGTAGTTTGCCCTAGGTCACAGAGCTAGGGAGCAGCAGAGCCAGGACTTATATCCAGGCTAACCAGCTCTACAGCCCAGGCTCTTACCGCATCACTTTAGCAAAGGACAGAAAGAAAGTGCAATAATGCATGGTGAGAGTGGGGATGGGAGGTGAGCGGGCAAGCACTTCCCTGGTGCAAAGTCAGATGCCAGCCACCGGCAGGGCACGAGTCCCTAAATGTTAGGATGCCTGGTTTTGCCCACAAATGCTTCTGATTATCTCCCCAGGTGGTTAACAGTGAGGAACTCCCTGCACAAGGCAAGTGGAGCATATCTGACAAGCTTCATTCATTACTGAACACAAAGACCCTAATCATGAGCATACCAGCTGCTGTGACCAGGGAAGGATGCTGGACTCCACCCTGGCCTTTTAAGCACAGTCGTCGCACTCACCCACCCCTGCTGGGAGTCCATAACAAACTCCACAGGCAATACCTGATCCTAGGTACCCTGTATCTCCTTCCTGATTCCCAGTTTCTGGATTTCAAAAGCTGAATTTTCTATACATGTTTCCCTGGTTCTTTGAAGATCCATTTAGACTGCATTGCCTGGCTTATGTGATCTGTCCCTGGTGTCCCGTCTTTCCCAACTTTTCCTAACCTGTTAATGACAGTGGCACCTGCAGAACACCTCCGCCCCTCCCCACTGCTGGCCTGGGGTCCCCAAAGCACATTTAAGGGAGCAGAGCTCTGATGCTACTGAAGACACTCCAGGTGCCAAGTCTGGGCATGATGGGCTTATTTTATGTTTATGCTAGAAATTATTACTAGAAGGTAATGTGTACTTACCGACTCATCTTAGTTTATCTGTATTATTTGCAGCATAAATAATTGGTCTTTATGAGTTGTTCGCTTATGTGTGAAACTGACAAACAGGAGCTATTAGAGCATTTCCAAGAATCTCAAGCCAGAACTCCTTGGCTTCGGCCAAGAACCCGTTGTCTTCCCTCCACTTGTGTCTGCCTGTGGTTCTTTCCGCTCAAAACTGGAAGAAGGCAGCATGACCCAGTCTCCCACACTCTTCTGTCTGTTTGCCCCACATTTCCTTCTGTGTTGCTGCCAGCTTTTCTTCCTCTATTGTGAAGACTGACTTGACAATTCAGATGATGTCATTCTTCAGTGCACCTCTGAAAGTGTAAGAAAGTGTTGCCTTCCACTCTGTTTTCAATATGTCTAGATGTGCACATAAAAGCAAGCAGAAGAGAGTACAAAGTGTCATTTTCACGTTGTCTCCATCCTGAAAGCAAGAGCAGAGACGTTGCTGTGGGTCAAGTTTCTAGAAAGAAACAAACCTGAGACTGGAAATGACATTTCACGATGTCCACCCACAAATCAGTGACCCAAACAAGACCATGATATTCAACTCCAGAAACCCATTTTCCTTCATGGAAATTTTTTAAAGAATACATCTGTCTTATTCGTGAAATTAGCAAGCAAAGCAACATAATTGCTGAGTGGTGTTAAAAAAAAGCACATATTGGCAGGTAACTGGAAAACAACCCCTCAGCTTGAAAATTTAGATCATGAGAAAGTGTAGAACAGAAAATTAGAGACCAGTGAGTGCTTCAGGATAATGGTTCCCAAATGTGATTCTAAACCAAATTGTGTGTGATAGTGGCAGAACACTGTGCAATATCGAAAGCCTCTCTCCCTCTTTTTTTGACAGATAATTTTATTTTTTATAAGCATATAATGTATTTTTATAAGCATGTAATGTATTATTAGCCCCAGGTCTGTGAATCACCAGGTTTACACACTTTACAGCACTCATCATAGCACATACCCTCCCCAATGTCCTTAACTCCACCACTCTCTCCCGACCCCCCTATCCCCTGCCACCCTGTTTGTTTTGTGACATTAAGAGTCTCTTATAGTTTGTCTCCCTCCCAATCCCATCTTGTTTCATTCATTCTTTTTCTATCCCCCAAACCCCCCACGTTGCATCTCCACTTCCTCATATCAGAGAGATCATATGATAGTTGTTTTCTCTGATTGACTTATTTCACTAAGCATAATACCTTCTAGTTCCATCCATGTCATCGCAAATGGCAAGATTTCATTTCTTGTGATGGCTGCATAGTATTCCATTTTGTATATATATACCACCTCTTCTTTATCCATTCATCTGTTGATGGACATCTAGGTTCTTTCCATAGTTTGGCTATTGTGGACATTGCTGCTATAAACATTCTGATGCACGTGCCCCTTTGGATCACTACATTTGTATCTTTAGGGTAAATACCCAGTAGTGCAATTGCTGGGTCATAAGGTAGCTCTGTTTTCAACTTTTTAAGGAACCTCCATGCTGTTTTCCAGAGTGGCTGGACCAGCTTGCATTACTACCAACAGTGTAGGAGCCTCTCTCTTGTAAGGCGCCAACCCCACAAACCTGTTGCTGGTTACTGGAGTAAGCAATTGAGCATCAACCAGGTCAGAACCTGTTACAAGCTCTTAACTCAAATTCATTATTTGTCTCCATAGCAATGCCATAAAATAGGCATTATCCACACCATCATCTTATATATGGAAATCTCAGCTGGAGGAAATGTTTTGCCCTGGAACCACAAGGTAAATTTCCATCCTTTATAAGAGGCATGCTCCTAACCCAGCTCACACCATCTGGACCACCCACCTGTAGAAGGAAGAAAGCAACTCATTCCCTACCTCTTGTCTTCTTAAAAAAAGAGGCCAACGGGTACCTGTGGGTGCTCAGTCAGTTCAGCAGCAGACTCCTGATTTCAGCTCAGGTCATGATCTCAGGGTTGTGAGATGGAGACCCTATCAGGCTCCATACTGGGTACGGAGTCCCCTTGCGATTCTCTCCCTCTCTGTACCCCTGCCTGCATGCATGCCTGCACATGTGCGTGCTCTCTTTCTCTCAAATAAATAAATAAAATCTTTAAAAAAAAAAAAAGAGGAGGCTGAATTTAATCTCAAAGTATCCCTTCTTTTCCATGGCTCAACCTCTCTGCTTGCCATTGTGTAGGCCAGCACCACCTATTCTGCTCAAGCCCGGGAGCCTTTGGGGCAACAGCAGCAGCCCATCACAGCCTGCCCCTTCCACACCTTATGGACACCCTGAAGCCCCCTCTTCAGGGACCACCCCTACCAAGATCTCCCTAAGCTCCTGCAAGGAACCCTCCCCCCCCACTAATGCCTCAGAGATGTGGTTTTCCTTTTTCTAAGGATGTTCTCTGAATACAAAAGTAATTAATTCTCATTACAGAAAAATTGGATAGAACATCAATGTTTAAATAGGAAATTAAAAATCATCCATAACCCAACCTGTCAGAGATAAATACTGCTACACAACATGATCATCTCTTCCTTGATAGGCCTTTTTATGGTTCATTATTCTACTTCTTGTATACATTGTTCACACACAAATTGAGCATCTAGTGTTTATACCAAGTGCTGTGGGTGGGGCCGGTGCAGGGCAGAGAGTCGGACATCCTGTGAGCTCTCAGCCTTGGGGAGAACCAAGCAAAATGTCCCCAAACAAAAACATAATTATAAATTTCCATCAAGTCATTGAGATTACTGTGAAAGTAGAGGGGAATGCACTAATTAAACTGGGGATCAGGGAGGTACCTTTGAGAAAATCAGTTGGCTCTGAGGAACCTAATACCGAGATCAGGATAATGAGTAGTTGTCAACAGGAGAGCAGCAGGAGACACCTAGAAGGAAGCACTGGGAGTGGGTTGGGATAGAAGGCCAGTCTCCTGTCAGGTCAGGCCAGCTTTGGGACTAGATGCTTGTGGAGCAGTGACTCAGGAGAGCCGAAGCCAGGAGTGACTGCCCACACAGAACCATGCAAATGTAGCAGGGCAATGGAGTGGTAATGGAGATCAAGAGAAGCCACTGACCCAAAAAAGACTTTGTAAGTAAAATTGGAAGTAATGTAGAAGCATAAAAAGAGGATATTGTGTGATACACTTCCTCAGCCTTCGTTAAAATCATCATTAAAACCTGTGAAATTGGTTAAACAATGAGATTGTTAGAACAGGTGCCTTAGCAGCTTGTGGGAAGCAAACCACAATCTAAGCCTATAAATGCCTCCAGGTTACAAAATCAAAACCTAGGGACCTAGGCAACAGCCAGCTAGGCTTTCTGCTGTAGCCAGCCAATAACTTCCTTTCTTTGCTTTGCTCCTTCTCTATAAAACTCTTTCCCCAGAAACTGCCGGTGGGGCCCTCCTGACCAATTCTGGTTTGGTGCCTGATAGCAATGGACTTCTTGCTCAAATAAATCATTAATATGTTTAGTATGCCTCTTTTTATCTTTTAACAAACCAAAGGCCACAAGTTCTAAAAGTAATTAAGGTGGATGTCTATAACCATGAGGGTGCATTGACCTGGCATATCAGCCTGTTTTCAAGAGAAGGAGAACACGAACAGCCGGATCCTTCGAACACACCAATAATCGTCAGATGTGCCAAGACCCGTGGTGCTTTGAAGTCGCATTTACTTTGTATTTTTCACCACAAAATGGAGTGACTTACTTACAATAAATACTCTTCTGAGCTTATAGTCTAGTCAAAATGGTTACTTGTTATAAAAAATTTGGTCCTGAGACAATAACACTGGTTCTACTTCTGAGAAATTGTATTTATCCTACAGGTGTCATCAATACTTATATCAACACTTATCAAACATGTGGTAGCCAATTCAATTTTGATTAGCCCAAATAACAGAATAGAACATATAGATTTTCTTTGAGTTATGATAAATAATCTATAAGACTTCTTTCTCCCTAACATTGGTTATATAAGTAAAATAAATTGTGATAATAGCAGTTCCAAATTTCAAACACAATGCAAAATCTGGACCTGTTTTTTCCTATAAATACATACATATATACACATATAAATGAAGACACATATAGACACATAATTGGAATTACAATGTACAAGAATAAATGTACAATTGTACAATGTACAAGAATAAAAATATATTCTTTTTTTACCTAAGATATCATCAAAATTGCTTTATATCATTAGGAATTCTTCAACAAATTTCTGTGTAGTATCCCAGCATATATATGTCTCTTGAATGATGTATTAATTTTCCTACTAATTTTTTGGATTTTTCTCAGTCTATTAGGATAGTTATTCCATGAACAGTGATGATGAATCTCTGTAAGCATCAATTTAAAATTTCCTTAAAAGAGACTCCTATAAATGTAGTTACAAGCAAAGGGTGTAAGTATTTTTAAAGATATGAAAACATATTGCTCAATTGTCTTCTAAGACGGGGTCACTAATCATCCCCCACCACCACAGTGGGCAGCCAGTCCCCTGCTCTCCTAACCTCTCTGCATTTCTCCCCTGGGCCTCTACCACTGGTCCATCTCTGAGAAGAATGAGGCATGGTCTTATCTTGTGTCTTGTAACAATTTTTTATAATCACCCTGAATCCTGAATGGCATCATCTCTCCCACATCATCAGTTACTCTCATGCCAGCAGCAGACAGACTGGCCAGTCTGCCCTGGTTATCCCATTTTAGGGGCCCAACACCAGCTGCACTCAAACATGTGAAGTCTAGCTAGCTTCCTTCACACCTACTCTAGCTCCTTTCCTGAGGTGACATCAACAATCTACTCTTCTTTGGAATAAATTACTCCGTGTTCTGAGGCAGGAGTTAGGGATGGTTTCTGAGGCTGCTGAAGCACACCTCTCCAGCACTGCAGCAGTTTTGGAGGTGCTGGAGTCCCTCCACCCGAAACAGCAACCACACACTGGAGTTAGCACATGACATCGCCAACCCATGGAGACCAGGCCCAGTTCCACAGTGATCCTGACCACAGGAGAAGCCAGGACCTTCCCAGGAGCACCCCACCCCATTTCTGTTATCATTTTCCCAACAGAACTGGACAGGAGAAATTTCTGATCCTGACTGGTATGTGGGGCTTGACTTGTCCTCGGATGTTCCAGATATGCCGACACCAAAACCTTTAAGCACCCCACCACACCTCATATTATTCTCAGTGGCAGATATAGGGAACTTTGCCAACCTCTGCAAATATATGCTTGTTCACCGGGGGCAGTGGCTGATCCTGGGGCCTGGAGGGACCCAGGCTTTTTCCACAGAGATATTCTGATGTCTCTTGCCTACCTGTGAATACAAATGGCCAGGAAAAGCATCCCCAACCTGACAAGGACCCAGGTCCCATGGAGAGGAGCACATGGGTCATATAACCAGACATGCAGCTGAGGCCAACAGGGGTGGCCCTTGAGTATAGGGATCATCTAGGACAGGTAATGGAGGAAGAAGCTGACCACTATCAATTGTGTTCCAAGGCTAACCACAGTGGCAGGGGCTCTCATCTGTCTGTCTTATGTACCTCTTTTGTTTCCCCTCAGCAAGAGAGACCCATGGGAATTCTGCTCCCTACACACACACACACACGGGAACATGGATCTGACTGTCCCAGGGTGGTATGCAACAGACCCAGATGAACTGCCTGGTTTTTCTCCAGAGACAGCATGCAGCCCAGCTTCACGAAGTGAGGTGAGCAGACAGCATCCAATTCTCTCTGTCAAGTCCTGGATCAGCCACAGACAGCCAGTGTCACAGTCCTCCACAGGACCCACAGGGTGATGCAGAGGTGTAAGGGCCCAGGCATTTGGGGCTCTGCTTCTTCCTGTTGCTCTGGTAGACAGGCGGGCTGTGAGGACCCTACATCACCACGCAGTTTCCTCCACTGCTCTGGTGGCTCCATCTCTACCCTTCATAGCTGTAGCTCCATAATAAATATCTTTCACCCCAAAATCTGTCTCAGTTACTACTCCCAGAAAGTCTGACTTACAATGGCGAGACATGACCCAAACAAGAATTACACTCCTCTTATGGAGAACTGGAGAAAGGAAAGAAAGAGAAAAGAAAAGCAAGAAAGTGAGAGACAGAAGCAGAGAAGCAAAGAAAGGGAGAAAGAAAAAGAAACAGAAGGAGAGAAAGATACCAAGAAAACAAAAAAGCAAGCAAGAAAAAAAAGAGAGAGGAAGAGTAGAGAAAGGAAGAAGGAGGAAGGAAGGAAGGAAGGAAGGAGTGGAGTGGAGGAGAAGGAGGAAGGGAGGGAGGGAGGAAGGAAGCAGGAAAGTAAAAAAGAAAAGAGAAAAGAGAGACAGAGGGAGGAAGGAGAGTGGGAGAAAAGGAAATAGTTCCTTGGTTCGTTAGTTAGTTCTGGTCTTATTTCTCTGATTAGAGAGCGTAACCAATAAGTTAAGCAAGTAACCAGTCCAAGTGAACTAGTTCCAAGCAGGCAAGCCCCATCCGTCTGGCAGGAGACCGTACCATCCCTAGCTGGAGACTGCTGTGCAGCCCAAACTGTACCATTAGCATGCAGAACTCGCGACAGGAGCTGGAACACAGCATCCTTTCCCTGGGGCAGACATCTCTTGCTTAGGGCTTCAGTTTCTTTATCATCGAAATGAAGGCATCTAGAAGTCTATCCTATTACTTTCTGTTCTAATGCTCTCTGAGTCTGATGTACTGCCATTTTTAGTACATCCTATTTTAAAGGGTCTTTTGTGTTCAGGACATTTGGGTAATGAAATTTCTGCCTGATGCATTATCAAGCCTATCATCAAGGACATGGAAATGCTCAGTTTCAAAAGTCCATAAAATCCCCCCAAATAGTGGGTAAGATTGTGAGCATGCGATTCCTTTGCACTTTCTGCAGAAAAGATCCTGAAATTCATGAAATTCTTAAAGGGGTCTACATAACCACAAAACACTGAGAACCCCTGACTTAGAGCCACACATTCTCCATCCTTACTAAATGGGAGGAATTGCCTTCAATAATGTGTACATAAACAACAGATGTAGGCAGTGTAGATCAAGAGACAGATGTAAAGGCTTTGCAAAGTGGGAAAGAAGAATCAGAAGGGAATGGAACAGCTGAGGCCAGAGGGACCCCTATCCTCTCAGCTACAACCCCAGAGTGACAGGAAAGCACCCAACCTTCACACAAGCCCTCTCTGACCCTAGTAGGAAAGTTCATTTATTCAGCAAATAATTTTTGAAGTGTGTTGTTTGTCAAGTGGTGAAGAAAAAAATGAGCACAAAATGAGGATCCACCACAAGGACTTAGTAAAGGCGGCTGCCAAGGTGGCTTCCTTATCTGGACAAAGAGGGCAAAGAGTGATGGTGTGAGGTACTAGGCAGAGACAGGAGGGTTGCAGGCTCACTTCAGCAGATGGCAGCACGGATAAGTAAAGGCATCCAAGCAACAGCAACTCCAGGAGAAAGAGAAGAGGAAACCCTGAACTGACCCAGAAAAGCATCAATTAACTGATTTGACCCAAATTCAACTTTCTGTCATCAGTAGAAGGTCTTAAAACAAAACTGAGTCAGGTACTCTCAAAATGCAGAATTTGTGCCTTCAAGGGACCTAATTGGTGCAGACCTTCACCCTGCTGCCTGTCCCATCTTTAAAGAACTAAACTTTTAGCAACCTAAATCTAAATCAAAGATTCTCATTGCACAAGAGAAAGGTGAGTCCCAGGAATGTCAAATGATTTGCCCAAGGTACTTTTAATGATGTACCAAGAGACTTTCACTCAAAATGCATGAGAGGGGCACCTTGGTGTATCAGATGGTTAAACATCTGCCTTCAGTTCAGATCATGATTCTGGGATCCTGGGATTGAGCCCCGCATCAGGCTCCCTGCTCAGCGGGAAGTCTGCTTCTCCCTTTCCCTCTGCTGTTGCCTCATTCTCTCTGTCAAATAAATAAATGAAATATTTACCAAAAAATGCATGAGAAACTATGGACTCCAGGAAACAAACTGAGCGTTTCAGAAGGGAGAGGAGTTAGGGAGAAAGGTTGAGTGCAGTGATGGGTATTAAAGAGGGCATGGATCACGTGGAACACTGGGTGTTATACACAAACAATGAATCATGGAACACTACATCAAAAACTAATGATGTACTATATATGGTGACTAACATAACATAGTAAAAAAAAAATATATATATATATATATACACATACATACATACATATGGTATTTGCAGGACAATTAATACCCTCCCCAGAGCACACAAAACATAGCCTACCTCCTAATTCAGAGATGTGCCTCATACCGTGCTTCTCTCCACACCATGAACAAGACCAAAACCTAACAACGATATTCCCTTCTCAGATTGTGATTTAATGGACTATCAAAGTCTGACATTAAGCAGATATTTAATAACTATTAATGAACGAGTGAATGAATTTCATACAAAGTATCTGTTACTTTTCCTCTCTTCAACCTTTATGCCATACACAGCACTGATAACTGAGTGTCAGTCTACACTACAACTGACTAATTTCCAAATCAACTGATTTTTCTGCCTCACTCTACAATATATCTGAATTCAGAGCAGCCCAATAGTGACCAAAGTATTGTTTCTTATGTCATCTTCACTCTTCAGGGAAATATATTTGAGACAGGAATGTCAAAAATCCTTACATGAGTTTATGGAACTTTGATGAGAAGAGCTTCACCAACACCAACATCTCAGATTGTTTCTGTGTTTCGTGACATAGTTGAAAGGGGCAGTGAGGAAGAACGGTCATGACCTCCAAGGTGTAGTCCATGTGAAGGGAGCTGTGTACAGATGAAAGTGGATGGTTTGCTTCCTCCTTACTGAAAACTGCTGATGATCTTTCATCTGTTGCTGTGCTGGCCTGGTCTGGATTCTCTTCTGTGGGTTCCATGGTACCCTGCCCAGACAGTGTGCTCTTCTCTGGAATGCCCATTTCTAAGTGATGTATTTTTTTTAAAGGCACCATTTTTTTAGTGGTTACATCTTTGCTAGATGATTCCAAGAGTGGTTGTGCAGGGTGACGACGATGCTAGCTAGCTCTGGCTCCCAAGTGGGTGGATAAGGTCTCATCCTTCCGAGATCAGAGATAAAGCTGAAAATGGATCTTCTTCAAAGAAAGCAAGGTAAGTAAGAATGAGAAGTGCTACGCATTCTGTTTAGATAAGGATGGACAAGAACCTGCTGTATTTAGCAACAAGAGTGTCATTGGTACAGTAACTGACAGCAGTTATGTTGAGAGGAGTGCAGGAGGAAGCCAAGTAACAATGAGCTGAGAGCTTAGAAAAAATCTCATGGAAAAGCTACAGACCTCAAATATCATCATTTTCTCTGGAATGCTTTTCCCAGTTTCTCCAAACCAAAGTAATACATCATTCCTGGAAACCACATGAAACATTTAAAAATTTTTCTTATAGTATTCATGACATTGGCTCATCTCTCTTCCTATATCATAAACTCTCTGAAGAAAGAAAGTGGCATTTCTCACACACTCTCTTATTTGCCCACCACACACACACAAACACACACAACCCTATGCACAATAACTGCTTAGACCAGCCCTGCACACAGTAGTTTTTAATAACTGTTAGTTGATTTGAATTAAACTAATGTACTACACCTCAATAATCTTATTAACATTTTTTAAAATATTCTATTCCACTGATTTATTGTGAGATTATGTGGTGATAATGGAAACTCTGTTCTTAATCGTCTCATTTATTTCCATCTCAGTGTTATGTTTTCACCTCAAAATAAAACTTAAATTGACTAAATCTGCTCCAGACATTAATCATATGCTTATTAAATATACCTCTGAGGCTTAGATATGCATGACATGTCTTTTAGAGCTCAATGCTTGGGTCAGTTTTCACTTGGAATGTCAAATTAACTTTAATATGCTTGGCAAATAGGGATTTGGGATATAATGTAAAAATTTATCACACATGTCTCAGCTTCAAGCAATGCTTATTAAGGCAGATGGGCCTCTCATAAGTACACCTCTCTTGGGTACCAGTGTTCTGAGATCCATTTCTCAACTTTTTCGACCACAATTTTAGCAAAACACTGAAAGCTAATTAGACTTTTGGATACTTGTATGTAAGCAAAATGTCAATTCACCAATTTAGAAAGCTAAGTGTCTAGGACACCCATGATACCGGACCAGCACACTTTCTTCTTTGACTGAATACTTTTTCCATGACCTACACCAGAATTTCTCTTCCTCCTGGCATGCGACTGGGAGTAAGGAAAACCTAGCAGCAACCTCTCCTTAAAACGGGGGTGTGAAGTATCCCTGCCAGCAGACTAAAAAGTTGGTCTAGTGTCTGGTCAGGTAGTGAAGCTACTCTACCCTGGGCCTTGCTGAGTAAGACATCCTTCTAAGGCATCCTGAAGTCTGTTCGTTTATTCTCTCTGTAGATGCATTCAGACAAGTTCTATGCAGAGAACAACCCTAAGGTCAGCCAAGACTACATCTGAAAACTTTATTTTAGGACCAGTTATACATTATTTTCAAAATGTGGGGGTCTTTGTTTCTCTTTTTGTTTTATGATTTTTAAAATTCATAAAATAAGAATTGTAAATTGTATGTTAATTAGCATACAATGTACAAAGATAGAATTTGTGATAACAACATAAAGGGGAGGTGGATGAAGCTGTAGAGGAGTAGTTTTGTTTTGTTTTTACTATTGAAGATTAATTGGTATCAATGCAAACTACATTGCTATAAATTTAAGATATTAATTATAATCCCCAGAGTAACCACTGAAAAACAAAGGAAATGAGGAAGGTGTCAAAATGATACACTACAAAAAAATCAATCAAACCCAAAAGGCTATATAAAGAAGTTGAGGAACTAAAAGATATACAGATATATATATAAAGATATACATATATACAGACATATATATAAATATATATATTTTATATATATATATAAGATATACAGAAAATAAACCACAAAATATCATAAATAAGTCTTTCCTTATCAACAATTCCTTTAAGTATAAACGATTTAGACTCTGCAGTTAGAAGAAAGAGATTGGCAGAATGGATGAAAACCATGATTCAAATATATGCCATCTACAACAGATTCACCTTAAATCCAAAGAAGCAAACAGGTTGAAAGTCAAAAGATAGAGAGAATTTTTACACGCAAACAGTACTATTTTTAAGGATTCTATTTATTTATTTATTTATCCATTCATTTACTTAAGATTTTATTTATTTATTTGACAAAGAGAGAGAGAGAGAGTGAGTGATGAAGTACAAATGGGGAGAGTAGGAGAGGGAGAAGCAGGCTTCCTGCTGAGCAGTGAGCCTGAGGCAGGGCTCCATCCCAGGACCCTGAAATCATGAGCTGAGCTGAAGGCATATGCTTAACAACTGAGCCACCCAGGTGCTCCAAGATTTTGTTTATTTTTTTTAAGAGAGTGGAGAGGGGTAGCGAGAGAGGGAGAAGAAGACCCCTTGCTGAGCACATAGCCCAATGTAGGGTACCATCCCAGGACCCCAAGATTATGACCTGAGCTGAAGTAGACACTTAATTGATTAAGCCACCCAGGTGCCCTGGTACTATTTCTTACCTGGCAAACAGAAACAAAAGAGAGCTGGGGGAGCAATACTTTTATTAGACAAAATAGACTTTAAATAAAAAATGTGAAAAAATGCATTACATATTGATAATTATAAATATATACATCAAATAGTATAGCCCCAAAATACATGAAGCAGGTATTGATAGAATTGATGGGAAAAAATAGTTCTAAAATAATAGTTGAAGACTTTGATACATCACTGTCAATATATGCAGAGAACATCTAAATAAAAGGTCAATAAGGATACTGAGTACTTGAAAAACATAATAAACCAATCAGATATAACAGACAGTTATAAGGAAGTCCACCCAACAACAGTAGAATAAACATTCTTTTCCAGTGCACATGGAATGTTCTGCAGGATATATCATGTTAATCTACAAAACAAGTCTCAATAAGTTTTTTTTTAATTTTTTTATTTTTTATAAACATATATTTTTATCCCCTGGGGTACAGGTCTGTGAATCGCCAGGTTTACACACTTCACAGCACTCACCAAAGCACATACCCTCCCCAAGGTCCATAACCCCAACCCCCTTCTCCCAATCCCCCTCCCCCCAGCAACCCTTAGTTTGTTTTGTGAGATTAAGAGTCACTTATGGTTTGTCTCCCTCCCAATCCCATCTTGTTTCATTTATTCTTCTCCTACCCACTTAAGCCCCCATGTTGCATCACCACTTCCTCATATCAGGGAGATCATATGATAGTTGTATTTCTCTGCTTGACTTATTTCACTAAGCATGATACGCTCTAGTTCCATCCATGTTGTCGCAAATGGCAAGATTTCATTTCTTTTGATGGCTGCATAGTATTCCATTGTGTATATATACCACATCTTCTTGATCCATTCATCTGTTGATGGACATCTAGGTTCTTTCCATAGTTTGGCTATTGTGGACATTGCTGCTATAAACATTCGGGTGCACGTGCCCCTTCGGATCTTTTTAAACACTACAGTCATGCAAAGTATGTTCTCCAATGATAATGGAATAAACCTAAAAATCAATAACCATAGGAAAACTGGAAAATTCACATATATGTAGAAAGGTAACAACATACCCTAAATATGGGTCAAAGAAGAAATCAAAAAGGAAATTAGAAAATACTTACAGATTAATGAAAATCAAAAGCTTCTGCACAGCCAAGGAAACAGTCAAGAAAACAAAGAGGCAACCCACGGAATGGAAGAAGATATTTGCAAATGACAGTACAGACAAAAGGTTGATATCCAGGATCTATAATGAACTCCTCAAACTCAACACACACAAAACAGACAATCATATCAAAAAATGGGCAGAAGATATGAACAGACACTTCTCCAATCAAGACATACAAATGGCTATCAGACACATGAAAAAATGTTCATCATCACTAGTCATCAGGGAGATTCAAATTAAAACCACATTGATATATCACCTTACACCAGTTAGAATGGCCAAAATTAGCAAGACAGGAAACAACATGTGTTGGAGGGGATGTGGAGAAAGGGGAACCCTCTTAAACTGTTGGTGGGAATGCGAGTTGGTGCAGCCTCTTTGGAGAACAGTGTGGAGATTCCTCAAGACATTAAAAATAGAGCTTCCCTATGACCCTGCAATTGCACTCCTGGGTCTTTACCCCAAAGATACAGATGTAGTGAAAAAAAGGGCCATCTGTACCCCAATGTTTATAGCAGCAATGGCCACGGTCGCCAAATTGTGGAAAGAACCAAGATGCCCTTCAACGGATGAATGAATAAGGAAGATATGGTCCATATACACTATGGAGTATTATGCCTCCTTCAGAAAGGACGAATACCAAACTTTTGTAGCAACATGGACGGGACTAGAAGAGATTATGTTGAGTGAAGTAAGTCAAGCAGAGTCAATTATCATATGGTTTCACTTATTTGTGAAGCATAACAAATAGCATGGAGGACAAGGGGAGATGGAGAGGAGAAGGGAGTTGGGGGAAATTGGAAGGGGAGGTGAACCATGAGAGACTATGGACTCTGAAAAACAATCTGAGGGGTTTGAAGGGGCAGGGGTTGGGAGGTTGGGGGAACCAGGTGGTGGTATTAAAGAGGGCACAGATTGCATGGAGCACTGGGTGTGGTGCAAAAATAATGAATACTGTTATGCTGAAAATAAATTTTTAAAAAAATTTTAAAAAAAGAATAAATAAAAACTCTCAACAAACCTATAACAAGTAAAGAGGTTGATTCATTCAAAACTTCTTAATAGGACCAGAGGGCTTCACTCATAAATTCTGCAAAACCTTAAAGATTCTCACTAATCCTCAAACTCTTCAAAAAAAAAAAAAAAGAATAGGAAGGAATGTGTCTTAATCTACTCTATGAGGCCAGTACTACCTTTATTTAAAAGGCAAAGATACCACAAGAAAAGAAAACTAAAGACCAATGCCCCTTATGAATATGGATGTAATTATCCATAGTAAAACATTAGCAAACTAAATCCAACACTATATTAAAAGGATCATACATACACTATATTAAAAGGATCATTATATTAAAAGGAACATGACTCAGCATAATCTCTTCCAGTCCCGTCCATGTTGCTACAAAAGTTGGGAAATAAGTCAAGCAGAGAGAGTCAATTATCATATGGTTTCACTTATTTGTGGAGCATAACAAATAGCATGGAGGACAAGGGGCGTTAGAGAGGAGAAGGGAATTTGGGTAAATTGGAAGGGGAGGTGAACCATGAGAGACTATGGACTCTGAAAAACAATCTGAGGGGTTTGAAGTGGCGGGGGGGTGGGAGGTTGGGGTACCAGGTGGTGGGTATTATAGAGGGCACGGCTTGCATGGAGCACTGGGTGTGGTGAAAAAAAAATAATGAATAATGTTTTTCTGAAAATAAATAAATTTAAAAAAAAAAAAGGAACATGACTAAGTGAGATTTATCCCCTAGAATACAAGGGTGGCTCAACACTTGAAAATCAATAAATGTAATATATCACATTAATGGAATGAAAGAGAAGAAAACACATGATCTTCTCAATTGATACAGAAAAGACATTTGATTAGCCTTTCCTAATAAAAGCACTCAGAAAACTAAGAATAGAAAATAATATCTTTATCATGATAATATCATTTAAGACAAACCCATAGCTAATATCACACTCAATGGTAAAGACTGAAAGCTTCCCTCCTAAGGTCAAGGACAAGAGAAGGATGTTCCCTTTCACCACTTCTAGTCAAAATTGTAGTAGAAGTTCTAGCCAGAGCAATGAGACAAGAAAAAGGAATATAAGGTATTCAGACTGGGAAAAAAGAAATGAAACCATCTCTTCACAGCTGACATGACCCTATATATAAAAAATCCTTGGGGCACATGGGTGGCTCAGTGGGTTAAAGCCTGTGCTTTCAGCTCAGATCATGATCCCAGGGTCCTGGGATCAAGCCCGAATTGGGCTCTATGCTCAGTGGGGAGCCTGCTTCCTCCTCTCTCTCTGCCTGCCTCTCTGCCTACTTGTGATCTCTGTCAAATAAATAAATAAAATCTTTAAAAATCCTTTAGAATTCACACACAAAAATTATTACAGCCAATAAATGAATCCATCAACGTTACAGACTACAAGAGCAACACATGAAAATAAGTTGTGTTTCTACACATTTGCAGTGAACAATCCAAAAAGAAAATTGGGAAAGTAATTGCATTTATAGTAATGTCAAAAAGAAGAAGGTGGGTGGGAGGGATGGGGTGGCTGGGGGATGGACATTGGGGAGGGTATTGCTATGATGAGTGCTGTGAATTGTGTAAGACGGATGAATCACAGACCTGTACCCCTGAAACAAATAATACATTATATGTTAATTTAAAAAGAAGATGAAGAAGAAAATAGCTAGAAATAAATTTAAACAAAACTATGCAAGACTTACACCCTGAAAACTACAACACACTGAGGAAATTAAAGAAAATCTAACTAAATGGAAAGACAGCCCATTTTCATGAACTAGAAGAATAGATATTGTTTAAATGGAAATATCCCCCAAAGCAGACCCACAAATCTAATGCAATCCCCATTAAAATCCCAATGACCTTTTGTGTAAATGGAAAAGCTGATCCTAAAACTCATACAAGATTATAAGGAATCTATAACGTATTATTTGTTTCAGGGATACAGGTCTGTGATTCATCAGTATTACAAAATTCACAGCACTCACCATAGCACAGATTAAAAAAAAAAAAAAACCCAATGAGCAGAAAAACAAGAAAGAAAAATACACGAATTTTAAAAAGCTCTCTCTCTCTCTCTCTCTCACACACACACACACACACAGAGAGAGAGAGAGAGAGAGAAAAGATTATAAAGGACCCAAATAACCAAAAGAATCATGAGAAAAGAACGTTGGAGTTCTAACACTTCCCATTTTCAAAACTTAGTATAAAACAATAATAATCACAACAATATGGAACTGACATTTGAATAAACATAGATCAATGGAATAGAATTGAGAGTCTAAAAATAAAACTATACATATATGATCAATTAATTGTCAACAGGAGTGCAAAAAGCATTCAGTGCAGAAAGAATAGTCTCTTCCACAAATGGTACTGAGATAACAGGATATCCACACACCAAAGAATAAAGTGGGACTTTATGTCACATAATATATAAAAATTAACTCAAAATGGACATGTAAGAGATAAAATCATAGATTTAACAATGGTTTTTTTAGATACAATAGCAAAAGTGTAAGCAAAAAATGACAAAATAGATTAATTGAACTTCACTAAAATTAAAAACTATTTTGTATCAAGTGATTCTTTAAAAAATTATCAAAGAGTAAATTCAAAGGGGAGGTGAACCATGAGAGACTATGGACTCTGAAAAACAATCTGAGGGGTTTGAAGTGGCGGGGGGTGGGAGCTTGGGGTACCAGGTGGTGGGTATTATAGAGGGCACAGCTTGCATGGAGCACTGGGTGTGGTGAAAAAATAATGAATACTGTTTTTCTGAAAATAAATAAATTGGGAAAAAAATTATCAAAGACAAGTTAAGTATACAAAAAAAAAACCCTACAATGCTTTATGAAGTGAGCAAACTCCTTTTGAATAACTGCAAAATGGGGCAGAAGGCCCCATTGGCTTTTTATAGGATAAAGATTAAAGAATAAGGGGGACACCTGAGTGGCTCAGTCGGTAAAACATCCACCGCTTGGTTTGGGCTCAGGTCATGATCTCAGGTGTCATGAGGTCAAGCCCCATGACAGGCTGTGCCCTCATCACAGAGACTGCTTGAGATTCTCTCTCCCTCTCCTTCGGCCCCTCTCCTAACTTGCATGCTCCTGTGCTCGCTCTCTCTCTCTCTCTCTCTCTCTAAAAATAAATAAATAAATATTTTAGAAAAAAACAGATGATAGAACAAGAAAAAGAAAATAGAAAAGTTGAATTGGTTGGAGCCACAGAGTCAAACTTGCTTGGGATAAGAAGAAACAAGGAAATAAGTATAAAATCCAGAATTGGCTTGGTGTTTGGGGATTGACCGACTTGATGTATGGAGAATTGTGCTAAGTGGAAAAAGGCAAGCTCAACAGATTACATACTATATTATTCCATTTATACAACATTCCTGAAATGCAAAGTAATAGGAATGGAGAAGATATTCATGACTGCCAGCAGTTAAGGAGGGAGTGAATAGAAATGAGTGTGGCTATTCAAAGCAACATAGGAGACTTGTGATGAAAATTTTCTTGATCAATGTTGGTCTCCTGGTTTTGATATTGTACTCTTAGGAGAACTGAGCAAAAAGGACACAGCATCTCTCTATATTATTTATCACAAGTGTATATGAATTCATAATTACGTAAAAATTAGAAGTTTAATTTAAAACAGCAGCCTTCCCTGCATGGGCCATTGGATTCTGACCAAAGCAGGTGCCTTTCAGCTTTCTCGTGCATGAGCTCCACTGCACCACTTCTCATCTCCTGACCATAGGATCATTCAAAATCATCTCATCCCAAAGCCTTTCAAGCTCTGCTTCACTGAGTCCCAAGAAATTCTGAAGGTGCAGAGGGTTCAGTCAGCTTGAGTAGTCCAGGAAAGAAGGGGTATTTCCACTTCAATACAGAGCAAATCCACTTTTGCCTGTAATAAATACTGGGATCCCATTCATTTTAAATAGGGTTCCGCTACATGGTAGTATTTTTAAGTTGTTCATCTTGTACAATCTAAGAATTGTTTTGACTTTAGAACACCTTTGAGATGGGGCTATCCCTGGTCTCAACCAAGCAGTTGTTAAAGATGAGTTCAAATCCCGTCGGTTTGGATAAGTAACCTAACTGCTCTCAGTCCCATTTCCTCATCTCTGAAAGGAAAGTAATAACCATATCCTCACAATAGGGCTATTCTAAGCTTTAGATGAGATGAATGGAGCATTTAAAGTACTTAGCATGGTGCCTTCCACAATGTAGAACTCACTGCTTTATAGATAATTTTAGAATTTCTACATCTCAGCAATATTTTATTCTATCTAACTCTAATAGAAAAATCCTTTGTTTATAAACAGCCAAAAATCTATCACTTGACAACACAGGGTGGGTCCAACTTACCCCAGTTTCTCTGATGTCTTTTCCTATTACCTACTTTTAGGTGCTGTTCACACATCGCTAGATGTTCTCTGCTTTTCCATTTTTTCTCACAAGCCTGAACACAATGCTCTCTATGTCGCTGTGCCAGTATCCAAGAGGCTGGCTACCTCACCTTTCTCTGAAGCGTGACTGTAACTCAATAGGCACGGTAGTTGACAGTCTTGTGTCCTATTGACTCACAGTGGGAATGTTTGTGAAAGTCCCCAAACCTGTTTCACATATCTTACTGTCAATTGTCAATATCTATCTGGTGAGTGAAGCCATTGGGACTTGGGGACAATGAGTCTCAAAAGGTAGCAATGGTTGCCTTGGAAAACAAACCCCATTCCACGTGTTTGCCTCTCTGATCTCATCTCACATACCTCCCTCTTCCACTTCATTCTCTAGAAATCTTGCATTGTTTGTTCCTCACACAAATAGTACTGCTTCTTGACTCCAGACCTCTACCTAATAATGCTCTCTCACAGTCTTCACACACTCTCCTCTCTAGCTGGCTGATGAACTCATCCTTCAGCATTCCGTTCCTGGGGCACCTTTCCTTGAAATATCTTCCCTGGGCCCCCAGTCTAGGTTAGAGTCCTGATCTCGGTGCTCCCTTTCTCTCTGTTCTTACTGTGGATTATCTAAGAGGACTCTGATGAATGATACCCCTTTTTCCCTACCTGATCCCAAAATAAAATCCCTGAAAATAAGGCCAACTAGTATCTTTATTACTAACAGCTGCTGTTGGAGGGTACAGCGAGCAAGTTTCACAATACCAAACCCCAAATCCTGGCAGACTCGCCCACCATTCATGGCAGTGATGGACACTAACAGAAGCAGACTTTCCAACAGGTAGCTTAAATGGAGAGGAAGGATCTGGGATCCACAGGCCAAGTTTCTCCTCCCAAATTCACCATTAGCTAAATCACTCCCTCTCCTGGACAAAGTGAGTGAGTGTTTGGGCCAGATGGGTTATACTGCCAGAGCTCTCTTTACACACAAGGGCACATCAAGAAACAGGAGGAATGTGGAAGGGTGGTCCTGCTTCACTATCCTCTACCACTTAGCAAAATGGGTAAGCTTCACCTAATGCTAGCTCTCATCTCATTGAACTGTAAGCTACTTAAAGACAGTGTACTCATTGTCTAGAGTGGGACACACATAGGGAAGTTGCTCAGTAAAGATATCTAGGCTTGAGTTTAACAAGCCTAGATTCCCCCCCACCGAGATTGGTCTCCATGTCACAACTCAATAGATACTGTCTGACCAGGGCTCCTGGATGAAACCACCCACAAGGAAAGAAGTACATTAGCCTAATACATACCCTCTTGGAAGAGCCTTTGTCCACTGTTTCTCTGAAAAATGTAACAAAATAAATAGATATTTATGTATAATAGTGAAAGTAAAAATATCTGTCAACAAACAATATTAATTGCGATTGTAAGGTCAACAAATAATGTCAAGGTGGGATTCTATAGGCATGAAATGTCATTGGCCATTGAGATGCTACTTACTTTAATTCATTGTGCTAAAAATAAAACACCATTTAATGAAAACTTTGTAAATGTAATTTTTAGAAAATTAGATTATGTTAAATTAGCACAGAATTTTAGAATGATTAGTTGACCTCAATATTTAATGATGACATTAAGGAATTTCTTTTGCAATGTTCTGCATTAAAGGATGAAAAAAATACTGCTTGTGACACTATTGAGGGCCAAGAGCACACCCAGAGGCCATATACATCATTGTACTTCTCAGCCATTTCTCCTTCCTGTGCCAAGATTCTGGATGTCAGGGGTCCTTCTTTTTCTCTTATTTACCACCTTCTAAGGTCCCAGGGGGAAAGGTAGGAACAAATTCAAGGACATAAGCACTGAGTCTAACTCCCTCTGAAATACTGTGAGAAGTAGCAAGGAACACAAGTGAAGAACCAACATTATGGACTGTCAGAAAAAAGCAAATCAGATTTTAAACATTCATTTAGAAATTTGTTGGTTTTAGGTTTTATTATTTTTTTTTCAGTATGTTATGTTAATCACTATACGGTACATCACTAGTTTTTTTATTTTTATTTTATTTTATTTTATTTTATTTTATTTTTTCAGTGTCCCAAGATTCATTGTTTATGCACCACACCCAGTGCTCCATGCAATACATGCCTTCCTTAATACCCATCACCAGGCTCACACATCTCTCCACCCCCTTCCTTCTAAAACTCTCAGTTTGTTTTCCATAGGCCATAGTCTTTCATGGTTCCTCTCCCACTCTGACTTCTCTCCCTTCATTTTTCCTTTCCTTCTCCTAATGTCCTCCATGCTATTCCTTGTATTCCTCAGATAAGTGAAACCATATGATAACTGAATTTCTCTGCTTGACTTATTTCACTTAGCATAATCTCCTGCAGTCCCATCCATGTTGATGAAAAAGTTGGGTATTCCCCATTTCTGATGGATGAGTAAAATTCCATTGTATAAATGGGCCACATCTTCTTCATCCATTCATCTGCTGAAGGGCATTTCAGCTCTTTCCACAGCTTGGCTGCTGTGGACACTGCTGCTGTGAACATTGGGGTACATATGGCCCTTCTTTTCACTACATTTGTATCTTTGGGGTAAAACCCAGTAGTGCAATTGCTGGGCCATCAGGTAGCTCTATTTTTAATATTGTGAGGAAACTCCACACTGCTTTCCAAAGTGGCCCTACCAATCTTCATTCCCACCAATAGTGTAAGAGGGTTCCCCTCTCTCCACAATTTCTCCAACATTCGTTGTTTCTTGCCTTGTCAAGTTTTGCCATTCTAACTGGTGTAAGGAGTATTTCAATGTGGTTTTTTTTTCATTTATTTACTTTCAGCATAACATTATCATTATTTTTTCACCACACCCAGTGCTCCATGCAATCCATGCCCTCTATAATACCCACCACCTGGTACCCCGACCTCCTACCCCCACCACCACTTCAAACACCTCAGATTGTTTTTCAGAGTCCACAGTCTCTCATGATTCACCTCTTCAATGTAGTTTTAATTTGAATCTCCCTGATGGCTAGTGATGATGAACATTTTTTCATGTGTCTGATAGCCATTTGTATGTCTTTATTGGAGAAGTGTCTGTCCATATCTTCTGCCCATTTTTTTTATATGATTATCTGTTTTGTGTGTGTTGAGTTTGAGGAGTTCTTTATAGATCCTGGATATAAACCTTTTGTCTGTACTGTCATTTGCTATAAACATATAAACATTCTTTTCACTCCATCTGTATTTTTGGGGTATATACCCAGTAGTGCAATTGCAGCATGGTACTGGCATAAAAACAGACACAAAGACCAGTGGAAAAGAGTAGAGAGCCCAGATATGGATCCTCAACACTATGGTCAAATAATCTTCGACAAAACAGGAAAAAATATACAGTGGGAAAAAGACAGTCTCTTCAATAAATGGTGCTGGGAAAACTGGGCAGCTATATGTAGAAGAATGAAACTAGACCATTCTCTTACACCGTACACAAAGATAAACTCAAAATGGATAAAAGACCTTAACATGAGACAGGAATCCATCAGAACCTAGAGGAGAACATAGGCAGTAATCTCTTCGATATCAGCCACAGCAACTTCTTTCAAGATATGTCTCCAAAGGCAAAGGAAACAAAAGCGAAGATGAACTTTTGGGACTTCATCAAAATCAAAAGCTTCTGCACAGCAAAGGAAACAGTCACGAAAACAAAGAGGCAACCCACGGAATGGGAGAAGATATTTGCAAATGACAGTACAGACAAAAGGTTGATATCCAGGATCTATAATGAACTCCTCAAACTCAACACACACAAAACAGACAATCAATGTGGTTTTGATCTGAATTTCCCTGATGGCCAATGATGATGAAATTTTTTTCGTGTGTCTGCTAGCATTTCTTATGTCTTCTTTCAAGAAGTGTTTGCTCACGTCTTCCACCCATTTTTTGACTTGATCTGTTTTTTGGGTGTTGAGTTTGAGGAGTTCTTTACAGATCTTGAATATCAGCCCTTTGTCCGTAGTGTCATTTGCAAATATCTTCTCCCATTCTGCGGGTTGCCTCCTTGTTTTGTTGACTATTACCTTTGCGGTGCAGAAGCTTTTGATCTTGATGAAGTCCTAACAGTTCATTTTCACTTTTGTTTCCTTTGCTTTTGGAGATATATATTGAAAGATGTTGCTGTAGCCAATGTCAAAGAGGTTATTGCCTACATTCTCCTCTAGGATTTTGATGGTTTCCTGTCATACAATGAGGTCTTTCATCCATTTAGAGTTTATTTTTGTGTATGATGTAAGAGAAGAGTCCAGTTTCATTCTTCTGTTAGAGCCATCCAATTTTCCCAGCACCATGACAGAAGATACTGTCTTTTTTTTTCCAATTTATTTATTTTCAGAAAAACAGTATTCATTATTTTTTCACCACACCCAGTGCTCCATGCAAGCTGTGCCCTCTATAATACCCACCACCTGGTACCCCAACCTCCCACCCCCCCGCCACTTCAAACCCCTCAGATTGTTTTTCAGAGTCCATAGTCTCTCATGGTTCATCTCCCCTTCCAATTTACCCAAAAGCACATACCCTCCCCAATGTCCATAACCCTACCCCCCTTTTCCCAACCCCCCTCCCCCCAGCAACCCACAGTTTGTTTCGTGAGATTAAGAGTCACTTATGGTTTGTCTCCCTCCCTATCCCATCTTGTTTCATGGATTCTTCTCCTACCCACTTAAGCCCCCATGTTGTATCACCACTCCCTCATATCAGGGAGATCATATGATAGTTGTCTTCCTCCGATTGACTTATTTCGCTAAGCATGATACGCTCTAGTTCCATCCATGTTGTCGCAAATGGCAAGATTTCGTTTCTTGTGATGGCTGCATAGTATTCCATTGTGTATATATACCACATCTTCTTTATCCATTCATCTGTTGATGGACATCTAGGTTCTTTCCATAGTTTGGCTATTGTGGACATTGCTGCTATAAACATTTGGGTGCACGTGCCCCTTTGGATCACTACGTTTGTATCTTTAGGGTAAATACCCAGTAGTGCAATTTCTGGGTCATAGGGCAGTTCTATTTTCAACATTTTGAGGAACCTCCATGCTGTTTTCCAGAGTGGTTGCACCAGCTTGCATTCCCACCAACAGTGTAGGAGGGTTCCCTTTTCTCCGCATCCTTGCCAGCATCTGTCATTTCCTGACTTGTTAATTTTAGCCATTCTGACTGGTGTGAGGTGATATCTCATTGTGGTTTTGATTTGTGTTTCCCTGATACCGAGTGATATGGAGCACTTTTTCATGTGTCTGTTGGCCATCTGGATGTCTTCTTGACAGAAACGTCTGTTCGTGTCCTCTGCCCATTTCTTGATTGGATTATTTGTTCTTTGGGTGTTGAGTTTGTTAAGTTCTTTATAGATTTTGGACACTAGTCCTTTATCTGATATGTCGTTTGCAAATATCTTCTCCCATTCTGTCAGTTGTCTTTTGGTTTTGTTAACTGTTTCCTTTGCTGTGCAAAAGCTTTTGATTTTGATGAAATCCCAAAAGTTCATTTTTGCCCTTGCTTCCCTTGCCTTTGGCGATGTTCCTAGGAAGATGTTGCTGCGGCTGAGGTCGAAGAGGTTGCTGCCTGTGTTCTCCTCAAGGATTTTGATGGATTCCTTTCTCACATTGAGGTCCTTCATCCATTTTGAATCTATTTTTGTGTGTGGTGTAAGGAAATGGTCCAATTTCATTTTTCTGCACGTGGCTGTCCAATTTTCCCAACACCATTTATTGAAGAGGCTGTCTTTTTTCCATTGGACATTCTTTCCTGCTTTGTCAAAGATTAGTTGACCATAGAGTTGAGGGTCTATTTCTGGGCTCTCTATTCTGTTCCATTGGTCTATGTGTCTGTTTTTGTGCCAGTACCATGCTGTCTTGATGATGACAGCTTTGTAATAAAGCTTGAAGTCCAGAATTGTGATGCCACCAACTTTGGCTTTGTTTTTCAATATCCCTTTGGTTATTTGAGGTCTTTTCTGGTTCCATATAAATTTTAAAATTATTTGTTCCATTTCTTTAAAAAAGATGGATGGTACTTTGATAGGAATTGCATTAAATGTGTAGATTGCTTTAGGTAGCATAGACATTTTCACAATATTTATTCTTCCAATCCAGGAGCATGGAACATCTTTCCATTTCTTTGTGTCTTCCTCAATTTCTTTCATGATTACTTTATAGTTTTCTGAGTATAGATTCTTAGCCTCTTTGGTTAGGTTTATTCCTAGGTATCTTATGGTTTGGGGTGCGATTGTAAATGGGATTGACTCCTTAATTTCTCTTTCTTCTGTCTTGTTGTTGGCGTAGAGAAATGCAACTGATTTCTGTGCATTGATCTTATATCCTGACACTTTACTGAATTCCTGTTCAAGTTCTAGCAGTTTTGGAGTGGAGTCTTTTGGGTTTTCCACATAGAGGATCATATCATCTGTGAAGAGTGATAATTTGACTTCTTCTTTGCCGATTTGGATGCCTTTAATTTCCTTTTGTTGTCTGATTGCTGAGGCTAGGACTTCTAGTACTATGTTGAATAGCAGTGGTGATAATGGACATCCCTGCCGTGTTCCTGACCTTAGTGGAAAAGCTTTCAGTTTTTCTCCATTGAGAATGATATTTGCAGTGGGTTTTTCATAGATGGATTTGATGATATTGAGCTATGTGCCCTATATCCCTACAATTTGAAGGGCTTTGATCAGGAAGGGATGCTGTACTTTGTCAAATGCTTTTTCAGCATCTATTGAGAGTATCATATGGTTCTTGTTCTTTCTTTTATTGATGTGTTGTATCACATTGACTGATTTGCGGATGTTGAACCAAACTTGCAGCCCTGGGATAAATCCCACTTGGTCGCGGTGAATAATCCTTTTAATGTACTGTTGAGTCCTATTGGCTAGTATTTTGGTGAGAATTTTTGCATCTGTGTTCATCAAGGATATTGGTCTATAGCTCTCTTTTTTGATGGGATCCTTGTCTGGTTTTGGGATCAAGGTGATGCTGGCCTCATAAAATGAGTTTGGGAGTTTTCCTTCCATTTCTATTTTTTGGAACAGTTTCAGGAGAACAGGAATTAGTTCTTCTTTAAATGTTTGGTAGAATTCCCACGGGAAGCCATCTGGCCCTGGGCTTTTGTTTGTTTGGAGATTTTTAATGACTGTTTCAATCTCCTTACTGGTTATGGGTCTGTTCAGGCTTTCTATTTCTTCCTGGTTCAATTTTGGTAGTTTATATGTTTCTAGGAATGCATCCATTTCTTCCAGATTGTCAAATTTGTTGGCGTAGAGTTGCTCATAGTATGTTCTTATAATAGTTTGTATTTCTTTGGTGTTAGTTGTGATCTCTCCTCTTTCATTCATGATTTTATTTATTTGGGTCCTTTCTCTTTTCTTTTTGATAAGTCTGGCCAAGGGTTTATCAATTTTATTAATTCTTTCAAAGAACCAGCTCCTAGTTTGGTTGATTTGTTCTATTGTTTTTTTGGTTTCTATTTCATTGATTTCTGCTCTGATCTTTATGATTTCTCTTCTCCTGCTGGGCTTAGGGTTTCTTTCTTGTTCTTTCTCCAGCTCCTTTAGGTGTAGGGTTAGGTTGTGTACCTGAGACCTTTCTTGTTTCTTGAGAAAAGCTTGTACCGCTATATATTTTCCTCTCAGGACTGCCTTTGTTGTGTCCCACAGATTTTGAACCGATGTATTTTCATTATCATTTGTTTCCATGATTTTTTTCAATTCTTCTTTAATTTCCCGGTTGACCCATTCATTCTTTAGAAGGATGCTGTTTAGTCTCCATGTATTTGGGTTCTTTCCAAACTTCCTCTTGGGGTTGAGTTCTAGCTTCAGAGCATTGTGGTCTGAAAATATGCAGGGAATGATCCCAATCTTTTGATACCGGTTGAGTCCTGATTTAGGACCGAGGATGTGATCTATTCTGGAGAATGTTCCATGTGCACTAGAGAAGAATGTGTATTCTGTTGCTTTGGGATGAAATGTTCTGAATATATCTGTGATGTCCATCTCATCCAGTGTATCATTTAAGGCCTTTATTTCCCTGTTGATCTTTTGCTTGGATGATCTGTCCATTTCAGTGAGGGGAGTGTTAAAGTCCCCTACTATTATTGTATTATTGTTGATGTGTTTCTTTGATTTTGTTATTAATTGGTTTATATAGTTGGCTGCGCCCACGTTGGGGGCATAGATATTTAAAATTGTTAGATCTTCTTGTTGGACAGACCCTTTGAGTATGATATAGTGTCCTTCCTCATCTCTTATTATAGTCTTTGGCTTAAAATCTAATTGATCTGATATAAGGATTGCCACTCCTGCTTTTTTCTGATGTCCATTAGCATGGTAAATTCTTTTCCACCCCCTCACTTTAAACTTCGGGTTTAAAATGAGTTTCTTGGAGGCAACATATAGATGGGTTTTGTTTTTTTATCCATTCTGATACCCTGTGTCTTTTGATTGGGGCATTTAGCCCATTAACATTCAGGGTGACTATTGAGAGATATGATTTTAGTGCCATTGTATTGTCTTTAAGGTGACTGTTACTGTATATTGTCTCTGTTCCTTTCTGATCTACCACTTGTAGGCTCTCTCTTTGCTTAGAGGACCCCTTTTAGTATTTCCTGTAGAGCTGGTTTGGTGTTTGCAAATTCTTTCAGTTTTTGTTTGTCCTGGAAGCTTTTTATCTCTCCTTCTATTTTCAATGATAGGCTAGCTGGATATAGTATTCTTGGCTGCATGCTTTTCTCGCTTAGTGCTCTGATTATATCATGCCAGCTGTTTCTGGCCTGCCAGGTCTCTGTGGATAAGTCAGCTGCCAATCTAATACTTTTACCATTGTATGTTACAAACTTCTTTTCCCGGGCTGCTTTCAGGATTTTCTCTTTGTCACTAAGGCTTGTAAATTTTACTATTAGGTGGCGGGGTGTGGGCCTATTCTTATTGATTTTGAGGGGCGTTCTCTGAACCTCCTGAATTTTGATGCTTGTTCCCTTTGCCATATTGGGGAAATTCTCCCCAATAATTCTCTCCAGTATACCTTCTGCTCCCCTCTTTCTTTCTTCTTCTTCTGGAATCCCAATTATTCTAATGTTGTTTCATCTTATGGTGTCACTTATCTCTCGAATTCTCCCCTCATGGTCCAGTGGCTGTTTGTCCCTCTTTTGCTCAGCTTCTTTATTCTCTGTCATTTGGTCTTCTATATCGCTAATTCTTTCTTCTGCCTCATTTGTCCTAGCAGTGAGAGCCTCCATTTTTGATTGCACCTCATTAATAGCTTTTTTGATTTCAACTTGGTTAGATTTTAGTTCTTTTATTTCTCCAGAAAGGGCTTTTATATCTCTGGAGAGGGTTTCTCTAATATCTTCCATGCCTTTTTCAAGCCCGGCTATAACCTTGAGAATTGTCATTTTGAACTCTAGATCTGACATATTACCAATGTCTGTATTGATTAAGTCCCTAGCCTTTGGTACTGCCTCTTGTTCTTTTTTTTGTTGTGAATTTTTCCGCCTTGTCATTTTGTCCAGCTAAGAGTATATGAAGGAGCAAGTAAAATACTAAAAGGGTGGCAACAATCCCAGGAAAATATGCTTTAACCAAATCAGAAGAGATACCAAATCATGAGGGGGGATTTCTCCCCCCTCACGATTGGGTGAGGGATCTCCCCTGATTGGGATCTCCTTTGATTGGGATCTCCCAATCTCTTCTGATTGGGATCTCTTCTGATTTGGGGATAAAAAGAGGTTCAAAAAGAAAGAAAGAAAAAAAAGAAAAAAGAATTAAAAAAAGAGATTGAATTAAAAATTCAATCAAGAATTTAAAAAAGAATTAAGAAAAAAAAGATTGAAGAGATTATGATCTCTTCTGATTTGGGGATAAAAAGAGGTTCAAAAAGAAAGAAAGAAAAAAAAGAATTAAAAAAAAGAAAATGAATAAAGAAAAGTATAAAAAAGAAAAAAATATATATATTAGATAATCTAGTTAAAAAACGTTAAAAAAGAAAAGGGTAAAAGTTATAAAAAATTTTAGCAGAAGAAGAGAAAAAAAATGAAAAAGAAAAAAATTAAATTAACTGCAAGACTAAAAAATCACAGGCAGAAAGCCATGAGTTCCGTGGTTTGTTTTCTCTTCCTCTGGAATTCTGCTGTTCTCTCCTTGGTATTGAAACTGCACTCCTTGGTAGGTGAACTTGGTCTTGCCTGGATTTCTTGTTGATCTTCTGGGGGAGGGGCCTGGTGTAGTGATTCTCAAGTGTCTTTGCCCCAGGCGGAATTACACCGCCCTTACCAGGGGCCAGGCTGAGTGATCTGCTCGGCTTTGCTTTCAGGAGCTTTTGTTCCCTGAGCGCTTTCCGTAGAGTTCCGGAGGACGGGAATACAAATGGCAGCCTCCTGGTCTCCGGCCCGGAGGAGCCGAGAGCCCGGGGCCCCGCTCCCCTGTGCGCCCTCAGCGAACAGCTCCTAGTAACTCGCGTCTGCCTAACCTCCCGCCGCGCTCCGAGCTCACCGAGCTTGCAACCAGTTCAAGGCAACTCCGAGCTGCGAGCTTACTGTCGGCTCTGTCTCTGCAGCCGGCTTTCCCGTTCCAATATCCGCAAGCTCTGCGACACTCAGACACCCCCGATCCTTCTGTGACCCCGCGGGACCTGAGGTCACGCCGACCCCGTGTGGGCTTCGCCCCGGTTTAGCCTCTGGAGCGATGTCCCTCAGCGGAACAGACTTTTAAAAGTCCTGTTTTTGTGCTCCGTTGCTCCGCCGCTTGCCGGGAGCCGGCCCCTCCCCCCGGGGTCTATCTTCCCATCGCTTTGGATTCACTTCTCCGCCAGTCCTACCTTTCAGAAAGTGGTTGTTTTTCTGTTTCTAGAATTGCTGTTCTTCTTATCTTCGATCTGCCGATGGATTTGCAGGTGTTTGCAATCCTTAGATAAGCTCTCTAGCTGATCTCCTGCTAGCTGAAGTAGTCTCAGCCGCTACTTCTCCGCCATCTTGACTCCTCCCCCGATACTGTCTTTTTTTTTAATTGATATTTTTTCCTGCTTTGTCAAAAATTAGTTGACCATAGAGTTGAGAGTCAATATCTGGGCGCTCTATTCTGTTCCACTGATCTATGTGTCTGTTTTTGTGCCAGTACCATGCTGTCTTCATGATCACAGGTTTGTAATATACCTTGAAATCAGGCAATGTGATGTCCCAAGCTTTGTTTTCTTCTTCAACATTTCCCTGCCCATTCAGGGTCTTTTCTAGTTCCACACAAATTTTAGGGTTGTTTGTCCCAGAACTTTGAAAAATGCCATTGGTATTTTGATCAGGATGGCATTGAAAGTATAAATTGCTCTGGGCAGTATAGACATTTTAACAAATTACTATAACTCATACAGCAATTCAGTAATGTGGCAGGATACAAAATCAGTGCACAGAAATCAGTTGCTTTTTTACACACTAACAATGTAACTGTAGAAAGAGAAATTAGAGAATCTATTCCATTTACAGTAGCACCAAAAACCATAAGATACCTTGGAATAAACCTATCCAAAGAGGTAAAGGATCTATACTCTAGGACCTACAAAACACTCATGATAGAAATTAAAGAAAACACAGAAAGATGGAAAAACATTCTATGCTCATGGATTGGAAGAATAAACATTTTTAAAATGTCTATGCTGCCCAGGTTTTATTATTTAGGTATATGATCTAGTTTGGGTCCATCTTTTTATATGATACAAGGCATAGATGGAAGTTCAATTTTTTTGCATATGGATATTTGATTGCTTCAGTAACATTTGTTGAAATCCTTTCTCCACTGGATCGTCTTTGCACTTCAGCAAGCAATTGTTCTGTATATGAGGTATATGAGGTCTATTTCTGTACTAACTCTAAGAATAGCAATGTCTAATCCCATTGATTTTGATGTTTATTCATATACCCAGACCACCCCTACATGGTTATTCTACAAAAAGTCTTTAGTTCAGGGAAAGTCTGTCTCCACATTTGTCTTCCTTTTCAAAATTATTTTGGCTGCTCTAAGGCCTTAACATTACCAAATACACTTTAGAATCAGATAATCATGAATTTAGTCTATTTTACTCTAATTTTCCCTAATTCAATATATTCCATTTCTGAGTGCTGACTTTCATACGCAGTTTCATTAAGTGCTAAGATGTGGACATGAATGATATCAAGGAGCTGACAAACTCTGAGGCCGTGTGCCACCATCCAAGATGCTGTACACACAGTATTTTCTTTTAAGTGTCCTGTGTTCAAAATCCAGGTATCTGTTCAATCCAGACATTTTGCTGCTTTCATCTCCTCTGAAGCTCAGAATAACCATGAGCAGCTAGCGTTGAGGGCATTGCTTGCTCTAAGGTGATGCTGCAAACCTAGGGACACTACATCTGTGTTGGTGCAGAGCTGGCCCCAATGACTCCCTCTAGTGGACTTTATTTTTTTTTTTATTTTTTTGAATAATATATAATGTATTTTTAGCCCCAGGGGTACAGACCTGTGAATTAACAGGTTTGCACACTTCACAGCACTCACCATAGCACATATCCTCCACAATGTCCATAACCCAATCACCCTCTCTCTATCCCCTATCCCCCCAGCAACCCTCAGTTTGTTTTTGAGATTAAGAGTCTCTTATGGTTTGTCTACCTCCCAATCCCATCTTGTTTCATTTTTCCCTTCCTTACACCCCAAACCCCCAATGTTGTCTCTCAGATTCTTCATGTCAGGGAGATCATATGATAATTGTCTTTCTCTGATTGACTTATTTCATTCAGCATAATACATCCACATCATTGCAAAAGACAAAGTTTCATTTCTTTTGATGGCTGCATTGTATTCCATTGCATATATATACCACATCTTCTTTATCCATTCACCTGTTGATGGACATCTAGGTTCTTTCCATAGTTTGGCTATTGCAGACAGTGCTGCTAATAAATATTCGGGTGCATGTGCCCCTTCAGATCACTACATTTGTATTGTTAGGGTAAATACCCAGTAGTGCAATTGTTCGGACGTAGGGTAGCTCTATTTTCAACTTTTTGAGGAAGTGCCATACTGTTTTCCAGAGTGGCTGTACCAGCTTGCATTCCCACCAGCAGTGCAGGAGGGTACCCCTTTCTCTGCATTCTCACCAGTATCTATCATTTTCTGACTTGTTAATTTTAGCCATTCTGACTGGTGTAAGGTGGTATCTCATTGTGGTTTTGATTTGTAGTTCCCTGATGCCGAGTGATGTGGAGCACTTTTTCATGTGTCTGTTAGCCATCTGGATGTCTTCTTTGCAGAAATGTCTGTTCATGTCCTCTGCCCATTTCTTGGTTGGATTATGTGTTCCTTTGGTGTCAAGTTTGATAAGTTCTTTATAGATTTTGGATACTAGCCCTTTATCTGATATGTCATTTGCAAATACCTTCTCCCATTCTGTCAGTTGTCTTTTGGTTTTGTTAACTATTTCCTTTGATGTGCAAAAGCTTTTGATCTTGATGAAGTCCCAATAGTTCATTTTTTTCCTTGCTTCCCTTGCCTTGGCTATGTTCCTAGGAAGAAGTTGCTGTGGCTGAGGTCAAAGAGGTTGCTGCCTGTGTTTGCCTCAAGGATTTTGATGGATTTATTTCTCACATTGAGGTCCTTCATCCATTTTGAGTCTATTTTTGTGTGTGGTGTAAGGAAATGGTCCAGTTTCATTTTTCTGCATGTGACTGTCCAATTTTCCCACCACCATTTGTTGAAGGGACTGTCTTTTTTCCATTGGACATATGTTCCTCCTCTGTCAAAGATTAATTGACCATAGAATTGAGGGTCTATTTCTTGGCTCTCTATTTTGTTCCTAGACACCAGATCTATGTGTCTGTTTTTCCGCCAGTACCTTAGTGTCTTGATGACAACTTTGTAATAGAACTTGTAGTTTGGAATTGTGATGCCACCAACTTTGGCTTTCTTTTGCAACATTCCTCTGGCTATTCAGGGTATTTTCTGGTTCCATATAAATTTTAGGATTATTTGTTTCATTTCTTTGAAAAAAAATGGATGGCATTTTGATAGGGATTGCATTGAACACATAGATTGCTTTAGGTAGCATAGACATTTTCAAAATATTTGTTCTTGCAATCCATGAGCATGGAACATTTTTCCATTTCTTTGTGTCTTACTCAGTTATTTTCATGAGTACTTTATAGTTTTCTGAGTACAGATCCTTGGCCTCTTTGGTTAAGTTTATTCCCAGGTATCTTATGGCTTTGGGTGCAATTGTACATAAGATTGACCCCTTAATTTCTATTTCTTCTGTCTTGCTATTGGTGTATAGAAATGTGACTGATTTCTGTGCATTGATTTTATATCCTGACACTTTACTGAATTCCTGTATGAGTTCTAGAAGTTTTGGAGTGGAGTCTTTTTGGTTTTCTACATCAAGTATCATATCATCTTCTAACAGTGATAATTTGACTTCTCTGCCTATTTGGATGTATTTAATTTCTTTTTGTTGTCTGATTGCTGAGGCTAGGACTTCTAGTACTATGTTGAATAGCAGTGGTGATAGTGGACATCCCTGCTTTAGTTCCTAACCTTAGCAGAAAAGCTCTCAGTTTTTCTCCATTGAGAATGATATTTGCTGTGGGTTTTCCATAGATGGCTTTGATGATATTGAGGTATACCCTCTATCCCTACACTTTGAAGAATTTTGATCAAGAAAGGATGCTGTACTTTGTCAAATGATTTTCAGCATCTATTGAGAGAATCATATGGTTCTTATTCTTTCTTTTATTGATGTATTGTATCACACTAATCAATTTGTGGATGTTGAACCAACCTTGCAGCCCAGGAGTAAATCTCACTTGGTTGTGGTGAATGATCCTTTTAATGTACTGTTGGATCCTATTCCCTAGTACTTTGGTGAGAATTTTTGCATCTGTGTTCATCAACGATATTGGTCTGTAATTCTCTTTTTTGATGAGGTCATTGCTGGTACTGGGATCAAGGTAATGCTGGCCTCATAAAATGAGTTTGGAAGTTTTCCTTCCACTTCTATTTTTTGGAACAGTTTCAGGAGAATAAGAATTAATTCTTTAAATGTTTGGTAGAATTCCCCTGGGAAGCCATCTGGCCCTGGGCTCTTGTTAGTTGGGAGATTTTGATGACTGCTTCAATATCCTTACTAGTAATGGGTCTGTTCAGGTTTTCTATTTCTTCCTAGTTCAGTTTAGGTCGTTTATACGTCTCTAGGAATGCATCCATTTCTTCCAGATTGTCAAATTTGCTGGCTTATAGTTGCTCATAATATATTCTTATAATTGTTGTATTTCTTTAGTGTTAGTTGTGATCTCTCCCCTTTCATTCATGATTTTACTAATTTGGGTCTTTCTCTTTTCTTCTTAAGTCTGGCCAGGCGTTAATCAATCAATCAATCAAAGAACCAGCTCCTAGTTTTGTCGATCAGTTCTACTATTCCTTTGTTTCTATTTCATTGATTTCTGCTCTGATCTTTATTATTTCTCTTCTCCTGCTGGGTTTAGCTGTTCTTTCTCCAGCTCCTTTGGGTGTAGGGTTAGGTTATGTATTTGAGTCCTTTCTTGCTTTTTAAGAAAGGCTTGTATCACCATATATTTTCCTCTCAGGACTGCCTTTGCTGTGTCCCAAAGATTTTTGAGCCGTTGTGTTTTCATTTTCATTTGTTTCCATGAGGTTTTTCAATTCTTCTTCAATTTCCTGGTTGACCTATTCATTCTTTAGTAGGTTGCTCTTTAGACTCCATGTATTTGGGTTCTTTCCAAATTTCCTCTTGTGACTGAGTTCTAGCTTCAGAGCATTGTGGTCCAAAAATATGCAGGGAATGATCCCAATCCTTTGGTACCAGCTGAGACCTGATTCGTGACCCAGGATGTGATCTATTCTGGAGAATGTTCCATGTGCACTAGAAAAGAATGTTTATTCTGATGCTTTGGGATGGAATGTTCTGAATATATCTGTGTTGTCCATCTGGTCCAGTGTGTCATGTAAGGCCTTTATTTCCTTATTGATCTTTTGCTTGGATGATCTGTCCATTTTAGTGAGGGGGGGTGTTAAAGTCCCCCACTGTTATTGTATTATTGTTGATGTGTTTCTTTGATTTTGTTATTAACTGGTTTATATAGTTCAAAATTGTTAGATCTTCTTGTTGGACAGACCCTTTTCTTATTAATTTGTTTATATAGTTCAAAATTGTTAGATCTTCTTTTTGGACAGACCCTTTGAATATGATATAGTGTTCTTATTATAGTCTTTGGCTTAAAATCAAATTGATCTAAGGATTGCCACCTCAGCTTTCTTTTGATGTCCATTAGCATGGTACATTGTTTTCCACACACACCCCCATTTTAAATGGAGGTGTCTTTGGGTTTAAAATGAGTTTCATGTAGACAGCATATTGATGGGTTTTGTTTTTTTATCCATTCTGATACCCTGTCTTTTGATTGGGGCACTTAGCCCATTAACATTCAGGGTAACTATTGAGAGATATGAATTTAGTGCCATTGTATTGTCTGTAAGGTGACTGCTACTGTATATTGTCTCTGTTCCTTTCTGGTCTACTACTTTTAGGCTCTCTCTTTGCTAGAGGACCCCTTTCAATATTTCCTATAGAGCTGGTTTGGTGTTTACAAATTCTTTTAGTTTTTGTCTGTCCTGCAAGTTTTTTTTTTTAAGATTATTTATTTATTTATTTATTTGACAAACAGAGATCAGAAGTAGGCAGAGAGGCAAGTGGTGGCGGGGGTGGGGGGTGGAAGCTGGCTCCCCGCTGAGCTGAGCCAAATGCAGGGCTCAATCCCACGATTCTGAGACCATGACCCGAGCTGAAGGCAGAGGCCCAACCCACTTAGCCACCCAGGTGCCCCTCCTGGAAGCTTTTTATCTCTCCTTCTATTTTCATTAATAGCCTAGCTGAGTATAGTATTCTTTGATGCATGTTTTTCTCATTTGATGCTCTGAATATATCATGCCAGTCCTTTCTGGCCTGCCAGATCTCTGTGGATAAATGTGCTGCCAATCTAATATTTTTACCATTGTATGTTACAGACTTTTGTCCCAGGCTTCTTTCAGGATTTTCTCTTTGTCACTAAGACTTGTAAATGTTACTATTAGATGACGGGGTGTGGACATATTCTTAATGATTTTGAGAGGGATTCTCTGTGCCTACTGGATTTTGATGTTTGTTTCCTTTGCCATATTGGGGAAATTTTCTACAATAATTCACTCCAGTATACCTTCTGCCGCCCTCTCTCTTTCTTCTTCTTCTTCTGGAATCCCAATTATTCTAATATTGTTTCATCTTATGGTGTCACTTATCTCTCAAATTCTCCCCTCATGGTTCAGTAGTCATTTGTCTCTCCTTTGTTCAGCTTCCTTATTCTCCATCATTTGGTCTTCTATATCACTAATTCTCTCTTTTTTTCTCTCTCTGCCTCATTTATCCTAGCAGTAAGAGCCTCCATTTTTTTATTGCACCTCAATAATAGCTTTTTAAACTTCAGCTTGGTTAAATTTCAGTTCTTTCATTTCTCCAGAAAGAGGTTTTATTTCTCCAGACAGGGTTTCTCTAATACCTTCCATGCATTTTTTGAGTCCAACTAGCACCTTGAGTATCATCATTCTGAACTCTAGATCTAACATATTACCAACGTCCATATTGATTAGGTCCCTAACCTTCAGTACTGCCTCTTGTTGTTTTTTTTTTGTTTGTTTGTTTGTTTGTTTTGTGTGTGTGTGTGGTTTTCCGCCTCGTCATTTTATACAGATAAGAATATATGAATGAGAGAATAAAATACTAAAAGGGTGGAAAAGACCCCATTAAAATCTGCATTAACCAAATCAGAAGAGACCCCAAATTGTGGGGAGAAGAAAGGGGATAAAAAAGAAGAAAAAAGGAAATATATATATTAGACTGGTGAATAAAACAGAGCCACCCACTTGATTTTGGGTGTATTTTGGTCCTTAGAAGAAACTACCTCCCCAAATTTTAAAGATACACACATACACAATAAGGGTAAACATGAGGAAAGGATAGAATATGACTGTATATATACCACATCTTCTTTGTCCATACTATGCAGCCATCAAAAGAAATGAAATCTTGCCATTTGCGACAACATGGATGGAACTAGAGCGTATCATGCTTAGCGAAATAAGTCAAGCGGAGAAAGACAACTATCATATGATCTCCCTAATATGAGGAAGTGGTGATGCAACATGGGGGCTTAAGTGGGTAGGAGAAGAATCCATGAAACAAGATGGGATAGGGAGGGAGACAAACCATAAGTGACTCTTAATCTCACGAAACAAACTGTGGGTTGCTGGGGGGAGGGGGGTTGGGAGAAGGGAGGTAGGGTTATGGACATTGGGGAGGGTATGTGCTTTTGGGTAAATTGGAAGGGGAGATGAACCATGAGAGACTATGGACTCTGAAAAACAATCTGAGGGGTTTGAAGTGGCGGGGAGGTGGGAGGTTGGGGTACCAGGTGGTGGGTATTATAGAGGCACAGCTTGCATGGAGCATTGGGTGTGGTGAAAAAATAATGAATACTGTTTTTCTGAAAATAAATAAATTGGAAAAAAAAAGAATATGACTGTAAAGATGAAAATTTTTTTAAAAAATCTAAAAAAGGAGTTGATAAGATAAGTTGGTTGGGAAAAGAAAGAAAAAGAAAGTGAAAGAATTTGCTCAGGTGGAGACTATAACAAAGCCCTGTGCTAGGTTTAGGGTATATTTTGATCCATTAGAAGAAGTTGTATCCCAAAATTTTTTAGAAGAAAAAACCTATATGTATACAAAAAATAAAGTTAGGTACAATGAAGGATAAAATATGACTATAATAATGAAGGTTCAAAAATATTTTTTAAGAAAGGTATTGTTAAGATAAACTAGTTTTAAAAAAAGTTAAAAGAGGAAAGAGTAAAAGTTAAAAAAATAGAATAAGAAAAAAATAAAATTTAATAAATTTTGTAAGACTAAAGAATCATGGGGAGAAAGCTATGAGTTCCTTGCTTTGCTTTCCTCTCTTCTGGAATTCCACTGTTCACTCAGTGAGCTTTGTCTTGGCTGGATGTTCTTGCTGATCTTCTGGAGGAAGGGCCTGTTGTAGTGATTCTCAAGTGTCTTTGGCTGAGGCGGAATTGCACCACACTTGCCAGGGGCTAGGCTGAGTAATCTACTCAGGTTCACTCTCAGGAGTTTTTGTTCCTTGAACACTTTCCATAGAGCTCTGGAGGACAAGAATGAAAATGGCAGCCTCCCAATCTCCAGGCCGGAGGAGCTGAGAGTTCAGGGCCTCACTGCTCAGTCCACCTTTGGAGAAAAGTGCTCAATCACTCCCATCTCCCTGGTCTCCAGCCGTGCTCCAAGCACACTTGGCCTGTGAATGAGTGTTTTTGTCTCTGGCACACAGCCCCATTTGGAGTCTCCAAACCCAGCAGATTCCTGTTTCCAGAGAAGGAAGGTGAATCTCCCCAGATCTGCCACTTGTGGAGTTCCTTCTCAAAGAGCAGTGGACTGACTGTGCCACAGATCACAGTTTAAGGTAACCCTGAGTTGAGAGCTCACTCCTCAGCTCTGTCTCTGTAGCTGGCTTCCCCACTCTAATACTGGTGAGCTCTGCTACACTCAGACACCCCTGATCCTTCTGTGACCCCATGGGACCTGAGACCACGCTGTCCCTGTGATGGAACCACCCCTGATTAGCCTCTGGAGTAATGTCCCTCAGTGAAGCAGACTTTTAAATGTTCTGATTTTGTGCTCCATTGCTCCACTGCTTGCAGGGAGCCACCGCCACCCCGCCCCCACCACGGTCTATCTTCCTGAGGCTTCGGATTCACTTCTGGGCACATCCTACCTTTCAGAAAGTGGTCAATTTTCTGTTTCTAGAATTACTTTTCTCCTTTGATCCCCTGTTAGGTTCATCAGTGTTCAAAATGGCTTGGTAACTAGCTGAACACCTGCGACCTGATGTCAACTCAGCCTGCTACTCCTCCACCATCTTGACTCATCTCCTCCCTCTAAGGGACTTTAAAGAATGGAATCAAATTTTTTCAGAGCTAGTGATTGGCTTTCAATAGTAGTCTTCATGTTCCACAGCGAGAGTCAGGCTTGCTGTCTGTGGCAATGCATATCTCACTTTGTTTTCCAGAAACTGCTGGAAGGTTGTAATCACCCACAAAGTCTAAATGACAACAACAAAACAAAAAACAGAAACCCAGCCTCCCAAGCCTGATACCAAATCTATTAAATCTGAGTTTTGGAGAATAGTGTCTAAGATCCTATGTTTAAAGATCTTCAAGCCCTTTAGGAATGACTTTTCCAGTCACCAAAGAGAATAATTCACCAGAGGGAAAATATAAACTTATTTTCTTATATTCTAATCCCTTTTTATGCCAAGATAGCAAACTTTAGACAGAATTCTATGCCCTAAATCTTGATTAATCATGGATTTAATTTTTAAATTAAAAAAAATAGTCATTTGTTTCTCTCCATAGTTTGTTTTTTTTTAATTAAACAAAATTGACATGCCAACAAAAAGCAATTCCTGACCCTAATCTAGATTTGGTACTGAAGGGGAAAAGTTGCAATATAGGATTAAGTCCACCAAAAATATTGGGATATCGACAGTAAATCACAGAAAAGTAATGTACACTTACTTAATTGATAAGTGTACTGTGGTTTTATAAGGAAAAAGTCTCTTTTAGGAAATACACAATTTAATATTTATGGGCAAGAAGACATGTATGTAACTTACCATCAAATGGTTCAGAAAAACAAATGTGTATGTTTGTGTGTGTATCCATTTGTGAAGATAGACAGAGAAAGAAAAGGCACAAGGAAATAATGAAAAAGCAAATGGGATAAAATATTAGCTAAAGGTGCATCCTTCTATAAAGTTCTTCACATTATTTTTGTTTCTGCAACATTTTCCAAACAAATATTAAAGAAAAATGTTTAATTATATGTTGATTTTTAACAGCCTTTTGCCTTAGTCAGACCCTTTACTTTGTAACTCAGACTCCCTGGGACTTCTCTGCATCCTAAAGGAACAGCACGTAACCGCAGACTCCTGGGTATGTGCTGTATAAATAGAATGGTGCGAGGTTACTAAGCAACTCAAGGCACCTTTCACTGCCTCTATTTAAAGAAGATTCCTTTTTAAAGTCAGATTCCTTTTTAAAACTGATTTAAATAGAAATCCAACTGCTTCATGCACTTCATTTTTTTTCTTATTTTCAAATCCTCTAAAACCTTTAGAGAGGACTGATTGACAGATAAGCATAACCAACAGTATTTATCAAGCCACTACTATATGTAGAAGACACTGTTAGGTGTTGGGACTGGAATCTATCAATGGTTCTCATGTGTGCTCTATGGGGAATGAATGCAGTTTGCTGTCTGCCAGATGCAACAGCTGTGCCTGGAGTGACAGGAATGTGCGTGCACACACACAGAGAGAGACAGACACACACACTGGGCAGTAAATATTTGGCAAGGTTGGAGAATTAGCACTCTGCTTTCATCTACCAAAGAATCCTGGAAGGACCCTGGTGACTCAGAAAGCAGCCTTGGACCTGTGCAAAGAGAGCCACAGATAACACCAGGAAACTGGCCAGAGGGTCAACATTTACTGGACACTGAGCATGAGGCAGGTTCTGACCTAAATGCCCCCCAGTCTATGAAATAAGCACCAATACACATGCAGACGCTAAGACACAATATGTATGTGTGACAGAGGTTGGGTTTCAACTTACCTACCTCTCATCTCTGCATTATGGTTTGATTTTATTCTAAGAGTTACCCTTGGGGCACCTGAGTGGCTCAGTCAGTTCAGCATCTTCCTTCAGCTTGGGTCATGATCCCAGAGTCCTGGGATCAAGCCCCACATTAGGATACCTGCCCATTGGGAACCTGTTTCTCCCTCTCCCTCTGCCTGTCACTGCCCTTGGTTTGTGGTTCTCTCTCTCTCTCTTTCAAATAAATAAATAGAATCTTAAAAAAGAGAGAGAAAGAGAGGGTTACAATATATATTTCACCAGGAATACTTAACTTATAAAACTTAAAATTAAGCATTATCTTTCCCCTTCTCCCAAGTAAAGCAAGGACCTTTGAACACAAACTCATATCATGATCCACACAAACCACACTCTGCCACATCTGATATTTTCGTTGTGTCTTGCTTTTATTTTAATCTCCCAAAGTAGGCATCATTTGCTTAGTTTTGTTAACCTTCACAATAAAACAGTCCACTATTTTACCAGCAAACATAAGTTTTTCAGGAATAGCAGAGAATTGCAATTCAGGTTATGGAAGCCACAGCAAAACCATAGACAAGTCCAACAAACAAAGGAGAGGAATATTTTATGGAGAATAAGGAGGAAGTTAGGAAGGGTTATTTTGAAAGAAAACCCCTTAGAGAAAAGCAAGAGTTCAGGGTGATGACGGTTTCTCATTGGCTGAGTTGCTGGGGTAGGAAAAGCAGTGTACACCTTTTCCTGTTGGGAGCTATAAATGGTGATTCCTTCCTGTTGATTATTCTGTTGGAGTCTATAACTGGCAATAGGTCCTAGCATGGACATTAGGTGATATGACTCCCCCCTCTGCCCTCCCAACTCCATTTTAGTGACATTTCCCTTCATTAATTCTCACAGTTGTATTCAGCCAAGCTCTATTTCTGGACTGTATGCTGTCTTCCCAGTTTGTCCAGTGATTTTCACATGAGTACAACACTGATTTGGTTATTGTCTTTAAACCAAGTACTGGTGGGGCACATGTGTGGCTCCGTTGGTTAAGTCAGCCTTTGGCTCAGGTCATGATCCCAGAATCCGATGGTCAAGCCCCACCTCAGGATCCCTGCTCAGCAGGAAGCCTGCTTCTCCGTCTCCCATTTCCTCTGCTTGTGTTCCCTCTCCCACCACTTCTCTCCCTCTGTGTGTGTGTGTGTGTCAAATAAATAAATAAAATCCTTTGTAAAAAACTTTTAATAAAAAATAAATAAATAAACCAAGTACTGTTAAGTCCTCCAACTTGGTTCATTCTCTCAAAATTGTTCTGTTCTTCTAGGTCCTTTACATGTACATTTTTAATTTAAATTGAATTATCCAACATATAATAAATCATTAATTTTTTATGTAATGTTCAATGATTCCTTGCTTATGTAATTCATTACTTATGTAACACCCAGTGCTCATTTTAAAATCAGCTTGTCGGGGCACTAGGGTAGCTCGGTCATTTAAGTGTCCAACTTTTCATTTCAGCTCCAGTCATGATCTCAGGGTCATGGAATCAAACTCGACATGGAGCATGGAGCCTGCTTAAGATTCTCTCTCTCCCTCTGCCCCTCCTCAGCCCCCACAGATAGATAGGTAATTAAATAAATAAATATCAGCTTGTCAATTTCTACAACAAAGCTTGATGGCATTTCTCCTGTGATCATATTGAATTTATGGATCAGTTGGGGAGAATTAGTATCTGAATCTCCCTATCCACGATCATGGTATATTTCTTCATTAATTTTGTCTTCTTTCATTTTTTTTTCACAGCGTTTTTTGGTTTTGTGTACAGTCTTACACATATTTTGTTGAGCTTTTAATGTATTTTTACACTATTTTAAATTTCATCTTTCAATTGTTGATTACTAGCATAGAGAAATGTATTTTTATATTGACCTTGTATACTGAGATATTAGTCTCATTGATTAATTCTAGGGGTTTTTATACATTTCTTCCAGTTTTCTACATGGTGATGGTGATGTCATCTGTGAATAACTAAAATTTTACATTGTGTTTTCCAACCTATATACTTACTTTTTTCTTGCCATAGTGTGTGGACTGGTACTCTGTTACAATGTTGAATAGAACAGAAATCAGTGTTTTCTTCCTACTCTTATGGGAAAAGCATTCCATTTGGCATCATTTAATATAGTGTCAATGGAAAGTTTTTAATAAGTATCCCTTAACAAATTGAGGAAGTTTCCATCTATGCCTAATTTGCCAGGGATTTTTATGTGAGTAGGCACTGGGTTTTGTCAAGTTCTTTCTTTGCATATATTGAATGATGTTTTTTGAATATAATGAAAATGTGTTTTCCATTCATTCTCTTTTAGTCTGTAAATTCTGTGAATTCCATTGATTGATTTTTGAATGTTAAATCCACTTAGAATTTTTGCAATAAACCACACTTGGATGTGTTATGTTATCCTTCTTATATATTGTTGGATTCAGTTTGCTAAAATTTTGTTAACAGGTTTACATCCATGTATGTGAAGGACATTGGGTGATAGTTTTCTTTCCTTTTCTGTTCTCCTTGTAATACTTTTTCTGGTTGTGGTGTCATGGTAATTCTGGCCTCTGAAAATGAGTTGGAAGGAACAGGTATATCTTGATATTTTTTGCCCTTAAATTTTGGTATATTTCACCACTAAAGCTTGTTGGATGTAGAGTTTCCTATTCTCTATTGGAATGTTTTCATCTATAAATTCAATTTCTTTCAGCGGTGAGAGGCTATTTGTGACTTTTTTTTTCTGTCAAGGTTCACTGAGTTTCTTGGGTTCATGGTTTTATGGTTTTCATCAAGTGTGGGAAATGTGTAGCCATTGTTTCTTATTTGGTAGTTCTTCTCCTCATATTTTAATTGCCCATACGCTAGTGCACTTGATATTATCCCACAAATTCCTGAGACTTTTTTCAGTTTTTTCTCTCTGTGTGCTTCATTTTACATACTTTCTATTGCTGTGTACTCAGGATTCCTGTTATTTTTCCTATTATTCCTTCTAAAGTATCTAGTGTGCTGTTAATCCAATCAAGTGTGTATTCCATTTCCAATATTATTATTTTTTAATCTCTAGAAGTTCCATCTGGGTCTTTCTTAATATCTTTGATTTCTCTCCTTATCATATCCATGTTTTCATCTACATTCTGAGCATTAGAGCATATTATAATAGCTGCTTTAAGATCTTCATCTGCTAATACTCTCATTTTATCATTTCTGGTTTCTTTTCATTAAATGGATTTTTCCCTGGTTGTGGGTCATTTTTTTTTGTCTTTGCATGTTTTATGAGTTTTTTTAATTGGATGCCAGATGTTGTGACTTTAATGTTGCCATTTACTGAATTTCACTGCATTATTTCAAAGGAACTAGGGACCCAGGTTACCTAGGAAATTTTAAAGCTTGATTTAAGCCTTGTTAGGGCAATATGGAGCAAACTTTAGTATAGAGCCAAGTTTAGTCAACTAGCTTATTATTTCAGTCAACAAAGGTGTGATACTGCTTAGGACTCTGTTTTATTTTCTTTGTATTATGAGCTCTCTCCCTCCTGCAAGAGGAAACACAGACTCTTCCCAGTCCTGTGAAAGCTCTGGTAATTTTTTGGATAATTGCTTTTCAGCCCTTTGGACAGGTACACTGTGCCCACACAAGCCAGTATTCAGCCTAAGACTTGAAGGGATTCCTTTTTAGATCCTCAGAGTTTGCTCTATGTAAGTCCCTCTTCTTTGGTACTTTGTTCACAAACCCTAGCAGCTTTGGTCCCTATAAATGTTTATCTTTCTCTTCAACTAAGTAGAATGATTCATCTATCCACTGTTCTGGCAACTACTCTAGGCAGTCAGCCAAGACGACCACAGGGTGTACCTTCTTTCTTTGTCCCAGGGGATCATGCTCTTGCACTAGCTGTTGTCCAATGTCTGAAAGAGCTGGTCCCTATATTTTGTCTATTTTCTAGTTGTCTATGGTGGGAGAGTGTGGCAGCAGGACTCTCAGATGGCCTCTATGACTCCCACATCCTCCCATGGCTCCCAGGGTGTTCATGCCCTTGAGTGTAGATTGCTCCTGGGACTTCCTTCTAACCAGCAGAATGTAGCAAAGAGGGCAAGCTGTATGCAATTACATGTATATGTTACATAAGATTGTAATTCTCATGTCCCTAAGAAACCTTGATGGCTTTGCCAAAATAAGTTGCTATACTGTGATCTACCAGTTGGAGAGGACCTCATGTCAAGGAGCTGGGGATGGCCTCTGGCCAAAAGCCAATAAGAAACTGAAGCACTCGAGTCAGCGGCATGCAAGAAACTGGACTTTTCAAGAAATCATGTGAGTTTAAAAGTGGATAGTTCCCTGGTCAGACTTCAGATGAGACAACTGGTCTGGCCAACAGGCAATTGCAACTTTATAAAACTCTAAAGCAGAAGGCCCAGCTAAGCCCTGCCCAGACACCTGACCCACCCACAGAAACTGAGATGTAATAAAGGTATTATTTCAGCCTGCTGAGTTTATGGTAATATTGTTGCACAGCAATAGGTAATTAATATAAAATTCAATTACAATAGCAGTCAAGATTTCAGAGGCAGAAGTAGAACTCCTACTCTCTTTTTAAGAGGAAAGGGAGTATATTTGATTTTTAATTCATCTAAAATAATCCAATAGTCTAAAAACTTAATTTTTCCAGAGAAAAATGTAATGAATCTCATTAAAACACAAATGGTAATTTTATGAATTTGGGCTTTCTCTCTTTTCTTTTGCATTAGTGTGGCCAATGGTTTATCTATCTTATTGATTCTTTCAAAAAACCAGCTTCTAGTTTCAATGATATGTTCTACTGTATCTCTAGTTTCTACCTCATTGATCTCTGCTCTAATCTTGATTATTTCCCTTCTTATGTGTGGAGTTGGTTTCATTTGTTGTTGATTCTCCAGTTCTTTTTTTTTTTACTTTTTTATTTTCAGCATAACAGTATTCATTATTTTTGCACCACACCCAGTGGTCCATGCAATCCATGCCATCTATAACATCCACCACCTGGTACCCCGATCTCCCACCCCCCGTCCCTTCAAAACCTTCAGATTGTTTTTCAGAGTCCATAAAGAGTCCTTTCTGATGGAGGCATAATACTCCATAGTGTATATGGACCACATTTTCCTTATCAATTCGTCCATTGAAGGGCATCTTGCTTCTTTCCACAGTTTGGCGAACGTGGCCATTGCTGCTATAAACATTGGGGTACAGATGGCCCTTCTTTTCACGACATCTGTATCTTTGGGGTAAATACCCAGGAGTGCAATTGCAGGGTCATAGGGAAGCTCTATTTTAATGTCTTGAGGAATCTCCACACTGCTCTCCAAAGAGGCTGCACCAACTTGCATTCCCACCAACAGTGGAAGAGGGTACCCCTTTCTCCACATCCCACCAACACATGTTGTTTCCTGTCTTGCTAATTTTGGCCACTCTAACTGGTGTAAGTAAGGTGATATCTCAATGTAGTTTTAATTTGAATCTCCCTGATGGCTAGTGATGATGAACATTTTTTCATGTGTCTGATAGCCATTTGTATGTCTTCATTGGAGAACTGTCTGCTCATATCTTCTGCCCATTTTTTGATGATTGCCTGTTTCGTGTGGGTTGAGTTTGAGGAGTTCTTTATAGATCCTAGATATCAACCTTTTGTCTGTACTGTCATTTGCAAATATCTTCTCCCATTCCGTGGGTTGCCTCTTTGTATTCTTGACTGTTTCCTTTGCTGTGCAGAAGCTTTTGATTTTGATGAAGTCCCAAAAGTTCATCTTCGCTTATGTTTCCTTTGCCTTTGGAGACGTATCTTTTTTTTTTTATTATTGATTTATTTGACAAAGAGAGACCACAAGCAGGCAGAGAGGCAGGCAGAGAGAGAGAGGAGGAAGCAGGCTCCCCGCTGAGCAGAGAGCCCGATGCGGGACTCGACCCCAGGATCCTGGGATCACGACCTGAGCCGAAGGCAGCGGCCTAACCCACTGAGCCACCCAGGAGAAGTATATTGAAAGAAGTTGCTGTGGCTGATATCGAAGAGATTACTGCCTATGTTCTCCTCTAGGATTCTGATGGATTCCTGTCTCATATTGAGGTCTTTTATCCATTTTCAGTTTATCTTTGTGTACGGTGTAAGAGAATGGTCGAGTTTCATTCTTCTACATATGGCTGCCCAGTTTTCCCAGCACCATTTATTGAGGAGACTGTCTTTTTTCCATAGTATATTTTTTCCTATTTTGTCGAAGATTATTTGACCATGGTGTTGAGGGTCCATATCTGGGCTCTCTACTCTGTTCCACTGGTCTATGTGTCTGTTTTTATGCCAGTACCATGCTGTCTTGGTGATCACAGCTTTGTAATAAAGCTTGAAATCAGGTAACGTGTTGCCCCCAGTTTTATTTTTGTTTTTCAACATTTCCTTAGTGATTCAAGTTCTCTTCTGACTCCATACAAATTTTTGGATTATTTGCTCCAGCTCTTTCAAGAATACCGGTGGAATTTTGATCAGAATGGCATTAAAAGTATAGATTGTTCTAGGCAGTAGAGACATTTTAACAATGTTTATTCTTCTGCTCCAAGAACATGGAATGGTCTTCCATCTTTTTGTGTCTTCTTCAATTTCTTTCATGAGTGATCTGTAGTTCCTCAAGTACAGATCCTTTACCTCTTTGGTTAGGTTTATTCCCAGGTATCTTATGGTTCTTGGTGCTATAGTAAATGGAATTGATTCTCCAATTTCCCTTTCTGTATTTTCATTGTTAGTATAAGAAAGCCACTGATTTCTGTACATTGACTTTGTATCCTGCCACGTTGCTGAATTGCTGTATGAGCTCCAGTAGTTTGGGGGTGGAGTCTTTTGGGTTTTCCATGTAAAGAATCATGTCATCTGCGAATAGAGAGAGTTTGACTTCTTCATTGTCAAGTTGGATACCTTTTATTGCTCTTTGTTGTCTGATTGCTGTTGCTAGGACTTCTAATACTATGTTGAACAAGAATGGTGAAAGTGGGTATCCTTGTCTTGTTCTTGATCTCAACGGGAAGGCTGGAAACTTTTTCCCATTGAGGATGATATTTGCTGTGGGTCTTTCATAGATAGATTTGATGAAGTTCAGGAATGTTCCCTCTATCCCTATACTTTGAAGCATTTTAATCAGGAACGGATGTTGGATTTTGTCAAATGCTTTTTTCTGCATCAATTGAGAGGACCATGTGGTTCTTCTCTCTTCTCTTATTGATTTGTTCTATCACATTGATTGATTTGCAAATGTTGAACCATCCTTGTAGCCCAGGGATGAATCCCACCTGGTCATGGTGGATAATTTTTTTAATGTGCTGTTGGATCCTGTTGGCTAGGATCTTGTTGAGAATCTTAGCATCCATATTCATCAGTGATATTGGTCTGAAATTCTCCTTTTTGGTAGGGTCTTTGCCTGGTTTGGGGATCAGAATAATGCTGGCTTCATAGAAAGAGTCTGGAAGTTTTCCTTCTGCTTCAATTTTTTGAAACAGCTTCAGGAGAATAGGTGTTATTTCTTCTTTGAAAGTTTGGTAGTATTCCCCAGGGAATCCGTCAGGTCCTGGGCTCTTGTTTTTTGGGAGGTTTTTGATCACCGCTTCAATCTCGTTACTAGATATCAGTCTATTCAGGTTGTCGATTTCTTCCTGATTCAATTTTGGGAGTTTATATTTTTCCAGGAATGCATCCATTTCATCTAGGTTGCTAAGCTTATTGGCATATAACTTTGATAATAACTTCTGATGATTGTTTCTACTTCCTTGGTGTTCGTTGTGATCTCTCCCTTTTCATTCATAATTTTATGAATTTGGGATTTCTCTCTTTTCTTTTGGATTACTGTGGCCAATGGTTTATCGATCTTATTGATTTTTTCAAAAAACCAGCTTCTAGTTTCATTGATACGTTCTACTGTATCTCTGCTTTCTACCTCATGGATCTCAGCTCTAATCTTGATGATTTCCCTTCTTATGTGTGGAGTTGGTTTGATTTGTTGTTGATTCTCCAGTTCTTTAAGGTGTAGAGACAGCTGCTGTGTTCTGGATTTTTCAAATTTTTTGAGGGAGTCTTGGATGACTATGTATTTCCCCCTTAGAACCGTCCTTGCTGTATCCCATAGGTTTTGGATTGAAGTGTCTTCATTCTCATTGGTTTCCATGAATTGTTTCAGTTCTTCCTTGATCTCCTGGTTGATACAAGCATTCTTAAGCAAGGTGGCCTTTAGCTTCCAGGTGTTTGAGTTCCTTCGGAACTTTTCCTTGTGTTTGAGCTGCAGTTTCAAAGCATTGTGATCTGAGAATATGCAGGGAATAATCTCAGTCTTTTGGTATCAGTTGAGCCCTGATTTGTGACCCAGTATGTGGTCTATTCTTGAGAAGGTTCCATGTGCACTTGAGAAGAACGAGTATTCTGTTGTTTTAGGGTGGAATGTTCTGTATATATCTATGAGGTCCATCTCGTCCAATGTGTCATTCAATGCTCTTGTTTCTTTATTGATTTCCTGCTTCGATGATCTGTCTATTTCTGAGAGAGGCATGTTAAGATCTCCTACGATTAGTGTATTCATATCAATATGACTCTTTATCTTGATTAACAGTTTTTTAAGTAATTGGCTGCTCCCATATTGGGAGCATAGATATTTACAATTGTTAGATCATCTTGCTGGATAGTCCCTTTAAGAATGATGTAGTGTCCTTCTGTATCTCTAACTACAGTCTTTAGTTAAAATCTAATTTATCTGATATAAGAATCGCTACCACAGCCTTCTTTTGAGGCCCATTGGCATGGATTGGCATGGATGGATTTGCAGCCATCCCTTCACTTTCAGTCTGGGTGTATCCTTAGGTTCAAAATGGGTCTCTTGTAGACAATATATGGATGGGTCCTGTTGTTTTATCCAATCTGCAACCCTGTTCCATCTTATGGGTGCATTTAGGCCATTCACATTGAGAGTGATTATTGATAGATACGTTTTTATTGACATCGAGTTACCTTTGAAGTCTTTCTTTCTGTAGACTGTCTCTATATTTCTGTTCAATGCTATTCTTGGGATTTTTCCTCTTTTATAGAACCCCCCCTTAATATTTCCTGCAGTGTCAGCTTGGTGGTTGCATAGTCTTTTAAGCCTTGGCGGTCTTGGAAACTCTTTATCTCTCCATCCATTTTGAATGTCAGTCTTGCTGGATAAAGTATTCTTGGCTGCATGTTCTTCACATTTAATGCCCTGAATATATCTTGCCAGCCCTTTCTGGATTGCCAGGTCTCTGTGGATAGGTCTGACATTATTCTGATGGGCTTTCCTCTGTAGGTAAGGAGCCTCTTTGTCCTAGCGGCTTTCAAGAGATTATACCTACAATTATGATTCCTCCATTTGACTATCAGGTGCCTTGATGGTTTTTTTGAATGTAGAATCCTGGGTGGAGACCGTTCAGCCTCTAGTACATGAACGCTGGTTCCATTCACAAGATTGGGAAATTTTTCATGAAGAACTTGTTCCACTATATCTTCTAGACTTCTTTCTTTCTCCTCCCCTACAGGGATTCCAACAATTCTGACATTGGAACATTTCATGGCATCATTTATTTCTCTGATTCTGTTTTCGTGGTTTCTAAGCTGTTTGTTCCAGGCTTCCTCCTGATCCTTTCTCTCTATCTGTTTGTCCTCCAGATCACTAATTCTATCTTCTGTCTCAGTTACCCTAGCTTTGAGAGAATTTAGATTAGGTTGGAATTCATTGAGAGCATTGTGAACCTCTGCCCTGGTAGCTTTTAACTCCGCCCTAACATTGTGAACATCATCTCTCATCGCTTTCAGCTCAGCCCTAATCAATTCTGCTTGGTCATCCATGGCTTTCTCCAACCTAGCTATTGCCTGGATAATTGTTAGCCTGAATTCTCTTTCCAACATATTGTCTACATTGATAGCCATTAGCTCTGTTGCAGAAGGTAGAGCCTCTGTATTTTTCTTCTGTTGGACATTTCTCCTCCTAATCATTTTAGTGAGAGATGACTGAACAGATGTAGCTAGATGTATCAACCGTGGTGCATTCAAGGTGCACCCGGGAACACTCCTGAGTAATCAGGATTCCCCACTCATATGAGAGACAAAAGAAAAGAAAAAGAAAATAAGAGAGAGAGAGAGAGAGGAAAGAAAGGGAAGATGAAAGAGAAGGTTCAGCCCAAATGTGCCCCAAGGTAAGATTTATGGATTACAAACACAAAGACTGGTAAAAGTATATGACAAGAGAAAATATATATATATATATATATATATATATATATATATATATATATATACAAATAAAGGAAGAACCTCATCAAAAAGAACCCCACGTATAAGATTTATATACTATCAGGACAAACACAAAAACACAGAAACAATGGTGGAAGAAAAAGATGGGAAAGTGGTTATAAATTCTCAGTGTGGACAAGGAAGGTTGTTTTGATTCTTCCTGGGTGTATCTTGATATCTTTGTTAAATGACTCAACTTTCCTAAGATAAAAGGGGATTAAAAATTGGTTTACCTATAGGGGTAGTATTGATTGGGGAAAGGGGATTGCTTTGAAGTTTAACTCTATATGAGTATTAGAAAATAAAAATAAAAAGGAATAAACTAGACTAAACTAAACTAAAATTAAACAGTAAGAATGAGAAACTGATTGATGAATACTCCAGATATAAAGAGGGGATTAAGAGCCTAGGGACTTGAGTTTAAATCCTGACCTTGCCCTTAGGACTTGCTAGATCCTTACCTCAATTAGCTCTATTTCTTTCATCTGTAAGGTAAGACTCACACCTGCCTCAGCATTCTTGTGGGATATAGTTGGGTCAGTTCTCATAAAGCACCTATCACAGTGCATTTTAGTTTCTATTTTTGTTGTTTCCAGTGAATTTAGCAAAACTGTTTGCCCATTTTCATAATTTGTAGTAATCAATAATAGGGATAGGAAAGATCCAGAGGAGAATTTCGTAGCATTTATGTAGCAAATATGTATCAGGTTTCACCTAGTACCAGTACAGGCTGAGACTTAGATATACTTTAGTGAATAAAACAGACTGTCCTTTAATCTCAGATGCTCAGATGCTTACACTCTACTGCGGAGAATATTGAACAAATAGATAGATGATAGTTAGATAGACAGATGATAGATAGATGGATAATAGATAGACGAATAATAGATTGATAAAACAAGTAATTTGTTTGGAGAATCCGATTGAAATACATAGGTAGCTGATATTTTTCCAGAAATTGTTCTTACATTAATTTGTTCCATCAAGCTCCCCCTTTCTCTCCAATTATTTCTCTTATTAGGATTTCAGTATGATTCTGTTTCTAGTCACTTTTAACTATTAAAACAATCTGACCAACATGTCAATCTCATAGTCCATTAAAATGACCCTCTGTTCTTCCCAGCACTGCCCTGCTGCATGCACAGCTCCTGTTGCTGGAGGGGCAGGCAAGCAGAGTTTCTGGTACATCACCCCTTTCAACTGCTTGCCCCTCTGTAGTTGAAAAGAGGAGGAAGAGGTTGAAAAATGATATTTCCTTACCTGATTCTGCTCATGTTGACTGTGCTGTGTTAGTTATACCAGTTAATCCATTATATAAGCAAGAACATGGTGAGGGAGAGACACTTGATGTGTTTTTATTGATTATAATTGTCTGAAATTAGTTCATTTTCTGTAGAATTGATGAGGATGGGTCCCCAACAAGACCCACTGACAGCTGAATCCTTGGCAGCTACCCTATGTATAAAGTGGTCCCTTGTAAGATATGATGTGCCCTTCAGCTGTCTCTGCCTGGTTACAACTCGCAAAAAATGCTCTACTTTTGGATCTACCTTCTTTCCCAGCACTGTGGTGATCACCAGCAAACCTGCAATCTCATCTCACCTGCTTCCATGACTCCAGCTCCCTTACTCTGAGGAAGATCCTCACTCCTCTTCCTACTAAGCCAAATTATCACTACCATCTCTCATCAAACCCTTTTTTCGGGTCCAATAGCAAAAGGGAAAATCAGTTAGTGTGAGAGTTCAGGGATTATCCAAATGGGAAATACAAATATTCCCTTCTTCCAGCATGCACATATTTTGGAGCTTTATCTAACTTGGCTTAGGAAAGGGAACAAGTTGAGGGATCTTCTCAGTGGTCCTATGGGATAGCCCGTTTTCATAAACATGGCAATCATCCTAAAGGCCACGTTGTGTCCTGTGTCTTCCTGTCCCCTTGTGTCCTTTTCCAGACCCCCATTTTTATCTCTCATTTCTAAGAGCTATAATGTGGCCTTCGTGGTGCCAAGATAAGGGAAGTGAGACCAGAGAATCCACTATGGGCTTAGTACATTCTCAGCCTGGGAAGTGAAATGCCTCACTTCCTCTCAGCCCATTCCCCTGAACTCTCTTAGGAGAGTCAGTCTTCCCTGTGCCCAGAATCATAGAATAGCGTCCTCCTCTACCTCCCACTTATTTTTTTAAGGTTTTTTTTATTTAATTTTATTTTTACAGTGTTCCAAGATCATTATTTATGCACCACGAGTGTAAGTAAGTCTTTCAGAGAGTATTTTTTATAAAAGAAAGCTAAGAAATTTGGTGAAAAAATGGGTTCAAGGATACGTGGGTTCTTTATTTATTTGAAGATAAGACGTTATTGCCCAGCAATTAAAAGTATTCAAACATGCTTTTGTTGTAAGGTGATCAGTGTTAAATAAAATATTAATCATCAAAAAAATATAGTTCCACCTCTAAAAGGAGAAGAAAGTGAGATTTTCATGTTAAAGGCCATGGATTGGTCAGTCTAAAATTTAGGTAGCACTGACTGATATTCCTAAACTCTAATAATTGATTGCTGACATTGTAGACTATTTTTCCAGACTATCTGCTAGAATTTCAGAAATAGATATTTACATGCTTTCACAGAGTTCAATCATTTTCACAGAGAGAGATTGCTTATTTTTCTTTGGGGGTAGTTAATTTCTCATAATATAAATGTTCACAACATCCTAACAGGTAAGAGTCATTGATCCCCTTGTTGAGGAGGATGCTCAAGTGTCCATTAGAGTTGAGACCCAGCATGGTAGGCAGGCCCTAGATACAAAAAAAGTCAAGAATGTGAGATCCAGAAAAATGGATGGATCAAAGAAAGTGTGGAGGTAGGGGACTTTCTCAGTGTTCACAATTGATGAGGCACTTCTAGTAACTACCAAGAGTGGTAGCATTCAGAAAGTTGAGTCGGACATACATGGGGAGGTCTCTAAATGTCTCATAAGAGAATGACCCAGGTTTTTTTAAAGCCCTGGTCAATAACTTTTATTTTCTTTAATCCATGGCTTTTCTTCTGGAAAAAACATGGATCTGAGGTGCATGCACACTCTCAGTGTCAGTGCTTCCAGAACACGTAACAGCTTTGAAATATGAGTTGGGCATAAGCTTTTCGGCAGTACCCTGGACTCTGGTCCAGCCGTCTGCATGTCACACCTGGACTACCTTCAGTGTTTCTTCACCTGTCCATTTGTGTATATCACACCTAGACTCCTCAGGTGCCTCCTCACTGTATCTCTAACAAAAAGGTGCTATCTAAAAATCTGTTATTCTTGACCACAGTCCCTGCTACAGGGCTGCATTTGAAATATGCTCCATTTCCCTCTGTTCACACTCCCCACCCACCCATCCTTGCACCACTAATTTTTCCCTGACTCCCAACCCTCCTCCAGCTGATCCTACACAATCTCATGTATAGCATGAGATTTCAGCAGCACCCGCAGCCCTAGTCAAGAGCCACACGCTCCACTACCATGATCCTGTGGAATATCCCAACAATTCTGCCCTGACGGGTCTTCTTGGGTGGGTTCCAGCATATACAAAGTCCCTACAGAGATACAGGTTTGCTCTCCCTTACATTGGAAACATGTTTACAAGTTGTCTATCACTGTTCCTTTAAATGTCACTGAAACTCTAAATCCACTGAAAATTTGCTCCATATTCTTTTTTTTCTTTTTTTTACTGGTGCTTTTTTATTTTTTAATTAACATAAGTGTATTATTTGTTTCAGGGGTACAGGTCTGTGGATCATCAGTCTTACACAATT